>NC_053434.1:101819921-102531877 GCF_007990345.1 Gossypium hirsutum
GCCTTGTGGGTTTATAGGAATATCAAAACTTTCCCTCAAATGCAGGCTTGTAATGCACTTTTAGATGGGTTAATTAAGTTGGGCAGGTTTGACTCCATGTGGGATCTTTATAAGGAATTGCTTTCACGAGGGTTTTTGCCTAATGTTGTTACTTCTGGGGTGTTGATAAATTGTTGTTGTTGTCAAGGTGATGTTTTAAAGGCACACAACTAGTTTTATGAATTGTTGATGAAAGGAATTCCACCCAATGTTGTCGTCTACACTACTGTCATAAAGTTACTTTGTAATGAAGGTAAGATGTTGGAGGCAGAACGTATGTTTAGATTGATTAGAGAGGGTTATTTCCTTCAAAATTTGTACACTTAAAATGTTTTGATGAATGGATATTTCAAGATGGATAGAGTCGAACAAGCCTTGGAAATATACAGGATGATGATCAGTGATAGGTTGGGACCAAATATTGTCACTTTTCGTATCTTAATCATGGACTTTGTAAGGTGGGTGAACTGATGGTAGCTAGGAGCTACTTTGTTTGTATGGTTGTATGGTTGAACTGATGGTAGCTAGGAGCTACTTTGTTTGTATGGTCAAGTATGGTGGTTTCCCCAATATTTTTGTCTACAATTTTTTGATTAATAGCTACTGTAGGGTAAGCAATGTTTCTGAAGTAGTGGAGTTGAGCTCAGAAATAGAGAAGTTGGAAATTTTGCCTGATGTTATCACTTATAGCATACTGATTAAGGGTCTTTGTATTGTTGGTAAAGTGGAGGAAGGGAGTTTTTTATTGCAAAAAATGAACAAAGATGGAGTTTTGGCTAATTCTGTGACTTACAATTCCCTAATTAATGGGTACTGTAAAGTGGGGAACATGGAGAAGGCTAATTTGGATATATGCTCTCAAATGAACGAATATGGTGTAGAACCAAATGTTATCACTTTCTCTACATTGATTGATGGTTATTGCAAGACTGGAAACATGGAAGCTGTCGTGGGATTTTACTCCGAAATGGTTATCAAAGGTCTTGTTCCGGATGTGGTGGCTTACTCAACTTTGATTAATGGGTATTGTAAAAATGGTAATATCAAGGAAGCATTCCGGCTGCATAAAGAGATGCTGGAATTAGGATTAATGCCCAATGTTTTCACGTTAAGTGGTTTAATTGATGGCCTTTGCAACTTATTCTTCTTCTTCTTCTTCTTCTTCCTATTCTTCTTCTTCTTCTTCTTCTTCTCTGTTAAAGGGGTTTTTTTAAGGTTTTTTTTTAATTTCTTCATCCAACGTGGCAAGTTAACTGGCCACATCAACCAGTTAACTTGCCACATTAGCTGTTCTGTTAAGTCACTAACGGAAACTGTTAGTCAATGACTGTTTTGTCACCTTTTTATAACGTTGGTGACTGTTTTATTATATTTCAAAAGTTAGGTGACTGACATGAAACCTAGGTGACTATTTTGTTAGCTACCCTAAAGTTGAGTGACTGTTAGTATAATTTACCCTTAATTTTATTTAAATTAAATAATATATTAACGCCTCACTTATTTTTGGTATTTTAGGAATTTCCTAGATGGTTCTACTTCAGGCTTAGGCAACTCAAAATTATAGTTTTATTTGAGTGAGTATAGAGTTGAGCTCATTACAATACTATCTAACATTCTTAGTTACTAGAAAAATAGTCATGTTGAATATGCGCGGGGGCGTGGAGCAAAGCACCACAAAAATTGAAGCTCCTACTCCACCAACGGGACATTTAAAATATTAAGATCAACAATCTTATAGCTTTAAAGTGGTTTAAGGATGATGAGAAAAGCAATGAGAAGCTTTTAAACTCAAGAAATCAAGGATAAAGCTACATGCATTGACAGCAAATATGTTGCTAAAAACTAAAGGTGGATACCATTAACAAGTGTTTGTGTAGTGATGGTATTGATCCACTGACAAATTGCTACGAATTTAGGAGAGTAGAGGTCAGTACTTCTTCATTTAAAGTTATTTAAAAATATTAGTGGTTTACAAACTATTGGTTTAGCATAATAAATTATTGGTTTCTGTTAAGAAATGGCTTAAAATTGGTAGTGGATTGTTGTTGTTGGTAGTGGGTTGTTGGTGGTAGTGGATTAGTGGATGGTTGTTGGTGTCCATTTTCAACCACAAATCTTTGCCAAAGTTTTGGACAATTATGTCCTTGAACTCTCTTATAAATAGAGAGGTTCATTAGCCATATTAATCATCCCAAACCAAGAGAGAGCAAAGCTTGTTCTTTGAAAGCTAGGATTTTAGCTTTCGGGTTTTCTATAGGGGTTGAGAGTTGTGAGGTTCTCGGGTTGTGTCTTGAGTGTAAAACACTTGTAATCTTCATCTTGTTATAGTGAAATTTCTTTTCGCCTCTGCCCGTGGACGTAGGCATTAAAGCCGAACCACGTAAATCCTTGTGTTCACTTTATTTTTCGTTCCGGTCAATTTACTTGTAGTCATATCGGAGTTCTCGAATCGATCCTTTCCGCAACAAATTGGTATCAGAGCGTAGTTGAAGGAGTGATAATATTTTCTGAATTGCCCTGTGACTGCAGCTTTGTCTGATCTTTCACATCAGGAAGAAAATATTATCATTCATTCAAAGGTTCCAAATTATGGCTACAAGTGTTTCATCGACTAAGTATGATGTCGAGAAATTTACCGGGAAAAATAGTTTCAGTTTATGGCGCATCAAGATGCGGGCAGTGCTGGTTCAACAAGGATTGCTAAAAGCATTGTCTGGTAAAGATAAATTACCAAGCACGCTTTCGGAAGAGCAAAAGGATGACATGCTAGAAAGAGCACATAGTGCTATTCTGCTATGTCTAGGAGATGAAGTGCTACGAGAAGTAGCGGATGAGAAAACCGCGTCCGGTTTGTGGCTCCGGTTAGAGAGCAAGTACATGACGAAGTCATTGACGAACCGGCTCTACCTCAAGCAAAGACTCTATGCCCTGAAGATGGAGGAAGGTACACCTGTTTCCCAGCACCTGGATAAATTCAATTCCATTATCATGGATTTGAATAATATCGATAACAAAATCGATGATGAGGACCAAGCAATAATTGTTTTGTGTTCTTTGCCTCCCTCGTATGAGAATTTTGTTGATACAATGATGTACGGTCGTGATGACCTGACTCTAGAGGAGGTGAAAAATGCCTTAAGTTCCAGTGAGTTGAGGAAGAAAATCACTGGTAAGGTGGTCGAAAACAATGAAGGCGAAGGCTTGGTTGCTCGAGGAAGATCCAAGGCAAAGGGTGGAAGTTCAAGTAAAAGCCATCCTAGATCGCAGTCCAAGAAGAGAATACAGTGCTACTACTGTAAGAAGTACGGGCACATGAAGGTAGATTGTCCGAAAAGGAAGGAGAAATCAGAATCACAGGAGCAACAAAATGATCGTGCGAATGTAGCTGATGCAGATTCTTCAAGTGATGCCGAGATCGTTCTTGCAGTATCCGACTCTTACGCTGGTGGGAGATGGATTCTTGATACGGGAGCTACATTTCATATAAGTACTTCGAAAGATGCATTCTCAACATACGAGAAGCATTCTGGTTCAGTACTAATGGGAAATGACCACGCATGTCAAGTCATGGGGATTGGCACAGTTCGTATAAAGATGTTTGACGGTATTGTTAGAACCCTAACTGATGTTCGGCACATTCCAGAAATGAAGAAAAATTTGATCTCTTTGAGTACGTTGGACAAGAAAGGCTTTCGGTACTCTGCTGAAGGTGGAGTTCTCAAGGTATTCTCGGGTGCTTTGACTGTGATACGTGGTAATTTGGAGCGGGGCCTTTACTTCCTCGATGGTTCCTCGGTTACAGGTGTTGCGGGAGTGTCATCATCAGATGATCTAGATTCTGACACCACGAAGTTATGGCATATGCGGCTCGGGCATATGAGCGAGAGAGGCTTATCGGTGCTAAGCAAACGAGGATTATTGTCTGGGCAGTGTACAGGAAAGTTGAATTTCTGTGAGCACTGCGTCTTCGGTAAGCAGACTCGGGTAAAGTTCAGCACTGGGATTCACAAGACAAAAGGCACAGTGGATTACTTCCATTCTGACCTTTGGGGGCCTTCTCCGACAATTTCTAAAGGTGGTTACAGATATCTGCTTACCTTTATCGATGATTACTCAAGAAAGGTTTGGGTGTATTTTCTGAAGAGCAAGTATGAGGTTCTCATCAACTTCAAGCAATTTAAAGCTTTGATCGAAAATCAAACAGGAAAGAAGATCAAGCGATTCCGGACGGATAATGGCTTGGAGTTTTGCTCAGGTGAATTCAATGAGTTCTGCAAAAATGAAGGAATAGTGAGACACCGCACTGTTCGTCGAACACCACAACAAAATGGAGTTGCAGAACGCATGAATAGAACTCTCTTGGAGCGAGCTCGTTGCATGCGATCAAATGCTGGGCTCGGTGAAGAATTTTGGGCTGAAGCTGTTAATACTGCTTGTTATTTGGTTAACAGATCTCCGTCAACAGCTATTGAGCTGAAGACTCCTGAGGAAGTATGGTCTGGTTCTCCTGCTGATTACTCTGGTTTAAGAGTGTTTGGCTGCCCTGCGTATGCTCATGTAAATGAGGGAAAACTCAAACCGAGGGCGAAGAAATGCATATTTCTTGGATACGGCCAAGGGGTGAAAGGATACAGGTTGTGGTGTCCTGATCCGGTTTCGTCCAAGTTCATCATCAGCAGAGATGTGACTTTTGATGAGTCATCCATGCTTCGATCCACCACAAATTCCCGGGAAAAGGAGGAGTCAGATAGAATGGGAGATCACGGTGTTGAGAAGCAGGTGGAGTGTCAGGTGGACGCTCCAATTCCTACGGAAGGTACTTCAGTCCAGGATGATCAAGTTGAGGTGCAAGATTCCGATGAAGATGAGTCACCTCAAGAAAAACCATATAGCATTGCCACTGGAAGAACGAAGAGACAAATCAAACCAAATCCGCGTTACGCTAATCTGGTGTCTTTCGCGCTCAGTGTGGCGGAGTCCATTGGTATAGAACCTTCCAGTTATAATGAGGCTGTCACGTGTGATGAGTCGGCACAGTGGGCAATTGCTATGAGTGAGGAGATAGAATCTCTTCACAAGAACCATACTTGGGAGTTGGTTAAGCCGCCAAGTAACCAGAAGATAGTTGGTTGCAAATGGGTCTTCAAGAAAAAGGAAGGCATCCTAGGGGTTGAAGCAACTAGATTCAAGGCACGATTGGTTGCTAAAGGCTTCACTCAGAAAGAGGGGATTGACTACAATGAAGTTTTCTCCCCAGTCGTAAAGCATTCTTCCATTCGTGTATTACTTGCCATGGTGGCCAAGTCTGATCTAGAACTTGAGCAGCTTGACGTAAAAACGGCGTTCTTGCATGGTGAGCTCGAGGAAACAATCTACATGCGTCAACCAGAGGGTTTTACAGTTCCTGGTAAAGAAGACCATGTCTGTCTATTAAAGAAGTCTTTATATGGATTGAAACAATCCCCAAGGCAGTGGTACAAGCGGTTTGATAGCTTCATGATTCAGCATGGTTACACAAGATGTGACTATGATGCTTGTGTCTATCATCGGAAGCTCTCAGATGGTTCGCACATTTATTTGTTGCTGTATGTTGATGACATGTTAATTGCTTCCAAAAACATGTCGGAAATCAACAAGTTAAAGTCGCAGTTGAGTGGTGAGTTCGAGATGAAGGATCTGGGTGCTGCCAAGAAAATTTTGGGCATGGATATTCACAGAGATCGCAAGGCGGGCAAGCTTCGTGTGTCGCAGAAGAACTACATTGAAAAGGTTCTTCAACGCTTCGGCATGGATAAAGCGAAAACTGTGAGTACTCCGTTGGCACCACATTTCAAACTCTCTGCAGAGTTGTCACCACAATCTGATGAAGAAAAGCAGCAAATGTCTCACATTCCATACTCGAGTGCAGTTGGAAGCGTGATGTATGCAATGGTTTGCACTCGTCCAGACATTTCACATGCAGTTAGTGTGGTCAGCAGATACATGAGTTGTCCTGGCAAGGAACACTGGCAGGCCGTGAAATGGATTCTCAGGTACTTGAGAGGTTCTGCAGATTTATGCTTGGTATATGATCAGAGTGACTGCACTAGCAGTGTCACGGGCTATGTGGACTCTGATTATGCTGGAGATCTGGACAAAAGAAGATCTCTGACGGGTTATGTTTTCACTTATTCTGGAGGAGCCATTAGTTGGAAAGCTGTGTTACAGTCTACCGTAGCCTTATCTACGACTGAGGCGGAATATATGGCGTTAGCAGAAGCAGTGAAAGAAGCATTGTGGATGAAAGGTCTAGTAAGCAGTTTGGGTTTACAACAGGATTTCACTGTTGTATTTTGCGATAGCCAGAGTGCCATACATCTGACTAAAAATCAGATGTTTCATGAACGGACCAAACACATTGATGTCAGATATCATTTTGTTCGGGAACATGTTACGCAAGGTGACATTGTTATCAGCAAGGTTGCTACCGAGAAGAATCCTGCAGATATGTTAACTAAGGTGATCCCTGCATATAAGTTCAAGCATTGCTTGGACTTGATAGGTATTCGGGATTGATTAGCGCCAGAGAGGCGTTTGGAAGAGGTGATCCAGTTCGAGGAATTCACTATGATGTTCAGCTTGGTAAATTTCAAGCCAAGGTGGAGATTTGTTAAGAAATGGCTTAAAATTGGTAGTGGATTGTTGTTGTTGGTAGTGGGTTGTTGGTGGTAGTGGATTAGTGGATGGTTGTTGGTGTCCATTTTCAACCACAAATCTTTGCCAAAGTTTTGGACAATTATGTCCTTGAACTCTCTTATAAATAGAGAGGTTCATTAGCCATATTAATCATCCCAAACCAAGAGAGAGCAAAGCTTGTTCTTTGAAAGCTAGGATTTTAGCTTTCGGGTTTTCTATAGGGGTTGAGAGTTGTGAGGTTCTCGGGTTGTGTCTTGAGTGTAAAACACTTGTAATCTTCATCTTGTTATAGTGAAATTTCTTTTCGCCTCTGCCCGTGGACGTAGGCATTAAAGCCGAACCACGTAAATCCTTGTGTTCACTTTATTTTTCGTTCCGGTCAATTTACTTGTAGTCATATCGGAGTTCTCGAATCGATCCTTTCCGCAACAGTTTCATATAATTAAAAGAATTTAAAAAATAATTAAAATAAATAAATCGAAATAATGGAAAAACCTAAAGATGTTTGTTTCATCTAAAATGGGTGGTTTACATAAAAAGTTCAAGCTATTTTGTTTCATCAGAAATTCAAGACAAGTCTCATTGCTACTTTGATTGTTGCTAATGGAAGAGAACTTATAAATCTAGTTGTGTTAGTTCCCTTGGGGAAACTAATGGATGAATGTGATAGCTGCAGCAAAGATTTCTCTTTGGAGGGGTGCATTGGTGATGACAATTCAATATTCGATCATTGTATCAATAAATCTGATTGCTTTTTTGGAGAGCTTTAATGGGAGAGAAAAGGGCGTCGAGAGGAGGAGGAAGAAGAGGAAAGAAAAATAAGTGGGTAAAGGAGAAAGAAAAAGAATAGGAAAAATATTTGATTTAATTAATATTTTGTCAATTGTGCCAAAATTTGATGTTGGAAAATTTTAATTTTGAAATCAACTTTGCTGCACAGTAGGAATTTAATTTTTTTTTCTAAAACTGTTCTTTTGAGTTATTTATAATATTAAATTTTACTAAATTAATATTTATGTTTTCAATTAAGTGATCTTTTTAGTTTCTTAACTTTCAACCAACAAAAATTTATCTGTTGCTCTTGAACCCTCGATTTGTTGCTCTTGAACCCTCGATTTACTCATAGACTGGACTCTAATCATACAAGCCGATCACCACTGAAAATTAAATCTCTCTATAGGATAGAAACCTAACTCGAGTTCTAACAAAAAATAGAATTTTACTTGGGAAATACATCTCACTATAATTGGACAGAATAATGGTCAAGATGATATGTTTTTGGTTTAGGCCAAAGCCCTTATTTATAAGGAGAAAACACGAGTTCTACTAGAACACCAAAGGACAAAATACTAATATCTTAATAGAAAGCTCTAAGACTACGGTGGCGGCATCCATCCCTTCTAGGACACTAGCAATGCCACCCACCATGTGTTAAATGGGCATGTTTGACATTTCCATGTACTGGGTATAATTAGGTGTGTTATCTAGTTTTTAAATTAATTCATATAATTTATTCAACCCAATAATTAATTTTTTATTTTTAAAATATTATTTATTTAAAATAAGTTTAATTTATTAACTCAATTAAATTAATTTCTCAATGCAATTCTAATTTCGTTAAATCACGACGCATATCAAAATTTATAAGTAAATAAATATAATTGTCTCATTCCGTAAAACTGTGATGTTTACTTAATTTAATTTTTACTCTAAACTCCAATTATTTAATTATAGACAATTAAATAATAATTTAAAAAAATTAAATTAATTATTAAGTCGTCTCTTGTTTTAATGCATTTCATGTGGATAGTCATGCAATCGATTTCTCTATTCATCCATTTTTATTCAATCAATGTATAAATTCAAATGCACTCTGTTTAAGATTATGTTGAATTAACAGAATGACCAATTAAATATATATAATTAAAGTTCCTAATAATTTGTAATTAATTTTCAAGCCCAAAATTTACTATGTCGAAAGCCATAGAATAGTGGTGATCAGGTAAATGAAATTTCGAATGTGAGTGTCGGTTAAATGTAAAACATTTATTAATTAAATATGACAACAGGAAAGATATCGGGAATTAAATGATGTGCTAATGGTAAAATAATTTACGGATGGATTTGTAAGAAAACAAGAATTATAACGACCCACAGTATTCAACATTATCTAATAATTTGGTTTTGGACCGTAATTTGTCAAATAGAACCGTTAGAAAAATTTTTGTTATACAATCAAGGGGTTACCAAAAGAGTATGAAAATAGAGACGAGAATTATTAAGAAATTTAAATTGAAAAATTCGCAATTAATGTGAAAGGATTAAATTGAGAAAGTAGCAAAATTTTAGGAATGTAAGGAATAGTTAAACGGAGTTCTTGAAAGCAATTAAACCGAATTTATTATAAGCTTAGTGGGTGCGCTCTTGATTCATGCCATTGAAGGCCACTAATTATGTTGAGAAGAAATCATAACCTTACAAAATTATAATTAAAATTAAATAAAATTAGTTAAGTATATATCAATATGAGATAGTGGGAGAGAGTTAGAAACATTCATGTTATCTTCTTCTCTTAGACCCTCCAAAGGAAAAGAAAGGGAAATTCTTCAAGCTCTCTTCACCATTGCCGTATATCAATTGCCATGGTAAGGATGGTTTTTCCTTTAAATTTTTTATGGATGTTTAGTGTAAATTGATGGATAAATGAGACCCATTAATTAGATATGAGTATTACTGAGGTGTTAGCTTAAGATGGTTATTGATTTATGCTTGGAAACTTAGAGAGATGAGGTTTGATCATGAATATTAAGTTATTTTAAGCATGAATTATGTGACTTTAAGTTTATATGTAAGTGGATTGTGTTGAAAACAAAGTTTGGTTAAGTTTTATTTATGGCCATGGATGGGTTTAAGGAACCTTAGTGTGAGAATTGAAAGGAACTTTAGGTTGTGTAGATTTTTTATGAGATTGAAGTCATTAGAGTGAAATTCTAAGGATTATGAATTATGTCAATTTCAGACATGAAAGCCTAATTGATAAAAGCTAAGCATTTATGGATTTTCGACAAGTGTAATGGTCATTACATGACTATCTAATGTTGACTTCAAATTATTAATTCAATGTTTCTATGTGTAGTGTATATTTTGAGTAGAAAAAGAGCTAATCGTAGGAAACTCAAGCAAAGGAAAATGTAAAGATTAAAGTGATGATTATTGGATGAGATTTCAATTATTTTAGTCATGTTGATAGGTAAGTTCACTTTGGGACTTATTATACTTGCTTACCTTGTGTCAATAGCATAATGTCTATTTCTTTTTTGTTAGATGGCTCGACAACGTATAAAAAAAATTGATACTTAATGAATTTGATATGCTAAGACTATTAATAGAATGGATGGTTAAGGATCATGCTCAATAAACTTTGGTAAGCTATGTTAAGCAATATGTTAAATGACCAAGTGATGAATTGCTAAGATTTGAATATCAAACAAAGTGTCAAGGTTTGTAAATGAACATGCTATGTAAAACATAGTATGATCTTAATATAAGTGACTATGGTAATGTAAATAAACATGATATGAATCTATATGGTCTAAAGACCTTAGTTGAAAATCTCAACTCACGTGAACAAAGTAATATGTGTTGGAAAAGTCTAGTTATGAAAATGGTTTATTGTTACAGTGAAAGTTTAAAATTTTTTAAAACCGAGCTAGTTTGTGATTTTTATATTAATAAACATTCTATTGAAAATAAAAAAATACTTGTGTTTTGTGCGAGACAAATTTGAAACATTCCCGACTTTCAACCGAACTATTTTCTCTGCTCTCCTCTTACCCAAATTGCTTCAAGTGTGGGATTGAACAATAAGAACCAAACACAAAATCAAAAGCAGTTTATTACTTTTAGTAGGAAAATAATTCTCTCAATAGAAACTAGTAGAAATTTTTATTTCTAGAAAATAAAATTTATTCTATGAAATAAATTTCTACTATTTTTTTGATATAATAATAATATTTGAGGCACACCCTAGATAAAAAACATTAGGGTTACCATCCCTCACATGTAAAATGAGGGGAATTGGACCTCTTATGTATTGAATTCAATTATATATGCTTCATAAACTTTTGACCTAGCACTTTATAATTTAATCTAGCATAATATTTGTTTTTTTATTTCTAAAATAGATATTATTAATTTAATTAATTAATTAAATTAATTTTCCAATTGAATAATTTTCTCAATCCAATCTAATTTCATTCAATGACAACTTTGAATAATTTTCTCAATCCAATTCTAATTTCGTTCAATGACAACTTACCGTAAAAGAATGTACGAGAAAATATATTTAATTTTCATATTCAATGAATTTATAATGACTAATTAATTTACGTCCATTTTCAAAATTCAATTATTTAAGTATAATTAATTAAATAAAAATTTGGAAATGTTAAATTTATTCTCAAGTCATTTCTATACTCAGTGAGAAAACATATTCATTTGTGAATGTGACATATTTCTCTAACTTCATTATTTCTATTTATTTGGTTCTGATTGCAATTCATTTCTAGTTTGAACGGGTTAGTGGAGGGACCAATTAGACACATGTAATTAGGGCTCAAATAATTTATAATTAAGTTCTAGCTTTTTATCTATTAATTATAACCTTATTTAGACATGGAGTCATTCTACTATAGTATTGTTACATACCATTACGAAAGCTACTTAATCAGTAATTTATATAAAAATGTAAAAAATAAATTTTATGAAAATAAAATTATAATTTTTTTTTAACTTTCACAATCATAAATATACTACATTTAGAGGTATAATAAAATTACAAATATAATGTCCAACCAACTACAATGTAGAATATGAAACCAATACAAAAGCAAGGTGGATGAAAAATCGAAAAAAATTAGACCAAACCTGTACATGGTGGGACTTGAATCTAGATACTCAATAACCATCTTAACCAACATACCAAGGTTTCATTGGAGAAATTATATTATATTTTAAGGTAAACTACATCGTTAGTCACCCTAAAAAGGGGTCGTTACTATTTGGTGACCCCTGAAATATTTTTTTGGTTAATTTGGACACCTAAAAAAGAAATTGATCAAATCAGTCATCCCATTGTTAAATAGTAATTGAAGACTAATAATGCATGTAACACCCTATACTCGTAATCCACGCTGGGGTGGAGTACAAGGCATTAACTAACTTGATCTCATGCATTGGAATAACCTCAAGTCACCGAGATTTGGTCCAAGTTAAAGCCTTTTCAATTTCTACCTTAAACTTCTTATTATGGGTCTACGAGCCCTAAATCGACCGTTGGAAACTATTCGGAACCATTCCGAGTCCTTAAAATTTGCCTTTAAAACAGGGCACACGCCCGTGTAAAAGGGTAACACACCCGTGTGGGAGGGTAACATGCCCGTGCCCCACACCTGTGTGGAATTAAATTCTAATTCACACCTACAGGGGTTTTCACACAGCCAGACACACACCTGTGTCAATGGCCTGTGTCCCTCACACAGCCACGACACGCCTGTGTTTAGCCCGTGTGCAAAAACTTAGGTATTCTGTTTTTGACGTCAGCAACCCCAGAATATCACACGACCATGGCACACGCCAGTGTACTAGGCCGTGTCCTCCACAAGGATGAGACACACGGTCGTGTCTCTGCCCGTGTGTTTATTATCATGCATATTGACTTGAAATTTTTACATGCAGGGGACACACAGCCGAACCACACACCCATGGGGCTGACCGTGTGTCATACACGGCCTAGACACATGCTGGTGTGCCTACACGTGTGGACAATATAAGGCTATTTACCAAGCCTCATTGCCACCCTTGCATACCTATTTTCATGCAAATGCCAACCAATACCAAATCAAGCATGATTTCCACAATCAACTCAGCCACAATAGTTATTTATTCAACCGTGAAGATGCATCCTTTATAAACTCAAAATGAATATTAGCCATCATTCAAAGCTCAATACTAAGTGTGGGATATATCCCAAGGCAACACATTTGGCCAATTTTCAAAGACTCAAAATAATAAGTTCTAACCCTATACATGCCATATTCAAAAATATAAATCCAACTATATTGAATGTTTCAGCTGATAGTGTGATTGATATCTCTAACTTCTGGTGATCCCTGAGCTAGTTAGGCGGCACTAAAAGAAAAAGGGAAAGGAAAGGGAGTAAGCATTAAGCTTAGTAAGTCACATATAAATAAGCATACCACCACATTTATCCATAAACAACATGCTCATAACACCAAAGTAGGCATAGGTGTAGCTTACTACCATCCATACAAGTCACATTATATATATTGAGCTCATATCTCATAAGTACCAATTAAGTACCTATATCATTTACAACACGGTTATACTTTTCTCGTTAGCTCAAGAACATAACATTCACCGTTAAACCATTCAGAATATCACCGGGTATTCATTAAGCCTCAGACATGGGTTAAGTGTCGATGCCATGTCCCAGACATGGTCTTATACTGGCTCATAGCTCAAGCCGATGCCATGTCCCAGACATGGTCTTACACTGACTAACACCTCATAGCTGATGCATGTCCCAGACATGTCTTACACTGGCTTACGCCTCGAGGCCGATACATGTCCCAAACATGGTCTTACACTGACTAACACCTTGTAGCCGATGCATGTCCCAAACATGTTTTACACTGGCTTACGCCTCGAGGCTGATTTATGTCCCAGACATGTCTTACACTAGCCCTCGTCTCAATGCTGATGCCATGTCCCGAACATGGTCTTACACTGACTCTCACAATGTGGCCGATGCATGTCCCAGACATGTCTTACACTAGCTCACACAAGTGACCCTAATGTTACGGCATGAATATCCGGTTTATTTCCTATGTTCAATGGGAACTCTACTATCTCTATTTCACAATCAAGCAATTCATACTATATTAAATTTAAATTTAATTCGACACATCCATTAGCAATGTATTTGCATTATTCATATACAACTTACCTCGGGTTACAAAATGTACATGACTGGTTGGTTTAGTCGTTTTGCTTGGCTTTCCCCCGATCTATGTTCGAATTTGGAAAATCTTGATCTATATTACCAAATACACTCATTTAGTCACTAAATAAAATTAGGCAATCCAAAATTCATGTATTAGGTAAAATGACCATTTTGCCCCTAGATCTTGGCAAAATGACCATTTTGCCTCTTTGCTTAAAAATCAATTTTTATCGAATTTAATGTATTTGAGGCCTATCCAAACTCTTTTTTCTCTTATAGCAACTCCAAAATCTCACTATTTCACACACTTATCACCTATTTTGCAACTTATGCAAAATAACCCCTTTAGGTGTTTTCATGCTAACACATCTCACAAAAGTTGTTTATAACCCAACTAGGATTCATTTTCTTCCATAAAAACTCAGCAAACACTACAAATCCATTCATGAAAAAACTCTAAACTCTTAATCATTTTGCAAAATAGACCCCTTATTTGAAAGCTTATGCTTTAAGGAGTCCAAAAATGTAAAAATCATTAAGAGAAACTATCAAAATCACTTACTTGCAAGTGCTTCAAGTTGCTGAAAATTTTAAGCTTTCAAAACCCCTTTCATGGCTGATATTTTCGGTGGAAAGAGATGAGAAGAAAAGAAATTGACAACTTTTTTCTATTTTATTTCTTTTTGGTCAAAATAGTTACCAACTTTCCACCAAACTTTGAAAATTGTCTCCCTTATGTCTCATGGCCGGCTACACTACCAATTAAGGGTGTAATTGCCTTTTAAAATCCCCCAATTTTGATTCTCTAACAAAATAACACCTTTAGCTATCAATTTGGGACTTTTACACTTTATGCGATTTAGTTCTTTTTCACAATTGGCCTCACAAACGTCAAAATTAACTTACCAAATTTTTCATGCACTAATATATTAATGATAGAACATCAAAATAATAATAAAATAATCTTTTTAACTTTGGATTTTTGGTCCCGAGACCACTTTTCCGACTAGGCCCTAAATCGGGATGTTACAATGCATTTGTAGGAAAAAAATTAGGGTGACAAAATAGGAATAATCCTTATTTAGAGTGATTGACGAGTTGTTTACCCTACTTTTAGAGTGGCTAATGTGAAAATGCACCTTTAGTTTTCATTACCATTCAACGGTGGAGTGGCCAAATTAAAAAAAAATAAAATGGAATGACAAAAATAAGAACGACTCATATTTAGATTGATTAATGGGCTAGTTTACTTTATTTATTATTACCAAAGCCAGTGGGTAATATTAATGTCAAAAAAGCGCTACAAATTATAAATTATCTTTTTTGGGGGTTAATGTATAAATTTACCATTATACTTTAGGTAAAATTTGAAATTTGGCACTATATTTTAATTTATTTTTTAGAATTTGCCTTGAACTAAAGGTAAATTTACCACTAATTTTAACTCTATATTAAAATTTACGAGTTTACTTGATTGAATTTTACTATCCAAAGTTAACTTTTAAATAACTTGAGAACAATTTAATAAAATATTAATAAATTAATATAATGTTAAATATTAAACTAAACTCTTATTTATATCTCTAAAAAAGCCTCTTATTTTATAATAATAATAATAATAATAATAATTTAATTTTCCTTTTCCATATTTTAAGTTTTTCAAGCCTTTCTTTTATTAAATCAAATTCGAAGTTAATTGATTAGTTTTTAGTCGTCTATAAATTATTGATTTTATTATTAACTATTAATGTAAATTATTTGAATGATATTTTTCATTATATTTTTGTTTTTAAACTATCAAAATCGATATCAAATGTTAAATTTTAGTTAAAATTTAAAGTGGGTGAGAGAATTTAATAAGATTTAAAGTTTAATGATAAAGTTCAATTATATAAATGTTACGTGATAAAGTGATAAAGTTACCTATATTCTTCAAGTATAGATAAAAGTCAATTAAAATATACCCTAAAAAATGTCAATTAATATATAGTAACAAGATTTAGTAAAAAAAAATTAATATTCATTTTTAGTACGGTGACAGATTTAATTATAATTTTTTTATTATTACAATATTGAGATTAAAATATTGCAAGAGGTGAAAGAGAATGATATAATTTGAATTGGTATCATCCAAGTGCGTAACTTGCTTGAAGCAAAATTTTTATAAGTATTATGTGGAGAAGTGCAGTGGTAGTTGAGAAGTTGGTTTATTTTTGCCGATGGCTCAGCGGGAAATATATGTGGGTTTCAAAATTGATTGATATAAGATATACGATTTAATCCTGTTTTTGTAAACCTTTTCTTCTTCCCTATTATAATGTGATTGTTTAATTGTTTAATTATCTTTATTGTGGTTTAAGTGGACTATTTCCACCATTAGAAAATAAAAATAGAATGCCAGATGTCAAAATCCAACCGACCCACACCTATAATTCAACAGAAAAAGTTATGAAAGAAAAGACGGAGCATAACTAAAAAAAAGACAGGAACATGGGATAGCTGAAAATGATATCGTCTGTTTCAAGATGTACTGGTGTATGCGATGGAAGAAGAATTAAATTAGCCTGCTGAAGAATGGTTCACAGAGTGATTTGAAAATACATAAATTATAAAACTAAGAGAAAAACAGCCAACATCATAGACTAGTTCAATCGTATTCAACCTATAAATGCCTAGTCCTTCCATGCAAGGCTTCTCATATCTCATGGATCAATAAAACTTGTAAGCATCTAAACTAGAAAAAGCTACCTTACCTCCATGGAAGGCTTTCATTTCCTCCAAGCCCTTTTCATCTTAGCTCTGGCATCCTCTCTGGCCTATGCCTTTGATCCTAGCCCTCTTCAGGACTTTTGTGTAGCCATAAATGACCCCAATGATGCTGGTATGTTCCATCTTCCTTAGCTTTCAGTCTATGGACCTAGAATATTGCTGCTTTCTACCTTTATGGAACCCCTTTTCTTATGGATGGTATGATATTACTGACATTTCTTACTTTCATGCAGTGTTTGTAAATGGGAAAGTATGCAAAGACGCAAAGCTTGCCACAGCAGATGACTTCTTCTTTTCTGGACTCAATATCGGAAAAATCACATCAAATTCAGTTGGATCATCTGTCACTCCTGTCAATGTTGCGCAAATCTCAGGACTTAACACTCTCGGGATATCTTTGGCTCGAATTGACTATGCAGCTAATGGTGGTCTAAACCCTCCTCACACTCACCCTCGTGCCACGGAGATTCTTGTGGTCTTGGAAGGCACGCTCTATGTTGGTTTTGTTACATCCAACCCAGATAATCGTCTAATTGCCAAAGTCTTAAACAAGGGGGACGTTTTTGTGTTCCCAGTTGGTCTCGTTCACTTCCAATTCAATCCAGGAAAGAGTAAAGCTGTTGCTATTGCTGCTTTGAGCAGCCAAGATCCTGGTGTTATTACAATAGCAAATGCAGTGTTTGGATCAGATCCATCTATTAATCCCGATGTTCTTTCCAAGGCCTTTAAATTGGACAAAAGTATGGTGAAAAGTCTCCAATCCAAATTCTGATGATACTGCAATGTTGAATGATTGACATCCCTTGTTAATGCAAACATTCCTTAAAGACTCTCTCTACTTATGTAAGCCTGTCTGTTTGAATTATAGCATATGATGAAGTTGCAAGTTGTTCAATGGGCAAAAGAAATCTACTCCATTACAGATCTCTAGAAGAAATGCAAGACCTTACATTCATTCATACACTAATTATTTGCAGGATTGAAGCCACAAGTATATCTGAATTCACCTAAAAGAATGATTGATGTGATCTAAAGAATCAGAGTAAGCAAGTTGCTGTCGGAAACGGGTTACTCGGTTCAAAGATGTGCGAAAAAGAAAATAAAAGCTACAATTCCTCAAACTGGTGCAGGTACCAGAAGAATAAATTCTAACAAAAGAAATGAAGTTGAAATGTAATGATTGATGACCACTCAACCGTTGGTGGTAAGAACCAAATCTAGATGAGCTTGTAATAGCAGTTCTTTCCAGATAGAAGAATTTTATAGCCTTTTCCGCAAGGGCACTTGAAATGAAGGTCCAAACATTCCCCAATTTTCTCCACTCTCACAGCTTCTTCACAATCTGGCTCACCATTATCCTATAATAACAAGCTCCACATATTAACACCAAGAATTAAAATTCCTTTTAGTTGCACCATTTTCTTGGAAATCAAACAGCAACCAATAAGCAAAGACCCCACAGAAATTAGAAAAGCCAACCTTGATTGCCTCAGTGGTGCACAGTACATCTTCAACTTCTCGCATAGCCTCACCCCACCAATTGCTCATTTCTTTCATCCGCTCCTTCATTCTCTTCAATCTCTGCCATTCGCGTGTATAATAAATCAGCCATGGACCAAGAAAATAACAAAAGCAGTTTGAAATGAAAGAGAAAACCAACCTTGGCACTGGGGCTCTCTTCCTTGATCAATTCCACCCCCATCTCGTAGGAGCTTGAAGACCTTGACAAGGACTTGGCAGGAGAAAAAATGGGATCAGATATAGACCTGCTTAAGACAGGGGCTCTTGGAGGCAATGAAGAAGAAGCACTTCCTTTTGACAGTGGGGTATCTTCTAAGGCCTTTGCGGTGTCCGAAGGGCTAGGTTTTGTAGGTGTATAAGGGTCAGAAGTAGAGCGTTGAAGCAGTGGAAGAGGGATCTTGGAGAAGCCACAAAGGGAGTAGTGATTCTCGAGCAAAGGCTTTTTGGACTTGTGTTCAGCGATTGATTCAGGAGAAGGACGTTTCATTGGGTTGGAAGCGGCGACATTGCAGGCACAGGTTGTGCATGAATGGCGGTTTTGCTGGTTGTTCTTGAAGTTATCAAGGTGGAGGAGGGATAGGTTGATGGGTTCTTGGAGTTTAAGGTCATCTTCTTCCTGGTTTGGAATTTCAAAGCCTGGTTCTTGGGTCATTTCACCCATTGCTTCTGCCTTTGTTGATTCTTCAAAGCTTTCAATCTTTATTTGAGAGACACTGTTTCGTGTTTTTGAAGCGCAAGGGGGAGAGGCAGTGAAACTATTGAGGGTTTATATTAAAACTTTTGATGGGGTGTACGGATGATTCTTGAATCTTGATTTGTGTGACAGTAATTGTAATTGACAACATTCCATATCATATGATCGTAAAAACATGCAGAAAGGTTTTATTAAGCCAAAGTACATAAGCAAAACTGCTTTATTTTTTATTTTTATATTTCAATCCACGAAATACCAAAATTCAAAGCAACAAATGAAACGTTATCCAGACAAGACGATCATCAATTAGGCAAGTTTTTGGTTATCCCACCATAGATGGCAGGGTCTGAACTGTTAGAAGCGTAGTAATAAAAAACTCAAATATTAATTTTTATTACTCACAAATAAATACAATACAATACAAAATATAATACAAACTCTTTTTATTTTATTTTTTCTCATTTTTTTCTCTCACAATACTAGCTGCTGCTAGTTTTTTTTTCTATACTCACAACAATTTTATTTTTCTCTCAAACTCTAGCTAATTTTTTTCTCAGCACTCACAATACATGAACTATACATACATATATATATATATAGACATAGTCTAGTTACCTTAATGATTGCTTATCCCTTAAGTATATCATAAATGATAATGCTTATCCATTATACATACCTTGCCTTGTAGAACTTTTCAATGCTGCTACCATCTTGATTTTTCATGAAGTTTTCAACATGATAAGCTTTATCCAATTTGCAAAGTTGTATCCAATTTGAAAACCAAGATGTATAAGGTAGAAGCCAATTTGGATACAAACTCTTTGGTTGTAATTTTTTACTTTGAAAAGTTGGTTTGATTTCTAACACTCCCCCTCAAACCGAACTTTTCATTTCAAGCTTTTCTTTGAGTTTATGGAATATATCTGCTTTCAATGGCTTCGTAAAAATGTCCGCCAGTTGATCTTCTGTTCTGCAGTAAACTAACTCCACATTTTTATTTTTCACTTGCTCTCGAATAAAATGATACTTTGTACCGATATGCTTGCTTCGACTATGAGACACTGGATTGTTTGCAAGAGATATTGTGGACTTGTTGTCAACATAAATTGTAATTGGACCTTCTTGTATAATAGATAATTCAACCAAAATATTCTTCAACCAAATTGCTTGACATGTGCATGTTGCAACAGCCATGTATTCTGCTTCACATGTTGAAAGGGATACTGTTTGTTGCTTTTTCGATAACCATGAAAATGCTGCGGAGCCAATATGAAATAAATATCCGGATGTGCATTTGCGATCATCCAAGTCACCACCATAATCACTATCTGAATAACCAACCAATTTTGAACTCTGTGAGTATGTATAAAATAAACCCTGATCCATCGTATCTTTGATGTATCTCAAAATTCTCTTTGCTGCAATCAGGTATCTTGTTTTGGCTTCTCCATGTATCTACTAACTATTCCCACTGCGTACATGATGTCTGGCCGCGTGATAGTAAAGTACCTTAAACTTCTAATGATACTTTTAAACAACGTTGGATTTACTGGCTCTCTAGATGAATCAACACTTAATTTCGTGCTTGGTTCTGCTGGCGTGGCTACTGGCTTGCAATCTTTCATATTGAATTTTCTTAAAATTTGTTTCGCATAATTCTTTTGAGACACAAATGTTCCATCTTTCATTTGTTTCACACCGACTCCAAGAAAGTATGACATTTCACCTATATCTGTCATTTCAAATTCTTTAGTCATAGCTTTCTTAAAGTTATTGAACATACCTGGATTGTTTCCCGTGAAAATCATATCATCCACATATAAGCACACGATCATGATGTCACCAACTTCATTTTTCTTCGTATATAGAGCATGCTCGTATGGGCTTTTCATGAACCTGTTCTTCTGAAAGTATTCATCTATTCTTGTGTTCCATGCTCTCGGAGCCTACTTTAGTCCATATAAAGCTTTCTTCAAGTGATAACTTTGCCTTCTTGTCTTTGTTTGCAATATCCAGGTGGTTGTTCAATGTAGACTTCTTCTTCCAGGTAGCCATTAAGGAATGTTGACTTCATGTCCATCTGATAAATTTTCCATTTATTTTGTGCTGTAATTGCCATGAGAAGCCTTATAGTATCAATTCTAGCGACTGGAGCAAATACTTCATCATAGTCTACACCATATCTTTACTTGTAGCCTTTTGCAACTAGTCTTGCTTTATATTTCTCCACTTTTCCTTCTCTGTTGGTCTTCGTCTTGTACACCTATTTGACTCCAATTGAACTATGTCCTTCTGGTAGACTTTTTAGCTCCCATGTGTCATTTTTTCTTATTGCTGCAATTTCTTCATCCATTGCCTTCTTCCATCTGACATCTTTAATTGCATCTTCATATAGTATTGGATCACATTCTGTCATTAAACAAAATAATGAATAATTGAGTATTGTTTCTATCGGTTCTGTAACCTCATAAATATCACGTAAACTACGCATTCTTGCAGGTGTTTCCTCTGAGTTGCTGGTATTGCTGCTGGTTGGTGATGATGATGTTGTCAGAGTTGTTGCAATAGGACTTGGAGGAGGGCTTTGATCATCGCCTTGTTCATGATTAACGAAGTCGTCGTCTTTGTCATCACTGAAAAATAATCCTTCAATTTTCTTTTCTTATTCACTCCATCTCCAATAATCAGCTTCATCGAATTCAACATCTCTTGAAATAATAACTTTTTTGGTGAGAGGGTTGTATAACCTATATGCATTGCTTCTCTTTTTATAACCAATGAAAATACATTTTACTCCTTTGTCGTCAAACTTCTTTCTCATCTGGTCAGCAACATAAGCATATGTGATGAATCCAAAAACCTTAAGATGTTCGACTCCTGGCTTTTGATTGCTCCAAGCTTCATTTGGCGTCTTGTATTTCACACTTTTTTTTGGATACCGGTTCAACAAATAAACAGTACATTGAACAGCTTCAGCCCAGAAAGTTCTTGGTAAATGCTTACCTTTAACCATGCTTCTTGCCATATCAAGAATAGTACGGTTCTTCTTTCAGCGACTCCATTTTGTTATGGCGTGTATGCAGTTGTCAACTGGTGAATAATTCTGTGTTCCTTGTAGAAGCTTTCAAATAGCTTTGAAGTATACTCACCATCTCTATCAGTTCTGAGTATTTTAATGAAATGTCCACTCTGTTTTTCTACTATGGCTTTGAACTCGATAAACTTTTCAAATGTTTCTAATTTTGTTTTAAGAAGATATATCCAAATTTTTCTACTAAAATCATCAATAAAAGTAACATAGTACTTGTTTCCACCAAGTGATGGTATATCAAAAGGACTTGCTATAGTGCACGATCTCCAATGGTCTCCTAGCTCGTCAAGTTTTTCCCGCTTCAAACTCTGTCTGTGTTGTTTTCCTTTAATGCAGGCTTCACATAGTTGATCAGGAGGATTAATTTCTGGCAACTCATTCACCATATTTTCTTTTAACAATAGCTTCAGATTAGAAAAGCCAAGATGACCGAACCTTAAATGCCACAACCATGATTCATCTTTAATTGTATTCTTCATGCATTTCACCTCTCCAGATTCAATGTCAATAGTAAACAGACGGTTACACGTCATATCAACTTGGGCAATTAATTCACCACTTTTATTTTTTAAAGAGAGCATGGAATCCTTCATATGTACTTCATATCCTTTTTCTAGAAGCTGACCAAGCTGATGATGTTTCTTTTCAAAACTGGTACGTAATAAACATCTGAAATGAACTTCTTTTCTCCATTCTTTTGTATAATAGTGACTTTGCCTTTGCCTTTGACCGTGGCATGCGATTTATCTCCAAATGTTACTTGTCCATGAATATTCTCATTCAATTATGAAAATAAGTCTTTTCGGCCACACATGTGATTGCTGGCGCAATTATCAAGATACCAAATATTTGTTCTTGATTTTTCACTTTCTTTATAAGTGAAGAATACACTAGATTCCACGTTTTCTTCTTCTTTAGCTGCTGCTACATGATTTCTCTCCTCCATCTTGGGATTTGATCTACACTCGTAACTATAATGGCCATATTTATTACAATTATAACATTGTACCTGAGATTTATTTCCTTGTTGAAATCTACCTCTGCCTCGACCTCGGCGTCAAGCTCCTTGTCCACGACTCGATGTTTGATATTCGTCACTTGTTTAGACTTTACCATATGATTGATTTCCTCGTCCACGTGTTTCTCGTCCACCTCTATTTCTACCTCTATATCCTCCACAGTATCTTCCACAATTGCTCGTACCTTGTCCAAAATTATCCCTAGCTCCACTTTCGTTGAAGGACAACTTGCTTTGCAAGACTTTGTCTGAATTTTCAATATCATCATTTAGCTTCATTTTATGCTCATGGGCTTGGAGAGAACCCAGAAGTTCATCAATTGATATTTGTGACAAATCTTTTGACTCTTCAATGGCAACCACCAAATAGTCAAATTTGCGTGTCAATGACCGCAAAATTTTTTCGATTACTCTGACATCATCAAGTGTTTCTCCATTCCTTTTAATTTCATTTACCACCACTTTCACTCAGATAACATAATCATCAATGTTTTTTGAAGGTTTCATTTTCAATGTATCAAATTCGGTTCTAAGGGTTTGTAAAAGTACCTTTTTGGCCTTCTTCGATCCTTGAAGGGATTTTTGCAAAATTCCCCATGCTTCGTTTGATGTCTTCGCATCTGAAATTTTTTCAAAGGTTGATTCATCAACACCTTGAAAAATAAAGTACAACGCCATTTTATCCTTTTTACGAGCTTCTTTCAATGCTCTTTTTTCTTCATTTGTAAAAATTGCTTCGGCAGCTGCATTTTCGAGCTCGACATATCTTTCTTCGACAATGTCCTAAGAATCTTGAGAACTAAGCAAAGCCCTCATCTGGATGCTCCAGTTGCCATAATTTGTCTTTGTTAATTTCGGTATCTGCATTGAATCATGTTTGCCATTATGACGTCAACACGAACCTAGCTCGGATACCACTTGTTGGAAGCATAGTAATAAAAAAAATCAAATACTAATTTTTATTACTCACAAATAAGCACAATAAAAAATACAATACAAACTCTCTTTATTTTTTTTCTCCCAATACTAGCTGCTGCTAGTTTTTCTGTCTATACTCACAACACTTTTTTTTTTCTCTCAAACTCTAGCTAATTTTTTTCTCAGTACTCACAACACATGAACTATACATACATATATATATATAGACATAGTCTAGTTACCTTTATGATTGCTTATCCCTTAAGTATATCATAAATGATAATGCTTATCCATTATACATGCCTTGCATTGTATTTTTTTTCAATATTGCTACCATCTTGATTTTTCATAAAGTTTCCAACATGATAAGCTTTATCCAATTTGCAAAGTTGTATCCAATTTGAAAACCAAGATGTATGAGGTAGAAGCCAATTTGGATACAAACTCTTTGGTTGTAATTTTTGACTTTGAAAAGTTGGTTTGATTTCTAACATAAACCAAATAGTACATTTGGAATGGTAATAGTCTCTGGGTTTTGGCTACTGAAAGTAGAAAAGGCAACAACATGAGTCTGCCTGCTAGAAGTGAATCAAACCGATTGGGAAAACAAAAGCATCTCCAAGGTTTAAGACTTTGGTAAAGAGATGGTTATCCGGGTTTGATGTAGTGACGCCAACGTGGAGTGTGCCCTCCAAAATGACTAGGATTTCGTTGGCACGAGGGTGAGTGTGAGGAGGGTTTAGTCACCCATAAGATGAATAGTCAACTCGAATTATAGAAATGCCTACAGTGTTAAATCCTAGTATTTGTTCATCATTGGCTGGAGTGACCACTGATCGTACTCGGTTTGATGTATTTCCTCGAATGTTGAGCCCTGAAAGGAAGAAGTCTTCTAGGGTTGCAAGCTTTGGGTCTTTGCAGAACTTGCTGATCATGTGATTCGTAGCAAGTAATAAATATTTATAATAAAGATCAAACCTGGACTAACTATTATTACGACGACAAGGCAAGCGCACCTATCGAACAATAGTATAGTAATGGCAAGACCGGGATATCGTACCCAAAGGAACCAAAAGTACTAGTAATAACTATCTTTCTATTATCTAGCCTAAGAATAAAAAGGGTTTGTTTATTAAACTAATTATTAAAACTAAGAACGCTCAGAGAACAGAATTGGGGAATTGCTTTTGGGAAAATCGATTGACTTGAAACAATACCTAAGGAAAAATCCACCTAGACTTTACGTGTTATTCTGGCTCCGAATCGGATAATTTATTCATTTAAATTGTTCCGTAGATATCCCTAAGTTATGTTATTATCCCTATTCAAGACTAATAATGTCTAATCCGTAGATTGAATAACCGAGACTTTTCTCTAATTAACACTCTAGGGTTGCATTAACTCAATCCATGAATCCCCTTATTAGGTTTCACACTAATCCGGTAAAATCTTGTCACCCTATTTCTAGGCGCGCAATTAACTCCGCTTAATTATGACAAATGTACTCTTAGACAGGGTCTATTTCTCCTCTAAATAAGAGCGTGTCTAGAATCATTATCCTAGGATATCAAAACAAGAATTAAGAACACATAATTAAGAACAAGTTAAATATTTATCATACGATTCAGAAAATAATAACAAGATTCGTCTTAGGTTTCATTCCCCTTAGGTATTTAGGGGTTTAGTTCATAACTAAATAGGAAAACATCTCAGAAGAATAAAGAATACAAAACATAAAGAAAACCCAAAACTCCTGAAGGGAAATTGAGGAGAGATCTTCAGCCTTGATGATGAATCTGACTTCCGAGATGGATCAATCGGCTTCCTTGGTATAATTTCTTACTCCCAATTCTCCGTCCCCCCCTTCCTTGCTCCTATAATGTGTATTTATAGGCTTTGGAATGCCTAAAAACCCTCCAAAGTGGCCTTTTCTGAATTGGACTTAACTTGGGCTCGGCAGGGACACGCCCGTGACACACGGCCGTGTTCGATTACTTCAGGCCGTGTTCGAGCCTACCAAATTGACACGGCTATGTGGTCTGCCCGTGTGAGGAGGTCCAGGCCGTGTTAATTTCGTGCTTTGGCCTATTTTCTTCATTTTTGGCCCGTTTCTCATTCTTTTTTCTCTCCTATGCTCTTCTAAGTATAAAATATGAAATTAAAGCATTAGGAGCATCGAATTCACCAATTCTAATGGAAAATCATCCATAAAATGCATTAAACATGGGGTAAAAATATGTATAATTTACGGTTTATCAAATACCCCTACACTTAAGCATTTGCTTGTCCTCAAACAAAATCCTCAACTCATAATCAAAATAAATTCTTCTCAACTTATAATTCTATCGATAAAATCTCAAAATAATTCATAGGTAATCATACATTGAGAATTCAACTAAAAGAACTTAAAAGTTTCAGTCATTCCAAGTTGAGCATTTTATTCTGAAAATATAGGTGTCTCCCCTCATCTAAGTAATTACCTTCAATTCAGAATATCACAGAGTTTTACATCCTCACTAAAGATTCACTCAAATCACTCGAGGTGTTTTAAGGACAATAAAGGAAGCACTCAATAGTCAATAATGGAAAGTCATTACCATAGGCTTGCATGAAAATCAAATCTCCACCACTATAATTTAATATGATACATCAATCAAAAGGTCTTTAGAGGGTTGTAATGACGCTTGGTTAGGGGGTGTGGTCACAAACTGAAAGAAAGGGTTAAAATCGAGATTGAATCAAAAAGTTTCCCAACTAAAAAAAGAGTTAATCTTCACTTGCGTACAACAGAGCTTCTCTCAGAATATGAAATTACAGATATGCATACATAGTTGTGTTTTTTTTAAGAACAAGTTAAATAAAAAAAAAAAAAACATAGCTAAGCAACTTTTCCAACTTAGATCTCGACAAAAATAGGGATCAAATTAATTTGGGGGATTTCAACAATAATGGGTTAATGGTTAATATTAAGGGTAATACAAGAAGTGGCTTGTTAGGCTCAAGGGGGTTTACTAGGGGTTAATTGTGGAGGTAGGCTTTTCATGGCATGAGTGGGTTAATCCTAAGCACTTTAATCATTTTGATATATCAAATCAAATGGTGTGGTCTCGACATGCATAATCAAGCAAGTTCTAGAATAACAGTTCAATACTGACGCACTCAAAACAATAATAAAAGTGAGCATGAAAGGATGAATAGATTCTCAAAAGGCTCAAAAATCTCACAAAAAATTATGGCTTTTTGATGTTAAAAACTTGTGAGTTCCAATTCAAAGGAATACCTAAACTTTGGGGAAATAGCCTAAGGTTTTAGTATCTTAAAAATCAACTTATCATGATTGATTCTCTTATGTCTCAAAGTTTAAACAATCAATGCATAATTGCCTACGTTTTAATTCAAGATATATCAATCAAAATCATAAATCAATCAAAATTTATCCTAAATATGATATGAGAGCTTTTTCAAGGGAACAAGGCAATCATTCAGGGATTTTCTGATAATGAAATAAATATCCCCACACACTTAAGGTGTACATTGCTCTCAATGTACAAAGATAGATATTAGAGAATAAATAAATTAAGATAGGGAGAGAAGTGAAACTTCCTGTATTAAGAATGGATGATATTCTTGGATTGACGAGATCGAGTATTGGAGATAACTCTGGATGGCAAGCTTGACTCTGAAGGTAAGCCATTTTTAAAAGGAAAAAAAATGAATCTTGAAAACAAATGAATCTTAAAAACCTTAATAAAAGAAAATAATTATTCTAATTTTTCAAGTGGCACGACTGGTGGACACGCCCGTGTGGTTCGTGTCCCGTTCGTGTTCATCGCGAATTGTGATGGCGTCACACGGCCTTCTCGCACGCCTGTGTGTATAGGCCGTGTGGCTGCATGATCGTGTCGCACGGCCGTGTCTGGCGAGGTTCGCTTCTCCCACGGTCGTGTAAGTTGTCGCACGCCCGTGGCATTCTGACAGTGTTGTCCACTGGTGCTAGACAAGGGCGTGTCACACACCCGTGTTGTTTTGGTAGGCTCGACCACGATTGTATTGCACAGTTGTTTCCCTCCGTGTTGGTGTACACGGCCTTAAGCACGGCCTGTTACAGGCTATGTGGTGTTGGGAACCTGTGCTTCAAATACTCTGTTAGTGACCTAAATGTTTAAAATTTGAATTTAAAATAATTTAAAATGGTTAGTACTTGGGTTGCCTCTCGAGAAGCGCTTGTTTATAGTCTAAGCTTGCTTGTTAGCATACTCAGGGCAGTTTGTGGAGTTGTAGCTCCTCTCCATGGACTTTAAAATCCTCACCATTATAAAGTTTGAGACATTGTCCATTTACTTTGAAAGTACCATATGATGGGTGACTTACTTCTATTGTGCCATATAGATGAACAGATTGAATTACGAAGGGTCCTGACCATCGTGATTTTAGTTTCCTAGGAAACAATTTGAGTCTTGAGTTGTTTAGTAAGACAAGATCCCCAACTTCAAATTGTTTCCGTTGCTTTAAGTGAATATCATGGCGCCGCTTTGTTGCTTCCTTGTATAGGCGTGAATTTTCGTATGCATTGGCTCGCCATTCATCTAGTTCATTCAGCTACATCAACCTATTTTCTCCTACAAGTTCGGGATCAAGGTTTAGAAATTTAATAGCCCAAAAAGCTTTATGCTCTAGTTCGAAAGGGAGATAACTTTTTCTATAAACAAGACTGTAAGGTGATGTCCCTATAGGAGTCTTAAAAGCAGTTCTGTAAGCCCATAAGGCATCGTCTATTTTTGTTGCATAGTCTTTTCTGTTTGATTCTACCATTTTTTCAAGGATCCGTTTGAGTTCTCGGTTTGCTACTTCAGCTTGTCTGTTAGTTTGAGGATGGTATGGGGTAGCCGTTCTATGATGAACTCCGTATTTCTTAAGGGTTTTTTCAAATTGGGTATTACAAAAATGAGTGCCCCTGTCACTGATAATTGCTCTAGGTGTTCCGAATCTCGAAAAGAGTTTTTTAAGAAAGTACTACCACTCTAGCATCATTAGTAGGTAGAGCTTGGGCTTCTACCCATTTGGACATGTAGTCGACTGCTACTAAGATGTTTTTATTTTTGAATGAACTAGGGAATGGGCCCATAAAATCGATACCCCACATGTCAAATATTTTACAAGAAAGCATATATTTTTAAGGCATTTCATCACGTTTAGATATGTTACTTGTCCGTTGGCATTTGTCACATAAAGTAACATACCTGATAGCGTCTTTGAATAATGAAGGCCAATAAAAACTTGATTCAAGTATTTTGTGTGCAGTCTTAGTTCCACTATAGTGTCCTCCGGTTGGCCCGGAGTGGCAGTGTTCCAATATTTTTGATATTTTTGGTCCTGTAATGCATCTTCTGATGACTTGATCTACACATCTGCGAAACAAAAATGGATCATCCCAAAAGTAGTTTTTTTACATCATTAAAGAATCGCTTCTTTTGCTGGTGTGTAAACCCTTTTGGGATAATGTTAGCAGCTAAAAAATTTGCGATGTCTGCAAACCAGGGTACCTCGGAGTTAGATATGGCAAAAAATTGTTCTTCAGGGAATGAATCATTTATTTCCACGTCATCTAGTTCTCTAGTATTGGATTTCTCGAGCCTGGACAGATGATCAGTCGTGAGATTTTCGACTCCTTTCTTGTCCTGAATTTACAAGATCAAATTCCTGCAAAAGGAGAATCCATCGGATGAGTCGAGGTTTTGCATTGGTTTTAGTTAAAAGGTAGCGAATGGCGGAATGGTCAGTGTAAACAACAACTTTAGACAATATGAGATATGATCGAAATTTATCAAAAGCAAAAACCACAGCTAGTAACTCTTTTTCCGTAGTAGTATAATTTTCTTGTGCAGCTGTTAAGGTTTTGCTGGCGTAATAGATAGGTTGAAAATGCTTGTCTCTTCGCTGTCCCAGTACTGCACCTACTGGAAAATCACTCGCATCACACAATTAATTAATTTATCCTTTAAAGTATTAAATGCTTCTAAACATTCCTGATTGAAGTTAAAAGGTATATCTTTTTCTAACAATTTGTTAAAGGATTAGCTATTTTAGAAAAATCCTTAATGAATCTTCTATAAAAACCAGCATGTCCTAAAAATCTTCTAATAGCCTTAACTGAACTAGGAGGTGGTAATTTCTCGATTTTTTCTACTTTAGATTTATCCACCTCAATCCCCTTACAAGAAATTTTATGCCCTAGTACAATACCTTCTTGAACCATGAAGTGACATTTCTCCCAATTAAGCACAAGGTTTGTTTCTTCACATCTTATTAAAACTCATTTTAAAATTTTAAAGCAAAGATGGAAAGAGTTACCGAATACCGAAAAATCATCCATGAAAACTTCATGATATCTTCCACGAGTTCGTCGAATATAGCTATCATACAGAGCTGAAAAGTAGCAAGGGCATTACATAATCCAAAAGGCATTCTACGATAAGCGAACGTACCATTTGGGCATGTGAATGTCGTTTTTTCTTGATCTTCAGGAGCTATTGGGATTTGGAAGTAACCAGAGAGCCCGTCTAGGAAGCAGTAATACCTGTGTCTGGATAATCTTTCTAACATTTGGTCAATGAATGGCAAGGGGAAGTGATCTTTTCTTATGGAATCGTTCAATTTCCTGTAGTCTATGCAAACTCTCCATCCTGTAACTGTTCTTGTTGGGATTAGATCATTCTTCTCGTTGGTCACAATCGTCATGCCTCCTTGCTTGGGGACAACCTACACTATCTCCTCGTCTTGAGCTGGACACAGTTCTGTCATCGCCTCTTGCACAATTTCCTGAAAAGAGTCTTGAGTAATATGATCAATAGAGTTAATGAAATAACATGAATTATCTTGTTCCCTAGAGAATTTCATAGCATCATAAATTTTAAAAATCATTTCCTCGTCACCTACTCTAAGTACCAATTTACCATCACCCACATCAATCATGGCTCTAGCAGTGGCTAGGAATGGGCGCCCTAAAATTAAGGGTACTTCTACATCTTCACCCATGTCAAGCACAACAAAATCAATAGGGAATACAAATTTATCTACTTTTACGAGTACATCTTCTATAATACCCCTGAGATATTTAACAGATCTATCGGCTAATTAAATACTCATCCTAGTGGGTTTAGGTTCCCCAAGACCAAGTTGCTTGAACATTTTATGGGGCATCAAATTAATACTAGCGCCTAAATCAACTAGTGCTTTTCAATATTCAGATTACCAATTAAGCAAGGGACAGTAAAACTTCCTGGATCTTTTAGTTTAGTTGGCAGCTTATTTTGGAGTATGGCGGAGCACTCCTCGTTGAGTTCTACTGTGGATAAGTCCTCGAACTTCCTTTTATTTGTTAAAAGCTCCTTTAAAAATTTTGCGTATGTAGGCATCTGTGAGATAGCTTCAACAAAAGGTAAGTTGATATGTAATTGCTTAAAAAGTTCAAGAAACTTACCGAATTGTGCATCAATGCGGTCTTTTTTTTTATTTTGCTGGATATGGAACCGGTGGTGAATATTCCTCCAGTATTGGTTTGTCATTATTTTCAGGTTTTTCTTCCTTCTTTTCGTTTTCCACAGCTTCTTATGTTAGCTTCATTTTAGATTCCGCAAACACTTTTCCATTCCTTAGTGTAACTGCTTTGACGTGTTCTCTTGATTTGGTATTACTGAGTAAATTTCCTGGTAGTCTTTTCGAGATTAGTTTGGACAGCTGGCCTATCTGAGTTTCGAGTCCTTGGATCGATGCTTGTTGATTCTTAAGTGCTGTCTCGATATTTTGGAAACAGGTTTCTGACATCGAAAGCATCTCTTCAAGGTTTGGTTCTTCTCTTATTGATAAGGTGGCTATTGAAAACCCTGAGGATTTTGTGGCTTTTGATTTCCTTGACCTCCCCAGGAAAAAATTGGGTGGTTCCTCCAACCTACATTATAAGTATTACTGTATGGGTTATTTTGAGATCTAAAGTTATTGTTACCCATATAGTTGACTTGTTCTTCTTCAGTTGTAGGATTGAAGGGCTGGTATTCTGTATGCACACCTCCTCCACTTGAGTCACACCTCATTACTGGATGTACCTGTGTAGAACCAAGAAAACTATCAATCTTTTTATTGAGAAGTTCTACCTGATTTGAGAGCATGGTGACTGAATTGATGTTATAGACGCCGGCTATTTTCGTTGGCTTTGTCGTCATAACTTGCCACTGATAGTTGTTCAGTGACATCTCCTCTATGAATTCATAGGTATCTTCTGGTGTTTTATTGTTAATGGTCCCGCCAGCAACTGCGTCAATCATTTGTCTTGTCGAGGGATTCACACCATTGTAGAACGTTTGAACTTGCAGCCAAAGCAGTAACCCATGGTGAGGGCACCTTCTCAGTAAGTCCTTGTATCTCTCCCATGTATCGTAAAGTGTTTCTAAATCCATCTGCACAAAAGAAGAGATATCATTACGTAATTTAGCCGTTTTAGCTGGTGAAAAAATTTTAGTAAAAATTTCTCGGTCATTTATTCCCAAGTAGTGATAGACCCTCATGGTAATGAGTTCAACCACTGTTTAGCTTTGTTTCTTAGTGAAAAGGGAAATAACCGAAGACGAATGGCATTATTAGAAACACCATTGATTTTGAGTGTATTGCAAAATTCAAGAAAATTCGCCAAGTGCGTGTTGGGATCCTCATCCTGCAAACCATCAAACTGAACAAACTGCTGTATCATCTGAATTGTGTTAGGTTTTTGTTCGAAATTATTCGCAGCTACAGCAGGTCTAACTATGCTCGATTCAATTCCTGTTAAAGAAGGATTAGCATAATCATACATAATGCGTGGAGCAGGATTTTGATTAACCGTAATTACATGAGGTAGTTGATTGTCTTGGTTTTTAGCCATCTCTTCGGTTGGGGGTTGAGTATCGTCCTCTTGCTCATTCTCTGTGTATCTTAAGCTTCGCCTTATTTCTCTTTGGTTTTTGCGAACTGTGCGATTGATTTCTTCGTCAAAAAGTAATGGTCCCGACGGGTTTCTTCTAGTCATAAACTATAAAAATCTACCAAGAGAAAGAAAATGTAAATTAATAAATAATAAAATAAAATAAAATTTGCAAGAAAAATAAATAGCTAAAGTAATAAAAATTTAGTGTTCCTAATATTTTAGTTCCCCGGCAACGGCGCCAAAAACTTGATCGTGTGATTCGTAACAAGTAATAAATATTTATAATAAAGATCAAACCTAGACTAACTATTATCACGACGAAAAGGCAAGCACACCTATCGAACAATAGTATAGTAATGGCAAGACCGGGATATCGTACCCAAGGGAACCAAAAGTACTAGTAATAACTATCTTTTTATTATCTAGCCTAAGAATAAAAAGGGTTTGTTTATTAAACTAATTATTAAAAATAAGAATGCTCAGAGAATAGAATTGGGGAATTGCTTTTGGGAAAATCGATTAACTTGAGACAATACCTAAGGAAAAATCCACCTAGACTTTACTTGTTATTCTAGCTCCAAATCGGACGATTTATTCATTTAACTTGTTTCATAGAGATCCCTAAGTTATGTTATTATCCCTATTCAAGACTAATAACGTCTAATCCCTAGATTGAATATCCGAGACTTTTCTCTAATTAACACTCTAAGGTTGCATTAACTCGATCTATGGATCCCCTTATTAGGTTTCACCCTAATCCGGCAAAATCTTGTCACCCTATTTCTAGGCATGCAATCAACTCTGCTTAATTATGACAAATGTACTCTTAGACAAGGTCTATTCCTCCTCTGAATAAGAGGGTGTCTTGAATCAGTATCCTGGGATATTAAAACAAGAATTGAGAACACATAATTAAGAATAAGTTAAATATTTATCATACGATTCAGAAAATAATAACAAGATTCGTCTTAGGTTTCAATCCCCTTAGGTATTTAGGGGTTTAGTTCATAACTAAATAGGAAAACATCTCAGAAGAATAAAGAATACAAAACATAAAGAAAACCCAAAACTCCTGAAGGGAAATTGAGGAGAGATCTTCAGTCTTGATGATGAATCCGGCTTTCGAGATGGATCAATCAGCTTCCTTGGAGTAATTCCTTACTCCCAATTCTTCGTCCCCCCTTCCTTGCTAATCTAATGTGTATTTATAGGCTTTGGAATGCCTAAAAACCCTCCAAAGTGGCCTTTTCCGAATCAGACTTAACTTGGCTTAGGCAGGGACACGTCCGTGTTCGATTACGTCAGGCCGTGTTCGAGCCTGCGAAATTGACACGGCCGTGTGGTCTACCCGTGTGAGGAGGTCCAGGCCGTGTTAATTTCGTGCTTTGGCCCATTTTCTTCATTTTTGGCCTGTTTCTTATTCCTTTTTCTCTTCTATGCTCTCCTAAGTATAAAATATGGAATTAAAGCCTGAGGAGCATCGAATTCACCAATTCTAATGGAAAATCATCCATAAAATGCATTAAACATGGGGTAAAAATATGTATAATTTACGGTTTATCACTTGCAATTAACAAAAACTGCATCAATGGAAAGACAAGAAAATTACTTCACTACTTTTACACTTACCAAATGTTGGATCTTTTATGAATGAGGGGTTGAAATAGAAGCAAAAAGATGAAAAATGGATAGGTTAATTTTTGGTAAACTGTTTTATTAAAAAATTGATATATAGTTTACATGAAAAAATATGCTTAAATAAGGTGAAAATAATAATAAAATATTACAACTTGACTTTAATCTAGTGACTAGATTCATATAACTTTTCTTTTTCATTGGCTGGTTTGTGTTTAATCACATGCCAATATGTCTAATCAAAATTATCACTTTTCCAATGCAAGTTGGTAAGTTGGCAACATTTGGTAAGCTCGCACATTTTGGTGAGCTCTTCTAGTAAGCTCGTAGTTTGCATGGATGGTCATTTCACAACACTCCTCCTTAACCTCCATACTTTGAACTCCAATACCATAACGTAGCTTTTCAAACCTCATTTTCCCAAGAGATTTTGTTAAGATGTCAGGTAATTGATCTTGTAAACTGCAGTGAACTAGTGTGACTTCCTTGGCTTGCTTCACTTCTTTCACAAAGTGAAACTTGATTTTGAAATGATTTGTGATAAACCATAATTTATACATATTTTTATCCCATGCTTAGTGCAATTATGGATGGTTTCTCATTAGAATTGGTGAATTCAATGCTCCTAATCCTTTAATTTCATGTTTTATACTTAGGTGAGCATAGGAGAGTAAAAAGGGCAAGAAACGGGCTGAAAATGGAGAAAATGGACCCACATGGGAAATCAACACGGCCTGGACTTCCTCACACGGGCATGTCACACGGTCGTGTCCCTTTGGCAGGATTGAACCATGACTTACACGGGTAGACCACATGCCCATGCCTATTTAACAACCTTGGCCATAGCCTGGGGTAATCGCACACGGGCTTGTCCCTACCGGCCCAAGTATAACCCTATTCAGAAAAGGCCAATTTTGGGGGCTCTTAGGCATTCTAAAACCTATTTAAACACCTGAGGAGGAACTTAGGAGGGGGACGCAGAGTAGGAAGCAAGAAATTACTCAAGGGAAGCCGATTGATCCATCTCAGAAAAAAGAAGATTCATCATCAAGACTGAAGATCTCCCTTCAAGTTCCTTCAGGAGTTTTGGGTTTTCTTATGTTTTGTTATCTTTATGCTTTTGAGATGTTTTCTTTCATAAGTATGAACTAAACCCCCTTAAATACCTAAGGGAATGAAACCTAAGACGGATCTTATTATTATTATCTAAATTGTATGATAAATATTTGAGTTGTTCTTAATTATGTGTTCTTAATTCTTGTTTTGATATTCCAGGATATTGATTCAAGTTAAGCTCTTATGCAGAAGAGGAATAGACCCTGCCTAAGAGTAAATTTGTCGTAATTAAGCGGAGTTGATTGCACGCCTAGAGATAGGGTAATAAGATTTTTCCGGATTAGGGTGAAACCTAATAAGAAAATCCATAGATCGAGTTAATGTAATTCTAGGGTGTTAATTAGAAAGAGATTTCAATTATTCAACCTAGGGTTAGATGTTATTAGTCTTGAGAGAGATAATAATATAACTTATGGATTTCTACGGATCAAGTCAAATGAATAAAGCCGAACCTTGAGGAGATACTAACAAAATTCATCTCAGTGTCAGAAACTCATTTTTAGAATACCGAGGCAGCATTCAAAAATCAAAAAGCATCAATCCAGGGGCTTGAAACTCAGATTGGACAGCTTGCCAAGCTGATTTCCGAATAACCACAAGGCAGCCTACCAACCAACACTGAATCTAACCCAAGGGAGCAACTCAACGCTATTACCATTCAAAATGAGGAAGGGTTAGTTGCAAAACCAAGGCCAGAAACGGTGGTAAGCAAATGTAAGAATGAGGTAGGCTAAAATGACCCAAAGCTGATGAGTATAGAATATAAACCTCGTGTGCCATACCCCAATGCGACAAGGAAGGACCTATCAGACGAACAATTTGGTAAATTCCTTAAACTTTTAAAGAAACTACATATTAACTTACCGTTTATTGAAGCTCTTTCGCAGATGCCAAATGCAGTCAGGTTTTTAAAGGAGCTTTTGACAAATAAATGAAAGTTGGATGAAGAGTCACATGTGGAGTTGAATGCAGTTTTGCTCAGCCATATTACAGAATAAGCTACCCAACAAATTGAAGGATCCAGGGAGTTTTGCGATTCCTTGTTTAATTGGTAGTTTCCATGTTCATCACGCATTGGTTGACTTAAGGGCAAGCATTAATGTTATACCTTATAAAATGTTTAAACAACAAGGTCTTAGGAAGCCCAAACAAACTAGGATGAGCATTCAATTGGCTGATAAAACCATTAGATTTCCTAGGGGTATCATTGAAGATGTTCTTGTTAATATCGATAAATTTTTATACCCAGTAGACTTTGTCGTTCTAGACATGGAAAAGGATAGTAACGCACATTTAATTTTAGGACGACCCTTTCTAGCGACTGCTAGAAGCATTATTGATGTTGGCATAGGTGAACTCACACTTCGTGTGGGAGACGAAACAATCACCCTTCAAGCTCGTAATTCGAGCAACACATCGAAAATTGAAGGTGGTTTTATAAATCATTCTAGTAGTACTGATCATGTGGTGAAACCTTCTGTGCAGAAAATAGTTAAGAAGAACGCATATGGGCCGTGTTCAAACAACAACAAAGGACCTATCTGTGAAGAACGAAGGATACAAATCGAGGAGCTAGATGAATGGCCGATACAGAAACCAAGAACACCTGATAAACCAAAACCAAGCCAGGACGAGCTCAATAGCTTACCAAATTAACTTAAGGTTGGAGACAAAGCACTACTAGATGCAGCAGATACTCGCATTACCACTTCTGAACCTAATGAAAAATTCCTTTTACGGTACTCAGTATTTTTCCATATGGTACAGTCAAGGTAAATCATCCCAAATTCGACACATTTAAGGTAAACAATACTCGTCTTAAACCTTATGTTGATAAAGTTTATAGTAGGGTTGAGAAGTGTAAACTCCTTGTTCCACCTTGACCACGCAAAAGTGAGGTAAGTCGAGCTTAGACTATAAATAAGCGCTTCTCAGGAGGCAACCCAAGCATTAACAGTGTTAATTTCTTTAAAATTTTAGTTTTTAACATCTAACATACTAACTGAATCATGGAACACAGACTTTCTAAAGACCACGCGACCAGGCACACAGGCGTGCACTAGGCTCTGTGAAAACAGGGCAAGATTTTTTCCCCAACACGGGATATGATAAGTTGCTACGACCGTGCGACATGGCCGTGGGCGAAACTACCAAAACAACACGGGCATTCGGCACACCTGTGCCTTGAGACCGTGGTTGAAACTAAGAATGTAACACGGGCGTTCGACACGCCCTTTTCATACACCTGTGGTCGACACTGTCAAAAGGAACACGAGAGTGGACCTATGTACACGGGCGTGGGAGAAGCAAACAAAGTAAGCCACAGCCGTTCGACACAGCCATGTGCACCCACACACCCAAAGAACTCGAGCATGGGCCGATTGTCAGATGCGTCCAAATTCAAAATTCGCGAAACAGAAGGGCAAAAATTAAGCCACACGGGCGTGTCCCACAGCCTTGTGCCCCAAAATCTATGTAAACCCCTTACTATTCATCATCTCCCTCCCCAAAAATCCCTAACCCTAGTCGCAGCAACTTCACACGCCTTACCCCCACGCCCGTGCGCTGCCTACAACACTGATTCCGATACCCCAAGCTCCTTCCTTTTACGTTTGTTTACTCTTTTCCCTCTATTTTCTCTAAATATGTTGCTTATTTCATGATCTCTCTGCTCTATTGAACTATTTTGAAATAATATTCATAGTTAGAATATTAAAATACCCATGCTTGTTTTTAAAAATTTTGTCATTTTAGTTACTCCATTATGCTCTACTTTTTCATTTTTCCTAGTTTCATGAAATTTATGCTTCCCACATGCATTCATTCATATTCCTGTTACATTATTCCCATAATACTGTAACTTGATATATTTAGTATTTTTGTTTACTTCATCCACTATGTAAGTCTCATGAAATCTTGCTATTTAGTTTTATGCTTCTGTGCTATTTTTGGGACGTATTGGTTAAGCTTCTATTTTTCAACGCAGGTACAATGCCATCCTCATGTGGTAAGAAAACTGCTGTTTCCACCTTGAAGAAGCGGAAAGGAGTAGCGTCATCCTCGGATCCTACCACAGAGATTAGGCACCCGTTCCTTCAGGTTCCCCGGGGACCCTAGGAGGAATTATATCATATATTACGGGCCCGACCCCTAGGTGTGGGCCGCTGCATTGACTGGGCCACACTTGAATAGATTCAATTGGCTGACGCGGTCTGAGCCCTCCTAACGACTGACCTGTAAGGGCTCTTCTTTGAGATCGTCGAGCCGACATATCTCGAGTTTACATTGGAGCTCTGCTCGATGTTCTATCTTAAGATTGTCATGACTAACTTCGACGATCTTGGAATGGTCCAGTTTCGCCTTGGTGGTCTAATACGCCAGTTGAGCGTACCCAAGTTCGGGATTGCACTAGGGCTATACACAGAGGAGTTCATGGATAACAATGAACTCAACACCCTCCACCGCCACATCCACTACTCCCTTTCGAAATGCTGGAGGGACCTCGTCCCTGCCTCGGCCACCTACGATCCTAGCTGCTCCAAGGCATCGGCTCTCCCTCTATCCTTAAGGTATCTACACGCCATCTTAGCTCACACTCTAATAGGGAGAAGAGAGAGCACCAGTGTCGTCACCACCCACGACGCCTATTTCTTATGAGTATGGCAAATGGGCATGTCATCGACCTTGTCTACTTTATTGCCTTCGCCATTCGCCACCAGACAGAGTAGTACAGGAGAGGGGTCATCTCTATCGGGCCCTATGTGACTCGACTGGCTCTGTACTTTGGGCTCCTTAACACAGTAGCCCTATCATCCTCCATCATTCTAATCGGCTAGATGTCCACACAGAGCATCTCGAGCATGCTAAGTATGAGGATGATCAAGAAACGACGTGGCATATAACCTCCTCAGTACTGCCTTGCCAAATCCACCGAGGACGAAGACCTAGAGGACATTACTAATGATGTCCCTCCACGTCACGAGGATCCTTCGACTTAGCCACCACCTCGTCATCGTCCAGTTCATGCGACGGCTTCATACGCTGACATCTCTGAGCGCCTTACTCAATTCGAGCAGTAGTGTTTTTGGCGCTTCGATAACATTGATGCTACTCTACAGCAGATTTGTCAGCACTTCCACATCTCATCGCCACCCCCACCTCGCGAACCATCTAGCGATGAAGATGTTTAAAAAATTTATTTATTATTTTATGTTCCTTTTATTTTATTTTTCTTTAAGCTTATTTTTATTAGGTTTTATAATTATTATTTTACAATTTTTAATTTTGGCTATTTCATTACGAGTAATTATTTTTCCTTATATATTTCCTAAAAAAGTTCCTGATTCTATCACAATTATAAAGAGCTCTAAAGCTCACTATTACTCAGGAACTTGAAACTCCACTGAAAAGGTTCTCCACGACTGTCATGCCCTATTCGACCACGACCATAGTCAACTTGAGATATAATATTTTTTTGGCGCAGCATTTGTGGAACCCAACCTCTACCACCACCGGAGTATCTTCCTCCACCCTCATCATTGCTTTCGCCGTTCATTCTCCATGACTCCAATTCAAGGAGTCCATGCACCATTCAGGAAGTTTCACTTCTCTCCTATCTTATGATTATATATCTATCTTTGTCAATATATCTCTCCTTATACATTGAGGGCAATGTACATCTTAAGTGTGGGGCGTCTTTCATATCATCATTAGAAATCCTTAAATTTTGTCTTATTCTCACGTGAATCACTCATACCACTATTAGAATAAATTTTGATTAATTTATGATTTTAATTGATATGTATTGAATTAAAACATATGTATTTATGTATTGACTGTTTAAAATTTAGGACATTAGGGAATCAAGCATAATAAGTTGATTTTTGAAGAATTAAAAACTTTTAGGTTGTTTCCTTAAGTTTAGGTATTATCTTGAGTTGAAATTCACAAGTTTGAGCATCAAAAAGCTATAATTTTTGGGAGATCTTGAGCCTTTAGAGCATATTGTATTCCTTTCATGCTCACATTCATTATGAGTGCATCAGTTTTGATTTGTTATTCTAAAACTTGCTTGATTATGCATGTCAAGACCATACCATTTGATTTGATATGTCAAGATGAGAAAGGCACTTAGGTTTAACCCACTTACTCCACAAAAGCCTACCTTCATAATTAACCCTTAGTGAACCCTTTTGAGCCTAACAATCCATTAATTGATTCACCCTCAATATTAACCTATAACCCATTATTGTTGAAATCCTCTAATTTGATCACTATTTTTGTCGAGATTTGATTTGAACTAATTTCTTAGCTATGTTTTGTTCTTCTATGTATTTGACTTGTTCTTAAAAAATTTTAAATCAATACATATTGGTAGCATTTCCTCGTTTTTGAGTTTGAATGTTAATTCCATATTCTGAGAAGAAGCTCACTTGTATTCAGTTGATTACTAGTTATTTTTCTAGCTAAGTGATTTTTCAATTCAATCTCGGTTCTATCCTTTTCTTTCAGCTTGTGACCACACCCCCTAACCAAAGCCACATGACAACCCTCTAAAAGACCATTTTGATTGATGTATCAACTCAATATATATAGTGGTGGAGATTTGATTTTCAAGCAAGCCTATGGTAATAACTTTTCATATTGACTAATGAGTGCTTTTATTGATATCCTTAATGAGTGCTTTTATTGATATCCTTACACACCTTGAGTGATTTAAGTGAATCTTTAGTGAGGATGTTAAACTTTACGATATTTTGATCAAAGGTAATCACTTAGATAAGGGGAGACACCTATGTTTTCGTGATAAAATGCTAAACTTGGAATGTTTGAAACTTCGATGAACTTTTAGTTGAATCTTCAATGTATGAATACTTATGGATTATTTTGAGATACTATTGACAAAGATTATAAATTGAGAAGAATTTATTTTGCTTGAGGACAAACAAATGCTTAAGTGTGGGGGTATTTGATAAACCATAATTTATACATATTTTTATCCCATGCTTAGCGCAATTATGGATGGTTTCTCCTTAGAATTGGTGAATTTGATGCTCCTAATCCTTCAATTTCATGTTTTATACTTAGGTGAGCATAGAAGAGTAAAAAGGGCGAGAAATGGGCCTAAAACAGAAAAAATGGACCCACGTGGGAAATCAACATGGCTTGGACTTCCTCACACGGGCATGTTACATGGCCGTGTCCCTTTGGCAGGATTGAACCATGACTTACATGGGTAGATCACACGCCCGTGCCCATTTAACAGCCTTGGCCACAGCCTGGGATAATCGCAAAAGGGCGTGTCACACGGGTGTGTCCCTGCCGAGCCCAAGTATAACCCTATTTGGAAAAGGCCAATTTTGGGGGCTCTTAGGCATTCTAAACCCTACTTAAACACCTGAGGAGGCACTTAGAAGGGGACCGTGTGAAAATAGGGTAACAATTCTCCCAAACACGGGCTGTGATAAAACACCACGACTGTGCGATATGGCCATGGTCAAGCCTGCCAAAACAACAAAGGCGTGCAACACGCCCATGTGGAAGAACCGTGGGTGAACCTGTTAAAACAACACGAGTGTGCGACACGCCTGTGTTTAGCACCCGTGGTCGAACATATTAGATTGACACAGGTGTGGGAGAAGCGAACAACGCCAGACACGGCTATGCTACACGACCATGTGCACCCACATGCCCAAGGAACACGGGCATGTACTCAATGTCAGACGTACCCAAACTCAAAATTCGTGAATCACACGGGCTGAAATTGGGGAACAAGGGCATGTTACCTGGCCGTGTGCCCCAAAATCTATAAATAGGTGGTACTATTCATTGTCTTCTTCACCTAAAAACCCTAACCCTAGCCGCTGCAAGTCCACACGCCCTCCCCGCCATGCCCGTGCGCAGCTTCCAACTTTATTCCTGACGCTTAGTCCTCCATTTTTTAGCATTTGTTCATTCTTTTCCCTTTAACTCCACTCATTTTTAATGCTATAATCTTCATGTATCTCACACTATGCTATCATTCAAGTTTCATTTCTTTTAGATTAGTTATCATTCATTCCATATGCCTTATTCTAAATCAATATTCATAGTTTTCAATTGCTTCTTGTTTTTTACCATTACAACTCATGCCATGTGCTAAATTTATGCTCTTTATATTTCCATTAAATTCCTGGCCATTTTTACTCATATCACCATGCTAGTGCCACAAAAGTATGCCATTGAACTTATTGTTTTAGTTAGTTTTAGTAGTTGTGGCTAAAATTATGATTTTTATTTAAAATTTGTCTTCGTTTTACTTTGACCACTCATCAAGACGACTTGATGATTCTATTTGCAGGTACCATGTCATCTTCACATGGTAAAAAGGCCGTTGTCCCTGCTTCAAAGAAAAGGAAGGGAGCGCCATCTTCCTCGGGTCCTACCACGGAAGTTCGTCACCCTTTCCTAAGGTTCCCCATCAGGCCCCAAGAAGAACTATTCCAAATACTCTGGGCCCGACCTTTAATTGCGGGCCGTTGCATCAACTGGGCTACAGTAGAACAAGTTCAGTTGGCTAAAGTGATTCGGGCCCTCCTAACCACAGATCCTTGGGAGCTTTTCTTTGGGATCATTGAGCCGACGTATCTCGAGCTTACGATGGAATTATGCTCCACATTTCATCTTCAGATCGTGATGACAAACTTTGATGATCCCGGCACGGTCTAATTTTGCCTAGGTGGATTAGTTCACCAGCTCAGCGTCCCAGAATTCGGTACGAATCTAGGTTTATATACGGAGGAATTCAAGGAAGAGAATGACTTACATGCTCTCAACCGCCACATCCATCGTTCTCCTTCACGATGCTGGGACACACTAGTACCAGGTGGGGACACCTGCAATCCTAGTCGCTCCAAGGCATCGGCTCTCCCTCCATCTCTGAGGTACCTACACGTCATTTTGGCTCACATGATTACAGGAAGGCGAGAGAGCACCGGCATCGTTAACACTCACGATGCCTACTTTTTATGGTGTATGTCGCACGGGCACGTCATTAACCTTGCCTATTTTATTGCCCTCGTAATTCAACACTAGACGGAGTGGCATAGAAAGGGGGTCATCTCCATTGGCCCCTATGTTACTCGGTTGGCTTGACACTTCGGGCTCCTCAGCACCGCAGCCCAAGAATCATCCTTAACCCTCATTGGCCAGATGTCTCCACAAGGCATCTCGAGCATGCTTAGCATGAGGATGATCAAAAAGCACCGAGGAACCTACCCTCCTCAATATCATCTCGCCCAATCTACCGAGGAGGAGGCCTACGAGGACATTCCTGATGATGTCCATCCACAGCATGAGGACCCACCGCTTAACCACCACCACCCTCTTATCCAGTTTATGTAGCGGCTTCATATGCTGACATCTCTGAGTGCCTCACTAGATTCGACAGCAGTGTTTTCAACGATTTGACAACATTGATGCTACTTTATAGCAGATTTGTCGCACCTCCACATCTTATTTCTAGTCCCACCTTTCAAACCATCTAGCGATGAAGATGTTTAAAAATATTTATTTATTATTTTATGTCTTTAATTTTTATTAAAACTACTTTTTATTTTTTATTAGACTTTAGAATTTTATTTTTTAATCATCAATTTCGGTTATTTCTTTATGAGTAATTATTCTTCCTAATATCCCCTAAAAACTTCCTTATTTTATCATAGTTATATAGAGCTCCTAAGCTCATCATCGCATAGGAACTAAAAACTCCACCGGGGAAGGCTCTCTATGACCGCCATGTCCTGATCGACCATGACCATAGCTACCACTAGATATAATATTCTTTTGGTGCAAGACTTATGGACTAATGAACCTCTACCATCGCCAGAGTATCCTCCTCCACTCTCGCACTGATTACTCTCCAAAACTCCAGTTCGAGGAATTCAACATACAAAAAGTTTCACTTCTCCCCCTATCTTACGATTACAAATTTATTTTTTCCTACCTATCTTTGTACATTGAGGGCAATGTACATCTTAAGTGTGGGGGTATTTATTTTATTATCAGAAAAATCCCTAAATGACTGCCTTGTTCTCTTGAAAAGCTCTCAAATCATATTTAGGATAAATTTTGATTGATTTATGATTTTGATTGATATATCTTGAATTAAAACATAGGCATTTATGCATTGATTGTTTAAAATTTAAGACATTAGAGAATCAAGCATGATAAGTTGATCTTTAAGAATTTAAAATCTTAGGTTGTTTCCCCAAAGTTTAGGTATTACTTCGAGTTGGAATTCACAAGTTCTAAACATCAAAAAGCCATAATTTTTGTGATATTTTTGTGCCTTTTGAGCATCTATTAATTCTTTCATGCTCACTTTTATTATTGCTTTGAGTGTGTTAGTATTGAATTGTTATTCTAGAACTTGCTTGATTATGCATGTCAAGACCACACCATTTGATTTGATATGTCAAAATGATTAAGGCACTTAGGATTAATCCACTCATACCATGAAAAGCCTACCTCCACGATTACCCTTAGTAAACCCCGTTGAGCTAACAAGCCATTTCTTGTATTACCTTTATATTAACCCTTAACCCATTATTGTTGAAATCCCTTAAATTAATTTGATCCCCAATTTTTTGTCGAGATTGGAATTGAAATTGTTGCTTAGCTAAGTTTTATTCTACTTTGTATTTAACTTTTTCTTAAAAAAAATGTGTATACATCTTAATAGTAGTAATCTTTTGAGCTAAAGAAGTTAAAATTCCATATTCTGAGAAAAGCTCTGTTATACGCAATTGATGACTAGCCATTTTTCTAGTTAGGTAAATTTTTCAAGTCAATCTCAATTATAACCTTTTCTTTCAGTTTGTGACCACACGCCCTAACCAAGCCTTATTACAACCCTCTAAAGACCTTTTGATTGATGTATCATCTCAATTTATAGTGGTGGGGATTTGATTTTCATGCAAGCCTATGGTAATAATTTTTCATTATTGACTATTGAGTGCTTCAATTATTGTCCTTAAACACCTCGAGTGATTTGAGTGAATCTTTAGTGAGGATGTAAAACTCTTTGATATTTTGACTCAAAGGTAATTACTTAGATGAGGGGAGACACCTATGTTTGCATGATTAAACACTCAATTTGGTATGTTTGAAACTTTTATGTTCTTATAGTTGAATACTCAATATATGATTACCTATGGATTATTTTGAGATATTATCAATAGAAATTATAAATTGAGAAGAATTTATTTTGATTATGAGTTGAGAATTTTGCTTGTGGACAAGCAAATGCTTAAGTGTGGGGGTATTTGATAAACCGTAATTTATACATATTTTTACCTCATGTTTAACGCATTTTATGGATGATTTCCCGTTAGAATTGGTGAATTTGATGCTCCTAATGCTTTAATTTCATGTTTCATACTTAGGGGAGCATAGGAGAGCGAAAGGAATGAGAAACGGGCCAAAACAGAGAAAATGGGCCAAAGTACGAAATCAACACGGCCTGAACTTCCTTACACGGGTAGACCACATGGCCGTGTCAATTTGGCAGATTCGAAGCACGATTCACATGGGCGTGTCCCTGCCGAGCCCAAGTTGAGTCCAATTCAGAATAGGCTAATTTTGAGGGCTTCTAGGCATTCTAAAGCCTATAAATACACCCTAGAGGAGGAAAGTAGGGGGAAACACGGAGAGGAATGAATGAATTACTCGAAGGAAGCCGATTGATCCATCTCAGAAGCTGGAGTCACCATCAAGACTGAACTTCTCCCCTCAATTTCCCTTTAAGAGTTTTGGGTTTTCTTTATGTTTTGTATTCGTTATTCTTCTCAGATGTTTGCCTTTTTAGTTTTGAACTAAATTCCCTAAATACATAAGGGGAATGAAACCTAAGACGAATCATGTTATTATTTTCTGAATTGTATGATAAATATTTAACTTGTTCTTAATTATGTGTTCTTAATTCTTGTTTTGATATTCCAGGATACTGATTCAAGATAAGCTCTTATTCAGAGGAGGAATAGACCCGGTCTAAGAGTACTTTTTTCACAATTAAGCGGAGTTGTTTGCGCGCCTAGACATAGGGTGACAAGATTTTGCCGGATTACGGTGAAACCTAATAAGGGGATCCATAGATCGAGTTAATGTAACCCTAGGGTGTTAATTAGAGAAAAGTCTCAATTATCATTCTAGGGATTAGACGTTATTAGTCTTGAATAGGGATAATAACATAACTTAGGGATCTCTACGGAACAAGTTAAATGAATAAATCGTCTGATTCTGAACCAGAATAACAAGTACAGTCTAGGTGGATTTTTCCTTAGGTATTGTCTTAATTCAATCATTTTCCAAAAGTAATCCCCCAATTTCATTCTCTGTGAATTCTTAGATTAGTTAATTAGTTAGTTAAAACAAAACCCTCTTATTCTTAGGCTAGATAATAAAAAGACAATCATTAACTAGTACTTTTAGGTCCTTTGGGTTCGACAATCCGGTCTTGCTAAAATTATACTACTATTCGATAGGTACAATTGCCTGCATCGTGATAATAGTTAGTTTCAAGAATTATTAATTATAAATATTTAAAACTTATCACACAAAATCACGCGATCACTCTCGGTTTGCTACTTCGACTTGTCCACTAGTTTGAGGATGGTAAGGGGTAGCTGTTCTGTGGTAAACTCCATATTTCTTAAGGGTTTTATCAAATTGAGCATTATAAAAATGAGTACCCCTATCACTGATAATTGCTCTAGGTGTTCCAAATCGGGAGAAGAGTTTTTTAAGGAACCTCACCACCCCTCTAGCATTATTAGTTGGTAAAGCTTGGGCTTCCACCCATTTGGACATATCAACGGCTACTAAGATGTATTTATTCCCAAATGAGCTAAGGAATGGACCCATAAAATCAATACCCCATACCTCAAATATTTCACATGAAACTATATACATTTGAGGCATTTCGTCATGTTTGGAAATATTACCTGTTCGTTGGCATTTATCACAAGAAGTAACATACCTGTTGGCATCTTTGAACAGTATAGGCCAATAAAAACCTGATTCGAGCACTTTATGTGTGGTCCTAGTCCCACTGTAATGTCCTCCAGTCGGTCCTGAGTGGAAATGCTCCAAGATTTTAATTACTTCTGACTTTGTAATGCATCTTCTAATGAATTGATCTGCATATATACGACAAAGAAAAGGATCTTCCCAAAAGTAGTTTTTAACATTAGTAAAGAATCACTTCTTCTGCTGATGTATCAACCCTTTTGGTGTAACGTTTGCAGCTAAATAATTCGCAATGTCTGCAAACCAAGGTACCTTAGAGTTAGATATAGCAAAGATTTGTTCTTCAAGGAACGAGTCATTTATCTCATGTTTATCAAGCTCCTTAAGATGTGGGTTTTCTAATCTGGCAGATGATCTGCTGCAAGATTTTTTGCTCCCTTTTTATCTTGAATTTCTAAATCGAATTCCTACAATAATAATATCTATCTTATTGCATCTCATTTAGAAAGGAGATATCGAAGAGCTAAATGGTTAGTATATACGGCAACTTTACATAATATTAAATACGGTCTAAATTTATCGAATGCAAAAACCACAGCCAATAATTATTTCTCAGTCATCGTATAGTTTTCTTGTGCGGCTGTCAATGTCTTGCTAGCATAATAGATTGGTTGAAAATGCTTGTCTCTTTGCTGTCCAAGAACCGCACCTACTGCAAAATCACTCGCATCACACATTAGTTCAAAGGGTAAATTCCAATCAGGTGCAACTACAATCGGAACATTAATTAATTTATCTTTCAGAGTGTTAAATGCTTCTAAACATTCCTAATTGAAATCGAAAGGCACATCCTTTTCTAGTAAATTCGTTAAAGTCTTAGCTATTTTAGAAAAATCCTTAATAAATCTTCTATAAAATCCAGCTTGTCCTAAAAAGCTTCGAATAGCCTTAACTGTACTAGGGGGAGGTAATTTCTCATTAGTTTCAATTTTCGCTTTGTCAACCTCGATCCCTTTATTAGAAATTTTTTGGCCTAACACAATCCCTTCACGAACCATGAAATGACATTTTCCTAATTCAGTACAAGGTTCGTTTCCTCACATCTCGTTAGAACTCGTTTTAAATTTTTAAGGTAAAGATGGAAAAAGTTACCAAATTGATCACGATTTTCGAGTGTCAGGTTTTAAATATTTATAAAGAATCGTTCTTGAAACTAAATATTATCACGATGTAGGCAAGTGTACCTATCGAACAGTAGTATAGTTTTAGCAAGACCGGATTGTCGAACCCAAAGGAACTAAAAGTACTAGTTAATGATTGTCTTTTTATTATCTAGCCTACGAATAAGGGGGTTTTATTTTAACTAACTAATTATCTAAACTAAGAATTCACAGAAAATAGAATTGGGGGATTACTTTTGGAAAACAATTGAATTAAGACAATACCTAAGAAAGAATCCACCTTGACCTCACTTGTTATTCTGACTCCGAATCGGATGATTTATTCATTTAACTTGTCCCGTAAAGATCCCTAAGTTATGTTATTATCCCTATTTAGGAATAATAACGTCTAATCCCTAGATTGAATAATTGAGACTTTTCTCTAATTAATACCCTAGGGTTGCATTAACTCAATCTATGGATCCCCTTATTAGGTTTCACCCTAATCTGGCAAAATCTTGTCACCCTATGTCTAGGTGCGCAATCAACTCCGCTTAATTATGACAAATGTACTCTTAGTCAGGGTCTATTTCTCCTCTGAATAAGAGTTTATCTTGAATCAGTATTATGGGATATCAAAACAAGAATTAAGAACACATAATTCAGAACAAGTTAAATATTTATCATACAATTCAGAAAATAATAATAAGATTCGTCTTAGGTTTGATTCCCCTTATGTATTTAGGGGATTTAGTTCATAACTAAAAAATAAAACATCTCAGAAGAATAATGAATACAAAATATAAAGAAAACCCAAAATTCCTGAAGGGAAATTGAGGGGAGATCTTTAGTCTTGATGGTGAATCCGACTTCTGAGATGGATCAATCGGCTTCCCTTGAGCAGTTCCCTGTCTCCTTCCGTCTGTATCCCCTTTTCCTCTTCCTTTAGGGCGTATTTATAGGCTTTAGAATGCCTAAAAGCCCTCAAAATTAGCCTTTTCTAAATTGGACTCAACTTGGGCTCGGCAGGGACACGCCCGTGTGACACGCTAGTGTGCGATTACTTTAAGCCGTGGTCAAGCCTATTAAATAGGCACGGGCGAGTGGGCTAACCGTGTGAGTCGTGTTTTGATTCTGCCAAATTGACACAACCGTGTGGTCTACCCGTGTGAGGAAGTCCAAACCGTGTTGATTTCGTACTTTGGCCCATTTTCTCCTTTTTTGGCTCGTTTTTCATTCCTTTCGCTCTCCTATGCTCACCTAAGTATAAAACATGAAATTAAGATATTAGGAGCATCGAATTCACCAATTCTAAGGAAAAATCATCCATAAAATGCGTTAAGCATGGGGTAAAAATATGTATAAATTACGGTTTATCACAAATACCGAGAAGTCATCCATAAATACCTCCATAATGTCTTCTATGAGCTTATCAAAAATGGCCAACATGCATCACTGAAAAGCAACAGGAGCATTACATAATCCAAAAGGCATTCCTCTATAAGAAAACGTACCGTATGGACATGTAAATTTCGTTTTCTCTTGGTATTCAAGAGCTATTGGGATTTGGAAGTAACCAGAGAGTCCATCTAGAAAGCAATAATACATATGCCCAGATAATCTTTCCAACATCTGATCAATGAATGGTAAGGGAAAGTGATCTTTTCTCGTGGCATCATTCAACTTCCTATAGTTGATGCAAACTCTCCATTCCATGATTGTGCATGTTGGAATCAATTCATTCTTCTCATTAGCCACAACAGTCATGCCTCCTTTCTTAGGGACAACCTGCACAGGACTCACAAGAACAATCTAGTTGATGCAAACTCTCCATCCCATGATTTTGCATGTTGGAATCAATTCATTCTTCTCATTAGCCACAATAGTCATGCCTCCTTTCTTAGGGACTACCTGTACAGGACTTACAAGAACTGTCAGAAATAGGATAAATAACTCCAGCATCTAGAAGTTTAATTACCTCAGCTTTTACGACTTCTTTCATATCAGGATTCAGTCATCTTTGAGCCTGCACAAAAGGTTTATATTCATCTTCCATTAAAATTTTATGTGCGCAAAAAGAAAGACTGATCCCTCTTATGTCAGAAATCTTTCAAGATATAGCTCTTTTATGCTTCTTCAATACTTGAAGTAACTCGTCATTTTCGGTTGGCTGTAAATCTGAAGCAATAATTACTGGTAATAAGGAATTTTTTCCAGGAAACGCATATTCTAGATGATTTGGTAGTTGCTTTAATTCCAATTTAAGAGGTTCTTCAACAGAGGGTTTTAATTTCAGTTAATTGTTTACCTCAATACCCTCATAATTTTTTTATTGCAGTGAAGACTCATTAGAATTTAATTCAGCTTTTGTCTTACCTAACACATAATCATCGTCATTTACCTCCTCTTCTTGTGCAAGACATAGTTCCAACGTGTCCTTATGAACGATTTCCTGTAACGAATCTTGAGTAGCATGATCAATAGAATCAATAAAATAGTAGAAGTTATCTTGATCTCTAGAAAATCTCATGGCATCATAAATTTTGAAAATAATCTCTTCGTCACCTACCCTAAGTACAAGTTTACCATCACCCACATCAATAACAGCCCTGGCTACAAATGGGCGACCTAAAATTAAAGGCACCTCAATATCCTCATCCATGTCAAACACAAAAAAATCAATAGGAAATATAAATTTATCTATTTTTACTAGTACATCTTCAATAATACCCTAGGATATTTAATAGATCTATAGCTAGTTGAATACTCATCCTAGTAGGTTTTGGTTCCCTAGGCCAAGTTGCATGAACATTTTGTAAGGCATCAAATTTATGCTAGCGCCTAAATCAGCTAGTGCCTTCTCAACATTTAAACTACCAATTAAGCAAGGAATAGAAAAACTTCCTCCATTGTGGAAAGTTTGAACCTGTAGCTATAAAGGTAGCCCATGGTGAGGGCACATTCTCAATAAATCCTTGTATCTCTCCCGTGCATCATATAGTGTTTCTAAATCCATCTGCACAAAAGAAGAGATATCATTCCTTAATTTAGCTGTTTTAGCCGGCGGAAAATATTTGAGTAAAAATTTTTCAGTCATTTGATCCCAAGTAGTGATTGACCCTCGTGGTAACAAGTTTAACCATTGTTTAGCCTTATTTCTTAATGAAAAGGGAAACAACCGAAGGCGAATGGCATCGTCAGAAACGCCATTGATCTTAAAGTTGTCGCAAAATTCTAGAAAATTTGCTAAATGAGTGTTTGGATCTCGTCCTAACCATCAAACTGAACTGTGGTATCATTTGAATAGTGTTAGATTTTAGTTCAAAATTATTTGCAGCAACAGCAGGTCGAACAATACTCAATTTAGTTCCTGTTAAAGTAGACTTAGCATAATCATACATAGTACAAGGAGTAGGATTCTGATTGACAGGATTTATAGCAACTACAGGAGGTAGCGGATTATTTTGATTATCAGCCATCTCTTCAGTAAAATCTATAACGTCCTACTCTATGCATTCTAGACTTCACCTTATTTCTCTTCGGTTTCTGCGAGCTGTACTCTCTATTTCACTATCGAAAAGCAAAGGTCTTTACGGGTTCCTTCTAGAAAAGAAAAAATAAACTAAAAGCAATAAGTAATTTGCAATAAAAGTATCATATCTTAGTCCCTGGCAATGACGCCAAAAATTTGATGGTCGTTAAACTAACTAAAAATTTCGACCAAGGCAAGCGCACCTATCGAATAGTAGTATAGTTGTGGTGAGACCAAAAATATCGTATCCACAAGGACTAAAAGTACTAGTACTTACTATCTTTTTATTATCTATCCTAATAAAATAAAGGGATGTTTTTAAACTAAAATTAACTATTTAATTAACTAAGAAAATGACAAGCAAAAGTTGGAGAATACTTTTGGAAAATCGATGGAGAAGACAATACCCATGGAAGAATCCACCTAGACTTTACCTATTACTTCTGAATTAGACGATTTATTCACTTGACTTAATCCATAGAAAGCTCTAATTTATGTTAATATCTCTCTCGAGACTAAAAACAACTAGGTTGATTAATTGAAATCTCTTTCTAATTAAAACCCCTATTGTTGCATTAACATGATCTATGGATTCCCTTATTAGATTTGACTCTAATCTGGCAGATTTACGTCATCCTATGTCTAGGATTGCATTCAACTCCGCTTAATTATGCTAGATCTACTCTTAAACAGGGACTTTTGCTCCACTAAATAAGTACATTAGACTTGAATTAATATCCTGAAATATTAAAGCAAGAATTAAGAATGCATAATTAAGAGCAAGAACAAGTATTTATCATATAATTCAAATAATAATAAGATCTGGCTTAGGTTTCATCTCCATTAGGTATTTAGGGAGTTTAGTTCATAACGATGGGGGAAAACATCTCAAAATTGGGAAAACAACAAAACTTAAAGAAACCCTAAGAACTTCTAATGAAATTAAATGGAGATTTTCAGTCTTGAAGTAGATCCTGCTTTCGAGCTGATTCAGATAGCTGTCTTCGAGTATTCTCTGCCTTCTGCTCTCTCCGTCCTCCTTGATCCTCTTCTAGGGTGTTTATATAGACTTTGGAATGCCCAAAATAGCCAAAAATTAGCCTTTTTCGAATAGAATTAGACTTGGACTCGACAAGGACACGGGCGTGTGCCACGCTCGTGTAAAGGTGCTCAGGCCTTGTGTAATTCTGGTATGGTTTTAAGTCTACACGGCTATGACACACGAGCGTGTCGTCTGTCCGTGTGTCTAACACGGGCGTGTGGATTACCCGTGTAGAAGTGTCTAGGCCGTGTGCAGCACTGAAATAAACCTATTTTGTCTGTTTTTGGCCTTTTTCTTACACTTTTTGCTTTCCTATGCTCATTTGGATATAAAACATGAAATTAAAAGATTAGGAGCATCAAATTCACTAGATCTTATGATAATTCATCCAAAAATATGCCAAGCACAGGATTAAAATATGTTACTATTGAGGTTTATCAAATACTAAGACCATAGAGTATAGATGTAGGCCTAGCATGCAGGTTAATTTCCCTCTATTGTCTGTTGCGGACTTGGAGGAGTTACATAAGATGGTAATGAATATTGAGGTTGAGGAGGCAGTATTTGGGATGGGGTCCTTTAAAACACCAAGCCCTGATGGGTTTTAAGCGGTATTCTTTCCATGTAACTAAGAGGTTATTGGGTTTTAAGTTGTTCACTTGGTTAAAGAGGCTTTCGAACTGGATTAATGTCAGAGAGGATCAATTTAACATTTATTACCTTTATTCCAAAGGTGAAGACAAATAAAGCATCTCCATCCGATACGTTTGTGCAATGTTGCTTATAAGGTAAGTGAACAACTTGAAACCCAATTTTGCTTATTAACCAAGTTCGAAAGCACCGCTCTTACAAATGATTTGGGTCAGTATTTCGAAGTTTTATTGGTTCATGGGTGAGTTACTAAGAGCATTTACTGGTATATTGTTGAGAAGTTCAACCTCGGTTTGCCAATTAGAAAGTGAACTAAATCTCTTTGGTTTGGAGACTCAAGTTGCTGAAGTCAGTTATTGAGGCAATTCCAACCTATACCATGCAAACAACTTATTTACTTGTAAGGGTTTGTGATCAAGTAGATAAGTTGAGTAGGTGGTTTCCTTGGGGGTCTACCTCTTTGGCATAATGAGTCCTTCTTGTCAATTAGGAGTCCCTTTGGTTGCCAAAAGAGGCGGGTGGTTTAAGTCTGAATCCTATGCATGACTGGAACTTAACTCTCCTTACGAAACTTGGATAGAGATTGATTATTGAGTTCGATAGTTTGTGGGATCAAATAGGTATTTTGAAATACTTATCTCCTTATAAGAATTTATTTTCAATTGAATATCCACTTAATTCGTAACATCTTTGGAAAGGTATTCTTGTTGGTATGTGTCTTTTGGAGAAAGGTTTACAGTGGGGGGTTAGGGATGGTGGTAATGTTAGGTTTTGGTTGGACAAGTGGTTGTTTGATGGGCCACTAATTCGATAGCGTTCTAATGATTTGGATGCATGGGAGGTAGGTTGTTCGGTTCGGGATTTCTTTAATAAGTATGATGCACTACTTTCTTCATTTTTTCATGTTTCCCTACTCATTTGGTTAGGAAGATTAAAGTGGCTCCTGCTCAAATTAATACATCTAGATGTGTTAATTTGATATGGTACCCCAACGGTATGTTCATTAATAAATTTGGCTTTATGCTATTCAAGATGGTACCTCCACCTATACTCATTGTGCAAATGAGTTTCAAGCAAATAAACCTTGAAGATACAATGAAGCATAATAACTATTCCCATTTTCCATTGACGAGAATAGTCCACTAAGCATTGAGCAAAATATAACAAGAAAATCAATCTAAGAATAGAAAATTGACAAAGAATAGAAAGAACTTTTGAGAAGTTTTTGGTATATTTTCCAAATGAAATCTCACTCCTATTTATAAAAAATCTCAAGAGACATAACTTTCAATAGGTGTCTTTTCTGAATAATCACGTCTTTAAAGGAGACATATTTATTCAACTAGATCTCTTAAATATGTTACAATCGTAAAATAAGATTTGGTGTAAAATTAATAAACCATAAACTAGAATCAATCATGTCAAATAATCAAGAACAAAAAATAACAAAACTAGATGTGGAAGTGTACCTGAATCCATCGATTCCTTGAAATTTTTGAAACTTAAGGTTTTGATCTTCCAAATTAGCACATAAGTAATTTTGAGAGGGTGACTGTCTTTTCTAAAAATGAAATATTAGAAAATTTATTTATGTGTAATTTGAAGACAATAACACTAATATATAACTTTTGCACATTAACCCTAAATTTTAATTAGCCCATCATCAATTAGAAATTAGTTACTAGAGTATCTACATCTATTTGACCCATACTTTATTTAATAATAGGTTCAATGAAAATGTGCAATTGTACACATTCGTTAACAAGTAATAAAGTTATAAGTATAGAGTATTGTTTTCATAGGGATTGTATAAGCAATTTTGTAACACCCTTCACCCGTATCCCTCGCCGGAACAGGGTTCGAGGTGCTACCAGGTTTAAACTCAACCATTTATATAAAACGAGGCCATAAAAAAATTTTTGATCAATTTTAAACTTTTTTTACATGCGTATATTATCCTATAATCGGTCTTACAAGGCCCCAAAACACTCATGAGGCATTATTAAATATTTACCAATATCTTAGTCTTGTATCATTTACTTACTCAACAATAAATCACAATTCAAATTCTAAATATACATGCTATAAATCACATCACAGGAGATAATAACATACAAGCATATGAATAATCAAACTACCTTAATAACAAGCCAAAGTCTTTGGCTTAATCATAATATTACATACTCAACTTTACAATCCTATACATGCAATAGACTCGAAACACTAAAATTTACTTACACCGATAGCGTAGACTCGACAATGCGATGATATCTCTGACGGCTTCCAACCCGGACTAACCTGGCAACCCTAGGGAATATGGGAAAGAAAAGGGGAGTAAGCTTTACGCTTAGTAAGTTCATAAGAAAACAATAAGCAACTCATTAGCAAGTTTTATCAATGTTTACAACATAATCACAAATTCACTACAAGTTGTCTTCCTGAGCAATAGTCACTAAATTATTTATAACTAGAGCTACGAAACTCAAAATCAATTGCCGTTAATTTTTACTGAAAATAGACTCATATATCTTCCATTCATAAAATGTTCAGAATTTTTCGTTAAGCCAATCAATACCAGAATTTTCTTAAAGTTTCCCCTGTTTCATTGTTTGACTAATCTGACCACTCTTCACTACGAATAAAATTTCTCATTGTACAGAGTTCAAAATATGTTCTCGTTGATTTCATTTGAAACTAGACTCATTAGGGAGTCTAAAAGTATAAATTTTATCTTATAAAATTTATTTTACAAATTAAAATGATTTTCTAAAAAACAGAACAAGGGACCTCGAAGTCATTTGACTCTGTCCCCCGCTACTTCAAATATCTCATTATCAGCAATTATTTTTCTTACACGGTTTCTTTTATAAGAAACTAGACTCATTAATCTTTAATTATATAATTTATTCAGCTTATAACTCAACTCCCACAATTTATGGTGATTTTCCAAAATCACATTACTGCTGCTGTCCCAAGCAGATTTATTACAAATTTACTCTTTCACACATTCTTTGCATTCACATTCTTTAAACATGTATATCACCAATCAATTTCATCACATATCTATAATTTCACTTAAGCATAATCTCAATACAATACATCATGCTCAATGATTCACACACAACCGTTCAAATTAGCAATTATAAGATGGTTCCGCACATAGCCCACCCTTACCGATAATTTACGATGGTTTTACCCTTACTCATATATATGACATAGGCATTTAAATACTTCAGTGTCAACTTTAATTCAATCGAATTCAACCATTGTACCATTTCATAACCACAGTTACTTTCGTCATTCATATCTAAATGGTATTTCACATAATTCATATAACCTTTCACCATGACCGAATACACACATACACATATGACATCTTCACCGATGCTTCTCATTTCACATTAATGATATCATTCACCGGCATTTCGCCTGCTAGGCTTGAAGCCTGATATCATTTCATCGGCATTATAGCCTGCTAGGCCCGAAGCCCGATATTATCTCACCGGCATAATAGCTTGCTAGGCCCGAAGACTAATAATATTATTCACCAGCTTAAAGCTTGCTAGATCGAGGCCCGAATATCACATTTCGATAAACAATTCACCTGTTCTTTCATACTTTCATAACTTATACTTCAATTACGTATAACTGAAATACATATCTATGAACAAAGATTTTCATCCTTTCAACCACATAGGGTTTAATTTCCACATTGGAACACATATCTTAGTACATCATTTAATAGTATCAAAGTCAACTAGATATGCTAGTCACATACGGCTTATAACTTTAATTTAATATTCATTCAACACAAAGAACATATGTATATATATATAATCAAACATCTTCTTAATTATGATTATTCAACTCTTAAGCATATAACATGATCAAACACAAATACTTAAGAACTTACCTTGGATTTAATTGAATAACTATGGATTGACTAATCGACTAGTTTCGCTTTCCTTTTATCCAAAATTGGCTCCTTATGCTCTTGAGCTTGGATTAAACAAATTGAACTTATTGTTAATCAACTAATCAAGCATTGTATTATGAGTATATTCGGCTTTCACACATATTAAACATAGTAATAATCATGCACATTATAATGAAAGTGCAATTAATCCCATACACAAAAATATACGACACTTCATTTCCATCTACTTATATACACGTATCACATAAGACCATTTCATACTTTCTATCACCTAAATAAACAATAAATTTTCCAATTAATTTCTTAAGTCCACATTCGGCATCTATATCCATAATAACACATTAGCTGATTACTATAAATCATCTAATTCAACTTTCAATAATCTCACTTTGCAAACAATCACTCATTTCATTCATCAAAATGTCATTCGGTAATTATTCAAACAGAATTATCATTTAAACATTTTTCACCTAAATCACACATACATATCATGCTAGCACATAACACCAATACTCGAATAACATTTTAAACACTTATTCAATTCATTAACTATTTGATCATTCGGCAATTATATCTCTCATTCAAGCCTTATTTTAAACTACCGTGTACAATTCTTGCATTATACTCTAATAGCCGATTACCATCTATCTATCTAACCACAACTATCCTTATTGATCAAGCTTAACTCATCTATCATCACATTTAATACCAAAAACATCAAACACCTTCAAAGACACTCACACAACCCATATATTTCACAATTTCACATTTTAACCACAAAATTTCCACATTTCACAATTTAATCCAAAATTGACATTTTTACCAAAATTCACTTAACAAAACTTATTAATCTAACATCAAAGATTTATTTTTTATCAGTAAACATCAAGATACTCAAACATTCAATAATGGCATCATCCAAATACTTTAACAATTTTAAAATTAGAGGTACAGGCTAGCTAGATTACGAAGCAACGATCTCAAAAACGTAAAAATCACTAAAAACCGAGTCAAAATGTACTTACCAATTTAACATGCAATGGTCGAATACTTTGAAGCTTCAATGGCTTCTTTTTCTTTTAACTTTCGACAATAGATGATGAGAATGAAACCAAAATTTTATTTTGTTTTATTTATTAAAACACTTATTAGCTATTTTACAATATTAACCTTCAAAAACATTTAAAACTACTCTGACTACCCTTCCACTATCATCCATTAACACAAAAATGGTCTAATATTCTTATAAATACTTTCACTTTAATAAACCATAGCTATTAGACACCTTAATTAATAGCACACAAGTTTTAAACTTTATGCGATTTAGTCCTTTTTGCTTAATTTACTATCGAAATGATAAAATTTTTCAACGAAACTTTAATACCATCTTATTGCCACTCCTTAAATATTTAAAAAAATATTTATGACTCGGTTTATAGAAACGAGATTCTAATACCTCATTTTCTAAACCCACTTGACCTTAAGGTCATACCACTTGAATTTAATAAATCGCTTATAAAATGAAAATCACAACATCAAAAAAAATTTTAAAATCACAATTAACTCGTAAATATTAAATATAATATTTACAAACCTACTCGTCGGATTTAGTGGCCCCGAAACCACTATTCCGATTAACCCTAAAAACAAGCTGTTACAACTCTCCCCCCTTAGGGATTTTTGTCCTCGAAAATCTTACCAGGAAATAAATTAGATTTACTTTCACAAGCCTCATCAATTTCTCACCTAACCTCAGATTTCCCAACTTTTCAATTTCATGAGCTAAGATTATGATCTGCTCTTTGCTATACATCATAACAAGCTGAGTTTCTACTTCTGAAAGAGATACTATAGATAAAGGATCTTATTTGTATCATCACATCATATATATAAGAAACACATTACGGGTCTTCTCAAGTTCTGATAATAATCTCATTCAATCCAATGAATTGCGAACTTAACTTCTCTTTATAGCTAAATCGAAAAATTCTATTCCCACTATAATACTTTCACAAATACTAAATTTTCTAATTGAAAATTCAATGTTTTTGCACATCAAGCCCACATATATTTTCTGCCAATCTGAAACTGCTTTTAGACGGTCACGAATTACTTTTATTTCCCCTCACTCTTTCCAATCACATCAACCCCGGAATTCTTTTTATCAAAATTCAATTCAATACAACAAAGTTTAGTAATTGCAACCATGCCTCTCTTATACAATGCTATCTTAACATTCATCTCATAACCTTTATTATTATACGAAAACTTAACCAACAAGAAATGTCTTTCTCGGTTGCTTTTAAGTTCTAGAACACAGTGTGACAAAGTAACTCCATAACCAAAGCTTATAGTAGTTTATTTTAGTAACACGATATAATCCTCGTGTCTCCATTTGAACAATGAAAACTGGCCCTCTTTTAGTACTCCCCGTACGGACAGATAATTACCACTATGCTAGATGTCACAATTGTTGTAAAATCTCTGGATTTCTCAATACACGAACTCTATCTCGACACAACGAATGATTGTCAGTTCCAATCTGAAATTCTAAATCAGAATTCAATTTACGTTGTACCCTTTTTTAACTTGTAATTCATTGACAGACCTCTTAGCCTCACAAATTTGTTGATTAAACATCAATTTAGTTTCTAGCTCAGCCAATAACTACTCATAATTTGATAAGATTAATCACATGATTATCGGTCGTAAAACACATAAAGATTCTTGCTCAAATTGATAATCAATCGCTGACTCATAATCTTTCAACAGTTCAAACCATCTTTAATTCTTGTGTCGAATAACTCTTTACCTGAGAACTGACGCTTCAATTAACAATTTCTTCACCTGTTTACCACTTTATTGATAAATATCACATCATTCAGACTTCCCAATCGTGATCTATAAGAACATTTCTCAATAAAATCGTTCTGATGGATATAATTCTGTATCATATCTTCTAGAATATGAATCCTATATTCAGAATATTCATCTATTTATCCGTGAACATTCAAAGTTTATTTCCACCCTATGGATATATTCAGATACAAGTAACTCGATTAATCCTTCAAGCAATTAATCTAATCAAACTAGACAACTGAATCAATCTCGAATGTCAAGTAATAACTTTTCAATTATTAATAAACGAAGCTTTGAACCATACTGAAGCCACAGCCATCAGATAAATTAAAATCATAGTGCCATAATAAGACCGACATCTCAACCGTATAGATATATAATGTCCCAGTTATCAATAATGCATTTTGAACACAAGAGGAATTGAAACATAATTACATTCATTCAAAAGATATTTTTCACAGATAACCATATAGAATCATAAAAAAACAGAGATACTGTAATCTCAAATATATCACTATACTGATCTTTTTAAGAAAGCGCCCATATCAGATGACAGATATCTCAGTGATGTCTCAGAGGAAATCCAGAAGTAAAACATCACTCATATGCACCAGAATTAACGGTAACAGAAACAATATAATCTTCATGTATACTAAGTATGTAACACTCCTAACCCGTATCCGTTGCCGGAATAAGGTTATGAGGTATTACTTGACTGAACAAAACTTCTATAAGTTCAAAGATACTTACCAGAAATAAATTATCAACAATGCAAACCTGTCTCATTGATTTTCCATAAGAGCTCTTATAAAATTTCTAAAATGACTCACTATCAAAACATAACCGAATATTTAATAACAAATTAACTACTATCAAGTTATAATAAAAAAATTACAACACTTTAGTTCAATTATAAGGCTTTCCTAAACAAAATGAGCAAGCCATCTTCGCATGGCTATAATGTATTCAAAGTCGAAATATCATTCTACCTATAGTCTATCCTATACATGCCTTAAACCATGATGATATACAATCTTCTCAACTCACCTAATGACTCGATAGTGTGATGATATCTCCGGCTCTTTCAACTCGAGCTAAAGTATAAACCTATAAGAAGTAGAAAAGAGAACACGGAGTATGTGACAGCCCTAATGTGACCCTAGTCGGAAAATGGTTTCGGGACCACAAAACCGAGTCGTAAAAATAATTAATTGTTATATTCTATGCTTATTATGTGTGTACATGCATATGTCGACGTTTCATTCCCTAATTTTGCCAATTGCATGAGAAATTATTAAATAGGGATCAATATGAGACATGGTGAAATATGATAGACTAATTTTAAATGGTTTATTAGTGCATGTCAACACAAGGGTGGACTTGCATGTCAAATTGCCCAATTTTCTTTATAGTGGCCGACCAAGATGGGTGTTGATGGGCAAATATATATGTTTAATTAGTTATTAAAATAAGAAATGGCATTATGTGAGAAAAAAATAATATTAGTGAAATAAAGTAAAGAAAACAAAGAGGAAGGAAGGCTCATCTTTCATCTCCTTCATTGCCGAAATTGAGAAAGGAAAGATTGAAAAAAAGAAACCAAGGCATTCAGCCATGGCTAGTTCAAAGGAAAGGTATGCATTGTGATTTTATTCTAATTGATTTTGAGATTAAGTTGATAAGTGTATAGTCTAGTTAACCCATAGCTAAATTCATGAATTCATTGTTGGGAGATAAGAATGGAAGTTGCCGTATGTATGGGTATATATGCACTTTGGAAAGGAGATTTTTGGGTGTTATTTGAGTTCTCTTTATGTATGTATGTGCATGAGTATTCGGTCATGTTATAGATTCATGTTGAAAAATGTTAATGATATATGTGTCATATAAATGTACTTGTGAATGAACTTGAGAATAACTAAATTATAGGTTGGAGGTGCCGAATGTAGTGTTGGATGAGTTTTAAAGAATAAAATTTTAGGTGACTAGAGGTTAATGACATTCGGCCAAAGGCTTGTGTGCTAGCAAAATCGGTATAAATGTTGTTCGATGTGTTGAATTGAGTAAGTTAGATGTTGGAACACTTAAGGATTTGGCATCTCTATGACATTAGATATAAATGTATGAAAGGCTAAGTTTAAGTAGTAAGGCCGAATAGGTTATAGATAAGGCACTTGTGAGTCTTTGGCCAAGCAATTTGCAAATTAGATTAGGGTTCTTGTGACATTTAATGTTGAGTTTAATTTGGTATATTCAGCCATCTAATTAAGTATATAGGTGATGTTGAATTTAATCTTGCACATTCGGCTATATGGGTGTACACAATTGTGATACTATCCTTGATTGGATTATCGACAATAGGGTGATAGTATATGGTTGTTAACCAAATAGTTCAAAAGCATGGGGTAGAAAGATAAGAATTGGCCATGTGTCTCCTATGCTATGAAATCATTAATATTTTGAAATAAATATTTAGCCAGACGGTTAAACTAGTTAATTTATCGATTTAGCTCAAGAAGTTAAAGGTGGAGAGGCAAGCAAGGGCAAAGGAAAGAACATCGAGTAGCCGAGTTGGAATCGTTTTCCCCAACATAAGGTAAGTCACCAAGCATATATTTTGTATTGATCTAAATAGACATAATGTCTATGTAATTATGCCGAATGGAATGATAAATTTATATATATGTATGCATGTGGTGATGAAAGTGTTGAATGAAAAGAAAAGAGGTGAGATGTATTGAGTTGTTGATTTCGGCACTAAGTGTGCGGGTATTAACATTTATGATCATGAGATTGGCACTAAGTGTGCGGGTTTAAATTGTACAGCACTAAGTGTGCGAGTTTGATTATATAGCACTAAGTGTGCGAGTTGATTATATAGCACTGAGTGTGCGGACTTAATATATATTTTTGAATCACTATGGACACTAAGTGTGCGACATTATTGAGTTGATCACGGACAGCGGATCGGGTAAGTACCTTGAGTTCATGGCTAATAGGCGCTATGTTTATATTTGGAGTTGAGCTTGGTAAGTTTGAACCTATGTGACAATTATAATTGAAGTCACGAACATAAGATTTATCGTGGAATAGGTGAAAGGTCGTTTAGTTGTATGATTGTAACGAAAATAAAATGATGTATGAAAATGCCTCAAATATCCTATTGATTGGTATATGGAATGTGAATGCATGACTTGGTATGAGATTGAACCGATAGGTCTAAGGAACTATGGCATGGTTCGGTAGGCATGGTAGTGCATTGCTTATGACTTACTGAGTTATATACTCACTCGGTGTTTCCTTGTCACCTATTTTAGGTTTCTTGGACTCGTCTCTTTTTGCGTGATCGGGCCGTCATCGAAGTCATCACAGCAGCTAGCAAGTTTTGGTACTTTCTTCTTAGTCGGTTTAGGAGAACATTTCGGCATGTATAGGCTAATATGTTTCGTTGAAATTTGGTATGTAAACTTTTAGCCATGCGAAAATGGCATAAATGTTCGGTTGGATTTGGTTCTATAATGTTAGGTCGTAAGTCTTGGTAATTCGATTTTTATGCCATATGTCATGGTTGATTATTTTTGGTGTTAAAATTTATGATATGGCAATAGTGTAGTAGGGAGATGTTTGACAGTGATTAGCCTTTGGCATGGCTAGTCATGATCATAATTTGTGATATGTATGATGAATTACTAGTTAGATCAAGGAGAAATCACGAAATAGGCATAGTTGCTTTAGTAACAGATGCTGGCAGCAGCAGTGACGTGAGATTGAAAAATCACTAAAAATAGTAGGAATGAAATTAATTAATGAATAAATTATGTAATCAAATCCCGATGAGTCTATTTTCATATAGAAGAAACGAAACGACCATATGAGCTGTATGTTAGGAGATAATTAAACTCTTGTGAAACAGGGCCAGAGCGATTTCTGGATCCCCTGTCCCGAATTTAGAAATTCACCCTAAATTAATCAGAGGCAATTAGAAGTCATCCTTTATATGTATAGATTCCCTTTTGAGTCTAGTTTCATTAGAAACCAACGGCATAAGTATTGGAGCTCTGTAAAGGGAGATATCTAAGTCGTAATGCACAAGGGTCAGAGTAGTCGAACCCAGGAACAGGGACGACTTTAACTAATAAACTGTACCAATTGGCCTGACCAAAAATTCTACAAAAATTCTACCATATAGATATATGAGTCTAGTTCCGGGGAAAATTTACGGAACTGGATTTCGAGTTTCATAACTCAAGATATGATTTTTAAAGTGACTAGTACGTAGATTGGCAGCTTGTCTGGGAAATTTTTAATAAGTGGTTTGAAGTCTGTTAACACCTCGTGTTCGACTCCGGCAACGGTCTCGGGTTAGGGGTGTTACAGAGTAAGCTTCAATGCTTAGTAAGTTTTAAGCAATGCAAACAATTAATTTACTTATAGATCGATTACTTCAAATTTTCAAGAAATCATTCCTAGATAATTGCCATTTTGGCCAAGTATCCATGAACATAATGCATATTTAGCAAATTCACCTCACTTGAATCTAAACTCAATTAAAACCAAATATTGAAATCACAAATAAGATCATAAGAACTCGAAAAGCATCTCATTAACTAGTTTTAACCATGTTTGCAACAAAATCACAAATTCACTACAAGCTGTCTTCCTAAGCAACAGTCACTAAATTATTTATAACTGGAGCTAAGAAACTCCAATTCAAGTGCCGTTAATTTTACCTGAAAATAGACTCATATATCTTCCATCCATAAAATTTTCAGAATTTTTGGTTTGACCAATCAATACCATATTTTTATTGAAGTTTCCCCTGTTTCATTGTTTGACTATTCTAACCACTCTTCACTACGAATCAATTTTCTCATTATACAGAACTTGAAATATGTTATCATTTATTTCATTTGAAACTAGACTCATTAAGGAGTCTAAGTATATAAATTTTATCTTATAATCATCATTGTACAATTTACAATGATTTTCTAAAAACAGAACAGGGGATTTCAAAGTCATTTTGACTCTATCTCACGCCACTTCAAATATCTCATTATCTACAACTCTTTTGCTTACAAGGTTTCTTTTATAAGAAACTAGACTCATTAAGATTTAATTACATAATTTATTCAGCTTCTAATTCAATTTCCACAATTTATGGTGATTTTCCAAAATTAAGCTACTATTGCTGTCCCAAGCAGATTTATTACAAATTTGCTCTTTAACACATTCCTTGCATTCAAATTATCTAAACATGTATATCATGTCATTCAAGTTCGAACTCATATAACATAGGCATTAAAATGCTTCACTAATAGCTTTAGTTCAATTGAAACGAATAAAATACAATATCACATTCACATTTAATTTTCCATGATCGTAATCACCTAAAAATAAATCATATACTTCCACAAACCTTTCCACAAGGACCAAGTGTTTATATTTGAATATAAACATAGAATCACTTCACATAACTTCACACATTTACCGAATATATCACGATCACATTTATAGTCATAACACTTATTCACAGATGCATCACTTTATATATTTATAATTTAATTCAAATCAAATCGCATACGAGTACATGATACGTACCTGGCCAACTTAATATGTAATGCACTTTCAATTTGTCAACTTAGTGTAGGATCTTGTAGTTGTATACTTTTATCAAATTCATCGGCACTTGGCCTGCTAGGTATAAAACCCGAAATTATATTACCAGCACCAGCACGAAGCCTGCGGGTCTTTAGCCCGGACACATTTCCAGCATGAAGCCCGCGGGACTTTAGCCCGGATACATTTCCAATGTCTTGCATATTTATTCACATGTTAACACATTTCACATAACATATCACATTAGCAATTCAATTGCTTTATTCGAATATAAGCACAAAATGTACACCTACCCTTTAACTTTCGGTTCAATAATCATACACAAGGAACACAAAATCTTTTCACTATCCCAGTTTCACTTTTAATAACCATTCGGCTATATGCCATATTCACAAATTATTTCACACACAACCTCGATCCAGTAGGAACAATAGTCACAATTCTTCTATTATACCAATATCCCATTCTTTGACTTTGTTTCATAATAGCTATTCGGTCACCACATATATACCATTCTATTCACATTCGACTTTATACAAACAAGTACAATAAAATTGTATACACATATTACACACTTTCACATCATCACTTAATAGTCATTTGGCCACATTATATACATAAATCATTCATTTCATATTCGACTTTATTGCCTAAATTCAATATACTTATTGCAAATCTAACTTGTAAAGGTCAAATAATTACATATCATATTATATAATCTTAAGCGCGCAACAAATCAAATTTAATTACTTAAGGACTTACCTCAGACAACGATAATCGGAACGAGACGACTAATCGACCACTTTGATTTTTCCCCCCGATCCAAATCCGAATTCCACTTTTACCAATCTAATTAATATCAAAATTAACTGACTTATTCAACATTTCATTAAATTTTATCTAAAGACACATAATTTGGGCATTTTGCATTTTATCCCATAACATTTCACATTTTTACAATTTAATCCCTATTTCAAAATAACACAAATTACTCAAAATTTCCAATTACCCATGTTTAGCCGAATCTTACCCATTACTATACGAGTCCATATATTTCATTAATTTCACATTTTAGTCCCTCAATTTATTATTTTTGCAATTAAGTCCTAATTACTCAAAATTATCAAAAATTCCAAAACAAAATATGTTAAGCTAAAACATATTTTTCATTTTTCATCATTAAACCACAAAAATCACAAGCTATCAACAATGGCACAACTCAAAATATTCATCAAAATCAAAAATTCAAGCATGGGCTTTGTAGTACTCGAAGCAACGATCTCAAAAACGTAAAAATTATCAAAAATCGAACAAAAACGAACCTTGTATGGGATTGAATATTGACCGAACCCTAGCTTGCTTTCTTTTCTTTTTATTTTGTTTAGTTTCGGCTACCAAGAACATATGAACACTCAAATATGGCTTTGTTTATTTTATGTTTATATTATAATATAACATATATTATATAATATTTAATTTACTTATATATCTTTACTAATATAATAGAAAAACCATGTAACTTATATTTTATGCCGTCCCACTTACTTATTAATGGGATATTTACAACATAAATGTCCCAACTTAGAAAGCCACTAACAATTTGGCCCTCATGCTTTAAACTATCAAGTTTTTAATTTATGCGATTAAGTCTTTTTTATTAAATCAAGCACACAACAATAAAATTTTCGTACGAAAATTTCACACATATCAATTCACATACTTTAAACACGGAAAATAATATAAAAAATATATATATATTTTTTACTCGGATTCGTGGTCCCGAAACCACTGTTCTTACTAGGGTCTAAACTAGGCTGTTACAAAGTAGATCAAAAACTAATAGGATCAGAATACCAGCATCACACAGATTCTGTCGTCAATCTTTTCTTTCAATAAAATGAAATAGGGTACCAGAGAAAGATATAATAATGTCGATTGTAACTTGAACAACCCAACAATGCTTTCATATATCAATATATATAGATGACGTTCTCATATGATAAGAATTTTCATTTGAAATATACAGTTACACATACCTCTGAGGATAAATGTACACATAGAATGCCCAGAAGAAAACGTAGTAACTGCCCGACTATAACCACTGCACTCAGTTATCATTTCAATTCAAACATTATCCCACTGTCCAATTCTATCATCACTGATTTCACAATATCCCATTACTAATAGAAATCAATTCAGAAAAACTTCCAGTTAATACGTTCTTTAGACATCATACCTGAATACTTTCATCTCATCGAATTCAACTTCTTCTTTAACAGTGAATTGGCATATTATGAATGGCCTTCAACAGGATCCAATATCTTTTCTGTTACAGTCTTCACTTGCGGACTCATTCTCTTATCTGATCACAATACTAATATTTCAACCACGAAACTATGTAATTTCACACTCGTAAGCGTTTAATCCATATAGTACGGATCTCATTACAATGCTTTACCGATGAGGGGGTGAGGGTTGTAAAGCCAACAATTTTAACTCTTACGTAAGCATGCACATCACACATACTATTATGAACGAACAGTTCATTACTAATTCCGCATTCTCAAACATCTAGCAATCATTTACTTATGATCACTTGGTACTTAACACATAGCTCATACGCTAAATCGAATCATAAATTCCAAATCAAAATATTCACACAACAATCATATACCCAACATCACAACTCATATACTCATATAATTATAACATTTATCAATAGCAAAATATCATGCATTTTGATTCATACCTTTTATGAATTTCAACTCATCACCAACAGATTTTCACTCAAACGTTTGAGTATAACATTCTGTACTATCAGAATTAGCTCGGTTGGAAAGCATATCTGTCTTACAAAACAATTTCGTTAGAGCTGGGAGATGTCACACTATCACGAGTAGTAATATGGCATGTATAGCTAGACTCACATAGCTAGGTTAGTCCGAGAATTGACTAAACCATAGCTCTGATAGCACTAAATGTAACACCCTTCACTCGTATCCCTCGCCGGAACAGGGTTCGAGGTGCTACCAGATTTAAACTCAACCATTTATATAAAACTAGGCAATAAAAAAAATTTTGATCAATTTTAAACTTTTCGTGAACACGTATATTATCCTATAATCGGGCTTACAAGGCCCCAAAACATTCATGAGGCATTATTAAATATTTACCAGTATCTTAGTCTTGTATCATTTACTTACTCAACAATAAATCATAATTCAAATTCTAAATATACATGCTATAAATCACATCACAGGAGATAATAACATACAAGCATATGAATAATCAAACTACCTTAATAACAAGCCAAAGTCTTTGGCTTAATCATAATATTACATACTCAACTTTACAATCCTATACATGCCATAGACTCGAAACACTAAGATTTATTTACGCCGATAGCGTAGACTCGACAATGTGATGATATCTCTGACGGCCTCCAACCCGAGCTAACCTAGCAACCCTAGGAAATATGGGAAAGAAAAGATGAGTAAGCTTTACGCTTAGTAAGCTCATAAGAAAACAATAAGCAACTCATTAACAAGTTTTATCAATGTTTACAACATAATCAAAAATTCACTACAAGTTGTCTTCCTGAGCACCAGTCACTAAATTATTTATAACTGGAGCTACGAAACTCCAAATCAATTGCCGTTAATTTTACCTGAAAATAGACTCATATATCTTCTATCCATAAAATTTTTAGAATTTTTTATTTGGCCAATCAATACCAGATTTTTCTTAAAGTTTCCCCTGTTTCACTATTTGACTGATCTGACCACTCTTCACTACGAATAAAATTTCTCATTGTACAGAGTTCAAAGTATGTTCTTGTTGATTTCATTTGAAACTAGACTCATTAAGGAGTATAAGCATATAAATTTTATCTTATAACCATTTTTGTACAAATTATAATGATTTTCTAAAAAACAGAACAGGGGACCCTAAAGTCATTTGACTCTGTTGCCCGCTACTTCAAATATCTCATTATCAGCAATTCTTTTCTTACACGGTTTCTTTTATAAGAAACTAGACTCATTAACCTTTAATTACATAATTTAGTCAGCTTCTAACTCAACTCCCACAATTTATGGTGATTTTCCAAATTCACGTTACTGCTGCTGTCCCAAGCAGATTTATTACAAATTTACTCTTTCACACATTCTTTGCATTCACATTATTTAAACATGTATATCACCAATCAATTTCATCACATATCTATAATTTCACTTAAGCATAATCTCAATACAATACATCATGCTCAATGATTCGCACACAACCGTTCAAATTAGCAATTATAAGATGGTTCCGCACATAGCGCACCCTTATCGATAATTTACGATGGTTTTACCCTTACTCACATATATGACATAGGCATTTAAATACTTCAGTGTGAACTTTAATTCAACCGAAATCAACCATTGTACCATTTCATAACCACAGTTACTTTCGTCATTCATATCTAAATGGTATTCCACATAATTCATATAACCTTTCACCATGACCGAATACATACATACACATATGACATCTTCACCTATGCTTCTCATTTCACATTCATGATTCAATTCCAATCGATCTAACATGCATAAGTATATATATCACATACCTAGCCAACTTAATGTATTTAACGAATCCAATTGCCGATTTAACACAAGGTCTCATAGTCTTAGACTTTTATCAAATCACCGGCATTTAGCCTGTTAGGTTTTAAACCTGAATTCATCACCGGCACGAAGCCTGCTAGACATTAAGTCTGAACTCATTCACCGGCATTTCGCCTGCTAGGCTTGAAGCCTGATATCATTTCATCGGCATTATAGCCTGCTAAGCCTGAAGCCCAATATTATCTCACCGGCATTATAGCCTGCTAGGCCCGAAGCCCGATAATATTATTCACCAGCTTAAAGCTTGCTAGGCCGAGGCCCGAATATCACATTTCGATAAACAATTCACCTGTTCTTTCATACTTTCATAACTTATACTTCAATTACGTATAACTGAAATACATATCTATGAACAAAGATTTTCATCCTTTCAACCACATAGGGTTTAATTTCCACATTGGAACACATATCTTAGTACATCATTTAATAGTATCAAAGTCGACTAGATATGCTAGTCACATACGGCTCATAACTTTAATTTAATATTCATTCAACACAAAGAACATATGTATATATATATAATCAAACATCTTCTTAATTATGATTATTCAACTCTTAAGCATATAACATGATCAAACACAAATACTTAAGAACTTACCTTGGATTTAATCGAATAACTACGGATTGACTAATCGACTAGTTTCGCTTTCCCTTTATCCAAAATTGGCTCCTTATGCCTTGAGCTTGGATTAAACAAATTTAACTTATTGTTAATCAACTAATCAAGCATTGTATTATGAGTATATTCGGCTTTCACACATATTAAACATAGTAATAATCATGCACATTATAATCAAAGTGCAATTAATCCCATACACAAAAATATATGACACTTCATTTCCATCTACTTATATACACGTATCACATAAGACCATTTCATACTTTCTATCACCTAAATAAACAACAAATTTTCCAATTAATTTCTTAAGTCCACATTTGGCATCTATATCCACAATAACACATTAGCCGATTACTATAAATCATCTAATTCAACTTTCAATAATCTCACTTTGCAAACAATCACTCATTTCATTCACCAAAATGTCATTCGATAATTATTCAAACAGAATTATCATTTAAACATTTTTCACCTAAATCACACATACATATCATGCTAGCACATAACACCAATACCTGAATAACATTTTAAACACATATTCAATTCATTAATTATTTGATCATTCGGCAATTATATCTCTCATTCAAGCCTTATTTTAAACTACCGTGTACAATTCTTGCATTATACTCTAATCGCCGATTACCATCTATCTATCTAACCACAACTATCCTTATTGATCAAGCTCAACTCATCTATCATCACATTTAATGCCAAAAACATCAAACACCTTCAAAGACACTCACACAACCCATATATTTCAAAATTTCACATTTTAACCACTAAATTTTCACATTTCACAATTTAATCCAAAATTGACATTTTTACCAAAATTCACTTAACAAAACTTATTAATCTAACATCAAAGATTTATTTTCTATCATTAAACATCAAGATACTCAAACATTCAATAATGGCATCATCCAAATACTTTAACAATTTTAAAATTAGAGGTACGGGCTAGCTAGATCAACGATCTCAAAAACGTAAAAATCACTAAAAATCGAGTCAAAATGGACTTACCAATTTAACATGCAATGGCCGAATACTTTGAAGCTTCAATGGCTTCTTTTTCTTTTAACTTTCAGCAATAGATGATGAGAATGAAGCCAAATTTTTATTTTGTTTTATTTATTAAAACATTTATTCGCTATTTTACAATATTAACCTTCAAAAATATTTAAAACTACTCCAACTACCCTTCCACTATCATCCATTAACACAAAAATGATCTAATATTCTTATAAAGACTTTCCCTTTTTTAAATCATAGCTATTAGACACCTTAATTAATAGCACACAAGTTTTAAACTTTACACGATTTAGTCCTTTTTGCTTAATTTACTATCGAAATGATAAAATTTTTCAATGAAACTTTAATACCATCTTATTGTCACTCCGTAAATATTTATAAAAATATTTATGACTTGGTTTATAGAAACGAGGTTCCGATACCTCATTTTCTAAACTCACTTGACCTTAAGGTCATACCACTTGAACTTAATATATCGCTTATAAAATGAAAATCACAATATCAAAAACATTTTTAAAATCACAATTAACTCATAAATATTAAACATAATATTTACAAACCTACTTGTCAGATTTAGTGGCCCCAAAACTACTGTTCCGATTAACCCTAAAAACGGACTGTTACAAATTTTTTGTGAAAAATTAAAACTTGAACAAATTGGTGATGAAAGCTAATATAGATTAAAGTATGGTGCAAAAATTTAAGAGTGGATTAACTAAATAATTTATGTAATTAAAAATTACCTAAGTAAGTAAAACAAAATAAACAGAGAAAATATGCAAGTTTTTAAGAGTTATCACAATAGCATGCTTGTGGTAGAATAGTCTTCTTTCCTAACTTAAATTTATTTAAACATTGTCAAAAGATGTTATGGAGATTCCGTGGCAAGTCAATCATTTATTAACCTTTATATAATAGGGTAAAAATGTTAAAATTATTTAATTACTAAATCTATCTAGTATGTTTTTATGTTTAATTAACTTATAATTTCATAAACAAAACATTTTACAAGGTTATGTAAGGTAAAAATAATTTTGGTATTATTAAAATTTTAATCCCTAATTGATTAAACATACACAATACAAGTATTTTTTCAATTAATTAAAACCTTAATTAGATTAGTTAATTAATTTAGTCATTTCTTTACATTCATAATGCATAAAAAGCTGATTGTTGTAAAACTAACAAAAAATTTGACTAAGGCAAGCGCACCTATCGAACAATAGTATAGTTATGGTGAGACCGGAAATACCGTATCCTCGAGGACTAAAAGTACTAGTAATTACTATCTTTTTATTATCTAGCCGAAGAATTGAAAGGATGTTTTAAAAACTAAACTAATTATCTAATTAACTAAGATTACGACAGAGATTAAAGTTGGAAAATACTTTTTTAGAAAACCTATGGAGAAGACAATACCCAAGGAAGAATCCGCCTAGACTTCACTTATCACTTCTGAATTAGATGATTTATTCACTTGATTCAATCCGTAGAAATCCTTAATTTATGTTAATATCTCTCTCGAGACTAAAAAAATTGATTCCAGGTTGATTAATCGAAATCTCTTTCTAATTAAAACCCCTATTGTCGCATTAACTCGATCTATGGATTCCCTTATTAGATTTGACTCTAATCCGACAGATTTATGTCATCCTATCTCTAGGATTGCATGCAACTCCACTTAATTAGAAAGGATCTACTCTTAAACAAGGACTTTTGCTCCACTGAATAAGCACATCAAAACCTGAATCAATATCCTGGAATATTAAAGTAAGAATTAGAACTCACAATTAAGAATAAGAACAAGTATTTATCATATAATTCAAATAGTAATAAGATTCGTCTTAGGTTTCATCTCCCTTAGGTATTTAAGGAGTTTAATTCATAACAATGGAAAATATCTTGATAAACCATAATTTATATATATTTTTATCCCATGCTTAGCACATTTATGGATGAATTCTGCTTAGATTTGGTGAATTCAATGCTCCTAATTCTTTAATTTCATGTTTTATACTTAGGTGAGCGTAAGAGAGTAAAAAGAGTGAGAAATAGGCTGAAAATGGAGAAAATGAACCCACATGCGAAATTAACATGGCTTGGACTACCTCACACAGGTGCGCCACACGACTATGTCCATTTGGTAGGATCGAAGCACGACTTACACAGGTAAATTACACGTCTGTGCCTATTTAACAGCCTTAAACATGGGCTGGAGCAATCGCACACGGGCGTGTCCTTGCCGAGTCCAATTATAGTCCTATTTAGAAAAGGCCACTTTTGAGGGCTCTTAGGCATTCTAAAGCTTATTTAAACACCTGACGGAGTAGGAGGCAAGGAATTACTCAAGGAAAGCCGATTGGTCCATCTCAGAAGTCAGATTCATCATCATGACTAAAGATCTCCATTCAATTTCCATTCAGGGGTTTAGGGTTTTCTTTATGATTTGTATTCATTATTCTTCTGAGATGTTTTCTTTATAATTATGAACTAAACCCCTAAATACCTAAGGGGAATGAAACCTAAGACGGATCTTGTTATTATTATCTGAATTGTATGATAAATATTTGACTTGTTCTTAATTATGTGTTCTTAATTCTTGTTTTAATATTCCAGGATATTGATTCAAGTTAATGCTTTTATTTAGAGGAATAGACCATGTCTAAGGAGTAAATTTATAGTAATTAAGCGGAGTTGATTGCACGCCTAGAGATAGGGTGACAAGATTTTTTTGGATTAGCGTGAAATCTAATAAGGGAGTCCACAGATCGAGTTAATGCAACACTAGGTGTTAATTAGAAAGAGATTTCAATTAATCAACCTAGGGTTAGACGTTATTAGTCTTGAGAGAGATAATAATATAACTTAGGGATTTCTACGGATCAAGTCAAATGAATAAATCGTCTGATTCAGAATGAAATAACAAGTGAAGTCGAGGTGGATTTTTCCTTGGGTATTGTCTTAATCAATCGAGTTTTCCCAAAATCTTTTTCCCAATTTTCTCTCTATTCACCCTTAGTTTAGTTAATTAGTCGAGATAAACAAATCTCTTAATTTTTAGGTTAGATAATAAAAAGAAAGTAATTACTAGTACTCTTGGTTCCTTTGGGTTCGACAATCCGGTCTTGCTAAAGTTATACTACTGTTCGATAGGTACACTTGCCTTCATCGTGATAATAGTTAGTTCCAAGAACGGTTAGTTATAAATTTTTAAAACCTGTCACAAATATCACGTATCAAGTTTTTGGCGCCGTTGCCGGGGAACTAAGATATTAGGAACACTTGATTTTTATTACTTTAGCCATTTTACTTTATTTGCAATTTAAATTTTTATTTTCTTTTCTCATTTTTCTTGTATTCGTTCTTAGAAGGTTTTTATAGTGTATGACTTGTAGAAACCAGTCGAGACCAATACTGTTTGATAGTGAGATCGATCACACAGTTCACAGAAACTGAAGAGAAAAAAAGCGAAGCCTAGGATACACAGAGGAAGAACAAGAGGATGATATTCACACCACAACTGAGGAGATGGCTGACAACCAGGAAAATCAACTACCCCCTGTGATTGCTGCTAATCAGAATCCTGCTCCGCGCACTATGTATGATTATGCTAAACCTTTTTTAACAGGAACTGAATCGAGCATAGTTAGGCTTGCTATTGCTGCAAATAATTTTGAACTAAAACCTAACACCATTCAAATGATCCGACAGTTTGTTCAGTTTGATGGCTTGCAGGATGAGGATCCCAACGCTCACTTGGCAAATTTCTTAGAGTTTTGCGACACTTTTAAAACCAATGGCGTCTCTGATGATGCCATTCGTCTTCATTTATTTCATTTTTCATTGAGGAACAAAGCTAAATAGTGGTTGAACTCGTTACCAAGAGGGTTAATCACTACTTGGGAACAAATGACCGAAAAGTTTATATTAAAATATTTTTCGTCGGCTAAAATAGCTAAATTACATAATGATATCTCCTCTTTTCTACAGATGGATTTAGAAACACTTTACGAAGCATGGGAGAGATACAAGGACCTTCTGTGAAGATTCCCTCACCATGGGTTACCACTCTGGCTACAGGTTCAAACATTTCATAATAGCCTAAATCCTTCGACTCGGCAGATGATTGACGCGGCCGCTGGTGGAACTATCAATAATAAGACACCTGAGCATGCTTATGAATTTATAGAAGAGATGTCACTGAATAATTATCAGTGGCAAGTCATGAGGACAAAAATAGTCGTCATTTTTAACGTCGATTCAGTCACCATGCTCTCTAATTAGGTAGAACTTTTGAATAGAAAAATTGACGGTTTTCTTGGCTCTTCACAGATTGACCCATAATGCAGTGCGAATCAAGTGGAGGTGGATCAAGCAATTCAGAATACCCACTCTATGGCCACAGCATAGAGAACGACCAGTTAAATTACATGGGTAATAATCCTCGATCTCAAAATAATCCTTAAAGTAATACTTACAATGCAGGTTGGAGGAACCATCCAAATTTTTCATGGGGAGGCCAAGGGAATCAGAGACCACCACCACCTCCAGGTTTCCAACAACCACCCTACCAACAAGAGAAAAAATTGAACCTTGAAGAGATGCTAACAAAATTCATCTCGGTGTCAGAAACTCATTTTTAGAATACCGAGATAGCACTTAAAAATCAACAAGCATCGATCAAAGGGCTCGAAACTCATATAGGTCAGCTCGCTAAATTGATATATGAATGACCACAAGGTAGTCTGCTCAGTAACACTGAATCTAACCCAAGGGAGCAAATCAATGCAATTACCATTCAAGATGAGGAAGGGTTAGTTGCACTTGAACCAGAACCGAGGCAAGAAACTGTGGTAAGTAAAGGTAAAGGTGAGGTGGACCACAATGATCAGAAACCGATAGTAAAGAATACAAACCTCGTGTGTCATACCCAAACGTGACAAGGAAAGACCGCACAGAAGAACAATTCGGTAAATTCCTTAAATTATTAAAGAAGTTACATATTAACTTACCATTTATTGAAGCTCTTTCGCAGATGCCAAACTCAGTCAAATTTTTAAAGGAGCTTTTAACAAATAAGTAGAAGTTGGATAAGATATTGCATGTGAAGCTCAATGCGGTTTGCTTAGCCATACTACAGAATAAGCTAGCCAACAAATTAAAAGATCCAGGAAGTTTTACGATTCCCTGTTTAATTGGTATCCTAGATGTTAATAATGCTTTGGCTGATTTAGGGGCTAGTATCAATGTCATGCCCTACAAAATGTTTAAGCAACTAGGTCTTGGGAAACCCAAACAAACTAGGATGAGTATTCAATTAGCCGATAAAACAATCAGATTTCTTAGGGGGATTATTGAAGATGTACTCGTTAAAATTGACAAATTTATATTCCCAGTTGATTTCGTTGTTCTAGACATAGAAGAGGATAGTAACGTTCCTTTAATTTTAGGGAGGCCCTTTTTAATAAATGCTAAAACAATAATTGATGTTGGCACAGGTGAACTCACACTTCGTGTGGGAGACGAAACAATCACCCTTCAAGCTCATAATTCGAGTAACACATTGAAAATTGAAGGTGGTTGTATAAATCATTCTACTAAAAATGATCATGTGGTGCAACCTACTTTGTAGGAAATAAGTTCGAAGAACCTACATGAGCCATGTTCAAGCAACAACAAAGGGCCTATCTATGAAGAACATAGGTTACAAATCGAAGAACTAGATGAATGGCGGACATATAAATCGAGGACACATGATAAACCAAAACCACACCATGACAAGCTCAATATCGTACCAAATCAACTTAAGGTTGGAGACAAAGTACTACTAGATGCAGCAGACCCTCGTATTGCCACTTCTAAACCTAACGGAGCAATCCCTCTTACGGTACTCAGTATTTTCCCATATGGTACAGTCGAGGTAATTCATCCCAAATTCAACACTTTTAAGGTAAACAGTACTCGTCTTAAACCTTATGTTGATAAAACTGATAGCAGGGATGAGGAGTGTAAACTCTTCGCACAACCATGACCATGCAACAGAAAGGTAAGTCAAGCTTAGACTATAAACAAGCGCTTCTCGGGAGGCAACCCGAGCACTATCGATGTTAACCTCTTTATAATTTTAGTTTTTAACATCTAATCACTAACTAAGTCATTGAAACACAGGTTTTCTAATCCACATGGCTGGGCACACGGGCGTGCCTTAGGCCATGTTAACACCACAGGAGGAGACAGGACCGTACGATACGACCATGTAAAAGTAGGGCAAACTTTTTCCCCAACACGGGATACGATAAGTTGCCACGCCTGTGCGACATGGCCATGGGAAAAACTGTTGAAACAACACGGGTGTGTGACACGCTCATGTCTTGAAACTGTGGTTGAACCTAAGAATTTAGTACGAGCGTTCGACACGCCCGTGCCATTCACCCGTGGTCGACACTGTCAAACTAACACGGGTGTGGACCTATATACATGGGCATGAGAGAAGCAAACGAAGAAAGACACGGACGTGTGACACGGCCGTGTGCACCCACACGCCCAAGGAACACAGGCGTGCACCGAATGCCAAACACGCCCAAATTTGAAAATCACGAAACACACGGGCAAAAATTAGGGCACACGAGCGTACCCTACGGCCTTGTGCCCCAAAATCTATATAAACCCCTTACTATTCATCATCCCCTTCCCCAAAATCCCTAACCCTAACCGCTGCAACTTCACACGCCCTACCTGCCACGCCCGTACACTGACCCCAGCACCACCTTTGACAGCTAAAGCCCCCCTCTTGCGTTTGTTCACTCTTTCTCCCCTATTCTCTTCAATTCTTTTACTTATTTTATGATTTTTTTTGTTTTATTTGACTATTTTGACTGTTAATCTTCATAGTTCTAATAATAGCCATACTTTTGATTTTTGCTATTTTAGTTGATTATGGTACATTCATTCTTTTGGTTGTCATGGACTTCATTCTATATTCCATATTATCATATGCATTCATTCACTAGGCATTATTCTTGTAGTTCTATTCATAATAATGATATATCTTTTTAGGTTGTTTTACTATATTTTTCATCTAATACGTAAGCCCCATGAAGTATCTCTACTTCATTTTAACATGCATGTTATTGATGGGGAGTAATTTTATTTTCTCTTTCCATTGTAGATATCATGTCAACCTCACGTAGCAAGAAGATCGTCGTCCCCGCTTCACAAAAAAGGAAAGGAGCAACGTCCTCCTCGGGTCCTACCGTGGAGATTAGGCACCCGTTCCTCCAGGTTCCCTTGGGACCCCAAGAGGATTTATATCAGATATTATGGACCCAACCCCTAGGTGTGGGCTGCTGCATTGACTGGGCCGCACTTGAACAGATTCAATTGGCTAACGCGGTTCGAGCCCTCTTAACGACTGACCCGTGGGGGCTCTTCTTTGAGATCATCGAGTCGATGTATCTCGAGTTCACGTTGGAACTCTACCCGATATTCCATCTTCAGACCGTCATGACCAACTTTGATGATCTTGGAACGGTCCAGGAGCGTCCCCAAGTTTGGTATCGTATTGGGCCTATACACGGAGGAGTTCATGGATAAGGAAGACTTCGACAACCTCCATCGCCATATCCACTACTCTCCCTCGAAGTGCTGGAACGCCCTCATCCTTGCCTCAGCCACCTACGATCCTAGCCGCTCCAAGGCATCAGCTCTCCCTCCATCCTTGAGGTACCTATACGCCATCTTGGCTCACACTCTGATAGGGAGACGAGAGAGCACCGGAGTCGTCAACACTCACGACGCTTACTTTCTATGGTGCATGGCGAATGGGCACGTCGTCGACCTCTCCTACTTCATCGCCCTCGCCATCAGACGGAGCGGCATAGGAGAAGATTCATGCATTGGCCCCTATGTGACTGGATTGACTCGGCACTTCAGGCTTCTCAACACAGCTGCACAATCATCCTCCCTCACTTTCATCAGCTAGATTTTCCCACAGGGCATCTCGCACATGCTACATATGAGAATGATCGAGAAATGACATGGCACCTACCCTCCGCAGTATCGCCTCGTTCAGTCCACTGAGGAGGAGGACCCAGAGGACATTATTGATGAAGTCCCTCCACGTCATAAGGACCCACTGACTCAGCCGCCACCTCCTCATCGTCCAGTTCATGCGGCAGCTTTACTGTCTAACAAGGTACATCTTAAGTGTGGGGGGTCTTTTATATTATTATCAAAAATCCCTGAATTTTGTCTTATTCTCATGTGATCTTCTTATACCACTATTAGAATGAATTTTGATTAAGTTATGATTTTTATTGATATGTCTTGAATTAAAACATGGGCATTTATACATTAATCATTTAAACTTTAAGGCATTAGAGAATCAAGCATGATAAGTTGATTTTGAGAATTAAAAATTTCTAGGTTGTTTCCCCAAGTTTAGATATTACCTTGAATTGAAATTCACAAGTTTAAACATCAAAAACCCATACTTTTTGTGAGATCTTGAGCCTTTAGAGCATATGTTATTTCTTTCATGCTCACTTTTATTATGAGTGCGTCAGTATTGATTTGTTATTCTAGAACCTGCTTGATTATACATGTCAAGACCACACCTTTTGATTTCATATGTCGAGATGATAAAGGCACTTAGGTTTAACCCACTCACTCCACAAAAGCCTACCTTCATAATTAACACTTAGTGAACCTCTTTGAGCCTAACAAGCCATTAATTGATTTACCCTCAATATTAACCCATAACCCATTATTGTTGAAATCCCCTAATTTGATCCCTATTTTTGTCGAGATTTGATTTGTATTAATGGCTTAGCTATTTTTTATTCTTCAAAGTTCTATGTTATTTATCTTGTTAAAAGAAATACAATACTTACATACATATTAGTAGTAATTCGTCGTTTTTGAGCTTAAGTGTTAATTCCATATTCTGAGAAGAAGCTCACTTGTATTCAACTGATGACTAGTTATTTTTCTAGCTAGGTAATTTTTCAATTCAATCTCGATCCTAACCTTTTCTTTTAGATTACGACCACACCCCCTAACCAAAGCTACACTACAACCCTCTAAAGACCTTTTTGATTGATGTATCATCTCAATATATAGTGGTGGAGATTTGATTTTTAGGCAAGCCTATGGTAATAACTTTTCATATTGACTAATAAGTGATTTATTTGATGTCCTTAAACACCTCGAGTGATTTGAGTGAACTTTTAGTGAGGATGTTAAACTCTGTGATATTTTGATCAAAGGTGATTGCTTAGATGAGGGGGGACGCCTATGTTTTCATGATAAAATGCTCAACTTGGAATGTTTGAAACTTTGATGTACTCTTAGTTGAATTTTCAATGTATGATTACTTATGGATTATTTTAAGATATTATTGATAGGGATTATAAATTGAGAAGAATTTATTTTGATTGTGAGTTGAGGATTTTGCTTGAGGACAAGCAAACGCTTAAGTGTGGGGGTATTTGATAAACCGTAATTTATACATATTTTTATCTCATGCTTAGCACATTTATGGATGAATTCTCCTTAGATTTGGAAAATTCGATGCTCCTAAATCTTTAATTTCATGTTTTATACTTAGGTGAGCGTAGGAGAGTAAAAAGAGCTAGAAATGGGCTGAAAACGGAGAAAATGAACCCACATGGGAAATCAACACAGCCTGGACTTCCTCACACGGGTGTGTCACACGGTCGTCTCCATTTGGCAAGATCGAAGCATAACTTACATGGGTAAATTACACGCCTGTGCCTATTCAACAGCCTTGGCCACGGGCTGGAGCAATTGCACACGGGCGTGTTACACGGGCGTGTCCCTACCGAGCCCAAGTGTAGTCCTATTTAGAAAAGGCCACTTTTGAGGGCTCTTAGGCATTCTAAAGCCTATTTAAACACCTGAGGAGGCATCTAGAAGAGACACACGGAGTAGGAGGCAAGGAATTACTCAAGGAAAGCCGATTGGTCCATCTCAAAAGTCGGATTCATCATCAAAACTAAAGATCTCCCTTCAATTTCCATTCAGGGGTTTTGGGTTTTCTTTATGTTTTGTATTCATTATTCTTATAAGATGTTTTCTTTTATAATTATGAACTAAACCCCCTAAATACCTAAGGGGAATGAAACCTAAGACGGATCTTTTTATTATTATCTTAATTGTATGATAAATATTTGACTTGTTCTTAATTATGTGTTCTTAATTCTTGTTTTAATATTCTAGGATATTGATTCAAGTTAATGCTTTTATTCAGAGGAGGAATAGACCATGTCTAAAGAGTAAATTTGTCATAATTAAGCAGAGTTGATTGCATGGCTAGAGAAAAGGTGACAAGATTTGCCGGATTAGGGTGAAACCTAATAAGGGAGTCCACGGATCGAGTTAATGCAACACTAGGTGTTAATTAGAAAGAGATTTCAATTAATCAACCTAGGGTTAAACGTTATTAGTCTCGAGAGAGATAATAATATAACTTAGGGATTTCTACGGATCAAGTCAAATGAATAAATCATCTGATTCAGAGTCAAATAACAAGTGAATTCTAGGTGGATTTTTCCTTGGGTATTGTCTTAATCAATCGAGTTTTCCCAATTTTTTCTCTGTGCACCCTTAGTTTAGTTAATTAGTCTAGATAAAAAATCCCTTAATTTTTAGGTTAGATAATAAAAAGAAAGTAATTACTAGTACTCTTGGTTCCTTTGGGTTCGACAATCCGGTCTTGCTAAAGCTATACTACTATTCGATAGGTACACTTGCCTTCATCGTGATAATAGTTAGTTTCAAGAATGATTAGTTATAAATTTTTAAAACCTGTCACGAATATCATGTATCACATCTCAAGAATTAGAAAACAACAAAACATAAAGAAACCCAAAGAACTCCTCAGGAATTCAATGGAAATCTTTAGTCTTGATGTAGGTCCTGCCTCCTAGCTAATTTTGATGGCTATCCTTAGGTATTTTCTGCCTTCTACTCTGTGTGTCTCACTTTAATCCTCTTCTAGGGTGTTTATATAGACTTTGGAATGCCTCAAAACCCTTAAAATTAGCCTTTTTTGAGTAGAATTAGACTTGGGCTCCATAAGGACACGGTCATATGCCACACCCGTGTGAAGGTGCTTAGGCTGTGTGTAATTTTGACTTGGTTTGATATCGACATGGCCATGACACACGGGCGTGTGGCCTACCCGTATGGAAGTGCCTAGGCTATGTGCCATGCTGAATTAGGCCCATTTTGTCCGTTTTTGGCCCGTTTCTTACTCTTTTCGCCTTCCAATGCTTGCCTAAGTATAAAACATAAATTTAAAGGATTAGGAGCATCGAATTCAATGAAACCAAGGGAAAATCATCCATAAATATGACAAGAATGGGGTAAAAATATGTATATATTATGGTTTATCAAATATCCCCACACTTAAGCATTTTCTTATCCTCAAGCAAAATCCTGAATTCACAATTAAAATAAATTCTTCTCAACTTATAATTCTCATCAATAATGTTTGAAATAATTCACACGTAATCATACATTAAGAGCTTAACTAAAAGAACCTTAAAGTTTCAAACAATCCAAATTGATCATTTCAATAATAAAATCATAAGTATCCCCCTTATCTAAGTAATCACCTTTAATTCCAAACTGACAAGGTTGACATCCTCACTAATGATTCACTCAAATCACTCAAAGTGTTTAAGGTTCAATAATTAAGCAGTCAATAGTCAAACAAGAAAAGTTATCACCATAGGCTTGCATGAAAATCAAATCTCCACCACTATAATGAGATGATACACAAATCAAAAGGTCTTTAACAGGGTTGTAATGGGGTTTGAGTTAAAGGTATGGATAAAGGTTGGAAAAGAGGGTTAGAATCGAGATTAGTTTAATAGGTTATCAAACTTAGAAAAAATAAAGCTAATTGCTGTCCTACAAAAAAGTGTCAGAATTTGAACTATCCTAAACTAATGATGTGAGCTTTTTATCAATAGAACAACTTTAACTTATACAAGCTCTTTAGAACAATATGTAATTGAATGATTATAAATATACGATTTTTTTAAAGAATAAGAACAAGTACTTAAATGGAAAGTACATAATAAGAAATAATTTAGCAACTGGAACGAACAAATATAGTTAGGTAACTAATCAAATCAAATCTCGATAAAAAGGAGTCAATGAGAAGGGAGAAATTCTTAATGAATCAAAAAGCGTTGAGTTGTGGGTTAGTATTTAAGGGAAAATCAAGAAATAATAGTTAAGGCTAAAAGGGGTTCACTAGGGGTCAATTATGTGGGTAGGCTCTTTATGGGGTAAATGGGTTAAAACCTAAGTGCCTTTATCATTTTAGTATATCAAATCAAAGGTGTGGTCTCAACATGTATAATCGATGCAAATTCTAGAATAACAAATTAATGTTGACACACTCATAACCAATAAAATCAGTGAGCAAGAAAGATAAATGCTCTAAAAGGCTTAAAATCTCACAAAAATTATGGGTATTTGATGTATCCTGTAAATTCAAAATTTCAAGATAATACCTCAATTCAGGGAAATAACCTATCAATTTTAATTCTCAAAAGTCAACTTATCATGCTTGATCCCCTAATGCCTTTAAAGTTTAAACAATCAATGCACAATTCCCTATGATTAAATTCAAAACATATTAACAAAAATCATAAATCAATCAGGATTCATTCTAATAGTAATACGAGAACATTATTTGAGAACAAGATAAAAATTCAGGGATACTAAAAATAACCTCCCCACACTTAAGATGTACATTGTCCTCAATGTACAAAGTGAGATAATAATATAAGCATAATATTAGAAGAAAGGGAGAGAAGCGAAACTGCCATGAATTTTTGGATGAAATCCTTGGAATACTAAAAGCCAGAATTGTAGAGAAGGATAATGAAAGGCATGATTCTGAGTTACTAGTAAGAAAATAAACACAACTGTGGAAGAAAAATAAGGGGTTTCTCAATAATAACGATAAAGATAAACATAGGTTAAAATATAAAACAGTAGTCTTCAAAAATAAATAAATAAAATGAAAATAAAAATATTAATAATGATAAAATAAAAGAGCTAAAAGGTCCTCATCATCGGATGCCTCGTGGGTCGACGGTGCCGAAGGAGAGATGTGAAGGTGGTGGCAAATCTGTCGAAGAGTGGCATCGATGTTGTCGAACTGCTCGAAACACTGGTGCTCAAATTAAGTGAGTCGCTCGGATATATCAGTCAAAGTAGCAGCAGGAGGTCGATGACTCGGTGGTGGTGGCAGTGGGTGTGGGTCCTCGTGAGGGGGAAGGACATCATCAGTAATGTCCTCGGGATCATCCTGATCATCAAATTGGATAAGTCTGTACTGAAGGGGGTCATATCCACAGCGTCACTCTATCATCCTTATATGGATCATACTAGAAATTCCCCGATGAGCCATCTATCCTACTAGTGTGAGTGTTGATGACATATCGGGAGAGTCGAAGAGGACGAAGTGTCACGAATATCATGTATCACATCTCAAGAATTACAAAACAAAAAAACATAAAGGAACCCAAAGAACTCCTCGGGAATTGAATGGAAATCTTCAGTCTTGATGTAGATCCTGCCTCCGAGCTGATTCCGATGGTTGTCCTTAGGTATTTTCTGTCTTCTACTCTACGTGTCCCACTTTAATCCTCTTCTAGGGTGTTTATATAGACTTTGGAATGCCTCAAAACCCTCAAAATTAGCCTTTTCTGAGTAGAATTAGACTTGGGCTCGACAGGGACACGGCCGTGTGCCACGCCCGTGTGAAGGTGCTTAGGCCGTGTGTAATTCTAACTTGGTTTGATGTCAACACAGCCATGACACACAGGCATGTGGCCTACCCGTGTGTCACACATGGGCATGTGGATCACCCGTGTAGAAGTGCCTGAGCAGTGTGCCATGCTGAATTAGGCCTATTTTGTCCATTTTTGGCCCGTTTCTTGCTCTTTTCTCCTTCCAATGCTCGCCTAAGTATAAAACATGAATTTAAAGGATTAGGAGCATCGAATTCAATGAAACCAAGGGAAAATCATCCATAAATATGCCAAGCATAGGGCAAAAATATGTATATATTATGGTTTATCAGAAACATAGTCATGATTTTACTTGAATGAGTAAATAGATCAAAAGCACAAAACACCTTTAACAAAATTAAATAAACTAAACTATGAAAATCAAATCATTTTAACACAAAAAGATTTAAGCAATCATTATTTTATTGAAAACAATAATCATGTTCATAAAAATGAGCAAAAGTGAAAGATTTAAAGGAAAAAAGAAACTCTAAGCCGTTTTTGGTAGGTTTTCGAAGCACAACTCGCTTGCTCCTTTCTTTGCTCTTCCTTTCTTGCTGAACAACCAAGTAAAGAAGCTCTCACAGCAGCCAAATAAGGCTGCTTTCAAACCTTTCAAACACTCTTTCAAGAGGGAGAAATATAGGGAATAGAGAAAAGAGAAAACAAATGAGAGAGGAAATTAAAAGAGATAGATGAGTGAATTGAGTGATCAGAAAAGGGACTATTTGTACATGAGGGGAGTGGATATTTTTAGCAAATTGAATCCTTGACAACATCTCCCCCCATGGTTGACCCTTGCTTTAAGGAAAGGGTGTTGATGGCTTTGCTATTTTTAGCTTGGGGCATGAAAGAAAAAAGCTTGAAAAGAGGAGGGGGTTTAACAGAATTATAAAGAAGTTTGTAGCTGCTTTTTGAATATTTTAAATTAAATTCGGAGGGCTGATTTGGGCTCTTTGATGGATGGTTGGGCCACTCTATCTTAGTGGGAAATTTTAGGCTCTTTTTTCCTTAGTAGACTGTCTAATTTTTCTATCCAATTTCTAAGCTGGGTCAAGCATGTCCCGTGACCCATTAACCCCTTAATTGGGGTATCCAAGGCTGATTTTTAATTAGCGCTCCTCTGCATGGCTTGTGCTATAGGGATGTTATAGTTATTTTGAGCTCTAAAAGGTGACCTCTAAGATTGCCCTTTATTCAAACGCACCAAATTGCTTCAAATTGGAAAAATTGTGTAAGTTTAGCATATAAGTAATTAAAAAGAGATGTTTGTCTTTAATTTTGTCCAACTTAGATATTTTGTAATAAAATTAAAAGAATCTACTAAAACCACTCGGAATTTGCAAGAATTATTAGTGAGAAAGTATTATAAAAGTATATATATTTTGGAGTTATCAATAGTTAAAGCCTAATAAACCTTAACCAAATTAGATCACTTTTAGTTTAGGCTAACCTATTATGATAGTAAATAATAATAACATGTAATTACTTTTATTATATATGTGATGTTTATATTTTCCAATAATTTACCACTTGGACCATATATATATACTAATTACTCTATAATTACATGTCATTATATAACCTTATGAGCTCAAACCTTTTCTATCATATCTAAAAAGTATTTCAAACAATCTCATCCATTAATTATGTTAACAAAGAACCAATGCAACTTTCATTACATATATCATAATTAAATTCATTCTTGATTACATATATTAATAGAACCAAATGACATACATCAAGTATGGATGTGTAGCATGGAAATTACATGCAATGTGAATCAAACATACCTATTTCCAACTAGTCTTCCTTAAACTTAAGTGAGGTCAGTATCAAATAGAGTGAATAAACTAAATACTTCATTTCTGATTAGAAAGAAATGAAATATATAAATGTCTGAAAACATTCATAAAGAAAATAAAATATAAACTCCCTCTAAACCATGATGTCCTCATATAATATAACACCCATATGAGCAATGTGCTCATTAAAGACCTTGGGTGGTAAACCTTTTGTGAGCAGATCCGCTATCATGAAGTTTGTCCCAATATGATCTATGGATATTTTAAATTGGTTAAATTGTGCAAGAAGCTATACCAAAACCATAAGAAGAAATAATTCCTTAAAAAGCTCAATCTTAAGTGTCTTAAGTCTTGAAGCAATTTAACAGCTTGTTCGGCTGAGACTCAGTATTCTGCCAATGTTTAGCGTGTAGTTGGTAAAGTTAAGGGTAGAATTGAGTAAGTGAATATTTGTTTTGGCTAAGTAGAGTATTTTGTGTGTGATTCACCAATTGGAAAACTTTTAGTTTGGCGAACTCCTAATTTCGGTGAACTCTTCTATTAAGTATTTGCCCATTCCAAATGTGTTAGGTGAACTCGTTCACTCGTTAAGTGTATGATGATTTAGTTTGTTAAATTGAGGCAAAGTTGGGACTTAGTTAGATTTGAACTAAACCACTGTAGATAATTAGACATAAACTAGTTAAGTGCACTAATCACGAAAATCAAGGGAATTGGTGCAATTATCTGATATTTCTATTAAATCTTGTCTTCATTGCATGAGTATATAAATGTACTGATGGCTATTCTGAGACACCTTTTCACCTTCTTCTTCTTTCTTGAATTCATTTGTAATTCTCTAAAAATCTAAGTTAGAATAACTTCTTTGAAGAGAAGGTTCGCAGTTAGTTAACACCTTTGCATCGTCTTCTTCTTTCTTGAATTCCTTTCTAATTTCTAATGAACCCTTAGATTAATATGGAAGTAATTTACATGTTGTTCTGTTACATGCATAAGCATTAGAATTACTCAAAAGGAAGGAAACTTCCTAATTCTAGATTAAGTATTATTGATTTTTGCATCCATGCCAAGTTTTGATAGATTAATGATATGATAAGAATAATTATCTTTCTTTTAGTTCAAGAAACTAATGAGGGTCCCAATGATAAAGGCAAAGGACCTGCTTTGCAGATTTTTTGCTAAAGTTTCTGGTGAGTTCTTTCTTACTCCTATGTGTTGTAAATTATTAAATATATATTCTATGTAAGGTAAGTAAATTCTCAGAATCGTATGAGTGGTATTTGTGTAGATAATGACAATCTGGTGTCGTTAGTATGAATTCATTTAGTCTATGTTACTAAGTCTACACCATCCTTCATGTTTAAGCTAGTATCATCTATCTGTGATATATGAGATATGATTTGTGGTGATGGAGAATAGGAGATATGTTTGTGATGCCTCCGATAGGGTAGCTATATTGCAAACCAGACTGGTAGATTACGAGAAAACATATTGTTCTAAATAAATGATATGAGGAGTTAAGAGGGAGTATGTATATGAATGAAATTGTTCGATATGCTTCTGACTCTAAATTTTGGGTACGTGGTTGGCATGAATTTGGGTTGTTTATGTCGTTTTAAGTTGGGGGACAATATTCGCCCATGTGTTATGTAAGTTGGTGTATTCGGTCTGTATGTGTTTTGCGAACTCTAGTGGGCATATTATGTGAATTATTTTGAAATCAATATGTATAGAAAACTTCTATTTTGTCAAGATATTGTTCATTGAGAGCATTATTCTATTTAAATGCTTGGATTGAAGTTAATATATTTTAATGCATTAATCTACCTTTTTGAATCTATTCGCCAAAGGAATTGAACATTATCTTTTAATTGCTAATGATGTAGATTTAAACCCTTCTGAAGTAATAGTTCTCCATATGATTTAAACTCATAAACCTTTAAAATTTTTACTAAAGCTTCCTCTGAATGATTTGTTTAAATATTTTTCTAATTTAATGTTGTAACACATCACGTTTGGATCCAATCATCAGGTCTGGTTTGGTGCATTACAAGCAACATTGAACATCTCATAATGTGCTCCTTCACGTTTCCTTAACCCTTATACTTCATAGACATCAAAGAAGTCAGAAGTGATGTCATCTCAGCATTATCATTTTTGGCAAAACATTTCTCAATTTCATCAAAGAAACACTTGGCTTGAGTAATCTCTTCATATTTTGTGCCCATAAAGGCTTCTGGAATGTTATGCTTCATGATCATTAAACTCATGTGGTTTGAACGATCCCACCTCTCAAAATCCCTTTTAGCATCAAGGTTGCTTGTTGCTGTGAAAGGTGCATATTGTTATTCCTTTAGTGTAAGGTCTATGTTCATAGAACCAAATACTATAAGTAAGTGTCTTTTCCATTCCTTGAAATTAGTCTCATTAAACATGAGTATAGAATTTATGTTAGCAGATATTGCAACGACAAAAGATGAACTTGATAAATATAGAACAAAAATAAATAAAAAACAAGCTCACATCAATATTCATAAGTAAACAATAAATTCAAGATAATAACTAATCTCATCTCAAGATACCAAACACAACATTAATATCAAGTCTTTGGACAGTAATATTAATAGTAAACGGTACTCTTATTGTAGCAATCAAATACTGACAATAAATTATGTCAAACAATGAATCAATCTTAGGAATAACATATTGCTCACATAAAATGCCTTATAATTGTCACACATTTATCACCATGGATGTCGTTGCAATTCTGTCAAATATTAACTTACCTTTGGGTTAGTTAATAAACGCATGAATCACAAAAATATATAATCATCTTTATATTTTAAATAAACTAATCTACAGAGAAGATGTCACTTTTGCGACATTTTGTTTTAACTAATCTATTTAAAATATTATACATCCTTAACTAAAACCCAAAGTCAAAATCTAAATTTACTTGTTTCAAAATATTTCTCTTAATTTCATCTTTCAATTAGAAGCCAAAGGTGAGATGGATTAAGTTGAATACAGATGGTTGGTGGGATCAAGGGTGAGAGGTCGCGGGAGTTGCTGGAGTTTTACGTGACAGTTGTGGTGCATGGGTCTTAGGCTTTGTGATACAAAGTGAGAATTGCAATATAGATTTGGCTGAACTATGGACTCTTTCTTATGGGGCTCAAGCCGCATGGAATGTTGGGTTTCGGAAGGTGGTAGTAGAATCTGGCTCACATTCTTCTGTACAGTCTATTCTTAAGGGTGTTAGTAAATTTCACCCTCATTTTTGCCTTACTGAAGCAATACGGGAGATGTTGACTTGCGATTGATGTTTGAAGATTTCATAAGTTCAACGTGAAAGAATTTTGTTACTCATTGGTTGGCGAAATGGAGTGTTATTCCGAGTGATGAAGGGCTCTTTATTTTTTTATGAGCCTTCTCTGAGTCTTGGTAGCATTCTACTGGCAGATGCCGCGAGCGTTGGTTCCCGCGAATGGCTGTAAATAAATTAGTCTAGGGGTCTTCCCTCCATTTTTACCAAAAAGAAAAGATTTGAAAATAAAATAAAATTAAATTTTTTTAATATTTTATTTTAATAGATAAAATTAATAAATAAAGTAATATAATATTAAAAATGATAAACTTTTTTTAAAATTTTCAAGTCTTTCTTCCATTAAATTAGAATTCTAAGTTTTTTTTTAAATTTTATAAATTAAATTCTTATTAAATATTAAATTAAAATATTTGAAATAATAAATTTCTTGTTAAATTTGTTTTAAAGTCATTAGTATTGGGTGGTAAAATTTAATGAAACAAATCAAACTTTGGTGGCAAAATTCAATAAAATTTTAATTTTAGTGGCAAAATTCAATTAAATGGCAAATTCAATCATTTTCTTAAAGTGTAATGGCAAAATTAAACTACAATAAAGTATAGTGGCAAAAATAGAATGAAATAAATTAAACAAAAATAGTAAAGTGAATGAAACTAAGTTTTAGAACACGAGTTGCCTCCCAAGATGAGCTTGGTTTATAGCCGCGGTAAGACTTTCTTAATGTTGTTTCTAAACTAAAAGACTCGAATAGCTCCTTGTTCTATCAAAACCCAATCCTGACCATGTTCACTTAGTGTCTTGGCCTTTCAAATCATTTATTGGCCACCCGTAACCATGTATAATTTTGGAAAAGTGTGGGTTTGAGTTTTTATAAAAGGGATGGGGAACTCAAAATGAATATTACAACGTGACATATATTCATGATCGAAATTGTGTGTTGGAACTAAATGTTATTGGGAAAACATCCAACAACCCCGCTTTATCACTATGTATAGAAAAAAACAATTAGGCATAACATTAACTATTTACTTGCACCACCTTTTAAATTGAAACTTTTTCTTGCTTTCCCACATTCACAATTCCAACTCCAATAGGTTCAATACTTAGTACTTATGGTCACTTTCTAACTTCAGTCTCTTCATTTTGGATCTCAATGATACTCTTAACCATAAGGAATTCAAGTTTCACTTCTCCAAAGACCTCTTCCTTTTTAACACCCTTAATATTATTGACTTCCATGACCTTTTCTATATAAACATCATAAAACTCCCTCCTAAGTTAACCTTATCATTAACACTGACACTTACATCTGTATGATCTTTTTTTGATATTTTATCAAAAAAAATTGAAAGGTTCAAAGTTACTAAAATGTGTTTTCTTTAGTCACGTTGAAAGGAAGATATTTGGACTGCAATTTTGTTCATCAATGTTTAAAATTTAAACCCAGAAAAAATAAACTTGAATAAAAAATGCCTGAAAAATAGCAGCTACTTGAAACACAACTAAACAAACATTGCAATCCTCATTAGCAGCCATAAACATATCATCTAACACTTTTCCTTGCTTTAAGAGCTACAAACACCAAGTGTTGTCCTCAAAACGTCAAATTTGCTTACTAGCAGTGGCTTGTTGAAGACATTTGCAACCTACTCTTTTATTCTACAATGAACTAGCACAACTTTACCTTCTTTCTGTACTTCTTTCAAGAAGAAAACCTTAATGTTGAAATGATTGGTATTCTTATGAAACACTAGATTGTGAGAAATTGCAATGGCAACTTGGTTATCAACTAAAATCTTTGTGCTCTCATTCTCTTCCAATTTTAGATCAATTAATATCTTTCTCAACCACAAAGCTTGATTAATAGCGGTTGTTCCAACAACAAAATTTTGCTTCAGTAGTGGATTGACCCACAGTTTCTTGCCTCTTCGAGCTCCATGAGAAAACAACAAATCCAAGAGTAAAACAGTAGCTTGAGGTACTCCTAATATCATCAATGGAACCTCCCCATTCACTGTTAGAGAAGCCAACCGGTTTGAACTCCTTACTTCTTCTACATTTAACACCAAAATCACTTATGCCTTTGACATATCTAATCACTCTCTTGGCAGCCTTGAAATGCAATTCACTTGCACAGTGCATAAACTTGGACAAGATACGTACAACATTTAAAATATCAGGACGTGTTGCTATAAGATACATCAAGTAACCAATCAAAGTTATAAAATATCCCTCATCAACTTTATTAACTCTATCTTCCTTACACAACTTCTCCTTTTGATTCATAGGAGTGCTTGCCTCCTTGTATTCTTCAAACTTGAACTTCTTCAAAATATCCTTGGCATACTTCTTTTCATAGATGAAGACTTCATGTTCAACTTGTTTAATTTTCATTACAAGGAAGAAGGTTATCAACATGAGATTTATCATCTCAAGAAACTTCATAATTTCTTATTTGATTTCATCAAACAACTGTGCATTATTTCCTATCATTAAAAGATCATCAACATAAAGAAAGACTATCAAAACACCATTTTCTGACGTTTGACATAAAGAGTGGCCTCAGACAAGCTTTTATTAAAGCCTAAGCTCAACAAATCATCATCTATCTAGTTGTATCAAGCTCTTGGAGCTTGTTTCAACCCATAAAGAGCCTTCTTGAGAAGAAACACCTTGTCTTCCTATTCTTTCTTCACAAAACCTTTAGGCTGCTCAACATAAATTTCTCCTATAAAACACCATTTAAAAATGTTGACTTTACTTCAAGCTGATACACTCTCAATTCATTTGAGCAACTATAATAAGCAAAAGGCTTATGACATCCAAACGAGCAACTAGTGCGAAGGTGTTTGAGTAGTCACGCCAAAAACTTGAGCATAGCCTTTCACCAAAAGTCTTGCTTTATGCTTGTTGATTGAGCCATTACCATTAAGCTTGGTTTTGTACACCCACTAGACTCCAATCACCTTCCTATTTTGGGGTCGATCAACCAACTCTCATATTTTGTTTTTCTCAATTATGTACAATTCCTTCTTCATTAACCATCCAATTTTTGTCTTTCATTACTGCTTCAAAATTTCTAGGTTCACACACAGTAATATAGCACCTTGCATAAAGATGCTTGGAAGTGCTCTTTTGTCTAACATGTCTCTCTTGATTTGTGGAACATGAGTAAAGTACAAACAACCAAATATTTTAAGAAAACTTAAAGATGGTTTATGACCATACCAAGCCTCATAGGATGTTTGATCCTTGACTTCTTTTGTGGGCAGTCAATTCTGCAGGAAAACTAACCGCATCCAAACGTGTGAATGTTTAGAGTAAAAATCATGCAAATAAAATACATATTGGTAAACCGTAATTTATGGATGATTTTCCATTAGAATTGGTGAATTCAATGCTCCTAATGCTTAATTTCATGTTTTATACTTAGAAGAGCATAGGAGAGTGAAATGAACGAGAAACGGGCCAAAAATGAAGAAAATGGGCCAAAGTACAAAATCAACACAGGCTGGACCTCCTCATACGGGCAAACCACAAGGCCGTGTCAATTTGGCAGGCTCGAACATAGCCTGAAGTAATCGAACACGGGCGTGTGCCACAGGCATGTCCCTGCTGAGCCCAAGTTAAGTCCAATTCGGAAAAGGCTACTTTGGAGGGTTTTTAGGCATTCCAAAGCCTATAAATACACCTTAGAGGAGCAAGGAAGAGGAGACGGAGAATTGGGAGTAAGGAATTACTCCAAGGAAGCCGATTGATCCATCTCGGAAGCTGGATTCATCATCAAGACTGAAGATCTCTCCTCAATTTCCCTTCAGGAGTTTTGGGTTTTCTTTATGTTTTGTATTATTTAATCTTCTGAGATGTTTTCCTATTTAGTTATGAACTAAACCCCTAAATACCTAAGGGGAATGAAACCTAAGACGAATCTTGTTATTATTTTCTAAATCGTCTGCTAAATATTTAACTTGTTCTTAATTATGTGTTCTTAATTCTTGTTTTGATATCCCAGGATATTGATTCAAGACATGCTCTTATTCAGAGGAGGAATAAACCCTGTCTAAGAGTACATTTTTCATAATTAAGCGGAGTTGATTGCGCACCTAGAAATAGGGTGACAAGATTTTACTGGATTAGGGTGAAACCTAATAAGGGGATCTATAGATCGAGTTAATGTAACCCTAGAGTGTTAATTAGAGAAAAGTCTCGGTTATTCAATCTAGGGATTAGATGTTATTAGTCTTGAATAGGGATAATAACATAACTTAGAGATCTCTACGGAATAAGTTAAATGAATAAATCGTCCGATTCAGAGCCAGAATAACAAGTAAAGTCTAGGTCAATTTTTCCTTCGGTATTGTCTCAAGTCAATCGATTTTCCCAAACGCAATTCCCTAATTCTGTTCTCTGTGCGATCTTAGTTTTAATAGTTAGTTTAATAATCAAACCCTTTTTATTCTTAGGCTAGATAATAAAAATATAGTTATTACTAGTACTTTTGGTTCCCTTGAGTACGATATCCCGGTCTTGCCATTACTATACTATTGTTTGATAAGTGCGCTTGCCTTTTCTTCGTGATAATAGTTAGTCTAGGTTTGATCTTCAATATAAATATTTATTACTTGTTACGAACCACGCGATCAAGTTTTTAGCACCGTTGTCGGGGAACTGAAATATTAGGAACACTAAATTTTTATTACTTGAGCCATTTATTTTTCTTGCAAATTTTATTTTATATTATTTATTAATTTACTTTTTCTTTCTCTTGGCGGGTTTTTATAGTTTATGACTAGAAGAAACTCGTCGGGACCAATACTTTTTGACAAAGAAATCGAGCATACAATTCGTAGAAATCAAAGAGAAATAAGACGCAGCTTACGATACACGAAGAACGAGTAAGAAGACGAAACTCAACCCCCAACCGAAGAGATGGCCGAAAACCTAGGCGATCAGTTGCCTCCTGCAATTGCTACTAACCAAAATCCTGTTCCACGTACTATGTATGACTATGCTAAACCCTCTTTAACAGGAACTGAGTCTAGTATAGTTAGACCTGCTATTGCTTCGAATAATTTTGAACTAAAACCTAACACAATTCAAATGGTACAGTAGTTTGTTTAGTTTGATGGTTTGCAGGATGAGGATCCCAACACGCACTTGGCGAATTTTCTTGAATTTTGTGATACATTCAAAATCAATGGCGTTTCTGATGATGCCATTCGTCTTTGGTTATTTCCCTTTTCACTAAGAAACAAAGCTAAATAGTGGTTGAACTTGTTACCACGAGGGTCTATCACTACTTGGGAACAAATGACCAAGAAATCTTTACTAAAATATTTTCCACTGGCTAAAACGGCTAAATTACGTAATGATATCTCTTCTTTTGTGCAGATGGAATTAGAAACACTTTACGATGCATGGGAGAGATATAAGGATTTATTGAGAAGGTGCCCTCACCATGGGTTACCACTTTGGCTTCAAGTACAAACATTCCACAATGGCCTAAATCCCTCGACTCAGCAAATCGTTGACGCAGCTGCTGGCGGAACCATCAATAACAAAACACCGGAAGATGCCTATGAATTTATAGAGGAGATGTCACTGAATAACTATCAGTGGCAAGTTATGAAGACAAAGCCAACGAAAACAGTCGGCGTCTATAACATCGATTCAGTCACCATGCTCTCAAATCAGGTAGAACTTCTCAATAAAAAGATTGATAGTTTCCTTGGTTCTATGCAGGTACATCCAGTAATGATGTGTGACTCAAGTGGAGGAGGTGTCCATACAGAATACCAGCCCTTCAATCCTACAACTGAAGAAGAACAAGTCAAGTATATGGGTAACAATAACTTTAGGTCTCAAAATAACCCATACAGTAATACTTATAATGCAGGTTGGAGGAACCACCCAAATTTTTCCTGGAGAGGTCAAGGAAATCAAAAGCCACAAAATCCTCAAGGTTTTCAACCGCCACCTTATCAACAAGAGAAGAAACCAAACCTTGAAGAGATGCTTTCTAAATTCATCTCGATGTCAGAAACCTGTTTCTAAAATACCGAGACAGCACTTAAGAATCAACAAGCATCGATCCAAGGACTCGAAACTCAGATCGGCCAACTGTCCAAACTAATCTCCGAACGACCACAATGTAGCCTACCAAGTGATATTGAACCTAATCCGAGGGAACACCTCAATGCTATTATTACTCAAGATATAGAAGGATTCATTACACCTGAGCCAGAATTACAGCAAGACAACACGATGAACAAAGGATGAGAAGAGGTAAACAATAATGATCCCAAACAGGTAAGAACGAATCATACACCTCGTGTGCCATATCCTAAAGCGATGACAAAAGACAGAATAGAAGAACAATTTGGTAAGTTTGTCAAACTCTTAAAAAAATTACATATTAATTTACCCTTTATTGAAGTTCTATCGCAGATGCCCAACTCAGCAAAATTCTTAAAGGAACTTCTGAACAATAAAAGAAAATTAGACACTACATTGCATGTGGAACTCAATGCAGTTTGCTCAACTATTCTAAACAATAAGCTACCAAACAAATTGAAAGATCCAGGGAGTTTTACAATTCCTTGCTTAATTGGTAGTTTGTCTGTGAATAATACTTTAGCTGATCTAGGGGCAAGTATAAATGTTATGCCATATAAAATGTTTAAACGACTAGGTCTCGGTAAACCCAAACAGACTAGGATGAGCATACAATTGGCTGACAAAACAGTTAGATTTCTTAAGGGAATTTCTCGTTAAAATTGATAAATTTATTTACCCAGTAGATTTCGTTGTCTTAGATATGAATGAGGATAACGAGGTACCTCCAATTTTAGGACGACCATTTTTAGCAACTGCCAGAACCATTATTAATGTAGGCACAGGTGAGCTAACACTTCGTGCAGGTGACGACACAATAATACTCCAAGCACGTGACTCAGTCAAAACCTCTAAGACTCAAGATAATGTTATAAAAATTGTCACTGATAAAACTAATATTCGATCGTCCTTGCAGGAACCTCCTCGAACCAAGACAACAGAGACAGTGCGCTACTATCATGAAGAGAACAAAGACGTCCATGAAGAACGAAGATTATGGATAGAGGAGCTAGACGAATGGCAAGAACACAAACCAAGAACACATGATAAACCGAAACTAAGCAAAAACAAGCCCGATGCCTCTCCTAATCAACTTAAGGTCGGTGATACAATCTTATTAGATGCCGTTGATCCTCACATTGTCACTACCACACCAAATGAGGAAATCCCTCTTACGATACTTAGTTTTTTTTCCATTCGGTACAGTGAAGGTGAGTCATCCCAAGTTCGGCACTTTTAAGGTAAACAACACCCGTTTAAAACCTTATTTTAAAATTAAAAATAGGAATGAGGAGTATGAACTCCTCGAACCACCATGATCATTCAACGGAGAGGTAAGTCGAGCTTAGACTATAAATAAGCGCTTCTCGGGAGGCAACCCGAGCACTAACAATATTAATTTCTTTTAATTTTGGTATTTAACTCCTAACTTAAATCTTGAATACAGATGTTTTCTGCAGAGACACAGCCAAGCACACAGGCATGTGTAAGGCCGTATGAAAATAGGGCAAAAGGTTTCCCCAACATGGGCTACCATTAAATGCCACGACCATGTGATATGGCCATGGTCAAGCCTGCCAAAACAACATGGGCGGGCAACACGCCCGTGTGGTAGACCCGTGGTTGAAACTGAGAAACTAGCACGGGCGTGAGACACGCCCGTGTCTACCACCTGTGGTCAAACCTATTAAATTAACACGGGCGTGGGCCTTTCATACACGGGCGTGGGAGAAGCGAACGAAGATAGACACGGCCATGTGACACAGCTGTGTTCACTAACATGCCCGAGGCACATGGGCGTGTGTCGAACTTCAGACGCGCCAAAATAGTAAAAACGCGAAACACACGGGCTGAAATTGGGGCACACGGGCATGTCCCAAAATCTATAAATAGGCTGCACTATTCATTATCTTCCCTACTCAAAAACCCTAACCCTAGTCGCTGCATGTCCACACGGCCTCCTTGCCACAGCCGTGCGCCACTTCTCAATCCATTTTTTGACGCCCAATCTCTCTCCCTCAGCGTTTGTTCACTCTTTGCACCTCTATTCAACTTACTTTTCATGTTTATTCTTAAAATAATTGTTATTTTTATCATACTATGCTCATTTTGTTCATAGATTATATATCATGCATTTTATATTAATGTAAGTTGTTAGGAAAGCTTCATTCCTTTGTCATTCACATGACGTTATTATGCCCATCCTCATGCCCTTACAATGTCACGAAATTATGCTATCAAAAATAGTTTTGTTGGTTGAATTTGGTTCATATTTTGGCTGAAAGTAGTAGTTTAAATTCATGGCTTTCCAAATTCATGTATTTACTATTTATAGGTATACGATGTCGTCTTCACGAGGAAAGAAATCTGCTGTCCCCGCCTCAAAGAAAAGGAAGGGAGCATTATCTTCCTCGGGTCCTACCGTAGAAATTCGTCACCCTTTCCTCCAATTCCCCAACGGGCCCCAAGAAGAATTGTTTCAAGTACTACGGGTCCGACCTTTAGCAGCGGGCCGTTGTATCGACTGGGTTGCTATCGAACAAGTCCAGTTGGTTGACGCGATCTGGACTCTCTTAACCACCGACCCGTGAGAGCTGTTCTTCTCGATTATCGAGTCGACATACCTCGAACTCACGATGGAACTCTACTCAACGTTCCATCTCCAGACCGTAATGACAAGGTATGATGATCCCGGCACGATCCAGTTTCGCCTAGGTGGATTAATCCACCAGCTAAGCGTCCTTGAGTTTGGTGCTGCATTAGGCCTATATACGGAAGAGTTCAGGGAGGAAAATGAACTACATGCTCTCAATCACCACATACATTTCTCTCCCTCGAAGTGCTGACACACTTTGGCCCCTAGCACGGCCTCGTACAATCCTAACTGCTCTAAGGCATCAGTTCTCCCACCATCCCTGAGGTACTTATACGCTATTTTAGCTCACACGATTACAGAGAGGCGAGAGAGCACTAGCATCATCAACACCCACGACGTCTACTTCTTATGGTGCATGTCGTAAAGACACATCATTGACCTTGCCTATTTCATCGCCCTTGCGATTTAGCACCAGACAGAGCGGCATCGAAAGGGGGTCATCTCCATTGGCCCCTATGTGACCAGGATTGCGTAGCACTTCAGGCTCCTCAACACCACGGCCCAAGAATCATCCCTCACCCTCATCGGCCAGATGTCTCCACAAGGCATCTCGAGCATGCTTAGTATGAGGATGATTGAGAGGCGCCGAGGAACCTACCCTCCCCAGTATCGTCTCGCCCAATCTACCGAGGGGGAGGCCTACGAGGACATTCCTGATGATGTCCCACAGCACGAAGACCCACCGACTCAGCCACCACCACCCTCTCGTCTAGTTCATGCGGCAGCTTCATATGTTGACATCTCTGAGGGCCTCACTCAATTCGAGTAGTAGTGTTTTCAATGATTTGACAACATTGATGCTACTTTACAGCAGATTTATTAGCACCTCCACATCTCATCCCCAGTCCCACCTCGCGAACCATCCAGTGATGAAGATGTTTAGAAATATTTATTTATTATTTTCTGTTCTTACTTATTGTTGAAACTATTTCTCTTATTTTTATTGGATTGTAAATTTTATTTTTTCTCTTTATTACGACTATTTCTTTTCGAGTACTTATTCTTCCTAATATCTCCTAAAAAAGTTCCTAATTTTATCACAGTTATATAGAGCTCTTAAGCTCATCATCACATAGGAACTAAAACTCCACCAGGAAAGGTTCTCCGCAACTGCTATGTCCCGCTCGACCACGACCATACCTACCACTAGATATAATATTCTTTTGGCGCAGGACTTATGGCCTAATGAACCTCTACGACCACCGGAGTATCCTCTTCCACTCTCAAACCTATCACTCTCCAAAACTCTAGTTCAAGGAATTCATCATACAGGAAGTTTCACTTTTCTCCCTATCTTATTTTTATACTCTAATATATATCTTTGTACATTGAAGGCAATGTACATCTTAAGTGTGGGGTGATATTTATTTCATTATCAGAAAATCCCTAAATGATTGTCTTCTTCTCTTGAAAAAGCTCTCATATCATATTTAGGATAAATTTTGATTGATTTGTGATTTTGATTGATATATCTTGAATTAAAACGTAAGCAATTATGCATTGATTGTTTAAACTTTAAGACATTAGAGAATCAAGCATGATAAGTTGATTTTTAAGATATTAAAATCTTAGGTTGTTTCCCCAAGGTTTAGGTATTACTTTGAATTGGAACTCACAAGTTTTTAACATCAAAAAGCCATAATTTTTTGTGAGATTTTTGAGCCTTTTGAGCAACTATTCATCCTTTCATGCTCACTTTTATTATTGCTTTGAGTGCGTCAGTATTGAACTGTTATTCTAGAACTTGCTTGATTATGCATGTCGAGACCACACCATTTGATTTGATATATCAAAATGATTAAGGCGCTTAGGATTAACCCACTCATGCCATGAAAAGCCTACCTCCACGATTAACCCCTAGTAAACCCCCTTGAGCCTAACAAGCCATTTCTTGTATTACCCTTAATATTAACCATTAACCCGTTATTGTTGAAATCCCCCAAATTAATTTGATCCCTATTTTTGTCGAGATCTAAGTTGGAAAAGTTGCTTAGCTATGTTTTTCTTCTTTATTTAACTTGTTCTTAAGAAAAAGAAAAAACACAACTATGTATGCATATCTGTAATTTCATATTCTGAGAGAAGCTCTATTGTACGCAAGTGAAGATTAACTCTTTTTCTAGTTAGGCAACTTTTCGATTCAATCTCGATTTTAAGCCTTTCTTTCAGCTTGTGACCACATCCCCTAACCAAGCCTCATTACAACCCTTTAAAGACATTTTGATAGATGTATCATATTAAATTATATTGGTGGAGATTTGATTTTCATGCAAGCCTATGTTAATGACTTTCCATTATTGACTATTGAGTGCCTCCTTTATTGTCCTTAAAACACCTCGAGTGATTTGAGTGAATCTTTAGTGAGGATGTAAAACTCTGTGATATTCTGAATTGAACGTAATTGTGACAGCCCAAAATTGACCCTAGTCGGGAAGTGGTTTCGGGACCGCTAAACCGAGTCACCGAAAGGTTCGAATGTGATGTTTATTGTCTAGAATATGTAATCATGAATGTGTGAAAATTTCAAGCTTCGATTTAGTCGTTTGCATGTGAATTTAGTCAATAGGACTTATATGAGAAAATTTTAAAATGTGATAGGTCAATGCATGAGGACCTATTAGTGCATGTGAAAGAAAAAGGGGACTTGCATGTCAAATTCCCCCTCCCTAATATGTAGTGGCCGGCCATGCTATGGGTGGAAACATGTCTCCAACATGTTATGCTAGTGATGTATGTTAAGAAAAATAAAATAATGAGCATGGTGATTGAATAATGAAAGGAAGGGTGATGAAAAAAAAAATAGCATGGTCTCATCCATACCCCCTTGTTGCCGTGAATTGAAGAAAGAAAACAAAAAAAAAAGTGTTCATTCTTGAACATTCTTGGCCGAATAGAGGAAAGAAAGGAAGGGGAAAAGCTTGAGAAAATCGGCTATGGTGGTTTGCTAGACTAAGGTATGTTTGATATTATTCTTTGAGATGCATGTATATTTTAAGTTGTAAGTGAAAATCTACCTAGCCATGGTTCAAATTTTGTTAATTGATGGAGATGATATTCGGCCATGAATGTTACATTCTTGGTTGGTATTTTGATGTCTTTGGTGATGAGGTATGAAGATGGTTGATTTGAGTGTTTAATAAAAAGGATGCATGAATTATTGTTAAATAATGGTCGAATGTAGCATGATTAAAGATGTGAATAAATTGAAGTTAAGGAGGTTGTCAATGAAAAATATGAGTTGGATGAGGCTTAAAGAATAAAAATCTAGGTGACTAGAGGTCAAGGACATTCGGTCATAGGCTTGTGTGCTAGCAAAATCGGCCAAGTGTTTATGTGGTGGAAATTAAGTGTTAAATGGAATGAAAATGATATTATATGGGGGTATGTATATTCGGCCATATGAGTAAATATATAGATGATGTTAAATTTGATTATGTATAATGGGCATTAAGATGTGGAACATAAGAAATGTAGTATATGTGGATTTACATGATGTTATAGTTGACATTGTGCATATACACATGCATTCGGCCATCTAATTGAGTATGAAGGTGGTGTTAAATCTAATTGTGATGCCCATTCCGAAGTATATATATATACATATATATATATACATAAGTATGCCATTCGTGATGTTACCTTTAATTATGTGTGTAATCGACTAAATGGGTAATTAGTGAGGATGGTTGCCGAATATACAAACATACATAAGCATGTGTAATTGAATTATGAATGTTTAACAAGATGGTTAAACTAGTGAATTATTGATTAAGCTCAAGGAGCTAAAGAAGGAGAATCAAGCAAAGGCAAAGAAAAGATCACTGAGTAGCCGAGTTGGAACCGTCTTACCCAACACAAGGTAAGTCATTAAGCATGTAGTTGGTATTATTTCAAATGGTCATAATGTTTATGTATTGATGCTGAATGGAATGAATAAATATACATATATATATATGCATGTACGTATGTGATGATGAAATTGTTGAATGAAAAGAAAAGAGGTAAGATGTACTGAGTTGTTGATCTCGGCACTAAACGTGCGGGTATAACCATTTATGACCATGAGATTGGCGCTAAGTGCGCGGGATTAAATTGTACAGCACTAAGTGTGCGATTTGACTATGTTGCACTAAGTGTGTGAAATGAATATGATGCACTAAGTGTGCGAATTGACCATGCGGCACTAAGTGTGCGAGTTTGACTATGTAGCACTAAGTGTGCGATTTGATTACGTAGCACTAAGTGTGCGAGTTGATTATATAGCACTGAGTGTGCGGACTCAATATACATTCGTGAATCATTATGGACACTATGTGTGCGACACTATTGAGTCGATCGCGGACAGCGGATCGGGTAAGTGTCTTGAGTACATGGCTAATAGGTGCTATGCTTATACTTGGTGTTGAGCTCGGTAAGTTTGAACCTATGTGACAAATATACTTGAAGTCATGTACATAAAATTTATCGTAGGATGGGTGAAAGGCCGTTTAGTCGTTTGATTGTAACGAAAATAAATTGATTTATGAAAATGCTTCAATGTCCTATTGATGAGTATATGGAATGTGAATGCATGAATTGATATGAAACTGAATCGATAGGTTGGAGGAACTATGGTATGGTTCGGTATGGATGGAGTAAATTTTCTCGATCCATTTTGTTTCCTCTTGTGATAATGTTATTGATGGATGGTAGTGCATTGCTTATGACTTACTGAGTTATAAACTCACTCGGTGTTTCCTTGTCACCCATTATAGGTTGCTTGGACTCATCTATTTTTTTGCGGGGTCAGGCCGTCATCGAAGTCGTCACACCGGATAGCAAGTTTTGGTACTTTCTTCTTAGTTGGCTTAGAAGAACATTTTGGCATGTATAAGCTATTACGTTGTGTTTGAACTTTGGCATGTAAACTTTAAGCCATGCGAAAATGGCACGAATGTTCGATTGAGTTGGATCAAGGGTAGGCATGAAATGGACCTAGTTACTTTCGTAACAGATGCTGGCAGCAGCAGTGTCATGAGATTGAAAAATCACTAAAAATAGTAGGAGTGGAATTAATTGATGAATAAATTATGTAATCGAAGCTCGATGAGTCTGTTTTCATGAGGAAGTAACGAAAAGATCATATGGGCAGTATATTAAGAGATAAACAGATTTTTGTGGGACAGGGCCAGAACGGTTTCTGGATTCCCTGCTCCGACTTCGGAAATTCATTATAAATTAACCAGAGATAATTAGGAGTCATACCATATATGTATAGATTCCTCTCTGAGTCTAGTTTCTATAGAAACAAACGGCATCAGTATTGAAACTCTGTGCAGGGAGATATCCAAGTCGTAATGGACAAAGGTCAGTGTAGTCGACCCCTGCAACATGGGAGACTTTGACTAATAAACTGTACTAATTGGCCCGACCAAAAATTCTAGAAAAAAATACATAGATGGGCACATGAGTCTAGTTTCTGGGAAAAATTACGAAACTGATTTTTGAGTTACGAAACTCAAGATATGATTTTTAAAACGACTAGTACACAGATTGGGCAGTGTCTGGAAAATAAATTTTATAAGGGGTTAAAGTCAGTTAACACCTCGTGTTCGACTCCGGTGTCGGTTTCGGGTTCGGGGTGTTACATTTCATTGGTATCAGAGCTATGGTTTAGTCGGTTCTAGGACTACCATAGCACGTATGAGTCTAGCTATACATGCCGAATGTTAATGTTTAACTGTGTGATGACTTCTGACGGTTAAAATTTATGTTTTGATTAGTAAATGGATCCCGGTGTAGAGAGAACCTTGGCGGATGACATTGAAAGTGTAGCGGCTGCTCCTGCACAAGGGACGCCGCCTGTTGAACCTCAGTCATCTGCGAATAATCAAGGTGAGGGGGCTAAACAAGCCTTCTTTACCATGATGAATGAGTGGGTCGCGCAATATGCCCGAACCAACCCGGCTGTCCAACAATTCCCAAATTTGAATAATCCACCCCAAGAGCCTGTAATGCCATCAGTCGCTGATCCTGTGAGGCTGAGTAAGCCACCTGTAGACTTGATTAGGAAGCGTGGGGCCGAGGAGTTCAAGGCCATAGTAACTGATGATGCCGAAAGGGCCGAGTTCTGGCTTGATAACACCATTCGGGTGTTCGATGAATTGTCATGCACACCCGATGAATGTCTAAAGTGTGCTATATCCTTGTTGCGGGACTCAGCCTACTATTGGTGGAGGACCCTGATTTCCATAGTCCCAAACGAACGAGTAACTTGGGACTTCTTTCAGACGGAATTTCAAAAGAAATATATTAGTCAACGGTTCATTGATCAAAAGCGTAAGGAATTCTTGGAACTTAAGCAAGGCCGTATGACAGTATCTGAATACGAACATGAATTCGTAAGACTCAGTAGGTATGCCCGGGAGTGTGTAGCTGATGAGGTTGCTATGTGCAAAAGATTCAAAGAAGGATTGAATGAAGATTTAAAGCTACTAATGGGTATTTTGGAAATAAAAGAATTCGTAACACTAGTCGAATGAGCCTGCAAGGCGGAAGAACTTGGAAAGGAGAAGAAGAAGGCTGAATTTGAGGCTAGAGACTATCGTAAAAGATCGACGGGTAAAGCTCCGTTCTCAGCTGTAAAGAAGTTCAGGGAGGACATTAATAAGTCGAGGGCGACTGCGGGAATTTCCATCAGGGCAAGACCATCGATGGGCTCCCGAGCTACTTCGGTAGCTAGTGTGGGCAATAATCGTCACGAGAAACCTGAATGTCCCCAATGTGGAAGATGACACCTAGGTGAATGTTGGGGCAAGTCTACTAGCAGGGCCTGTTACGGATGCGGTTCGAAGGACCACTTCATTAGAGATTGCACGGAGCTGGATGAGAAGAATAAGATTCAAGGTGCAAGACCTAGTGGAGTGACATCTAGAGGTAGACCACCGAGAATTTTAGGAGGCAGGGGTGGTAGTCAGAGGGGGGCCTCTGATACGGCCGATCGAGCCGAGAACCGTACTCCTGCTAGAGCATATGCCATTCGCGCACGAGAGGAGGCATCCTCCCCTGACGTCATCACTGGTACCTTCACTCTCTTTGATACTAATGTGATTGCATTGATTGACCCTGGTTCTACTCATTCATATGTATGCGAAACCTTAGCAACCAGTAAGACTCTACCTGTTGAGTCTACTGAGCTCGTAATTCGAGTATCAAACCCTTTGGGTCAATGCGTACTTGTTGATAAAGTGTGTAAGAGATGCCCTCTAATAATCCGAGAATCCTGTTTTCCGGCCGATTTGATGCTTTTGCCGTTCGACGAGTTTGATGTTATTCTTGGTTTGGATTGGTTAACCGCGCATGATGCGGTTGTGAATTGCAAAAGCAAGACTATCGATTTGAGGTGCGCAAATAACGAAATAATCCGAGTTGAGTCTGCGGACTTAAGGGGGTTGCCAGCTGTAATATCAGCAATGTTGGCCCAGAAATATGTAAGGAAAGGGTGCGAAGCATACCTCGCGTATGTACTTGATGACAAGGAGTTAGAAAAGAAACCCGAATCGGTGCCGGTGGTTTGTGAATACCCGGATGTTTTTCCTGAAGAGTTACCGGGTTTGCCACCTGTTCGGGAGGTAGAGTTTGGTATTGAGCTTGTACCTGGAACTACGCCAATTTCGATCGCTCCGTATCGTATGGCACTAACCGAGTTAAAAGAGTTGAAAGCTCAGTTGCAAGAATTGACGGATAGAGGTTTCGCTCGACCGAGTTTCTCACCTTAGGGTGCACCAGTATTGTTCGTGAAAAAGAAGGACGGAACCATGAGGTTGTGCATTGACTATCGTCAACTGAATAAAGTGACGATAAAGAATAAGTATCCGTTACCGCGTATTGATGATCTGTTCGATCAATTAAAGGGAGCATCGGTGTTTTCAAAGATAGATTTTAGATCGGGTTATTATCAGTTGCGGATTCGAGATTCGGACGTACCCAAAACTGCTTTTAGAACGAGGTACGGTCACTACGAGTTCTTAGTGATGCCGTTTGGGCTCACTAATGCCCCTGCGGTGTTTATGGATTTGATGAATCAGATCTTCAGGCCGTATTTGGATCGGTTCGTAGTTGTGTTTATTGATGACATCTTGGTCTATTCAAGAGATGAGACCGAACATGCTGAGCATCTGAGGCTAGTGTTGCAAATTTTGCGGGATAAGCAGTTATATGCTAAGTTCAGTAAGTGTGAGTTCTGGTTAAGAGAGGTTAGCTTCTTGGGTCATGTGGTATCCGCATCGGGTATTCGAGTTGACCCGAGCAAAATTTCAGCCATACTTAACTGGAAGCCTCCGAGAAATGTTACCGAAGTCCGGAGCTTTCTAGGGCTCGCCGGTTATTACCGACGATTTGTCAAAGGTTTCTCGATGATAGCCACACCAATGACGAAGTTACTTCAAAAGGATGTTAAGTTTGAATGGACGGAGAAATGTCAGAAAAGCTTCGATCAACTGAAAACTCATTTGACTGAAGCTCCAATTTTGGTGCAACCCGAATCGGGTAAAGAGTTTGTCATTTATAGTGACGCATCCCTACTTGGGTTGGGTTGCGTATTGATGCAAGAAGGTCGAGTTGTGGCCTATGCGTCGAGACAATTGAAGCCACACGAGAGAAATTATCCGACCCATGATCTCGAACTAGCCGCCATTGTGTTTGCATTGAAAATATGGCGACATTATTTGTTTGGTGAAAAGTGCCATGTGTTTTCGGATAACAAAAGTCTCAAATATTTGATGACTCAACGAGACTTGAATCTGCGACAAAGACGTTGGCTTGAGTTGTTGAAAGATTACGAGCTTGTCATTGATTACCACCCGGGAAAGGCTAATGTGGTTGCGGACGCCTTAAGCCGGAAATCACTGTTTGCTTTGCGAGCGATGAATGTACACTTGTCTGTTCTACCTGACAATGTGTTAGTAGCTGAATTAAAAGCCAAACCATTATTGACTCATCAAATTCGTGAAGCTCAGAAAGTCGATGATGAATTGGTTGCAAAACGAGCTAAGTGTGTTCCGAACAAGGAATCGGAGTTTCAGATTGATGATGATGGTTGTTTGAGGTTTAGAAGTCGTTTGTGTGTTCCAAGGAATTCGGAACTCATTCCGATGATTCTGAACGAAGCCCATTGTAGCCGAATGTCAATTCACCCGGGGAGCACGAAAATGTACAACGACTTGAAACGTCGGTTTTGGTGGCATGGTATGAAACGAGACATCTCCGACTTTGTTTCGAGATGTTTAATATGTCAACAAGTGAAAGCGGAACATCAAGTGCCTTCAGGGTTACTTCAGTCGATCATGATACCCGAGTGGAAATGGGACCGAGTCACAATGGATTTTGTGTCCGGACTGCCATTGTCCGCAAGTAAGAAGGATGCGATTTGGGTTGTCGTTGATAGGCTGACTAAGTCGGCTCACTTTATCCCCGTGCATACGGATCTTTCATTGGATAAACTAGCCGAATTGTATGTCTCTCAGATTGTGAGATTACATGGAGTACCTATTTCTATCGTGTCGGATAGAGATCCGAGATTCACCTCACGATTTTGGAAGAAATTGCAAGAAGCTTTGGGTACCAAGCTGCATTTTAGCACCGCTTTTCACCCCCAAACCGATGATGGTCAATCCGAGCGGATAATTCAGATACTTGAGGATATGTTGAGATGTTGCATCCTCGAGTTCAGTAGTTCATGGGAACGGTATTTACCTTTGATTGAATTCGCTTACAACAATAGTTTTCAATCAAGTATTAAGATGGCACCTTATGAGGCTTTGTACGGTCGTAAATGCCGTACGCCATTGTTTTGGACCGAGCTTGGTGAAAGTAAAATTTTCGGAGTTGATTTGATTAAAGATGCCGAACAAAAAGTAAAGGTAATCCGCGAAAGTCTGAAGGTAGCCACAGATCGTCAAAAATCGTATGCGGATTTAAAACGAAAGGACATTGAATATCAGGTGGGAGATAAAGTGTTTCTTAAAGTGTCACCTTGGAAGAAGGTACTCAGATTTGGCTGTAAAGGCAAGTTGAGCCCGAGATTCATTGGGCCGTACGAAATTTCCGAACGAGTGGGGCCGGTTGCATATAGATTGATTTTGCCCCTGAACTTGAAAGGATGCACGATGTCTTCCATGTTTCAATGCTTCGACGTTATAGATCCGATCCGTCACATGTGATTAATCCCTCAGAAGTTGAAATTCAATCTGACTTGAGCTATGAAGAAGAACCGATTCGTATCCTAGCTCGTGAAGTGAAAGAGTTGCGAAATAAAAGGGTTCCGTTGGTTAAGGTGTTGTGGCTCAAACACGGGATCGAGGAAGCAACCTGGGAACCCGAGAGCTCGATGAAAGAACGATATCCAAACCTATTTACCGGTAAGATTTTCGAGGACAAAAATTTCTTAAGTGAGGGAGAGTTGTGACAGCCCAAAATTGACCCTAGTCGGGAAGTGGTTTCGGGACCGCTAAACCGAGTCACCGAAAGGTTCGAATGTGATGTTTATTGTCTAGAATATGTAATCATGAATGTGTGAAAATTTCAAGCTTCGATTTAGTCGTTTGCATGTGAATTTAGTCAATAGGACTTATATGAGAAAATTTTAAAATGTGATAGGTCAATGCATGAGGACCTATTAGTGCATGTGAAAGAAAAAGGGGACTTGCATGTCAAATTCCCCCTCCCTAATATGTAGTGGCCGGCCATGCTATGGGTGGAAACATGTCTCCAACATGTTATGCTAGTGATGTATGTTAAGAAAAATAAAATAATGAGCATGGTGATTAAATAATGAAAGGAAGGGTGATGAAAAAAAAAATAACATGGTCTCATCCATACCCCCTTGTTGCCGTGAATTGAAGAAAGAAAACAAAAAAAAAGTGTTCATTCTTGAACATCCTTGGCCGAATAGAGGAAAGAAAGGAAGGGGAAAAGCTTGAGAAAATCGGCTATGGTGGTTTGCTAGACTAAGGTATGTTTGATATTATTCTTTGAGATGCATGTATATTTTAAGTTGTAAGTGAAAATCTACCTAGCCATGGTTCAAATTTTGTTAATTGATGGAGATGATATTCGGCCATGAATGTTACATTCTTGGTTGGTATTTTGATGTCTTTGGTGATGAGGTATGAAGATGGTTGATTTTGAGTGTTTAATAAAAAGGATGCATGAATTATTGTTAAATAATGGTCGAATGTAGCATGATTAAAGATGTGAATAAATTGAAGTTAAGGAGGTTGTCAATGAAAAATATGAGTTGGATGAGGCTTAAAGAATAAAAATCTAGGTGACTAGAGGTCAAGGACATTCGGTCATAGGCTTGTGTGCTAGCAAAATCGGCCAAGTGTTTATGTGGTGGAAATTAAGTGTTAAATGGAATGAAAATGATATTATATGGGGGTATGTATATTCGGCCATATGAGTAAATATATAGATGATGTTAAATTTGATTATGTATAATGGGCATTAAGATGTGAAACATAAGAAATGTAGTATATGTGGATTTACATGATGTTATAGTTGACATTGTGCATATACACATGCATTCGGCCTTCTAATTGAGTATGAAGGTGGTGTTAAATCTAATTGTGATGCCCATTCCGAAGTATATATATATACATATATATATACATAAGTATGCCATTCGTGATGTTACCTTTAATTATGTGTGTAATCGACTAAATGGGTAATTAGTGAGGATGGTTGCCGAATATACAAACATACATAAGCATGTGTAATTGAATTATGAATGTTTAACAAGATGGTTAAACTAGTGAATTATTGATTAAGCTCAAGGAGCTAAAGAAGGAGAATCAAGCAAAGGCAAAGAAAAGATCACTGAGTAGCCGAGTTGGAACCGTCTTACCCAACACAAGGTAAGTCATTAAGCATGTAGTTGGTATTATTTCAAATGGTCATAATGTTTATGTATTGATGCTGAATGGAATGAATAAATATACATATATATATATGCATGTACGTATGTGATGATGAAATTGTTGAATGAAAAGAAAAGAGGTAAGATGTACTGAGTTGTTGATCTCGGCACTAAACGTGCGGGTATAACCATTTATGACCATGAGATTGGCGCTAAGTGCGCGGGATTAAATTGTACAGCACTAAGTGTGCGATTTGACTATGTTGCGCTAAGTGTGCGAAATGAATATGATGCACTAAGTGTGCGAATTGACCATGCGGCACTAAGTGTGCGAGTTTGACTATGTAGCACTAAGTGTGCGATTTGATTACGTAGCACTAAGTGTGCGAGTTGATTATATAGCACTGAGTGTGCGGACTCAATATACATTCGTGAATCATTATGGACACTATGTATGCGACACTATTGAGTCGATCGCGGACAGCGGATCGGGTAAGTGTCTTGAGTACATGGCTAATAGGTGCTATGCTTATACTTGGTGTTGAGCTCGGTAAGTTTGAACCTATGTGACAAATATACTTGAAGTCATGTACATAAAATTTATCGTAGGATGGGTGAAAGGCCGTTTAGTCGTTTGATTGTAACGAAAATAAATTGATTTATGAAAATGCTTCAATGTCCTATTGATGAGTATATGGAATGTGAATGCATGAATTGATATGAAACTGAATCGATAGGTTGGAGGAACTATGGTATGGTTCGGTATGGATGGAGTAAATTGTCTCGTTCCATTTTGTTTCCTCTTGTGATAATGTTATTGATGGATGGTAGTGCATTGCTTATGACTTACTGAGTTATAAACTCACTCGGTGTTTCCTTGTCACCCATTATAGGTTGCTTGGACTCATCTATTTTTTTTGCGGGGTCAGGCCGTCATCGAAGTCATCACACCGGATAGCAAGTTTTGGTACTTTCTTCTTAGTTGGCTTAGAAGAAAATTTTGGCATGTATAAGCTATTACGTTTTGTTTGAACTTTGGCATGTAAACTTTAAGCCATGCGAAAATGGCACGAATGTTCGATTGAGTTGGATCAAGGGTAGGCATGAAATGGACCTAGTTACTTTCGTAACAGATGCTGGCAGCAGCAGTGTCATGAGATTGAAAAATCACTAAAAATAGTAGGAGTGGAATTAATTGATGAATAAATTATGTAATCGAAGCTCGATGAGTCTGTTTTCATGAGGAAGTAACGAAAAGATCATATGGGCAGTATATTAAGAGATAAACAGATTTTTGTGGGACAGGGCCAGAACGGTTTCTGGATTCCCTGCTCCGACTTTGGAAATTCATTATAAATTAACCAGATATAATTAGGAGTCATACCATATATGTATAGATTCCTCTCTGAGTCTAGTTTCTATAGAAACAAACGGCATCAGTATTGAAACTCTGTGCAGGGAGATATCCAAGTCGTAATGCACAAAGGTCAGTGTAGTCGACCCCTGCAACATGGGAGACTTTGACTAATAAACTGTACTAATTGGTCCGACCAAAAATTCTAGAAAAAAATACATAGATGGAGAAATGAGTCTAGTTTCTGGGAAAAATTACGAAACTGATTTTTGAGTTACGAAACTCAAGATATGATTTTTAAAACGACTAGTACACAGATTGGGCAGTGTCTGGAAAATAAATTTTATAAGGGGTTAAAGTCAGTTAACACCTCGTGTTCGACTCCGGTGTCGGTTTCGGGTTCGGGGTGTTACAGTAATTACTTAGATGAGGGGAGACACGTATATTTTCGAAATAAAATGCTCAACTTGGAATGATTGAAACTTTTATGTTCTTTCAGTTGAATTCCCAATGTATGATTACCTATGAATTATTTTGAGATTTTATTGATAGAATTATAAGTTGAGAAGAATTTATTTTGATTATGAGTTAAGAATTTTGCTTGAGGACAAGCAAATGCTTAAGTGTGGGGGTATTTGATAAACCGTAAATTTTACATATTTTTACCCCATGCTTAATGCATTCTATGGATAATTTTCCATTAGAATTGGTGAATTCGATGCTCCTAATGCCTTAATTTCATGTTTTATACGTAGCAGAGCATAGGAGGGCGAAAGGAACGAGAAACAGGCCAAAAACGAAGAAAATGGGCCAAAGTACGAAATCAACACGGGCTGGACCTCCTCACACGGGCAAACCACACAGTCGTGTCAATTTGGTAGGCTCGAAGACGGCCTGAAGTAATCAAACACGGGGGTGTGCCACAGGCGTGTCCCTATTGAGCCCAAGTTAAGTCCAATTCGAAAAAGGCCACTTTGGAGGGTTTTTAGGCATTCCAAAGCCTATAAATACACCTTAGAGGAGCAAGGAAGAAGAGATGGAGAATTGGGAGAAAGGAATTACTCCAAGGAAGCCGATTGATCAATCTCGGAAGCCGGATTCATCATCAAGACAGAAGATCTCTCCTCAATTTCCCTTCAGGAGTTTTGGGTTTTCTTTATGTTTTGTATTCTTTATCCTTCTGAGATGTTTTCCTATTTAGTTATGAACTAAACCCCTAAATACCTAAGGGGAATAAAACCTAAGACGAATCTTGTTATTATTTTCTGAATCGTATGATAAATATTTAACTTGTTCTTAATTATGTGTTCTTAATTCTTGTTTTGATATCCTAGGATACTGATTCAAGACACGCTCTTATTTAGAGGAGGAATAGACCCTATCTAAGAGTACATTTGTCATAATTAAGCGGAGTCGATTGCGCACCTAAAAATAGGGTGACAAGATTTTGGCAGATTAAGGTGAAACCTAATAAAGGGATCCATAGATCGAGTTAATGCAACCCTAGAGTGTTAATTAGAGAAAAGTCTCGGTTATTCAATCTAGGTATTAGACGTTATTAGTCTTGAATAAGGATAATAACATAACTTAGGGATCTCTACAGAACAAGTTAAATGAATAAATAGTCCGATTCGGAGCCAGAATAATAAGTAAAGTCTAGGTGGATTTTTCCTTAGGTATTGTCTCAAGTCAATCGATTTTCCCAAAAGCAATTCCCCAACTCTGTTCTCTGTGCGATCTTAGTTTTAATTGTTAGTTTAATAATCAAACTCTTTTTATTCTTAGGCTAGATAATAAAAAGATAATTATTACTAGTACTTTTGGTTCCCTTGGGTATGATAGCCCGGTCTTGCCATTACTATACTATTGTTCGATAGGTGAACTTGCCTTTTCGTCGTGATAATAGTTAGTCTAGGTTTGATCTTCATTATAAATATTTATTACTTGTTACGAATCGTGCGATCACATATAATTAAAGTGTGATATCTACAAGTGAACAAGTCAAATTGTAATTTAGTTTTGTTTTACAATGGAACATCGATAACTATCCCGAGGATCATACCCAAGGAATTGCAAACTGGAGAATTTTATCATTAAATTAATTATAGAAAATAAGTACTAATATAATTAAGTCACGAATTAATAGTGTGAATCCTAATTAAAATATTTGTTAAACTAATTAAATTAATTAACCTAAATTAATCTAATGAAATTTCCTATCCCTACAATCAACGATGCGAGCTCTCGGCCTATGATTGATTAACAGATAGAAGATCGATTTCAGTTAGTGGTTGTGACGAGGCATTTTTTATATTTGTCATCTTGTCACGACATGGGTTTTGGCTTGTCACGACGCTGCCTCGTTGGTTCAACTTCTAAGGTCATTTCATCACGATTTATTGCGACGTCCTTGCCTCTCGTTACTACGTGGAGTCTCTCATTGTGACGACAAGACATCCTTCATCACAACATCATTTTCTGTTTGGCCCTTCGTTGGGTCGGTTCATCACATCATCAGATAGTTACATTGAGACGTGGAGGATGCTCATCGTGACAAATCAAATTTCCTCGTCGGGACGCGGGTAGCTTATCATGATGCCATGATGATTCTCATCATGACATCATGACTATTTTGGCCCTCTCATGTGCGAAATTTCCTTTTCCTCGGTTCTTTGGTTTTCCCCTTTCATGAGCTTAGTAACCCATATAGAAAATATAAAAAAAATACTTGGATTAAAACATTTCAGAAGAGAATTAAAAAAAATTAAATGAAAATTTAAATTTTAAATTTTAAAATTAAAAGAAATTTAAACAAGAAGTCTTTTTTCAAAGTCAGGACAATATATATCGCCCTCGTAAAAGAACTTCCAACTAGCCCTCAAAACTTTGATATGTTATTTGTTTTTCCATCCAGATATGTAAACCAACACCATCGGTCGATGCCATTGATGTTGTCTTATATTCAACCTGCGTGACATCCACATTACAAGCCATTTGAGACCAAATCTGAGCCAACCCAAGTTATTTTCGGGGTATTATTACCTCGAGTATTTTCACTTCAATGTCGTGTGAGGAATTACTAACCTGAAATTTAACTTCATCGTCAAGTGAGAACGAGATTGACTTGTTGACTTCTTTAGTTGGCGTCTCCTTAAATCCAGCCAGAAAATGTATTGGCACATCTACACTTTCACTAAGAAATGGTTAAAGCTTAATGTTAGTGTTCAATTTGACTTCTACATCTACTGCTACGTCTACAACTAGATCTACTATTATGTCTACAACTAAGTTAATTGGATCAAAGACTTCTTCAATCATTTTCAATTCTTTCTCATCTTCGATTCCAAACTCTTGTTAACTATTTTCATTGAATTCAGGATGATCGATGACAATATTGTGGTCCACATGATTAGGGTTAGAAACATCATGCACTACCTCTTCCAATGGAGGAAGTGCCTCGGATATTTGTTTAAGCATTTTCATCATTTGCACCATCATATTTGATATGTCCGAACATGTTTTGGTGATGGACAACAGAGTTGTGTTGCACAAGGCAAGCTCTCCACCATAACTCCCTTGGTTTGTCAAGGATCCGTTCGACCAACTAGATTCTCCGTTAATGTACCCATCATCCTTACATCCTTAAATGTTGCTCATGTATCTATCTATGTACATTATCCATGATTACATGCAACTCTTGCTGACTTTTACAATCTAGGTTAGGACGGATGACAACAATATAATGGTCTTTGCAATTAGAGTTGGGAACATCATGCACGACCTCTTCCAAAAGAGTCATTGCTTCATTTCTTCATTGGAGTAACTCTATCATGAGCAACCTTTGGTTCTCCATAATCTCCCATTGATTATATACTCCCTCCTTGTATGCTCTGTCATGACTCTATTGGTTTATCAAAGCCCCGTTCAACTAATTTGTTACATAGTTCCATTCGTCATCCCAAGAAGTTATATCATCGTTAAACCACATGTAATCAAATTCATCTATGACTAAATCTGCTAGTAAAAAAGGTAATAATAAAATAATAATAATCTAGAAAAAAAATTAAAAGTTAGAACATTATCTAGTTTGTTCGTCTATCAGCTAATATTATTTTACAAGGTAATCAATCTAAAAACAATTTTCACTATTGCAATCCCCGGAAACAACGCCAACAACTTGAACGCCTTCAAACATACGAACGTTTGGAGTAAGAATCATGGAAATAATATATATAATTAAAGTGCGATATCTACAAGAAAACAAGTCAAATTGTAATATAGTTTTGTGTTACAACAGAACACCGATAAGTATTTCAAGGATCATACCCAATGGATTGCAAATTGGAGAATTTTATTATTAAACTAATTACCAAAAATAATTACTAATCTAATTGAGTCACGAAATAGTAGTGTGAATCCAAATTAAAATATTTTGAAAACTAATTAAATTAATTAACCTAAATTAACCTAATGAAATTTGATTTTCCTAGTGTCAACAATGCAAGCTCTAGGCCTATGATCGATTAACAGACAAAAAATCAACTTGATTTAGTGGTTGTACTTAACTCTAGAACTCAGGTTGTTTTTAGTGAACTAATTATTAACTAACCAATATTACCTCTCGGCCTCTACTTATTAATTAATTGACCAATATTTATTTATCTCTCGACCCCAATTTATTGATCGAGATAAATCACAATTTACTTAGAAAACTTATCTCTCTACCTCGTTTAACCTAAATTACTTTCTAGGTCGTCAATCCTAGGGTTTAAGCACACTTAAATTTAAGCAAATTAATTTGTATAAAAAAACCCTCATTCTTCCATTAATAATTCCCTAATCAGTTAATCAGTTCTATAATCGAATTATGCAAGATATAAATAAGGCACACGAATTTATCCTAATATCCATACAACAATTAATTGATTAGGTTAACAAATTATAAATAAAAGAATAAAAAATGATAAATAAATTGCTCATGAATAAATATATAAGCACGATTTAGGAGCAATCTTCGCTCACAATTATCTTTACATCAAAATAGAAAAGACTCCAACTATGAAAACATTAAAAGAAACTAAAACATAAACTAATAAATCTTATTCTGTCACGTCCAAAAACCCCTTACTAATAAGGTTATAAATTTGTTTATATAGGCAAACATTAGGGTGTTAGGTGCCTAAAATACCCTTGGAGTGATTAGGGTTTAATTAGGTAAAATAACACTAAGTGGCCATCCAAAATTTGGTTGTATGTTTCCAAGTTTTCTTGCATAGGCGTGACATCGGGAAATCCCTTGTCACAACGTCACCGTTAAGATACGGCTGAATCTTTCCATAATTTGTCCTGTCGTCATGGCATGGGAGAAACCCTCATCACGACATAGAGTGGTTTTCATCCTTGGAAGCTTCAAAGTTCTATGTGGTGACATGGAAACCCCTATGTCGTGACACAACTGTCATCCCTTATGATTCTTGACCTAAAATGACATCCTACACACTCAAATAGTGTATTAGTAATTTTCGAGGCCCAAGTTACCCTAGCAGGTTGTCGAAACACTGAAACATATGTAAAAATGTTTATTTTGCAATAATTTGATTCTAGACTAATAAAATTAAAAATGCAATAGACAATACTAAAATGGCTAGAAAATAAGATCATTCAATATCGAAAAGTACTTAAATTGACATTACAATTTGTGGCAGGTCAAAAATTGTAGTCTGAGCTACCTTTGCCCAGAACTGTTTGGGTAGATTCTTCTCATGCAACATACATCTAGTCATTTCTAAGATGTATTTGTTTCTCCTTTCACTAAGTCCATTTTGTTATAGAGTGTAAGGGGCTGTTAACTGATGCTCAATGTTAGTTTCTTCACAAAATGCATTGAAATTTTCTAAGGTATACCCTTTGCCACTATCAAACCCTAGTATTTGAATTTGGTTGCCACTTTGATTTTCCACAATCTTCTTGAACTTCTTGAATACTCCAGCCACTTCTGACTTGAATTTCAAGAAAAAATCCAACACATTCTTGTGAAATCATTAATAAAAGCAACATAATATCAACTACTTGCTAATGAGGAAGTTCTCTGAGGTCTAAAAATGTCTGTGTGGACTAAGTGCAGGTTATAGGTGGCTCTCCATGTAATAGCCCAAAATTGGGTCTAGTTGGAACAGAGGTTTTGGAACAGCAAAATCCAAGATAGAAATAATTATTTTATGATTATTTTGAGGTCTATTATATGACTACATGATTGTGTGAAAATTTCGTGAAGAAATTCTATGCATAAAGTGCTCAATTTGAAGTTAGGGACTAAATTGAATAAGTTGCAAAACTTGCATTCTAGAAGTTTCTAGTATGAACTTACTTTGAAATATTAATTAGGAGGTCTTAAATAGCAATTTGACCAATTTCTAAGTGATGGACAAAAATTGGACATGGATGGAATTTTTGAAAGTTTAGTAAGGAAAAAGGGAAAATAAAGCCAAAATTGACTCATCTTTTTTCATGGAGGCCGAGATTAGAATGGGGAAAGCCATGGATAGGGTTTTCAAGCTTTCCAAGCTCAATAGTAAGTCTGTTCTAACCCCGTTTTTCAAGTTCTTTACGTTTTTAGAATCTCGGTAATTTGATTAAGCTTATTCTAGCAATAATTTAAGCTAGGGTTCATATTTGGAAAAATACCCATAGGTGAAATATGTTTATTTTTCTGATTTATAATAGAATATGAGGTTTTAAATTATGTTAGACCACTTGTGCTACTCGGTTTTGAGTGAAAACGAGTAAAAGCGCTTAATCGGTAAAAATACCTAATAGTCATAAGTATATGTTAGAGTGAGAATTTGTGTTGCCATAGAAGGGAAAAGTGATCAGCATGTCATAAAACATAAGAATAAGGGATGAAGTTTAATTCCCGAGCCTAGGGGCAAAAGTGTAAATATGCAAAAATTTAGGGGGAAAATTGTAATTTTTTCAAAGTTTGAGTTAAGGACTGTTTTGAATAGTAAATTAATTAAATAAGTAAAATATGATGTTTTAGATCCCGAAAAATGAGATTTGAACCTAGAATGAGAGAAAAATTGAAAATTGGGAAAGTTGGTAAAATGATTGTTTTAGTATCGAGGTAAGTTCATATGTATAATAAGCATTAATTTATGCATGTTTCAATGTAAAATTGATATATTTATTATAATTTCCGAGGTGTTGAAAGTATGTAAGTTGGTATGATAATAATACAGCAATAATGCTGTAATTTATATTTGAAAGTTAAATTTAGCGAATTAATTGAATTATATTAAATTAAATGATTATGGTGCCAAGTTTATGAATTGATTTAAAAATATGTCTATGGTACATGAAGTGCATTGAATTATCATACGTAAATGTGATTTCTATGATTATGGATATTATGGGAAATTGTAAGTTCATATGATTTTTAATAAGGCAATGTGTAATTTAATGTTATTGTCTTGATATTAAATGAGATGTAAGTTTATATGTAAGTAATACATCAATATTACTTGTATTATGATATTTTATAATAATATTGGAAATATGTTTGTGGATAATTACTTGATTGGTGAAATTGTTGGAAAAGAGAAAGAAATCCCGGTTGAACCTTCGAAAAGATTGGATGATACAGATAGTGTGTAGCTAGGTCACATGTACGGTGCTGAGTGCACATCATGTGTACAAGAGAGCTACAAGACATTATGATGTATCTAGGTCGCATGGGTGATACTATGTGTACACCATGTAGACAAGAGAGCTACGGGATATATGTAGCTAGGTCGCATGCGTGGTTCCAGGTGAAGGACACCATGTAGACAAGAGAGCTACGAGATAAATTGGCTAGGTCACATGGGTGGTACTGAGTGTTCAGCATGTGTACAAGAGAGCCAAACTATATGATGGGTGGAGCTATGTACTGAAACGACCAAGTATCGAGGATTGATTCGAAGTGTTCAACGGGAGACTCTCTATGTATTGCTTTGTGAGTTTTGTGATGAATAAGTGCATGAACTTGGTTATGTGAATGATGTGTTCATTAAGTGACCAGGATGTGGTAAGGTTATAAACAAGTAAGTTATACATGAGGATGATTTTATGGTGACCTTGTGATCATGGGCCTATACTTGTGATGTATGAAATGTGGTGAAAATGATTTGTGATATGTATGTTAAAATGAGGTTAATACAAAGAAAGTGTGAAAGAGTGAATTAGCAATAAAACTGTTTTGGGCAGTAGCAGTGATGTGATGTTGAAAAATCACCAACAATAGTAGAAATTTAATCAGAGGCTGAATGAGATATCAAATTAAAGCTTAATGAGTCTATTTTCATATAAAAGAAACATATCAAGAAAAGGAGTTCTATATTTTGAGATATTTATGTTTTTTTTGAGACTGGTTCAGAATGATTACGTGATCCCCTGTTCTGACTTTGGAAAATCACAAAAATTTGGATAAAAATAATTAGAGGCTTAAACTTATATTTTTAAAATCCCTAATGAGTATATTTTCAATATAAATAAACAAAAACATTATCCTATTTCTGTATTGTGAGATAATTAATTTTTAGTGAAGAGAGGTCAGAACTGTCAGAATGTGAAACAGGGGAAATTTTAATGAATAAACTGTACTAATTTGCTAAACCAAAAATTATGAAAATTTTATGGTGGAAAGATATATGAGTCCAGTTTCAGGATAAATTTACAGATCTTAATTTGGAGCTCTGTAGCTCGAAGTATAAATAAGTAAGTGACTATGACTCGTGTGGACAGTTTGATGTGAGCATTTATTAGTAAATTGTGAAATCGTACTTACAAGAATGCTATATACATTAAGGATGTGGAATGGAGAGGAGGAGGAGGAAAATAAATATATGTGGAATACATGGAAACTATGGTATATGAAATATTGATATAATGAAATAAATGATATGTGTTTATAAGAAAACAGAAAGAGAATGATATGTATCATGACATGTATATATATATGACTAGTCTCAATGTAATGCTTGTTGGGTATGGAGTTGAATTGAAATGTTTCAGGCAAACATGTTATTTTGCGCATCTGAATTGTGGTATTTTATAAAGATATGATCTAGTTTTAAATATGAATGCTTGATGATTAAGCTGAAGATATTTGGTAAGATGATAATCTTGGTATAAATGTATAAGTGGTACTATAATAAACAAGGTAAAATGAGTATGAGATACATATGTATGATGACATACAAATGCTATGTTTGTGGTTTAATTGAGAATATTTAATCATTAAATGAATACCATGTTATATGCTTTTGATTTTGTATAAGTGTGTAAGAGATTAAGGTTGACCAAAGCTTGGAAAATAGCCTAAGTATATTCCACACAAGCAGAGACACGACCACGTGTCTCAGTCGTGTATAGAACATGACTTTGGGACACGGGCGTGTGGAGCCTTAAAGCATGAAATTTCCAAGATTTTTGTAAGTTCTCGGTTTAGTCCCGAACCCTTTCTAAAGTATGATTTGGGCTTCGTAGACTCAAATAAGGGACTATGTGTAAGTGAATGAACGTTTTGAAATATGAATGAAATTTTATGGCCCGTATTTTAGTTTAATGTTTGTATGTTTGTCCGGTAACGCCTCGTACCTTATCCCGACCTCGGGTACGGGTAAGGGGTGTTACACTCCATGCTGACTTGGGAAATGACTTTCTGTTTTTCTTTCCAAATTGACAAGCCTTTTAGATCAATATGTGATCATTATACTCTAGAAGATCAATTGCCATCCTTTTGGACTTCATCTGTAATATCCTCGGTGATGATATTGCCCGACCCTCTTATGCCATACCATTAAGATGCTTTCTTTGTTTAGAAAAGTTGTTTGGTCCTCTTGCATTGGATTAAGTGAAAAACTATTCCTTGCCATCTTAATTTCAAACATCTTTCGACTTGTACCATCCTCTATCACACATGCCTTCTCCATGAACAGCACTTTGTATCCCTTCTATACTAATTGGCCAACAATGAGCAGGTTTTGATTAATATCTAGTACATAGAGAACATCAGTGATCAACTTGGTTCCTCAACAACTTGCAATGGCTATAGTACACTTTTCTTTGACTGCAACATATTTGCTATTCCCAATTTTGACCTTCTTGGACTCGGTGCTCTTTAATTTTTTGAATAAATCCTTGTCATGTGTCATATGATTAGTGCAACCACTATCAATGAGCCAACTTTCACTTGTTTCATGACTCCTGAAACAAACTGCAACCACTATCAAAAGCTGGTCTTTTACTTTTTGATTTGCCATTTATGCTTCATCTCCTTGCCGCTGATTTTTATTCTTACAAATGACAGCTTCATGTTCCATTTTATTACACTTGTTGCGCCTTGCATCTGGTCTTCTCCAGTACTTGAAAAGAGGGTGACCTTTCTTACCATAATGTTGATGTGGAAGGTAATCCTTCTATACTCTTGATCTTTTATTTTCAGTTTTGCTTCTGTTCCTAGGTGCAGAGCTTTCTCCACTTGCAGCTTGAAACCTTTTATTTTTGGGCCTCCTATTCTTTCCATCATCTTGAAGCTTGACTGGTAGAGCTCATTCAACAACTCCTTCTTGCCCCATATTACATGCCTCTGCTCTTGTGCTTGCAAAGCACTTAAGAGTTCTACCAAAGTAATCTTTGATAGACCCTTCGTATTTTTTAAGGTGGTGACGGTAGCCTCAAATCTCTCAGGCACTATTATAAGGATTTTCTTCACAATATTTAAATCTACCAGAGATGAACCTAGCAAACTGACCTAATTGGCTATGCTAAAGACCTTGTCAAAATACTCATTTATTGTCTAAGTCTCATTCATCTTTTGCAGCTCCAAATCATGTACAAGATTCAACACTTATATCCCACGAATCCTTTCGTCTCTTTCCTGTTCAGTCTTGAGATAATCCCACATCTTATTTGCTGACTTTAGAGATATAATTCGGGCAAAAATCGTTGATGAAACTACAATAAACAAATAGTATTTTTCCTTTGATTTCTTTTTCCTCCTCTCTTTCTGTGCTTTGAACTGTGCGATGGTGGAGTTGGTAGGTAATACAAGAATCTTATAATCCTCTTCCAATGCTTCTCAAATATCCAAAGCCTTCAAGTATGTCTCCATGCATACTACCCACATCTGATAGTTGTCTATGTTAGGAAATGTGCTCATATTTTACTAAACATTTAACTGTTTTCTATTTATTTGAACAATGAATAAATAAATAAAGTTAATTTCACATTTCATTATTATGTATTTTGTATTTATATCTTTTATGTTTTGCATGCATAGCGAAATTAAGACAAGCAAATATTAGCTCATTAATTGTCTAAAGTTCAAACTGAAGATAAATAGCATTGTAAAGAATGTTTACATTGTGAGAAAGATAACTTACTTCAATAGATAATCTAAATGCATACGTAATCTCATAAAAGAATCAAAGTGAGCATTTGATTCAAATACTGAGAAGGATTATTATGTTGTCTACAATTCCAATTGGGGAGATGGCTGGTCTTAGCTATAGAAGCAGTTGACTCCATGAGTAGAGACATAGATGTATTCATTGGTGGAATGATACATTGGATTGGACCCAAGATGAATTAATTCTAAATTCGTTTGTGAATTAATTCACTTGTGACGTTTATGATGTGATTTACCTAAATCCTAAGTTAGTCACTGACCATGCGTATGCAACTCATGTGCTTTAATTTAAGTGAAAGCTTATGCTCTAAAGATAATCGAACCCATAGTCGGTATGTTGGGTACATGACTTATGCATGGCATGGCATTATGATAAATATTAAAAAGAGTTATACTTCATGCCTTTAGACCTAGCTGATTGCTTGTACTTAGGTACATTTAGTTGCATTTTAGGACATTTCATTTGTATTTTCATCATTTCATTAGGAGCTCGGACTCTGTTTAAATATTAAGTACTTTTAATTGTTTGTGGTAGGGCTGTGTTTGGCCGTTTGTGTAACACCTAAACCTAGCCTAGACATTATGGCTGAATCTGGCTATGTCACATGGAATGGAATTCTGAAAACTAATTTATTACGATAAAATCGTGTCCGTTTATTACTCTTATTGGTTCCAAAAATCGCTTACTCCTCTAGTTGATTGTTTTAAAGCATAATTCGATGTGGAAAATAGTTCATTTTATGGAAAACCTTGGTTATTAAAAAAATTCGTATTGTTAAGTTTGAAGTTGTAAGTCCATAAAAGCAGTTAAAATTTCCAAGTTAAAGCAAAACAGTCCATAAAGTCCAACTACATAAAAATACCCCATAATCAATAAAACCATAAACGAGAGTAACGCAGTTCAAATACATGTAGCCACCGCTGAGTCCTCCACTACACCAAACCGTCAGGTCTAGGGATTACCTGTGCACATTAAACAAAAGGGTGAGTTTATGTAAACTTAGTGTGTAATCCCTCAGAAACAAACAATAGCAAAGCACAGTGCACAGCCAAAACAGTCTTGGGCCTAAAACCTTTCCAATATCAATAACAGTTTGGGCCTTATCCCATCTCAGTACATTATTAAATATGTAGTAGAGCCTTAGCCCATCATAGTATCAGTATCAGTCATAATTATTCAGTAGCAAAGTCTTACCCAACTAGCCTCTACACACTATCTCTATCCAACCCTACATTCCATGTGGGGATTAAATCAACCCACCCATCCCTACACTCCAGGTAGTACCGAATGCGACACATAGAAAGTAATTTACAGCTGAGCTGCCAGATTTTAGGCTTAAGATCCTTTTAGTACACTTCCTCCAAATAATATCAACCTACCCCAATGCAATACAACATACAACGGAATGTCATGCTGTCACAGATCTAACAGATACACTTACTGTTCAGTTTACATGCTTATAACATGCTCACTACATAATTCACATCTAAATAGTGCTTACTGACCCTACGAAAGGTTCAGAGTCAACTTGGGCAACCTGTGCAACCTTAATAACCATTTCAGTAAAAATGGGCTCACACGCCCATGTGGCCTGCCCGTGTGGGCCCACACACCCGTTCTGTTATGGAATTACAACTAATTAAATATAAGCACACTACTCAAGTATCAGGCTTGATTCAGAAAAATACCAAAATTTTCCAAATGAAAGGCTTGAACTTGGGACCTCTCACACATACCCAGAACACTTAACCACTGAAGCAAATACACATTTGTGTAAACTAATTGCAGAACAAAAAATATAAAATTTAGGGCGTTACAACTCTACCCCCTAAAAGAAAATTTCGTCCTCAAAATTTACCAGATCAAAATAGATGAGGATACTACTGACGCATCTAATCCTCAGGTTCCCACATGGACTCTTCAGTGCCATGATTCCACCATAACATTTTCACTAATGGAATAGACTTCCTCCAAAGAACCTTTACATCACGATCCAGAATCTAAACTGACTCCTCCTAGAAGGTCAAGTATGGCCTAACCTCAATCTCCTCAACAGGGACAATATGTGTTGGATCAGACCGATAGCGCCTCAACATCGAGACATGGAACATGTCGTGAATATGGTCAAGCTCTGAAGGTAGCTCTAATTGATAAGTGGCCAATCCCACTCGTTTTAGAATTTGATACGGTCCAATAAACATAGGGCTCAGCTTGCCCTTACGACCGAACCTCAAAATATTTTTCCATGGCGAGACCTTAAGAAATACAAAGTCCTCCACAAAGTACTCAATCTCGGACCTTTTCAGATCTGTGTAAGACTTCTGGCTGTCTGATGTCGCTTTCAGTCAATCTCGAATCAATCTGACATTATCCTTAGTTTTAGAAACCGACTTAGGACCCAGAACACATCGTTCACCCAATTTAGTCCAACATAAGGAAGTGCGACACTTACGACCATATAGGGTCTCATAAGGTTCCATTTGGATGCTAGACTGGTAACTATTATTATAGGCAAACTCCGGTAACGATAGATAATCCTCTCAGTTGTCTCAGAAATCAAGAACACAACTCCTCAACATATCATCTACTATTCGAATCACCCTTTCCGATTGACCACTGGTCTGAGGATGGAACGCAGTACTAAAGTCCAACCTTAAACCCAAAGCCTCATGTAACTTCTTCTAAAACCGAGACATGAAGCGAGGATCCCTATCAGAAATAATCAAACCTGGTACCCCATGCAGTCTCACTATCTCAGAAATATAAAGCTTTGCCAGCTTCTGCAAAGAATAATCTGTCTTAACTGGGATGAAATGTGCAGACTTGGTCAATTGATCCACAATGACCTAGACGGAATCCTTCTTAGTGGGTGTTAGGGGCAACCCACTAACAAAATCCATCGTCACTCGCTCCCATTTCCATAACGGAATCTTAACCGGTTGCAGCAAACCCAAAGGTAACTGATGTTCAGCCTTAACTTGCTACCATGTCAGACGCTTAGCCACAAAATCAGTAACCTGTCACTTCAATCCTGGCCACCAATACAACTCTAGAAGATCTCGGTACATCTTATTTCCACCAGGGTGCATAGCGTAAAGGCTACTATGCGCATCTCTCAGTATAGACTGCCTCAAATCAAAATCATCCAACATACATATCCAGCTTCAGAAACACAACACCTCCTTAGAGTTCAACCCAAAGTCCTTAGTGCTACCATCCTCAATCTGTCGAAACCAAAGACCCAAAGATTCATCCTTCAACTACTTAACCTTAATCAACTCGATCCAAGTCAGTTTAACTTGTAGCTCAGCCAATAAACTCCCATCGTCGAACAGCCTAAGTCGAGCAAACATTGCTCTTAGATCAGTCATAGCCCTACAGCTCAATGCATCGACCACCACATTAGCCTTGCCTGGGTGGTACTCAGTGGAACAGTCGTAATCCTTAAGCAGCTCAACCCATCTAAGCTACCTAAGATTTAACTCCTTCTAAGTAAGGAAATACTTGAGGCTCTTGTGATCAGTGTAAATGACACACTTTTCACCATACAGATAGTGCCTCTAGATTTTCAATGCAAAGACTACGGTGGCCAATTCTAGATCGTGCGTCAAATAGTTCGCATCATGTGTCTTAAGCTGACGAGACACATAAGCTACCACCTTACCATCCTACATCAACACACACCCCAAACCGACATGTGACGCATCACTATAACCCGTGAACTCCTTTCCAGGATCCGGCTGTATCAAAATAAGAGCCTCAATCATTACAGTCTTGAGCTTCTTAAAGCTCTCTTGCTGCGCATCAGTCCAGACAAACGGTATACCATTACATAGCAGCTTAGTTAAGGGTGCCGCAATCAGTGAGAAATCTTCCACAAACCGTCGGTAATAACCTGTCAGCCCCAGAAAGCTGCTGATCTCAGACACATTCTTAGGTTGTTTCCAACCCAGTACAGCCTCAATCTTCTGAGGATCGACTCGAACCCTCTCAGCAGACACTACATGACCTAGAAATGTTACTTCACGTAACCAAAACTCGCACTTGCTAAATATAGCATACAGCTACTTTTCCCTTAAAATCTAAAGAACAATCCTAAGGTGCTCGTCATGCTCATCTTCAGTCCTGGAATAAACCAATATGTTATTGATGGACACAACCACAAAATGATCTAGGTAGGTCCGAAACACTCGATTCATTAGATCCATGAAAGCTACCGGTGCATTAGTCAGTCCAAATGGCATCACTAGGAACTCGTAGTGACCATAAGGGTCCTAAATGTCGTCTTATATAACCTCCTTAACCTTCAACTGATGATACCCAGAATGCAAGTCAATCTTGGAAAATACAGAGGCCCCTCAGAACTAGTCGAATAGATCATCAATCCTTGAAAGTGGATACTTGTTCTTAATGGTCAACTTGTTCAGCTGACGGTAGTTGATATATATCCACATGGATCCATCCTTCTTCTTTACAAATAGTACTGATGCTCCTCACGGAGACATACTAGGGCGAATGAACCCACAATCCAATAATTCCTGAATCTGAGCTTTAAGCTCTGTAAGCTCTTTCGGTGTCATTTGGTAGTGAGCGATAAACACCAAAGCTGTACTAGAAAGAAGTTTTATCCAAAACTCCACTTCACAATTCGGAGGTAACCCCGGTAGCTCTTTCGAAAAGACATCCAAAAATCCTTTACCATTCTAATGTTCGTAACAGTAGAGTCCCAAGAATCAAAAACACTTACGTAGGCCAAAAATGCCTCACATCCCTTACAAACCAACTTCTCTGCCACCAACGCAGAGATCACATTAGAAAAATAATTTTTGTGCTCCCCAACCAAGACTATCTCATTATCCTCCTTAGTTCTTAAGACGACCCTCTTAGTCGCATAGTCCAAACTTACTCGGTGCTTCACCAGTCAATCCACCCCCAATATCATATCGAACTCCCCAAACAGAAGCTCCATCAAGTCAGCCAGAAATATCGTCCCTTAAACCTCTAAAGGGACATCCCTATACAGTTTGCTAACTCGAAAAAATTGCCCCAACAGACTCAGTACAATGACCTCACTCATAGTGCTCTCAATCGATAACCCCAATTTTTTATAAACAGAATAGGCTATGTAGGAATAAGTAGATCCTATGTCTATCAGAGCAAGATATGGTACATAAAAAATAAAGAAAGTACCAATGATGACGTTAGGAGCATATCTGTTCTCTTGGCGATGTGCAGCGTAAACAAGAGCAGGCTACCTCACCTCAGTCTATCCAACACCTCTGCCCAGTGCTCTCTATCCACGGCCTATGCCATTACCACCCCTAGCTTGACCACGGTATCTCAGTGGCTGCTGGACTACACTCTGTGGTTGCGTAGTACCAGTACCCGGAGCTTGTATCTGATTGGCCCTCAACGGACACTCCCTAATACGATGATCAAATGATCCACACTTTAGACACACCCCGGTCCTCCTCCAACACTTGACCTAATGGCGTCTACCACAATCGACATATGGTTGCAGTCTAGTAGTAATAACAGTGGGCCCAGCTCTAACTAGCCCATCAAATCTGGCCTTTTTTTTAGGCCTCTGTACAGAACTCGAAGGCTCTGAATCCCTCTTTTTCTTACCCCTCTCTTTATCTCTATTTTGGCATTCAGCGCGCTTAGCCTTTTCGGCTATCTTTTCCTTCTTGACTACGACAGAAAAATCTCGCTCCCTCTGCAGAGCTATCAGAACTCTCGAATTATCTCTAACGCCATCGTCAAAGTAGACACACCTCTCATACTCTGATGCCACCATACCTAGTGCATAGTGGCTCAATCTTAGGAACTCGACCTCATACTCTGCCATTGATCGATCCCCCTGAGTAAGATTCAAAAACTCCTTCCTACGAGTGTCCACATAACTGGCTCCCACATATTTCTCCTGGAATGTGGTCTTAAAGAATTCTCGGGTCAGATGTTCGGGATGAGTGCCCTTCTTAATAGTTAGCCACCACTGATAAGCCTCATCACGCAGCAGTGAGACTGCGCCCTTTAGTTTCTGCTCAGAGGTGCAATCTAGATTATCCATGATCCTCTCCGTTGCCTCAATCCAGTACTTGGCCACATTAGGGGCGACCCTAGTAACACCCTTGAAGTGCTCAGCTCCATTGGACAAGAGTCGTTCCGTAATCGACCCAAGACCCCCAGATCCAGTATTAGGCCCAGCGACCCTCTCCAATATCTTTAGCATAGCCTGGGACAATGCGTCGTCCCCAGCCGCGATCTTAAGACCCAGTCTCAGGATAGGTGACACCAGCGTCTCACTTGTATCCAGATTCAGCATACTACCTAGAGAAGAGGACTCAACTCGAGCCTCTTTACGGCCTCTACCTCGGCCTCTGGTACCTCGTCCGCGAATATATTGTGCACACATATCTAATCAGATTTATCTGTATTAAGAATTTTATGAATCAGTTACGGTTTCAGTATTTATTAGCAGATGTTTTATGTAAACAGTTTCAGTAATTTAGAGTAATTTTCGTAAATCGTAGTCTCTATCACTTTCATTACAGTCTCAGAATACACTACCTAGAGTGTTTTCAGAACAGAATAGCATAACAGTTTATCAAAATACCTAAAGGATCGGCGCTGGACTCGGTGTACTACACTATCAGTCATATCATTTCAAACCATTTGAAAATCATTTATTAGAAACCAACTTTTAAACCCAAATCCATAGTCGAGTTTTGTAACCCTGCTCTTATACCACTAAATGTAACACCCCAAACCCCACCTAGACGTTATGACCAAATCTGACGATGTCACAAGGAATGGAATTTTGAAAACCAATTTATTACGATAAAATCGTGTCCGTTCATTACTCTTATTAGTTTCGAAAATCGATTACTCCTCTAGTTGATTGTTTTAAAGCATAATTTAATGCAGAAGCTTTAGAAATCATTTATTTTAAGTAAAATAGTTCATTTTATGGAAAACCTTGGTTATTAGCAAAATTCATATTTTGTTAAGTTTGAAATTGTAAGTCGGTAAAAGCAGTTAAAATTTCCAAAGTTAAACCAAAACTATCCATAAAGTTCAACTACATAAAAATACCCCATAATCAATAAAACCATAAACGAGAGTAAAGCAGTTTAAATATGTTTGGCCACCACCGAGTCCTCCGCTGCATTGAACCGTCAGGTCTGAGGATTACCTATGTACATTAAACAAAAGGGTGAGTTTATGTAAACTCAGTGTGTAATCCCTCAGAAACAAATAATAGCAAAGCACAGTACACAGCCAAAACTATCTTGGGCCTAAGCCCTTTCCAGTATCAGTAACAGTTTGGGTCTTAGCCCATCTCAGTACAGTATTAAAAATGCAGTAGAGCCTTAGCCCATCACAGTATCGTATCAGTCATAAATATTCAGTAGCAAAGTCCTACCCAACCAGCCTCTACACACCATCTCCGTCCAACCTTACACTTTATGTGGGTATTAAATCAACCTACCCATCCCTACACTCCAGGTAGTACCGAATGTGGCACATAGACGGTAATTTGTAGCTTAGCTTCCAGATTTTAGGCTTAAGAGCATTTCAGTACACTTTCTCCAAATAAAATCAACCTACCCCAATGCAATACAACATACAATAGAATGTCATGCTATCACAGATCTAACAGATACACATACCGTTCAGTTTACATGCTTTTAACATGCTCAGTACATAATTCAAATAATCAATTTCACATAAATAAGGGTTTAAGTAGTGCTTACCGACCCTACGGAAGGTTTACAGTCGACTTGGGGGACCCGTGTAACCTTAACAACCATTTCGGTAAAAATGGGCTCACACGCCCATGTGGCCTGCCCGTGTGAACCCACACGGCCCAAATTTTCCTTAGATGTATGGATCACACGGCCTGGACCAAAATCTCACAAGCCTGTGTGGTTTACCCGTGTAGGCCCACAAGCCCGTGTGGCCCGCACAGCCCAAATCAGTCTAGCCCGTGTGTCGCACACGGCCTACCTGGCCATCACATGGCTGTGTCTTGTACGCACATCTTGGCCTCGTCGATCACACGCCCGTGTTATCTCACACGGCCTACCACACGGGCGAACACACGCTTGTGTGGCATCTACAGTGAGGTTTTCAGCTTTCGCTGAAACCCCATTTTTTGTGCAATCAAGTACACACCTGGTACTGTTTCAATGTTAAAACCACTCCCGAGATCACCAACATCTAAGATTGACCAACAAACATACCCAAAATCAATTTTAACTCTTCTTTAAACCGAACCACCAAAACCAACCATAGTCAAAACGAGCACTTAACACTTACCCCAATACTCTGAGTGACTGACTACGATTCCGCAAGAGCAGAGTATAACCCCAGTCAATGATAGAAACAATACAAGTTACAGAGAAGCAAAACCTTACTTACTCAAACACACAAAATCAAAAGGTACACCCAAATAGACGAAATGAATAATCAAAAAGGGAAGAAGGAAAAAAATTTTCAACAAAAGAGGAGAAGAACGAATTGGCGTAGAAAGGTTTTTGGAAAGAGAAAGTTTTTGCCAAAAAGAAATATTATAAAAATCTGATAACCCCCAAATCCCTTGTTTCTCTCCCCCCACTAACCCACTTCTCAAAATTTTTGCTTGATCGAAACTCTCTAGGTCAAATGAGCAAAAATAATATCTTTGCTCGTATAGAGATTCGAACACACAAGACCCTTCACACACCAACACCCCACCTAACCACCAGACCAGCAGGCCCATTCTGTTATGGAATTACAAATAATTAAATATAAGTCCACTTCTCAAATATCAAGCCTAATTCAGAAAAATACCAAAATTTTTCAAATGAAAGGCTTGAACTCAGGACCTCTCACACATACCTAGAACACTTAACCACTGAAGCATATACACATTTGTGTCAACTAATTGTAGAATAAAAAATATAAAATTTGGGGTGTTACAGTTTGGCAGGTTCAAGTTAAGTAATGAGAAATAAAAGAGTGAAGGTTTGTTGAGGCAAGAGGTTGGACATTTTGTTAGCACGAATGTCGTGACAACTCTAAGAAGACTGAGTCAGCACTTTACGCATATTAGTCCTAGCCCAACTATACTTGTACCAGAAAAAATCTGCCTATAAAAAAGGGAAAAAATCTTGGGTTGATGATTTTCATCCTAGAAAATAGAATTTAAAAAGAAGATAATCTTGGGTTGTTGAAAAAATAATTTAAAAGGATTTAAAAAAAATGAGAAGATAATCTTGGGTTGTTGAAAAATAATTTAAAAAGAGAAGTAAATAAACATGGGTTGTTGGATTTAAGGAAAAAGCTATAAAAAGCCAAAGGAGGAAACCCTTAATGATGAACAAGGGGGAGAGATCCTTAGGTAAGAATAGAGGATAGCATTTGAGGAGTGATAAGAAGAGGAAGGCAAAAGCAGTTCCTCTCAACCATCACAAGACACTGTGCTACTAGAGTGTAAATTGGACACACAAAAGTTGTCTTCCTGAAGTCTTTCATATTTCTTACTTTTTTTCTTTCATGAATTGAATAAAGAAAATGGTGTTGGATGTTATTTTGGTTTTGAATTTTATGTGCTAATCCATGAGCTAAATTTGATCGGGTTGGGATTACATGATGAAACTCCCCGCACCTTTGATTATTCCAACTAAAATTCAGATGATGGTTCCACCCTGAATTGTAAATGCTGGAATAGGGGTTATTATTCTAGTTAAAATTACCCATGTTGTACACTGACGTGGGTTTACTGGACATTCGTCAAACATATGGTCTTCACTACAATAAACACATGACAACTCAGCTGATTTCATCTCGTGGACTCAATCGGATTTTTCATTGGTTTAATCATATTAGCTAGAGAATATGCCTAGGATGTCAACGAAGTGATTGCGTCTTTACTAAAATAATAGAATGTTTATCTACAAGATAAATATTATATTTAATTTAATTTAATACTAAGATAACCACTTTAATTTAAATTAATAAAAATACTATTAAGTTAAGTATTAAAATAAATTTAATATTAAACTATTAAAATAATATTATTTTTTGAATAATTAATCTGAAATCAAATTCTATAGTAGAGTCCCAATAGGAGTGTAACTCTTCCACTTCTCAACCACTAATGACCAACCACTGTCGGTCATCGGGATGCCGCCATCACAGCCACCGGCACCGCCGTGTCTGGTGATGCAGGTGCGACACCCTTATAGCACCCTGAGCTAGTTTGGTTACTGCTGGTTCGATTTGGGTCAATCAAGACTTGAACGGTTCGATCTAGCAACTGGTTGGACCGTTGGACAAAATATCCCTAATGCACCACTCGGTTATAATCATCCTATGTCGAGGCAAAATGCTCAGCAAGGTTAGGTATCATCTTCTATTTCTATTGAATCATTGTTGAAGGAGTATATGGCCAAAAATGATGTTGTGATTTAGAGTTAGGCTACGTCTCTCCAAGCTTTTAAAAATCAAGTTGGGCAAATAGCAAACGCTCTAAATTCAAGACAACAAGGAGCATTGCCAAGTGATACTAAAAATTCGAGAACCCAAGGGAAGGAGCAGGGTAAGGCCATCACTCTTAGAAGTGGGACTCAATTGGATGAAGTTGTTCAAGATGCCACAGTAGAAAGAGACAAATCTAACTGCAATTAGGGAAGGATCTCAGAACCTACTGAATGATAGACAGCACCTGAAAAGGGTAAGCAGCAAAATGCTTTGGCAAACCCAGATCATGTTGCCAACTAAAATGCCATAGCGAAACAATATCAGCAACCTGAAGGGAGACAACATCTAGGTTTTCCTTAACGATTCCATAATTCTAAGCAAAATGTTCAGTTCAAAATATTTTTGGAGGTCTTGAAGCAACTCCATATCAACATACCACTGGTTGAAGCTTTTGAGCAAATTCCCAACATGTGAAATTTATGAAAGATATATTGTCAAAGAAGCGCAAATTTGGAGAATTTGAAATAGATGACTTCATCATTACTAATTTGAGTTACGATCACTTTCATTGTGAAATATACAATGGTGACCATAAGATAAAATGAACCAAATTATGTGAACGAATTTAACCTAAAGGGATCATGAATATCATTTGAGGGTAATACACATATAACAAGGTCATTGGAATAGAGCTTGAAATTAGTAGCTTTCGTAATGGTATATAAAAAGGAGTTCAATCATGGTACTTTAGTGGAATGAATCCATAACTAAATAATTTGTATTAAAAATGAAGAGTCAGAACTTAATTACAAATTATTTAAACCCTAATTATATATGCCTAACCAACCCCTTCACTAGCTCAACCCAACTCTTTAATGAATTGTGTTTAACATGAATGCTTGCATGGAAATGTAAACGATTGAACAAGGAAAAATGATTCATTGGATTCAATAATTGGATTAATAGGTGTTTTCTTAGTTTAATGATTACGTTGATATGAGGTTATTTAGTCACTTTGAATATTTATTTCATTGGATTAAATGAACTTGAAGTTGAGTTAAATTAAGGGATCATGTTATGTGTAATTGGATCGCATGCTTGCATTTTAACTTTTAAATGCATTAAGTTAGGATCTTTCGTAGAACACTACTGAACGCAAAAAAAGCTCAACATTCAAGTTTCATTCCATGCACATGCCTTAAATAGATTGCGAAAAGTACGTGAGGAGCAACATCGTCTCAAAAATCTTCGCTTCAATTTTGTAAAAGATTATTTCTTAAAATGGTTAGTTGTGGCAAATACCTAGGGAATTTTTAGTATCGGGTTATTCTACTTGGACACAAATTTTACATATGTGCTTTGGTCTATTAGGTTTCTATGGTTTTGATTTCAATTTTGATAAAAAAATTTACAAATTATTGATGTATTGCACGCAAAAGAACTGAGATAGCTGAAATTTATGTGTAATAGGCCCATTTCACCCGGGCCCGTTAAAATCAAAAAATCCAAAAATTAAAAAACAAAAATCACAAAATAAAAATGTAATAAATGTCTATAGTTCAAATTTACATTTAACCCACATACAATTAAAGCCCAAATTTTAAACTCATTTTACAATAAGGCCCAAACCTAAATTAAACCTAATCCTAACCCATTACACAGCCCAATAACCTAACCCAAAACTTAGCCCATTAACTATTTTCAGAAAGTGGAAACCCTAGGCCACCAAGCCGCCATTCCCATGCACCGCAAACACCATCAGCTACCCCAAACTGTGAAGTTTCTGGAAGATTTCGCGTCACACCCCACAAACGGCCTCGCCATGTCAGCATCACCACGCCGTACACACCTGCAATAGAAAGAACACACAGCAGATATCCAACAAATGTTAGGAAATGTATAACAAAAAATCTAGGGCCATTGTATTTTTATTTTGTAGATTTGGCTACAAAACTGAAGGTAATCTATAAAAAGGGGGGAATTGGTTTTTTTCATAGAAATATTTTACGCATACTAAATACAATCAAAGATTAGAAGGTTATTTTTTATCTATTTTTAGCATTTCGATTTGTTTTTTTCCTTTGTTCTCGCCTACATTATTCGGCATAAAAAATAAAGAGAAATGAGAGAGGATTACCTTCGTAGATGTACCGTCGGGGTCCTTGTCTCCTCCGTCGAAATCGGAGTTTTAAACGAGGATTTTCAGGTGAAAATAGGCTTTGAATCTCGACTTTAATGGAGATAAAAAGGGCTTTCTCATCATTCACCGATTTTAATGGTGGTTAAATGGTGGATGAGGGAAGAGTTTTTTGGTTCGGCTAAAGGGGGAAGGAAGGAGGCTTTAGTTTTTTTTATTTTTATTTTCTTTGCTTTGATTCTTTTTCAAGTGGCTGATTGTTAGTCTAGGTTTTTTAGTTTTGAGTTATGAGATTTGGTCTTTGAGGGATAATTGCGCAATTCGTCCCTCCTTTTTGCGCTATTATTCAAATCAAGTCTCGTTCGATTTCTTTTGCATTTCTTAATTTTTCTTTGGGATTTACATACTATTTCAATTTAGTCCATGTCTAAATGCTTTGTGTTGAGATCTGGAACATTTACCTTTTCAACCCCCGCGTATTTGCGCACGTTGCGCTTTCGTCCTTGATTCTGTTTCAGTGCTCTACCTTATTTATTAATTAACTCTTTGAATTTGATTTGATTTCAATTAAGTTTTTATTTCAATCTGTATAATTCATTTTCTAATTCATATAACATTCATTTTTTAAAAAAAAAATTATTTCTCTACATGTTTTGAATTACTTTAGTATTTTACTTTTTTTTATTTTATTTTTTTAAAATTATTAAAATTATTGTTTTAAAAGTTCCTTTTATATCATGTTGACTTGAAATTATGTATGATATTATGTTTATTTTTATTTTTGTAACTATACATATATAGTTTTTGATAAAATTAGTTCAATTTTGTATATATTATCGTTTTCACATTATTTTATGTAAATATTTTCTTTGAAATCTATTATATATATATATATATATATATACATTTTCTTTTAAATTTATTTATGTATAATTTGTTTCCTTAAAGGATTCTATTTAAAATTGTATATTTTATTTATTTTAGACATTTTCATATATTAGCATTTTTGTATATACATTATTTATATTAAGATTTCATTTCATATACATTAATTATTGTGGATAAATCAATCTTGTTTCGAATTATTTTGTATGATCATTAATTTCGTATTATATAAATAGTAGTTCATATACATTCTTCTATATATTTTTATACGGTTAAATTTATCTTAAAACTTTCTAACATGTACATCAATGGTTTAAAAATTTTATATTGACATCCATTACTATTTTTATGAATATAATTTATATTATATTTTATTGATAAATTTTGGGTTTAGATTATTTTGTATAGTATTCTTTTCAAAGTTCTTTTTATAATACTTATTTTAAAAATTTATTTATATATATTATTTATTCTATATTTTTATTTATTTGATGATTTATTTCAAATTTTTGTGTGTATTATTCACTTATATACATACCCCTAGCTCTTATAAATTATTTCAAGTCCTAAAATATGTTATTTGCTCATCAATTCATCATTTTTAGAAATTGTTTTTGTATCGTATTAGGTTTATGTTGTTTGGTACCTCATGTGTTAATTCTTTTTAAATTATTTCATATATATTTGTTACACCACATTTACTTGTTTTTATGTATTGTTAAATCAATTGTTGCTCACAGAATTTGGTTGTTTTGGATTAATTATATTTAATTATTCATTTCATATTTTAGTTAAATAAGGTTTTGTTATCTTTATTCACCAAGTACTGTATTTAATGCATGTATATTATCCCATGATCGTTATTTTTTCTTTTGGTTTATAAAATGTTGCTTTATGGTCTTCAATTCTTTAAAATCAATTATTCCATTTTGTTTCAAATAAAATCAATGCATTTTGAGATAATTTACAATCATTTATTTAAACTTCTTTGTTAAAAACAAGGCAATATTCAATATTTAGAAATTCAGGAAAACGTGCCCTACCATGCTGGGTACGATTTTTCGTTGGACTGAATATCTGGATATCCTTTTATAATTTTTGACCTAAGAGCTTTTGGAAATCAAAACTCAATCGTGTTCTCAAAAGTATAAAAGATCATGTCCTATCGTGCTGGATGTGATGCTTTATACCTTTAAAATGAGAAAGTTTTGACGACCAGCTTAAACCACTCAAATGTTTTAAGAGGATCATATTTCAAATTTTTTTGAAAAAACCCTAGACATAAGGACAACACTTAATCAATCTAGTACCAGTTTTTGGGCGTAGCGAGGGTGCTAACCCTTCTTCATACATAACCGGCTCTCGAACCCATTTTTAAATTTATGTGGACCAAAATTGTTTTAAAATGTTTCATTAGGTGATCCAATCACACCTAAACAAAAAGATTGGTGGTGACTCCACATTTGGTTTTAAAAAGTCGATCCCCATTTTTTTCAGACAAAAATGGTTTCGAACGCTTGGCAACTCCACTGGGGACATAAAAAGAAAGTCAAGCCATAAAATTGATTATTTACTATCCTTTTGTCTAAAATTGAAAATCTAATTTAAAAATCACGATTTTTTGTTGCATTTGTTTGCATGATTGTGGCGCTTCGGGTCTTGTAGAATAACATTGCATTGCATTGCGTGACCGTTGCGGTCGCACCTTTAAGTGGGAGTAAGAAACTATGCTTTCGTGAGGTTTTCACCTCTACATGGGCTAGTGGATTACTTCCGGGATACATTCATACCTATGATTTCGTGAGATTTTCATCTCCGCATGGTCATAGGGAAATGTATTCCCCTGAACTAAACTCGATCCATATGAGCCTATAATGGGTGAGGATTGAGGAATTTACTGGTTTGGGTACCTTTACTCTAGAATTGAGATACATATAGTGAACCTTAAGAGCTATCCTTAGGTAGAACCGTGCTTAAATTTAGTGATCACCTGAATAGGTACTTTTTTTGTTGTTTATTTATTTTGTACTAACATGTTTTGTTTTTGTTTTGTTTATGACTGCATTGCATTACATCATCATAGAAGGGAGGTGTTGATTCATATTTGATTCCTAAATAGAACAGTTTGTCATAAGAAAATGAATTTCCTGATAAAGTGGATTATAATACGGTTATCTGAATTGACGAAAGAAGGTTGACAGTTCGTGGAGAAAAACAAGTCTTTACCTGAATATTCAAGTCGATAAAGATTGTTCGAGAGCCGTTGCATCTTGATTTTCTTAACGGAGCTAATCAACGTCATGAGGATAATGAGTCGTGGCCTGGATCAAGCAAAGAAGATCTAGTGGAGGCATTTATTGGAGGCTTGCGAGATTTGGATTTCACGAAGAAAAAGGACCGGTGTCTTCGCCCAGAATATGAAAGCAAGGCCATATATGTAATCTATTTTATGTAAAGGAATTTGTTTTCTAGAAAAGTTGTTCTAATGGAACTAAATTCAAAATCAACATCTCTTTTTTCTTTTGCATTCATCCCATGCATTTGCATTGCATTGCATCATTGCATCATTTGCATTAGATTTTCATAGAAGGGTCCCTAATTAGTTGAAATCATATCAGTTAATCTGGAAACCAATAAAAACTTACCAACAAGGCATCGTTACAGTACCCGTGCTAAGACAAAAGATATGGACCAAAGATTGGAAAGACTTGAACAACTTCAAAGAAAGATGCGAGACCAGTTACAAGTACAGATGCAAGAGAAGCTGGCTAAGATTCAGTAGGAGATGAGAAACCAGGTGCTAGAGTCTCAAAGGAATATAATGAATCAGTTGTCCCAATTGCTAACAAAGGGACTTGAAGAAAGGAAAAGTTCCATGATCAATGCTGGGAAAGACAATGAAGAACCTCTCTACCCTCTAGGTTTCATCCCAACAAATGCTCAGACATGTTCACAAGGTATACCTACTATCAGAACTCAGCAATATCAGGTTGGTGCCTCGTCACCAGTGGATTACCCGATAGGCTCAGGCTCTAATCCGGGAGGCAACCCAACCAATCTTAAGGTTCTTGGTCTGGATGAAATGGAAAAAACAAAGAGGGAATTTCTAAGACAGCTTGAGGATCGGTATAGGTGGTTGGAGGAAAAATTGAAAGCAATGGAGAGTGTTGATTTCTACTATGGGATTGAAGCCAAGGATTTGATTTTGGTTCTCGATCTAGTACTCCTGCGAAAATTTAACATTCCAAGGTTTGAAAAGTACAATGGGACTAGTTGTCCTGAAGCTCATGTCACAATGTTCTGTCGAAGGATGACAGGGTATGTAAACAACGACCGATTATTAATCCACTGCTTCCAAGACAGTCTAATCGGGTCAGCAGCTAAATGGTACAATTAATTAAGTTGTGTTAAAATTCATTCATGGAAAGACTTAGTGCAAGCTTTTATGAAGCAGTATAGCCATGTAACAGACATGGCACCAGACAGAATTACCCTGCAGAATATGGAAAAGAAGCAAAAGGAGAGCTTCAGGCAATATGCCCAAAGATGGAGGGAGATAGCAATACAAGTCCAGCCTCCTCTTTTGGAAAAGGAGACTACGATGCTTTTCATCAATACTATGGAAGCCTCGTTCATTGACTATATGTTAGGAAGCGCTACTCTGAGCTTTTCAGATATAGTAATATCCGGTGAGATGATTAAAGATGCGATAAGAAATGGGAAGATAAATATGGGAGAAAGCTCCAAAAGGTTAACCCAAGAAATGAGGAAAATGAAGTGAACATAATGAGCATGCCCTCCAAATTGGTCAACATAGGCCAGTCAAGGGTTGTAACCACTAGTTATCAAAGAGAATTTGAATGACATATCCAAAGAGAGGTCTAGGGAATAAAAGTTTCCAACCCTTATGTACTTGGGGTGTTTTAAACAACGGGACTATGAAAGAGATCCCTGTATTTTTAGAGCTGGTCCAGAGTAATAGTCAAAACACGCTTGTTGCCTTAAGCCTAGGGGCAATAAGAATCCTTTTGTGAAATAGGCTTGTGTCCAAAAAATTTTATTTCAATAAAATGCATTCTTTTTGAATAAATATTCTTTCATTCTTTATATATTCTTTTGTTCTTTGGACTATTTTCTTTTTTAAATATGCTTTCATTCCTCATTCATGATCATACCATACAAATAATTATCATTAGAATCATTTATTCTTTGGAATTTGCCTTTGCACCTACAATAGGTCCCCAGATATCAATGACATGAGCAACGCTGTAACTGACTCCATTTTAGGGTGAGATATGTGTTTAAGCAGATCTCAGGACTTTGAAGATGACAGAGATTGTGACTTATTTCTTGATTTGTTAGGGACGGTAGAACAAGATGAAAAACAGATCCTACTTTACAAAGGGTCAGTGGACATTGTGAGCAAGAGGCAAAGATCAAAACCTGAGTCATCACAAAGACAAAATGAATTATCATTGAGTTACTCCAAGAATTCAAAGATGTTTTCGCATGATCATGTCAAGATATACCTGGGATATTAAGATCTGTGGACAATACAAAATGTCTATACGGTGTTAAAAGGACACATGTTGATGGTTTTATGGTAGCCACGCTAATCATGAGGTTTGGGCACTATTGATTCACCATGGAAGGGGATTGCATTAGTTGGGTTGTATTTAGAGAGACAAGATTCATGTGTCTCATTCATTTCTTCACAGACTTTCTCTATGTGAGGCAAGAATGTTATCAGGCCATTCTTGTCTAATATACATCGATTCATCTTGGCAATCATTGATTACTTCACGAAGAGGGTGAAGGTCGCTTCATATGTCAATATTACAAGATCGATAGTCATTAAATTCAAAAAAAAAAAAAGGTTGCTGACAAGTAATGTCAAAAAAGATCACTTTCAAATGCAATTGCACAATGTCAAAAGTTTGTAGTCTGTTCAAAGATCAAACACTATATCACAGTGCAGCAAAGGCATCCAAAAAAAAACAAAAGTACAAAAAAAAAGGAAAAGCAAACAATAGAACAAAGGTCATAGTGAAAAATGACTGAGTCTTGTAAGGATTGGCATAAAGAAGTTATCATTTACCCTCTATGTTTATCGAACGTGGGCCGAGACATTCACTGGGGCAACACATTGATTTATAGGACTGAAACAGTTTTTGAAAACGAGATTCCTTTTCTTCGAGTCTTGGCAGGACTAAAGTTGGATGAATTAGAATGGGTCCAATCCTGATATGATCAGTCAAATTTAAAGGATATCCGTCACAGTCAGATGATGCAAGCTTATGACAGAAAGGTTTATCCTCTAGAATTCCATGATAGGAGCTTGATATTGAAGAAGATCCTTCTTATACAAAAGGACTTCAAAGGAAAAATATATGCCAAAATAAGAGAGACCTTATGTAAAGAAGGCTTGTTTTGGAGGAGCATTGATATTGGCTGAGAGGATTTGCCCAGTTCGGGGAATTCAAAATGCAATCAAAGAGTATTCTACCTAAAATAGGAGAGGCCAAGGTGAAAACCCGCAAAGGGCGCCTTGAGACCTTAAAAAAAAGAAGAAGATTGAAATAAAAATCAAAAGAAAAAAAGAAAAAAATTAAAAAAATAAAATAAAAAAATAAAAAAAAAAGAAGAAAGAAAAGAAAAGGCCAAGGCAAAAACCCGCAAAGGGCGCTTTGAGACCAAAGGGGATTTGAGTTGAAAACCCAAAAAGGGCGGCTCAAATTGGGATTAAAATGGGGCATACAGTAGTCTTGCTATGCCTGAATTAACAATGAAAGAAGTATGTTACGTCTTGGGGCATTGACAAAGTACTCCGGATCCCCTAAACACAGATTGAGCTCAAAATGGTCCTCAAGAAGTTGGTACAGAGAAGCTCAAGCTACGATATCTGGGGTACCTAGCTTTCCATTTTTACCCATTTTTTTTGTTATGTTTGATTACCTTATTCTTTTCAGGGCACGTACTAGTAAATTTCTTTCTTGGTTGCATTTGCTTATTTGTTTCAAGCTATGTTCTCAATTAATTCCTTTTTTTTCCATGGTTATGATCTTTTTCAAGCATTTTGGATTGAAATAATGATTTTTGGGCTAATAATACTTTCATAAAGTAAGTTTCGCATATTACTTTGGGGAGTTTCTAAATAATACAGGAGCCTGAAATAGGACTATTGTTTAAAACTCACCAAGCTTAAGGGTTGGAAATATTTAAGCCCAAATAGAGATTATCTCTTTGGATTTTCTATCAAAGATATTAATTGGTGTTACAATCCTGGAAAAGAATGAGTAATGGGTTATTCTCGAGAAAAGAAAGATGGTATTCTGCATTCATGCAGATATCAGGCATATACATCTATTCATTACACTCAGGGAATGGTGTAACAGATCAAATTGATTAAAGATGATGCAAATCCTATACCACTGAGTTGCAGCAGGATGGATAGAAGGAATCAAATGATTATTCCCCTGAAGTCGTAGTGGGAGGTTCAAATTTTATGTCTCAGAAGTTACGGTGTAAGGGACTCTGAGATTACAGCGGGGCAAACTTGCTAAATAGAATTTGATTGTTTCTTTGGGTTTTCTGTCAAGAATACCAGCCGAACAAGATGGCAGCATAATAAATCAGTGATAGTGCCCTAGTGAACAACGAGCGATAACACCTTAAGCATTTAAAAAAAAAGATCATTCTCATTTTTGCATTCATATATCATTCATAACACATTTAGTTAGGAGCATTTGATTTATTTCGATTATAGAATCTTAATTATTTGACATAAGCATCACATCTAGTTAGGAGCATTTGATTCATTTCGATCATAGCATCCTAATTATTTGACATAAGCATCACATCTAGTTAGGAACATTTTATTCATTTTGATCATAGCATCCTAATTGTTTGACATGAGCATCTCATAGGAGCATTTGATTCAGTTCGATCATAGCATCCTAATTATTTGGCATAAGCATAAATACAGAAAACTGAGTCTACAGGACATGCCCCAAAGGATGGTGTAGTAACATCGGTGAAGTCAGATCTTATCTCCCTGAAGTTGCAGCAGAATAGATTGAAGATTACCAGCCTTATCTCTGTGAGGTAGCAAGAGAGCAGGTTGGCGTTTGTAGTCTTATCTTCTTAAGGTAGGAAGGAAGCAGACTGAGGATTGCAAGTCTTATCTCCCTAAGCAGTAGTGGAGAAGATCGAAGATGGCGAATCTTATCTCCATGTATCGGCAATGGAGCAGGTTTTAGCCACCAGCCTTATCTCTCTAAGGTAGCAAGAGAGCAGGTTGACGATTGTAGTCTTATCTTCTTGAGGTAACAAGGAAACAGACTGAATATTGAAGATCTTATCTCCCTAAGCAGTAGCAGAGCAGATCGAAGATGGCGAATCTTATCTCCATGACAGGCAATGGAGCAGATTTTATCCATTGACCTTATCTCTCTGAGGTAGCAAGAGAGCAGGTTGGTGATTTTAGTCTTATCTTCCTGAGGTAACAAGGAAGCAGACTGAAGATTGAAGATCTTTTTCCCTAAGCAGTAGTAGAGCAGATCAAAGATGGCAAATCTTATCTCCATGTATCGGCAATGGAGCAGATTTTAGTCACTAGTCTTATCTTCCTGAGGTAGCAAGGAAGCAGACTGAAGATTGAAGATCTTATCTCCCTAAACAGTTGTGGAGCAGATCAATGACGGTGAATCTTATCTCCATGTATCAGTAATGGAGCAGAATTTAGCCACCAGTCCTATTTCCCTAAAGTTGCAATCAAGATTCAACAAAACTGGGCAAAATTGGCCCTATTTGAAGTCTTTGCTCTATTCTCGTTACATGACAATGAGCAAAGAGGGGCAGCTGTAACAGACCCATTTCGCCCGGGCCCGTTAAAATAAAAAAAACAAAAATTAAAAAACAAAAATCACAAAATAAAAATCCAATAAATGTCCATAGTCCAAATTTACATTTAACCCACATACAATTGAAGCCCAAATTTTAAACTCATTTTACAATAAGGCCCAAACCTAAATTAAACCTAATCCTAACCCATTACACAGCCTAATAACCTAACCCAAAACTTAGCCCATTAACTATTTTTAGAAAGTGGAAACCCTAGGCCACCAAGCCGCCGTTCCCATGCACCGCAACACCATCAGCAGCCCCAAACAGTGAAGTTTTCTGGAAGATTTCGCGTCACACCCGACAAGCGGCCTCACCATGTCAGCATCACCATGCCGTACACACCTGCAACAGAAAGAGCACACAGTAGATATCCAACAAATGTCAGGAAATGTATAACAGAAAATCTAGGGCCATTGTATTTTTATTTTGTAGATTCGGCTATAAAACCGAAGGTAATCTGTAAAAAGGGGGAATTGGTTTTTTTAGAGAAATATTTTACGCATACTAAATACAATCAAAGATTAGAAGGTGATTTTTGATCTATTTTCGACATTTCGATTTGTTTTTTTCCTTTGTTCTTGCCTACATTTTTTGGCATAAAAAAATAAAGGGAAAGGAGAGAGGATTACCTTCGTGGGTGTACCATCGGGGTCCTTGTCTCCTCCGTCGAAATTGGAGTTTTAGACGAGGATTTTTAGGTGAAAATAGGCTTTGAATCTCGACTTTAGTGGAGATAAAGAAGGCCTTCTCATCATTCACCAATTTTAATGGTGAAAATGGTGGTTAAATGGTGGATGAGGGAAGAGTTTTTTGGTTCGACTGAAGGGGGAAGGGAGGAGGCTTTAGTTTTTTTTTTTTTTTTACTTTGATTCTTTTTCAAGTGGCTGAGTGTTAGTCTAGGTTTTTGAGTTTTGAGTTATGAGATTTGGTCTTTGAGGGATAATTGCGCAATTCGTCCCTCCCTTTCGCGCTATTATTCAAATCGAGTCCCGTTCGATTTCTTTTGCATTTTTTAATTTTTCTTTGGGATTTACATACTATTTCAATTTAGTCCATGTCTAAATGCTTTGTTTTGAGATCTGGAGCATTTACCTTTTCAACCCCCGCGTATTTGCGCGCGTTGCGCTTTCATCCTTGGTTCTGTTTCAATGCTCTACCTTATTTATTAATTAACTTTTTAAATTTGATTTGATTTCAATTAAGTTTTTATTTCAATCTGTGTAATTCATTTTCTAATTCATATAACATTCATTTTTAAAAAAAAATATTTCTCTACATGTTTTGAATTACTTTGGTATTTTACTTTGTTTTTTTTTGTTTAAATTATTAAAATTATTATTTTAGAAGTTCCTTTTATATCATGTTGACTTGAAATTATGTATGAAATTATGTTTATTTTTTTATTTTTTAATTTTTGTAATTATACATATATAGTTTTTGATAAAATTAGTTCAATTTTGTATACATTATCGTTTTCACATTATTTGATGTAAATATTTTCTTTGAAATCTATTATTTATATATATATATATATATACATACATTTTTTTTAAATTTATTTATGTATAATTTGTTTTCTTAAAGGATTCTATTTAAAATTGTATATTTTATTTATTTTAGACATTTTCATATATTAGCATTTTTGTATATACATTATTCATATTAAGTTTTCATTTCATATACATTAATTATTGTGGATAAATCAATCTTGTTTCGAATTATTTTGAATGATCATTAATTTCGTATTATATAAATAGTAGTTCATATACATTCTTCTATATATTTTTATACGGTTAAATTTATCTTAAAACTTTCTAACATATACATCAATGGTTTAAAAATTTTATATTGACATCCATTACTATTTTTATGAATATAATTTATATTATATTTTATTGATAAATTTTGGGTTTAAATTATTTTGTATAGTATTCTTTTCAAAGTTCTTTTTATAATACTTATTTTAAAATTTTATTTATATATATATTATTTATTCTATATTTTTATCTATTTGATGATTTATTTCAAATTTTTGTGTGTATTATTCACTTATATACATACCCCTAGCTCTTATAAATTATTTCAAGTTCTAGCATATGTTATTTGCTCATCAATTCATCATTTTTAGAAATTGTTTTTGTATTGTATTAGTTTTATGGTGTTTGGTACCTCATGTGTTAATTGTTTTTAAATTATTTCATATATATTTGTTACACCACATTTACTTGTTTTTATGTATTGTTAAATTAATTGTTGCTCACAGAATTTGGTTATTTTGGATTAATTATATTTAATTATTCGTTTCATATTTTAGTTAAATAAGGTTCTGTTATCTTCATTCACCAAGTACTGTATTTTATGCATGTATATTATCCCATGATTGTTATTTTTCCTTTTGGTTTATAAAATGTTGCTTTATGGTCTTCAACTCTTAAAAACCAATTATTCCATTTTGTTTCAAATAAAATCAATGCATTTTGAGATAATTTACAATCAGTTATTTAAACTTCTTTGTTAAAAACAATGCAATATTCAATATTTAGAAATTCGGGCAAATGTGTCCTACCATGCTGGGTATGATTTTTCGTTGGACTGAATATTTGGATATCCTTTTATAACTTTTGACCTAAGAGCTTTTGGAAATAAAAACTCAATCGTGTTCTCAAAAGTATAAAAGATCATGTCCTATCGTGCTGGATGTGATGCTTTATACCTTTAAAATGAGAAAGTTTTGACGACCAGCTTAAACCACTCAAATGTTTTAAGAGGATCATATTTCAAATTTTTTTGAAAAAACCCTAGACATAAGGACAACACTTAATCAATCTGGTACCAGTTTTTGGGCGTAGTGAGGGTGCTAACCCTTCCTCATACGTAACCGGCTCCCGAACCCATTTTTAAATTTACGTGGACCAAAATTGTTTTAAAATGTTTCATTAGGTGATCCAATCACACCTAAACAAAAAGATTGGTGGCGACTCCATATTTGGTTTTAAAAAGTCGATCCCCGTTTTTTTCAAACAAAAATGATTTCGACATTATGTTTATTGACGCTTGAAAGCTTCCATAGGCTTTTTGGACATGCTTTTGAATATCAAATGCGTTGGATATGGTTTGGTTGTATTTTAAGTACGCTTTAGCATTTGTTGGGGATTGTTTGCAGCAAATTTTTGCTTTTTTCTTATATATGTGGGCTTGGGTGTCGGTACCTTTTAAGTTGAGTGTCGGTACTCATACCCCAAGTTCCAGTACTTCATAAGTTAGTAGCTAAAATTTTGAAATAAGGAAGATAATCTGTATCTGACCTCGAGTGTCGGTATTCATGCTAAAGGGAGTGTGGTGGATTTTGCTAATTTTCTTGCGGGTGATTATGATACTTAGACTTTTGCTTGTTGGATTTTATTGGTTGGTCATGTACTTAAGAGAGTTGGATTTTATTACTTTGCTATGTTGCCATGGTTTTCTTTTGTTAATTCTTCTTTACTATTTTATATCAATAATTGGTTTCATAGTTTTTATACATAATTGAGTGGATGGATTAAAGGGAAGTGTTTTGTTGAAGATCATATTTACCTTATAAAGATGTCAAAAGGAGAGATTGTACCAACAAATGATTGAATATAATGGTAAGGTACATTGTACTCTCAAAGTAAGATTTAGATTCGAATCTTGAAGACGATATTGTTGGTTGGTGCAACCACGAATCTTGGATATAAACCATAAAACAAACAATGATGAAGAATATCGAAAAAAAAAATACTCTTTAAAAATAATTTTTTTTCCTAAATTTTTTTTTTATTTGTTCTTAAATTGAAGACCTAATCAAGCTAAATTCAAGGAGATTGAACTTCGTAGGTTTTTTTTTTATTGGGTAAAATGAAGAATATTGTTCCATCAACTCTAACCCAAATGGAGACCATTCCAATCATTTGTTCATTTTATCACAAAGTAAGATATTCTGAATGCTTGATGGGGGAGTTAAGAATTGATGAAGTTATATTCTGAATGCTTGATGGGGGAGTTAAGAATTGATGAAGTTCAACTTACAACCTCCTGTAGGTGAGCCACGTGGTCTGCGGAGCATTACAATTCGTCTAAACATGCCATATAGTTACTTCCTAGTTTTGTCGCAGAAGCTTATTAATTTGTCTTACTAACGCCAAATTGCTAGTTTTCGATCTTCCTTGTTGTAGCAACTCAACCATCTTTACGTTATCAAATTCAAAACACACCTTACAATAGCCATTTGTCTACGCCAAGGAATGATCATCATAGGTAGCCCAAATCTCAGTCGTTAGAACATTGCAAATATAAATACTACGAGAGTAACCCAGGATCTAGTCACCATCCTTATTACGCAATACCCCACTCATCGTTGCTATTAACAACTGACTATCAACCCCATCAGAATTCACCTTTATCCACCCATGTGCAGGTGGTTTCCAAGTAACTAGTTGGTGCTATTGTTGTAAATCTGTGTCCAACCGACTATGTTTATTCTACTTAATGACCTTGGTCTAGCTTCTGCTATGTGATAAGATCTCCTCAACTGTATAGTGGCCCTTGTTAAAGACAAAACTCGATTGTTGTTTTGACAAGCCAATACATGCCTATTTAATAAATATTTGTTCATTATCTTGTGAAAAGCTTATTTTAATAGAGATTTGTTCATTATTTTTGTACGAGATTTGTTTGTCATGGTTAGAGAAGTCAATTTCCTTAGCTGATAGAGTCGCTAGAAGCACAGGATTGGAATCTCGTTGGTAAGGCCTGTTTCTGACTTTTTCAAGCCGGTGTTTAGAGAAAAAGAAATTTAACATTTTGTATAATAAGTCAATCATCTTAATTTTCCCAAGAGATTATAGGTAACACCTGGGAAATGAACTTGTCTGAAACTTCTTCCGGCCGGCCGTATGAATTGGTGCTGACCGAGTAGACCGTTTGACTCGCAGACAGATATGAAATTGAAAAAATAATGAATTAGAACTCCATATGCATGCATTTTAACACACAGTCATATATATATTACACATCATATTGATTTTCTATTTCGTGTAAATTTGGTATGGCTTAATATTTATCCCTACTAATATAATTGCCTCGTTTCGCTTGAGAAATAAATGATAATAAATTAATGAAATAAAGAAATGTTTTCAAGCTGATATTATTTTTCTTAAATTAGAAATTTAATTTTAAGTTATCAAATTAATAAATTGTTTTTCAATTATTATCGTTGTAAAGAAATAATGAATTGTGTATTCAAACATAATATTTTATTATTTGGAGCAAATATAACCCTTTTTGTTATAAATTTAACAATACAAAAATTAATCAAGCAAAGCTGCAATTACCTCATTATTCAACGTCCCTTACACGCCAATACCCATGTCATTTTCTCCCCGGTCAGGTGTCCTCATGCCCGTTCTCTTAACATTCTTTTTACATTTAATCCCTCTTAATTTTTAACAACATTTAAATTGAGTAATTAAGTATAATTAATCACGACGGTAATATTTTTATTAATTTTATATAAATTTGATTGGTATAATAATAAATTTAATCTTTAATATTTATATATTTTTTCAATTTAATTCTAATTTTATAATTTTCAACAGATTTAGCCATTAATATTTATATATTATGTCAATTGATTTTCAATTTATTTAACATTTTCAATGGGTTATTAAACAAGCTCTCAGCATTTGAATATTTTTTTTATTTTAAATTATCATACATGCTTAAGAAATTAAATTGTTGAAAATATTAATTTTGAATCGATTTAACTTTTTAATGGGTTATCAAACAAGCTGTAACTCTTCCTTAGCTTGAAAACACTTCTACTTGGCATAAATTGTTTGCTTCGCATCGTTCTTTTAATATCTACTAGTATGGTTTTTAGTCCATACTTCGCGTTGGGTTGATATTTTGTTTATATCAAATTATAGAGTAAAATTTTAAAAGTTGAAATATGTCCAATTCCCTATACACTTTATAAATTTGGAATTTGATCCCTTACTTTTATTTTCAGGAATTTAATTTTTTTACTTTTCAAATTTTAAAACTTAGATCAAGTTGTTTCCACTGTTAAAGTTCTTCTATTAAATTCATTGGTGTGAAAATTTATAATTAAAAAAAATTTCACTTTGTAGTCATGTAACAATAAAAATAACATTGAAAATACTTATGTAATTTTTTCTTAAAAGTACTCATTCAAACTCGTCATGATAAAATAATTTTTTTTTTGTTGGAATGAAATTCTTAAGAAAAATTGGCATCAGCGTCTAGGTTGAAATAGTTAACAATATTAACATTTTAGACTAACTAATAACATTATAAAAGTAAATGAATCAATTATGTCCAAAATTAAAGTATATAGATTAAATTTCAAGTTTCAACATAATAAGTGCCAAAACTAAAATTTGACCATTGCCTTATAATATATATATTATAAATAAGATTATAATTCATGTATTCAATGAATTTATATAATAAATAATTAAAATTTATCTTGAAGACGGAAGCAATTATTTTCAAAATCATATGGCTTATCGCATTCTTACAAACATTCATTTGTTTTTACTTTCAAATTTTTTCCCTACAACTTTCGAGAATTTTCAATTTTTCCTTTCCCCACCATAAATAAGAATATTTTTAATTAAACATTTAACAATGCACATTTTTATCTATATCTATACAAGGAAGGTCCCATGCTAACATGTGGCAACATATCATGTATTAGTCCTTTTAATATATTTAAATTGAACATTCAATACTTATATTTTAATTTCTAACTTAATTTGATTTTTGTATTTTTATAATGTTATTAATTAATTCAAATAATTAATTTTTTAACTTTTCAATTAAAATGGTATGACGCTATATATAATTTGAAAGCGGATTTTGAAATAAAAAAAGATAGAGGTTAAATTCTTAAAAATAAAAGAGGGAAATTAAATTTTAAATGTACAAAATATAGAGACTTATAGTTATAATTATTTGAACTGGACTAGTTGGTCGGACTAAAAACCGACCGAGATATTAATTCTGAGAGAGACATTTTACTAGTTGATTCGCGAACCAATATGGATTGATTGAACTTATGTTTTATTTTTAAATGTTTTTTTTTTGTGATTTTTTAATCCTTCTATACAAACGTACCATCTATTTTTGAAAACTTTGCTTCGATAATTTTTCAAACACTATTTTAGAATATATTTTAATTTTCAAATTTTTTATTCTATAATTTGACATAAAAAAATAATCAACTTAATGTGAAGCTTAAGTGGACCACATATTAGTACTTGTATATAAAAGGACGGTCCAAAAGATTTTCTTTAGTTGACATGTGTGACACTTTTCTTTATTTTTATAAAATGTTAAATTTTTAATTTTAGTCCCTCGAATATATATAACGAGTCACTTTTTTTCGGTATTTTAAAAAATGGTAAATTTTCAATTTTAATCCCAACGTTACCCATAGACCCAAATTAAAATTAAAATTTGCGGATAGCTTACTAACTGATGCATCTCACAATTAAAAAAAGCTTAGAAAACCTAAATTTTTAAAAATGAAAATAATTTAACTAAAAAATACAATTAATCAATACATCCCAGATGTAAAAGAAAGATGAGAAAACCCAAAATCTAGAAAATAAGAGAGTGGAAAAGGGCAAGTCTGTGGTATCAAATTGACAACAGGGGATAACGGAAAAAAAAATGGTTGCAAGTCTCTTTGGTGTCAAATTGAGAAGGGGGATGGAATGCTCAATTTTTGAATAATGCTATTAGAAAACGCGTAGTATCGACTGATTCTATTACAAAACCCGTCTTAAGTTTTAACCCCTTCTGTACACTGAGAGGGACATAGCAACACCCAAAAATTTCAAAAATGAGACCGATATTGCAAAAATTGCATTCGGGGATTTTAATTTTCAAATTCTGAACTATTCATTATATGTATATTATGGCGGAACTTTGTTACTATAAATACAAGAGGACTTCATTTTTGTTACAATGCTCTTTCCTTTGATAACAGCCTCGTCCGCCAGTTAAATTCTCCCTGTTTAGTTTTTCTTCAATGGCAGTGTCAAAATTTCCGGAAGCCTCATGTATTCTTGAGTTTTAGAGGAACTGATACACATAAAAGTTTTACGGACCATCTTTACACGGCTTTGGTGCAAGCAGGTATTCATGCATTTAGAGACGATGAAGAGATCGAGAGAGGGAAGAACATACAGGTGATCCTCTCAACACATTGTTTTGCCAATTTTCTACGATGTGGATCCAAGTCAAGTAAAAAAGCAAACAGGGAGTTATACAGAAGCATTTGCCAAACATGAAGAAAGCTTCAAGTCCGAAATGAACACGGTACAAAGATGGAGTGCTACTTTAAAAGAAGTTGCGGATTTGGGAGGCATGGTTCTACAAGATAGGTATGTTACATGCATAATTAATTAAGTTCATATGATTACCCAAGAACTCTTAGCTTATTGATTTTTTTTTGTGTTACATGAGAGTTTAAATTTAATTTTTAGTAGTTCTTTCTTATTTCACATAAAAAAAAGTCATATAATTAGATTTATAATCTTAAATAAAAAAGTTTCGGAACCCAAAATCCTAAGCCAAATTGAATTTAATTTTAATTGATTAATTCCATTAAAATCGAATGATAAACTCCCTTAAACTCACCTCATGGGATATGTAAATAAATTAAAAATTATTACGCCATATTTAATGTAAATATTTATTACATATATAGATGATGCATAATCGCACACCTTGGCGAATCCATCCTTAGCTAACCAGAAAAGTTATCCTAAAGCTTGAGAATTGAATCCTCCACACCAACGAATACAAAGCGACAATGATTGGAAAAGTCTATTCATATTGTTAATTTTGTCAACAAAATTTGAGGCTAAATGTAAGAGTAAGACTATATGTTGAGTATGACTCCTATTTTAGTCAAATTTGAGAAATAATCTTTTAATTAAACTCTGTTTAATTATTTCAATCAAACTCTAATCAGTCTAGATTATTTTATTATTATTTTACCTATGAATTTAGCCTATAAATAGGCTCTTTTACAACCTCAGAAAACACATCCATTAGATATTAGAACTCATAACACATTTAGAGAATTTTGTGTTTACGTTTTAATGATTTTTTTGTTTTTGGGTTTTTGGGGTTTAGTTTTTATCTCCATCGTTTGTACTCTTCGTTCTTTTGTCATTATAGTAAAATTATCTTTACTTGTGATTTTTTATCCTCTTTGGAAGGGTTTTTCCATGTTAAATTTGTGTGTTTAATTTCTCAATTTATTCTGCTATTTTTTTACTTGTTGCTTAATTGGGTTGATCCCAATAAGTGGTATCAGAGCTGGTTCAATTTTCGTAGATTAATCCATTCAATGATGGCAGCAACAAGGTTTGAAATTGAGAAGTTCGATGGTGAGACAAATTTCAATCTATGGCAAGTTCGAGTGATGGCAATTCTAGTTCAAACCGGCTTGAATAAGGTTGTTACCAGGAAAAAAAGCCTGAGAATCTAAATCAAACAGAATGGGAAGAGCTTGATGAAAAGGCATTATCTACAATCCAGTTGTGCCTTGTGAATACAGTATTGCAAGAGGTATTGATGGAGAAAACCTTATCCGCCTTATGGAAAATGTTAGAAACTCTTTATGCAACTAAGTCTCTGGCTGACCGTTTAGTTTTGTAACAACATTTATTTACGTTTTGTATAAACAAAAGTGAGTTTCTTAGAGATCACATCAGTTAATTCATTATTCTTTTAAATGATTTAAAGAATGTTGAGGTTCATATTGACGATAAAGATCAAGTTATGCTATTATTGTGCTCTTTACCCTCTTCATACAAGCCTTTTTATAGAGACCTTGATTTATGGCAGAGACAAACTCTTGTTCGAAGACATGAAGGGTCATTTCTTGAGTAGAGACAAACTCGACAATGAGTTTGGTTTGGATAGTAAGGCAGATAAACAAGCTTCCGTTTTAGTAGCATCAAAGAAACGAGACAAAAAGGTGTCGCTATTGTAAAAAGTTAGGTCGTTATAAACTGCGAAAAAAGAGCTACTGAGAGTAACGAAGAAGATGTAGCTGATACTAATTTGGCCGATGAAAGTAGTGACGATTTCTTGTTAGTGTCAACGAGCGATAACTCCAAGCTCACGTCTGAGTGGATCCTAGATTCAGGATGTTCTTTCCACATGTGTCTCAATAGAGAATAGCTCTCTACATACAGTTTGGTTGAAGGTGGAATTGTGCACATGGGAAACAATTCATCTAGTAAAGTAATTGGTATTGGTACTATTAAAATTAGGATAAATGATGGGACGATTAGGACACTCTCAGATGTCAAGTATGCATATGATTTACAAAAAAATCTTATCTCCTTGAGTATTTTAGACTTGAAAGGATGCAGAAACAATATCGAGTTGAGCGACATTAAAGTATCTCGTGGAGCTCTCATTTTGTTAAAAGGTAAAAGAACCGAAAGTCTTTATATTCTGGAAGGTTCTATAGTGACCGGTGAAATCGGACGTCCCTCATCCATTATGGAGTCGAAGTCAGATCGGACGTCCCTCATCCATTACAGAGTCGAAGTCAACTAATTTGGAGCGAAAGTAACTTGGTCATAGGAGGGAAGAAGGTATGACGGTTTCGTTGAAGAGAGATTCTTTTTTGGATACAGGTTTTGAAAAGTTACGACACTGGGTTCGTAAAAATCAAACCCGGGTTAATTTTGATTTGGCAGTGTACAAGTCGAAGGCTAGAAGTCTTCCAATTTCTAAGCACAGATTCGACTCAGTTAAGTCCCTACATAGTTCAAGATAGGTTCGTGGCGAGCTTTGGCAAAGATGGCGTTGTGGAAATATGAGTTAAGGTGGAGTTTTGTTGAGTATGACTCCTATTTCAGTCAAATTTGGGAAATAATCTTTCAGTTAAACTCTATTTATTTGTTTCAATCAAACTCTGATTAGTCTAGATTATTTTATTATTATTTGACCTATGAATTTAGCCTATAAATAGGCTCTTTTACAACCTTAGAAAACACACCCATTAGAGATTAGAACTCATAACACATTTAGAGAATTTGATGTTTATATTTTGAGGGTTCTTTATTTTTGGGTTATCGGGGTTTAGTTTTTATCTCCATCTTTTGTAGTCTTCGTTCTTTTGTCATTATAGTAAAATTATCTTTGCCCATGATTTTTTATCCTCTTTGGAGGGATTTTTTCACGTTAAATTTGTGTGTTCAATTTCTCAATTTATTCCGCTATTTTTTTACTTGTTGCTTAATCGGATTGATCCCAACAATATAAAGTATAGACAACGGAATGGCAATGGTGATTTCCAATCTTCCCTTATTACTTTTTTTTTGGGGGACCAAGGAAACATATATTGCAAAAGTTAATATTTTTTCAGTAGGATAATTTATTCAACAGATGAAAAATGTTATGTGTACATTGAGTCTAATTATTACATTTATTTTTTATATAATTTCTAAATTTATTTGTAATCAAATATTCAAATATGTTCGAATTTAGTCTTTTTAATCATTATAATATTAAGAGTGTCAATCGAATTAAAATTGAATTATCATAATTATTATATTGCTAATTATAAGCAACATTGCCTAAATACAAAAGAAGACCATAACAAGGAGCACCTCAACAAGACCACAACAAGATCCCTTTACAACCCCCAATTAACAAAACCCAACACCCTTACAAGCACCTTAATCTTTATCACAGGATATCCTCAACCAAAACAAAGCCACACCAACAAGGAGCAAAAACCCAAAGCAAGAGACACGTCGAATACAAACAAACCACCCAAAATTAAAACATAAAAGACAAAACACTAAGCCAAAAAATCACCAAATTTAAATCTATATTTGTATAAATAAACTCCTTGTATTTACCATTTTCCCTGGAATATTTTGCTCACACTATAACTGTATCTTCCCAAACATTAAGTGCAAAGCAATACTAATATGAAAAAATGTATGAATACGTGTCCCTTTAAGTAAAGACTGAGCCAAAAGTTATTAGACGACCTAATATTTCTTTAGAAGTCTTGAGTTTGTATTCTCCATGGAAAAATGGAAAGATAAATCCACTTGACATCACTTTACTTTTCTACAAGCATTCTCACGTTACATGGTAATGATGGTCTTTTGTCCCTAGAGGGAAAAAAATAATCTTTTTAGAGAATAATCTACGTCATAATTAAGATAGATGGACAGATTGTTTAAATTTTTTATCGATCTGTACATACTAGATAATATAGGAATAATTGTGATTCAATCTCTTTTAAAATAATAAAATTATATATTAATATATAATAGAATTAATTGCACTTTGATCCTACAAACGGACAAAAAATTTAATTAATTTCTTAAAATTGATGAAATCATAAACTACAATACATGATAAAATTATATATATTTTAACTTCTCAAAAATTTATAATTCAATTTCAGTCCTCAAAATTTTTTTGAATTTGCTTCTAAAACTAGACATAATATAGAATTAGCTCAATCTAATCTCTAGTTCTATTGCACGAAATTTTCTTCTTTCCTATGAACTTTGGACTAACGTATTAAATACAACGATTTGGTTTTATTTGTTATTTAATTACTGTAACATCTCAAATTTAGTTCCATAAAATTTAAAAAAATATCAAAAATAAGGAATTGACCTAATGGTTGGTTATTAAATATAAAAGCTTGAAGTTTAGTTAGAGGTCTCAAGTTTAAGTTTCAACTTTTACAAAATAAATTATTTTTTTGCAAATTCTCCTTTTTTTTATGTGTTGGCAACCAAGCTTAGTAAACCTAGGTATAAATACAGTTTTTTTATCAAAATAATCAGCTTTTTAACCCATTTTCTTTTGCCTTAGCCGTCCCTAACCCCCTCTCCCTCTCTTCATCTCTATTTTTTTTCTTTTTCTTTTTTACTCCATTGTTGTTGTTGCCTACACCTCCGCTTTTACCATCTTCTTCTCCTTTTTGCATCAAGATTGTGTACCATCTCCTTTGCTATATTGCTGCAATTTTCCCTCAATTAAATTAGCCCTAGATCTGAAATTTTGAACTCCAAGATCTATCACAAACATCACCTAGAAAGTGCCATTGTCGTTTCTCTCGACTAGCTTGTGTAAGGTCTCTTCTCTCTTCAATTTCTTAATTAATCTTGTCCATTAAAAACCTAAATTTCCAAATCTGGAATTTAGGGGATTTTAAATGTTTTTAAATGCATTTTCCAGATTTTAATGAGGTTTCAAATCATTTTAAAATTCAGCCCCAATTTCGGCCATCATGGGTGGTGGTGCATGTGCATATGTGTAGAATAGGGAGTTGTTTTGTTTTTGAATCTTGCCCAATTAATTCCAGCCTTAATCTAATTTCTTGAACCCTCCTAATCATCTATTAAACCCATGTCAATTAGGGAAAAAACATTCTTGATTGTTTGGGCATTCGAAACTCACAAATCGAGAAGCGTAAGTACGGTTAAGTGTAAATTTAATTGTTGTTTCAACATAGTTGTAAGGTAAATGTTATGGATTGATTAAATGAAATAATTGAATAATTATTAGCTATTGATTTTCCAGTATATTAAGGAATTAGGTGCTGATCCAAACGCCTTGAATCAACCGTAAAGCCGAAGAACGATTGTACGTATGGTTCGCGTCGATACAAGGTAAGGAATCGAACTAGTTGAATTCGCAAAATAGTTATTAATTCGAAAATTGGTTTGAACCCATAAGTGGATAAGTGGGATTCACTAGGGTGTTTGCGAGAAAGTGAAAAATAAGGTGTGGGTCTTAAATTTGTAAAATTTGTTTGATAATGATAAATGTCATGTTATATAAATTAGCTTGCTGATTGATTTGGCATAGTAGCCAAAATATTAGTTTTGTGAGTGGCCGAACCAGGTACGTTTTGAGCTTTAAAATACTGATGTGTTGGCAAAATTGCTAGTTTGACTGTATGAATGTGTAATTGAGATTGGTATGCATAGTTTTATTATGTGATATGAGAATGTTTGATTGAATGGTATATATGAAATGTTGAGATATTAGTTTTATGCATGATTTAAATGCATGAAATATTTACTATGATATATATACGTAAGGTTGCTATTGTGCATAATGAAATTCGTAAAGTATGTGAATTGAACGATATTGATAGATATCATCTTAATGGTAATTTGAAAATTGGAACATTGCTTCCTTTCTCTGAAAGTATGTGATTATTAAGGACATGTTGAGCATGTCGAATAAATGTGAAAAGTATTGAAATGTGATTATATATGAATTTGTATAACATATTGCATGTGCATTGGGATGAGAATTTGTGGTTGACGGATGAATTCCGTGGAGTACCGGTGGCATGTTAAGTCTGCATATATATTTAGTTAGTGCACTGCATTTGGAGTGCCAAGGTGATTGGTGATTATATCGCATTATTTATTTGGCAATTTCAGTGCATTATTGATTATTGATGGTTTTACCACATCGAGCATTGCTCATATACATTGGAGTTTGGCAAACAGGTTTGGAGAATTCGTGCTGTATAGTGGATGGTATGGGTAGGATCTCACATGTGCATTTTTCACGATCTTGTCCATTTGAAAATTATTATTGTTAATGTTTGATTGTGTTATTGGTACCTATATGAATTTGCCTGTATGAATGCTTAATACTCATTAGTCTCACACTGAGCTTGTTAAGCTCACCTCATTATCTTAACTTCTAAGATAATGATTAAACTTAGGATCTGAATTGGCATCCGGACATACGGCAGATGTCAAACTTTACTTCGTCTTTTTATTTTAATTTAATTACATTTTTAGGTTGTTTTATTATTATTTGGTTTTGGATTGTAAAGTTTTTTTAAACTATGGTTTGGGAATATTCGAGATTTTTGGGTTTTTATTCATGCATGACACACATATTTGGTATAGATACACGATTTTTATAAATATGTTGAAATGGACTATGCATGATATATGACTAAATTAATAATTTGACTAGTAACGGTACATTTCTACTGCTAAGAAATAACAAAATGATTTTTCAAAGGCAACGCATAGTAAGGTTTTACAAAAACTCACCTAATTTACTAATTTGACCTAAGCATAGTTGGACTAAGTAAATGGACGTTTTCCAAAGCTAAAAATAGAAACCACAGTTTTATAAAAAGAAGTACTTGAAGGTTTTTAACTATCATTAGAGTAAGTTCAACACTAAGGTGTCCAGTGTAGCCTTCCCGATTCGACCAAACATCTAGGCCGGGTTTGGGAGGTTACATTTAGTGTTCTTTTCTCAAGTATTAATGATATTTTTACAATAATTAATATTTTTAAAAATTTAAATTATGTAGTAATTACCTTCTATTAATTAAACCATCTAGGTATAATGTTTGGAAAGTCACCTAATAATTGGATTTAAATGTAATTATTTGTAATTGCACAAAGATGTCATGTTTATTATTCTTATTATTTTTATTAATAATCGTATTAGACTAACATAATGCAAATTATTTGATTTTAACTTTCCTTCCTTGTTTAAAAATTATTTTTATCATACTAATATTTTTTTATAAATATAAATTATGTAACTATGTAATTTTAATTTGTACTATAAACATGACATAAAGAATTACGATCTAATTATACTTGGCCAGTGAAACACGTCTAGGGAATTGTAATTCTCTGTAATTACATAATAGTGTAATTATTATCTTAATAATTACATTTTCATTCAATTACTTTGTGTTGTCTGAACAAATTCTCAGTGAATCAGAATTCTTGTAACGCCCCAATTTTCAGAAATTCTGTGAATGTTGGCATAGGTTTAATTATGTTAGTGGGCCTCTAGAAGGCCCAAGCTTAAGATAGAACCCGGTAATTTTAGTTAATTTTTGTTCCATAAGAAAAAGGGGGTGAAATTATGAAATAGGACCTATGTGAAAATGTTTCAAAATGCTATAGGCTAAATTGAAGTGGCCAAATAAATAGGAGTGCAAAATAGGAGGATTTGCATGACAAACCTCCCATTTTACATGAAGTGGCCAGTCATCATGTTGTTGTAGACAATATGATCACTTGATATCCATAATTCATGGTACAAATTGATAATGGGTTAGGTAAATGTTCCATGATAATGGATTAGATAAATATTCCATGATAATGGGTTAGGTAAATGTTCCATGATAATGGTTTAGGTAAATGTTCCATGATGGGAATTTCATGTCTTTTGTATTAAAGAATTAAATGGATGAAATATGAAATTTTATTAAAAGAAAAAGGGGTGAACAGAACGAAGTTTTGTCCATCTTTGTTCATCATAGCCGAAAGTTAGAGAAGAGAAAGGAGAGGAGAAAGCTCTTGAATGTTCGGTCACTTGGGGAAGAAAATTAAAGGTAAGTTCATGGTAGTTTGCTTCTATCTTGATGTTCATGAGTTCTTCTTGATTCTACCTTAACTCTTGAAGCATATTTTGGTTTTTAGTTGTGTTGTGAGCATTTGTTCATGAATTAAAATGAAGGAAATGGTTGTTGTTTCATGTTCTTTTGATGAAAAATGGAAGATATGTGAAGTTGAGCCAAACAAATGAGCATGCATGTGCTTAGATGCTAAGGGGAAAAATCGGCTAATATGTTGTGCTTTAAAATAATGAAATGGAGATTATACTTAAGTAAAATCATAGATATGTGATGATTGATTGGTGATATACATGTTTAAATAACATGCATGCAAGTTATGTGTGAAAGAGTGATTTGGTAATAAATCTGCTTGGGACAGCAGCAGTAACGTGACTTTGGAAAATCACCATAAATTGTTGGAGATGAGTTAGAAGCTGCATAAATTATGTAGTTAAAGCTTAATGAGTCTAGTTTCAAATGGAATAAACGAGAACATATTTTGAATTCTGTACAATGAGAAATTTGATTCGTAATGAAGAGTGGTCAGATTAGTCAAACAGTGAAACATGAGAAACTTTAAGAAAAATCTGGTATTGATTGGCCATACCAAAAATTCTGAAAATTTTATGGATAGAAGATATATGAGATTATTTTCAGGGAAAATTAACGGAACTTGATTTGGAGTTTCGTAGCTCCAGTTATAAATAATTTAGTGACTGTTGCTCAGGAAGACAGCTTGCAGTGAAATTATAATTATGTGGTAAACATTGACAAAAATTTGTTAATGAGTTGCTTATTGATTTCTTATAAGCTTACTATGATCTGTAGGTGTGGTTGGCCGAATATTGTAAGGGGTTGATACGTAGTTCGTATTTGAATAGTTAGATTAATGTGTTAGTAATCCAATTGTAGGCAGTTCGTGTGTGGATCTCGTCAGCATATCGTCGCAAACAGGTGTGTAACTAACACCCTCTTTCTTAGTCTGGATCGGCAAAAGTCGAAAAGCCGAAATGCTGAAAATCGGTATTTTGTAGATTTGCGAGTGTGCAAATGCTCGTGAGGTAAATCGATTAATGTTTTTGGTAAGCTGCAAAATTTGGACTGCAAATTGCATGATTTCTGTGCCCTTGATATTTTTGGGCTTAATGGGCCAAAATTGGAATGATGGGCCAACGGGCCCAATTCGGTAAGAACCCTCGGTACGTGATTCTGTTAGTACGTGAAAAGTAGGAATATGCATGAAAAACCCTAAAATAGATAAATTACTGAAATACCTTTAAAAGTAGAAAATTTATAGTTTTACCCCTAGTAGATAAATTACCGAAATACCCCTAGGGTTAAATTGACCTAAATGCATGTTTGACTGTTGTTATTTACTGCATGCCATGTTGTTATTATCTGATGCATGGGATTGGGATATTGACGGAGGAAGTACTGAAAGTGGCTTGTCCACATACTGGAGGCTTTGCCTCAATTTACTGTTAACTGAGCAGCAAGGCTGAAACTGTGGAGTGTTGGGCTGGGTGGGTTGAGCTATTCCCCACATGGAGTGTAGGACTGGTACGGGTGGAGTGTAGTGGTTGGTGGGTTGAGTAGTCTCCCCAAATGGACTTGCATATGTTATTGATGTTGCATGTATTTTGAAATGGGCCTATGGGCCATACTGTTATCTGAATAAGGGGCTAAGGCCCAGTTTATAGTAATCTGAAAAGGGCTCTGGTCCAGTACCACTGTTACCTGAATGGGCTTAGGCCCAATAGGCTTGAGCTGACTTGGGCTTTGAATGGGTTTTCCTTACGCACTGAGTTTCCCCAAACTCACCCCTTTTATTTTCATCCACGCAGGAAATCCCCAACCATAGTGGGCTTGGAGCTGTGAGGGAATTCGGAGTGGCCACCCGTTCTGAAAGTTTGGTTTTCTTCTGGTGAACTGGACATCCTATTATTTACGTTGAGGTTTGGGTTTTTAAATGTAATAAGACCGCTTAATTATTTTTGATGGTTTTAATATGTATTACTAAGATATGTATTACTTATTTTAACTGTTGAAATTGGATAGCTTTAGGGCACGTTTTCAAAAAAAAACAACAATTGATTTCAAAATAACACGACAACAAGCAAAGCTTCCGCAATGAAAGTATTTTCCAAAATTAATCACTTTTCCTAAAAATGACTTAATCAAATCGGTTTCCTAGAAATATCCATGACGTTAAGGTGTGGCAATGGCGGTATGCATGTCTAGGATTGGATCCGAAGGGAGCTTGGTACTTAAGCAGTCCGATGGACTCACCACCTCTTTTCCGGTTTCCTACCTGGTGCACAGCTTCCATTCACTTTAACCTATAATGAAATTATCTTTTAAAACACTAAGTAAGTTTTTCTGGATCAACAATATAAAATGTTTTGAACGCTTCGATATGGCATGTCGGATCCGGTCATAACGTCTGGGTCAGGTTCGGGGTGCTACAATTCTTTATAATATTCTATATATGAAATTATTAAAATGTATAAAACAAATTTAATTCTATATTTGTATAAATAAATAAACCCCTGGTGTTTACACCACCATCCCTATAATATTCTTTTCACTCTATGGTTGTATCTTCCCCAACATTAAATGCAATGCAATATTAGGAATATGAAAAAAAATGAATGAATATCCAGTCCCTTCTTTCACGTTACATGATAATGATTTGTTTTTTTGCTAAAGGAAAAAAAGAAAAGAAAAGAAAAAGCAGCTATACTTATGTAAGAAACGCTAATTTACAATTACTTTATGATGGTACAATATTTTCTAATATTATTTTACTAATTACTAATATAAATATAAAAAATAATAATATATCTCAAACATGTAAAATTTTCAATTTAATTCTCTTAAATTATAAATTAATATATAATTAGTCTCTTCAATAATGATGAAATTATAAATTAATACATGATAAATTTATATTTTGATCTATGGAAAAATTATAATTAAATTTCGTCCTCTTTTATTTTATTTTTTTGGATTTGCCCCCATTTTTATTAATTCGAGAATTACTTAGAATTGTTATTTATTTTTTCTAGGCTGAGAATTTTTTTTAATTTACAAATCATATATTATATATATTATATTATAAGATCTTAGGTCCCAGTTGACGTGAACAGTGTAATTTTTTGACACTTATCATACCCATTTTGTCAATATGTGGTAAATTTTTTTATACAACCAATTTTTATCTCCACATCAATTAAAGAATACTCACATAGTTTACCTTATAAATAAGGGTAAATTTCTTTACTATTTTCATATGCTGTCTAGAGTTTATTCTTTTGAAGAAATTTATGAGAAAAAAATATTATTTATATACAATAATATAGATTATAGGAAAGTGAGAGGTAGCAAATTTTCTACTTAGAGGTGGATTTGAGGGGCAGGTAGGGGCTTGGCCAAAAAAATGAAAAAATTTCAATTTAGTTCTCTTATAAGTTGAAAAACTATAAATTAATACATAGTGAAATTGAATTTTGACCCTCTCAAAATAAAAAATTTTCAATTCAACCCCATTACAAGTAGAGAAATTATAAATTAATATATTGTAAAATTGTATTTTAACCCCTAAAAATGAACAAAAATTATGTTTAAGCCCCTCAAGTTGATGAAATTATAAATTAATACATAATAAATTTATATTTTAATTTATAAAAAAATTATAATTAGATTTTGATCCCGATAAAAAATATTTTGGATTCAAACAGATCCCATTAGGTAAGAATATCCCTTTCATTCTCGAGCAACCACCTAAACCAAGAGTATTTGAACTACTCAATCATGATATTCAACTTCGTCCATATTCCATCCAACAATAAGATCCTAAATTTCCTTTTCTTGGACAAGGACACTACCCAAAATTTGAACTGCCCCAAAAACACAACTTTCTCCTCCTTGACACTGACAATCATCGTATCTTGTAAGGCAACTGTACCCAAATCCTACCCAGCTAATCAAAAGTTTCAAGCGACAAATTTACCCCAACTATCCATACCCCTAATTTTCCAACTCAACTTAGATTGAAGATAGAATATGTCCAATTTCTCAATCATTTATAGAGGCTCGAACAGCATGTGATGTGTAGACTACTGCCACGCGCCTTTTCGCTGCACTCACCAGTACGAAGCTCTCTCGCCTCCGTCACAATCTCCACTCTCTTAAGAAAGGTAACCTTTCGATCAAAGACTATATAGAAAAGATAAACAACACAAATGCCTTGATAAAAGCCTCTGGGTCTTGAATCTCGGATGCAGAGAAGGTAGAAATCGTTCTTGCAGGCTTACCCCCGGGTTCGACGCCGTTCTCACCTTAGCATCGTTCTCATCGAAACCTCTATTTTGCGCGGAAGCGTGTGAAAGAGTAAAAATATTGTACTGAAAAATCACACTAAGTTCAATTCCCAGGAAAGAGAGGTAGATCACGAAGATCACTTAAATACCAAGTCTTTTCTAGCCAAAATATCCCTCTATCGTAATTTAATAGCACAATAAATCACTACAATCACATTCACAAAATATGCAAAATAAATAATAAAGAACACCAGAATTTTAACGAGGTTCAGCAAATTTTGCCTACGTCCTCGGGCACTACCAAATATATTTCATTCCAAAAATTACAAGTGAAATTTACAAATAGTGAGAGAGAATAATGCCTTAAGTAGAGAATGACAATTATGGGATGAAGAAAGTAAGAAATGGTTAGGCCTATTTATAGTTGAGGTTCAAGGATCAACTTGTAATGTCACTATACAATTAGGGACCAAAATTGAAATTATCCCATGCTAACTTTTAACCCAACTTGCCAACCAATCTTACTTTCTACTTTCGGTGCCCACCCTTTTTGACTTTTCAAACAATGGGTGGGTTCTAATAATCTCCACCTTGAAGATTTGATTAGGATAATCTTATCTTCACACAATTCTTTCTGCCTTTGACAACAATACTTGATAGTGTCTTCTTCAACTGTTAAACTTGCAGGATATTAATCAAGTTCAAACAATGTTCAAACTTGGTTACTGTTACCACCTTGGTCATCATATCTGCGGGATTATCTGTAGTCTTGATCTTCTGAAGACAAATTTTCCCCTCATTAATAATTTCCCGTACAAAGTGGAAACGTACGTCAATATGCTTTGTACGTGCATGATAAACTTGATTCTTTGCTAAATGAATAGCACTTTGACTATCACAATACACGTTAATATGCTCCTGGACCAATCCCAAGGTTTTAGTCATACCTTGTAACCAAATAGCCTCCTTTACAGCCTCTGTTACAGCCATGTACTCGGCTTCTGTGGTTGACAACGCAACTATAGACTGTAGTGTAGACTTCCAACTTATTGGTCCTCCAGCAAGTGTAAACACATAACCGGTGGTTGATCTTCGCTTGTCCAAATTACCGACATAGTCAGAATCAACGTACCCAATAACACCTTTACCAAGTGTATTATCCTGCTTGAACAGTAATCCAACATCCACGGTCTTCTGAATATACCGTAGAATCTATTTCACAGCTTGCCAATGTTCTTTTCCAGAATTATGCATATACCTGCTCACTATACTAACTGCCTGTGAAATGTCGGGTCTTGTACACACCATTGTATACATCAAGCTACCCACTGCATTAGAATATGGAACTTGCAACATGTATTCTCGTTCTGTATTCGTCGAAGGAGATAGTTGTGCAGAAAGCTTGAAATGAGAAGCCAACGGGGTACTTACAGGTTTTGTCTATTCGTTCATGCCCAACTGCTGTAGTATCTTTTTCAAATACTGCTTCTGAGACAAGCTAACTCTATCATGAGCTCTATTTCTCCATATTTCCATGCCGAGAATCTTTTTAGCTTCTCCTAGATCTTTCATCTCAAATTCGAGATTGAGTTGAGTCTTCAATCTTTCAATCTCAATTTTGCTCTTAGATGCTATTAGCATATCATTAACATATAAGAGCAAGTATATAAAAGTTCCTTCTTGTAGCTTCTGAAAATACACGCAATGATCAAATTTACTTCTTGTGTACCTTTGCCCTTTCATAAACTGATCAAATTGCTTGTACCACTGCCTCAAAGATTGCTTCAATCTATAAAGCGAATTTGTCAGTTTGCAAACCCATTTTTCTTTTCCAGCAACATTGAATCCATCTGGCTGAGTCATATAGATTTCCTCTTCCAAATTACCGTGTAAAAAATGCAGTCTTCACATCAAGTTGAACTAGTTCGAGATCATATTGCGCAACCAAAGCTAACAAAATCTGTATAGATGAATGCTTCACAACTGGAGAAAACACTTCATTATAGTCTATTCCTTCTTTCTGAGCGTAACCCTTTGCTACCAATCTAGCCTTGTATCGAATTTCATTTTTACCAGGAAATCCTTCCTTCTTTGCATATACCCATTTGCATCCAATTGCCTTCTTTCCCTTCGGTAGTGTCACCAACTCCCAGGTCCTATTTTTATGAAGAGACTGCATTTCTTCATTCATTGCTTGCTTCCACTTTACACCATCAGGGTTACTTATTGCTTCTATGTAAGTAGAAGGAATATCATCATCTGTAATTGGAAGTGCATAGGCCACTATATCATCAAAGCGAGCAGGCTTACGAATCTCTCTTCTTGGCCTCCTTTATGCATTGAATCTTGTTGCTGTATAGGTTCTTGGGTAGGAACCTCTTCATCATTTGTCCCTTTAATATTAGCTGGATCATCGTTAACCTTTTCAAGCTCCACCTGCTGTAAAGTACTACTGGTTTTGTCATCCTTTTGTGAATCCTTGTACTTTAACATGGTTGACTCATCAAAAGTCACATCTCTACTGAAAAAAATCTTCATTGTATCAGGACACCAGAGACGGTATCCTTTTACTCCATCAGTTATACCCAAGAATAATGCTTTCTTTGCTCCTGGGTCTAACTTAGATTCTTTTACATGATAATATGCAGTGGAACCAAATACATGTAAAGAATCATAATCAGTAGTAGATTTACCAGTCCACATCTCCATAGGAATTTTTCCATTTATTGCAGCTGATGGCAAACGGTTAATTAGATGGCACGCATATGTAACTGCCTCAGCCCAAAATTCCTTTCCCAATCCAGCATTGGACAATATACATCGAACTTTCTCCAGTATAGTTCGATTCATGCGTTCTGCCACCCTATTCTGCTGTGGTGTATCCCGAACAGTGAAGTGTCGCACAATGCCCTCATCTTGACATACTTGTAGAAATGGATCATTTTTGTACTCAGTGCCATTATCTAATCGAAGTCGTTTGACCTTTCGACCAGTCTGAGTCTCCACCATCTTTTTTCTATTTCAAAAATGCATCCAAAACTTCACTTTTTCTTTTCATTAGATACACCCATACTTTTCTTGAATAATCATCAACAAAAGTAACAAAATAGTGCATACCTCCCAAAGAAGCCACTTTGGTAGGTCCCCACACATCACTGTGAACGTAGTCCAGAATTCCTTTCGTATTGTGAATTGCTGGACCAAATTTTACCCTCGTCTGCTTGCCCAGAACACAATGTTCACAAAATTCCAATTTGTAAGAATTTGCACCTTTCAACAAGCCTTGCTTCGCCAAAGTCTGCAAAGCTTTTTCACCAGCATGTCCTAATCGCATATGCCATAATCTGGTAGCCTCTGAATCTACATCTTTTGTAGAAACTGTTGATGTTGATCCAATAACTGTACTTCCATTTAAAAAGTATAAGTTATTTCTTCCTGTGCCTTTCATCGTCGTCAATTTCTCAGCTACTACTTTTAGTAATCTATCTCTCAAAGTGATTGTGAGCCCTTTAGATTCTAGGGCCCCTAATGAGATGAGATTTTTCTTCAGGCTAGGTACGTAGCGAACATCTGTCAAGACTTGGATTGAGCCGTCGTGGTTCTTCAATTGGATTGTACCGACTCCCATTGTCTTACAAGCACTATCATTGCCTATAAGAACAATTCCACCTTCTAGCTCTTTAAGACTAGAAAACCAGTCCTTATTAGGACACATATGGTAAGTACATCCTAAATCCTAAATCCACTCATCCGTTTGACATGCCATTGCCATGCCAACCAAGCTAAAGTCTGACTCCTTATCATGCTCCGCTACACATGTTTTAGAAATAACCTTGCCCTTTTATAGCTTAGGACAATTCTTTTTCCAATGCCCTTTTTCACGGCAAAAGGCACATTCATCTTTGGCGGGTCTCCCTTTGGACTTTCCCCTTCTACCAGATTTACTGCTGTGTGAACGACCTCTTGCTGTTAAGACTTCTGCAGTTGTATCTCTGTGATCTCTTTTATCTTTCTTTCGAGTCTCAGATCTATACAACGCACTACAGACTGCATCAAATGTGATCGTGTCCTTCCCATGAAGCAATGTGGTGGTAAGATGATCATATTCATCAGGAAGGGAATTCAACAATAATAATGCTTTTCTTCATCTTCAAATTTCTAATCCAAATTTAGCAAGTCTGCTAAAATTTTATTGAATGAGTTCACATGGTCATTCATCGACATACCGGGTGCATACGTGAATCGATAAAGTTTCTTTTTCATATAAAGCCTAATTTCAAGACTTTTCGTTAGAAACTTTTCTTCCAGTGTATCCCATAACTTCTTCACTGATGTCTCCCTCATGACAGAGTACTTCTGTTCTTTGGCCAAACATAGACGGATTGTACCACACGCCTGTCTATTGATCTTGGCCCACTCCTTGTCATCCATCTTGTCAGGTTTTTCTTCAATGGCTATATCTAGCTCTTGCTGACATAAGACATCCAGGATCTCACATTGCCACATACCAAAATTATTGGTACCGTCAAATTTCTCTACTTCAAATTTTGTATTTGTCACAGTAGTCCTTGCTGATGACGATGCTGCTGCCATTTTTCTCCTCAATCCCAACTATTGTATACGTGAACAGTATTGTATATGTAAATAGTATTGTATACGTTAATGGTATTGTATACGTAAATAGTGTCGTAAATGGTCGTATTCCCCAAGTACGAATCTGACTCTGATACCAATTGCTGCGCGGAAGCGTGTGAAAGAGTAAAAATATTGTACTAAAAAATCATACTAAGTTCAATTCCCAGGAAAGAGAGGTAGATCACGAAGATCACTTAAATACCAAGTCTTTCCTAGCCAAAATATCCCTCTATCGTAATTTAATATCACAATAAATCACTACAATCACATTCACAAAATATACAAAATAAATAATAAAGAACACCAGAATTTTAACAAGGTTCAGCAAATTTTGCCTACGTCCTCGGGCACTACCAAATATATTTCATTCAAAAAATTACAAGTGAAATTTACAAATAGGGAGAGAGAATAATGCCTTAAGTAGAGAATGACAATTATGGGATGAAGAAAGTAAGAAATGGTTAGGCCTATTTATAGTTGAGGTTCAAGGATCAACTTGTAATGTCACTATACAATTAGGGACCAAAATTGAAATTATCCCATGCTAACTTTTAACCCAACTTGCCAACCAATCTTACTTTCTACTTTCGGTGCCCACCGTTTTTGACTTTTCAAACAATGGGTGGGTTCCAATACTCTACCACTCCAACGTCTCGTCGACATGTTGATTGAGTATGAAAATCGACAGATGCGTGTAGTACAAGACGTGTTTCTTCATGCCAACCTTCTCGAATCTGGTCCATTGCTGCCACTGGTTGATTCAGTGCGTGGTGGTCACCCACCGTCTGGAGTTCGCGGGAGAAGGTTCTGATCCTGCATACAGTGTCAAATTTGCAGACGATTTGGACACGTAGCTCAGATATGCTTTTACTGATATAATCGAGACTTTGATAGCCCACCGTCAGTGGATCAGGGTTCAAATCGTACCGATCGTCCTAGTCCAGGCTTGGTTGTTGGTTTCTCTATTTCGTCGCCAGCCCCTGGTCTATTTGTTGGCTCTCCTTCGATGGTGCTATAAGGTTTTTTTTCATAGTGGAAGTCACTGGCCATCTATTGCACCATATTTTTCGCACATGAATAATAAGGTTTCTAATCATTTGTTGCCTATGATGACAGAATAGGTATGTTTGTTGGGCCTCATGGTGGGTCAAAGGCACCCTTTAAATTTGGCCGAGAGTCCACATTTTCTGCTGCAGGTGCAATTCAACCGAATGGGTAGTGAATTTTCTAATGGGTTGCACATGCTTGGTAAGCAATTTGGTCCGCATCAAGATTTTGGGGGTGTTTATAATTCATTTGGGTCACATGGTTATTCATTACCAGATAGGCCGAATTCAAATCATGTGGAAGTTGCACCCTCTTGTGGGTTTGGATGCGAGCTTGGGCTTTCTGGTCTTGGTGCGTATAATGAGTCTGGGTCGTCCGTTTCTTGGCGAACCAAACCAAGAGCTCAGGTTTACACTGGCTCTGATCCTTGCAATGGGCTTCCTCGTATACTTGATTTACATGCTTCTAATGTGTCCAACTCTACTGGGTCTAATGTTCATGCTTCTTAGTTTGGGTCTAACTTTGATGGTTCTTATTTGTATGTCCCTATGTCCGTAGGTACTGCGTTATGGTATCTAGATTCTGGGGCTACGCACCATGTATGTCACGATGCTTCTGCATTGAATGGCTCTACACCCTTCTCAGGTAAATCTTCTCTTTTAATGGGAGATGGAACTCCTACCATAATCTCGTCTGTTGAAAATTCAGTATTACCTACTTCGCATAAATTGCTTCGTTTATCTAATGTCTTGTGCATACCAACCATATGGAAGAATCTCCTATTTGTATCTTAATTTTCCACTGAAAATGATGTGTTTTTTGAATGTCATCCGACTTATTGTGTTACTAAGGACATCAAGACTTAGGAAATTTTACTGAAAGGCCATATTCGTGATGGGCTTTATCATTTTTCTCCGCTGACTGCAACTGCTCTGTCTATTATGACTCCTTCTATTGCTAACATTGGGACTCTGACTCAGGCTGACAGCTGTGATATTTTTACTCTATGGCACAAGCGTCTTGGTCATCCCTCTGCTTCTGTTGTTCAGTTTGTTTTAGATATGTGTAATATTGTTTCCAATAAAGTTTGTCTTGATACTTATTGTATTGCATTGCAAAAAGGGAAGTCTCATAAACTCTCATTTTTGCTATCTACTATTGAATACAATGATCCGTTTGCTTTAGTTGTCTCTGATCTATAGGGACATGCATCAATTCCCTATGGAGGCCATTAGTATTATGTCCCGTTTATTGACATGTGCACTCGATTTACTTGGTTATATCTTATTCGTCAAAAGTCTTAGCCAGTAGATTGCTTTGTTCGATTTTAGCAATTAATTAAAAATCAGTTTGGGAAAAATATCAAACATTTTTAGAGTGATTGGGGAGGAGAGTTTCGAGCTTTCATGTCTGTGTTGGTGACTCAAGGGATAATTCATCGACTGTTCTGTCTGCACACATCAAAACAGAATGGGGTGGCTAAGCGCAAACATCGGCATATTGTCAACATGGGCATTACGCTTTTGGCCTAAGCAAATCTTCCTATGGATTATTAGGGTTACGCATTTTGTTGTGCTGTTCATCTTATCAATCGTCTTTCTACCGCAGTTCTAAAAGGACAGTCTCTATACAAGGTTCTACATGGCCAAGATTCCATATATGATAATTTGTGAGTGTTTGGGTGCTATTGTTTTTCGTGTCTGCGCTCCTTTCTGTGTCACAAGTTGAATTTTTTATATCAATCCTGTACATTTTTGGGATATAGTTCTCAACATAAAAGGTATCAATGCCTCACATCGGATGGTAAAATCATCGTTTCTTATCATGTTGTGTTTGATGAACATTGATTTTTATTTCCTCTGTCTGCTATGGGTAGATCCCCATCATTTTCCGGTCAATCTCTCTCCTCAACATATGTTCCTATTGTCAAGCTTGTTTGTTCTTGACCCTTAGAGCCCTTATCTGCTCAAACCCCTGAGTTGTCCTCACCTCCTGGTTTCTGTCTCTCACCTTCAACATATGCCACTCCTCAGGATATTTTGGGTTCAACTCCTGAGCCCCGTTCTTTTTCTTAACGACGATGGTGCTGTCAATCCACCTATGGTTCCTTTTAATGTTGTAGCTTCTCCTACTATTTTGTCCCCATTTTTGCCCTTAGAAAATACTCATCTGATGGTTACATGCTCTAAGGTTGGCAGTGTTAAGCTCAAGGCTATGTCTGTTAAAGCTATTGAGCCTTACATGATTGAGGAAGCCTTCTCTACCACTGAATGGTGTGTTGCTGCTCAGGCTGAGTACAATGGCTTCATTAATAACTCTACCTGGGAACTTGTTCTAGTACCTAATAATCGCAAAATAATTAGATGTAAATGGCTTTTTAAAGTAAAAAAAATCCTGATGGCACGGTCGCCCATCGTAAATCTAGGTTAGCAGCTAAAAGTTATTCTCAAGTATTTGGGTGCGATTTTAAGGAAACATTTAGTCTGGTAATAACACCTGCTACTGTTTGAATCATATTATCTGTTGTTGTTTCCAAAGGCTGGTAGCTTCGTCAGATGGATGTAAATAATACTTTTTTAAATGGAAATTTTACTGATGAAGTGTTTATGCAGCAACCTCCTGGGTACGTTTAGTACGGCTCTAATGGCAAACCTTTGGTCTTCGTCTGAAGAAGGCTTTGTATGGACTACTTTAAGCTTTGAGTGCTTGGTTCGAGAAATTGAAGTCTTTTCTTCTTTCTGCTAGTTTTCTTCTGTCCAAATCTAATGCATCTTTGTTTGTTAAAGTTACGCTTCCTTCACTCTTTATGTTCTTGTGTATGTTAATGATATTATCATTACTGAAAGTGAGCCTACTTGTATAAATAGTTTTGTTCAATAGTTGAATGAGGAGTTCTCCCTTAAAGATATGGGCGATCTTCATTATTTTTTAGGATCAAGGTTACTTGTTCTTCTGAAGGATGTCATCATCTATGCCAACAGAAGTACATCCGTGATCTACTCGACAGAAGCTCTATAACTTATGCAAAGAATATTCATACTCCAATGATTAGTTCATCTCTTCTATCTAAGGATGACCGAGAATGTCTTCATGATCCTACTGAGTAAAAAAGCTTGGCTGGTGCTCTATAATATGTTGTCCTAACTCGATCTGATATTGCCTACATTATAAATCATATATGTTAGTTCATGCATGCACCCTTTACTGTTCGTTTGATTGCATTAAAATGAATTTTGCGATATTTATGTGGTACCCTTGATTATGGGATTATTTTTTGACCGTCCGCTCGAATTTCTTTAGTTGGTTATGCCAATGCTAACTGGGGGCTGGATTTTGATGATCGCCAATCTACAACAGGTTACTGTGTGTACTTTTGTTACACGTCTGTCTCTTGGTGTTCCAAGAAGCAACAAGTCATCTCGAGGTCCACGGTTGAAGCTAGATATCAGAGTCTTACTGCCGCTACTAGTGATGTTACTTGGTTGGTCTCGTTACTACAAGAGTTACAACTTCAAACTGTTGATCCATCTACTATTTGGTGTGACAATTCTAGTGCAGTTGCAGTAGCTACTAATCTTGTTTTACATTCCAAGTTCAAACATGTCGAACTTGATCTGTTCTTTTTGCACGAGAAAGTTGCTGATGGTTCTATTGTCGTTGGTGAAGTACCTGTGTGTGATCAGGTTACTGACATTCTTACCAAGCCGCTCTCTGTTCGTCTTTTGCTCGGTTTCATAGTCTTTTTCGGGTCTTGCCTGTTAGGAAGATGGGTGAATGTTAGAATATAAAGATGAAAAACTCTGTTATTTTTAAGTTGTTAGTTTGTTATTCAAACAGTTATGCTGTTAGCAATAGTTACTAAATAACAGTTAGCTCATTCATCTATAAATACCATAGTTGTACTATTCAAATAGATTAAGAAATAATACAGTACAATTTTCAATTCTATTATTTCTATTTTTCAATACTTAGTATAATTTAGCTTTTTACCTGAGATTTCAACATTGTTTAAAAAGTTCAAAATAAACTTCATCCCATTTCTATATATGTCCCTCCTTATTTAGTTGGAATAGATTCTTTGGTGACACGTATTAATTGGTGCTTAAAACAAGATGGAGCAAACAAAGTTGATATTGCAACAATTTATGAAATTGGAGGCATGGGGAAGACAACCATTGCTAAAGTCGTTTACAATCAAAACATCCAAAGGTTTGAAGGTTATAGTTTCCTTGCTGATGTTAGAGAAGCGAGTAGAGAGTGTGACGGTTTAGTTCGTTTGCAAAGACAACTTATTTCAGATATCCTTAAAGGGAAAACACACAAAATATACAATACAGATAATGGAATTACTAGGATCAAAGAAGTTGTATGTTGTAGAAGGGTTCTTCTTATTTTTTACGATGTTGATGATGTGGAAAAAAATAAGAAAACTGATAGGAACTCAAATTCCTTTTCATCTTGGAAGTAAAATAATCATAACTAGAAGGCACCGATGTTTACTGAATACTCATTTCATAAGCCAAATGTTTCATTTGGAAGCATCATCCAATTATGGAGACTTAATCGAGTCATTTGAAGTGAAAGAATTAGCTTCAAGTAAATCCCTTCAACTTTTTAATTGGCATGCCTTTGGTTGCAAATCAATACCTGAAAGTTTTTATGGAGTGTGCAATAAATTTAGTGAAACACTGTGGTGGGCTTCCATTAGCTCTTCAAGTTTTGGGCTCTTCACTGTACAACAAAAGTATGAGCTTATGGAAAAGTGCATTGAAGAAATTAGAAGCAATGCCTAATAGAAAAATTCAAAAGATTTTAAGGATAAGTTATGATTCTTTGAAAAACGATCATGACAAAAATTTATTCCTTGACAAAGCTTGTTTATTTATTGGGAAAGATAGAAATTACACGACTACAATTCTAGATGGTTGTAATTTTTATACAACAATCGGAATTGAAAATCTAATAGGTAAGTCTCTCCTAACTATTAATGAAAAAAACAAGCTAATGATGCATCAAATGATCAGATATATGGGATGAGAAATTATTCGTCAAGAATATCCTGATATTGGAAAATGAAATAGGTTATGGCATAAAGACGCATTTGATGTAATAAGAGAAAAAGCGGTAAGAAACTTCCTTTACTTTATTTTTTTCTTATTTATATGTATCTAAATTTTATTAAACTGTTATTGTTTCTAATACAGGGTTTAAAAACAATCAAGTGCCTCATCCTCAACTTACGAGGATCATTGGAAAACAAGTCTAAAAGGGCAACTACAAGTCTACATTTTCCAAAGCATTCTAAAATTCAGTTTCTCGATGACGGTACGCAAACTCAATCATTTGCAAAGATGAAGATACTTAAATTGCATCAGTTGGATTATGTAAAACTTAAAGGAGACTTCAAAGACTTTCTGATAAGCTTAATATGGATATGTTCGCATGGATTTTTTAAGCAATCTCTTCTGGTAAATTTTGATATCAAAAGACTAGTTGTTCTTGATATTTGCAACAATAACCTTAAACAGGTTTGGAAGGATAAAGAGGTATGTTACCTACTAATTTCCCCCTTTTTTGGGGTTTGAAACCATAATACATTTTGTAGAAGAAGACAGTTTTCTTTTTCCTCGTTTTTGCAATGTCTCTCAAATTTAAAGATACTTAATTTCAACCATTCACATAGCCTTATCAAAACCCCAAACTTTTCAGGACTTTTAGTCTTTAGAAGTTGATGCTCAAAGACTGCATAAAATTGGTGAAGGTTGATTAGTCCATTGGTGAGCTAAAGATGCTTACTTTCTCTAACCTTAAAGATTGTAAAAGTCTTAGGAAACTTTCTAGGAGAATTGGTTCATTAATATCAATTGAAGAGCTTAATTTATCTAGTTGTTCAAGACTTGATGATGTTCCCAGAGAGTTGCGTAATATGAAATCATTAAAGGTACTTAATTTAGATAAAACTGCCATATATCAAGCTAGATTGTGGTTTCCCTGGCTTTTATCAAAAAGAAGCAAAGAATTGGATTTCTCTTTGGCATTTTTACTGTGCTCTTTGGTAAAATTAAGTCTTGAAAGTTGCAGATTATATGAAGATGTCATTCCCGATAATCTTTGGAATTTAGATTCCCTGAAGTCATTAAATTTAAGTAGAAACCCAATTCATTGCTTGCCTAGAAGTATAAAAAACCTTAAAAAACTTGATGAACTTCTATTGACTTTTTGCACTGCACTCCAAATGATTCCAAAGCTTCCAGTGTTGTTAAATTTTGCTAAGACATTTGTGTCAATAAAGAGCAACATAATAGTTCATCGTTCAAATATTCTGCATTGTTTTTTTAATTCCAAATGTTGTGTTATTTTTGGATGTGAAAGATTAACTAAAGTTCAAGGTATATTCGAGTTGGAACCAATTGAAAACTTTGAAGCTGAAGAGATTAAATGATTATTCGACGTGGGCTCTATTGACAGAAATCAAGCTCAAGTTTATAACTTTCTAACAGACAGAACAATGCTTTATACCCTACAGGTCCAATATAAGTTAAAGTTTATGTCCATTTTTTCCCTTAATCTTATTTAATCAAAACATCTGTAATTATCTTATAATTTTTATGGATCAGGTGTTGCAGGAATGTCGTATAACTAGCACCTTTGTTGTAGGAAGTGAAGTTCCAATTGGGTTTAAGCATTGCACTAACGAGCATTAGATATCTTCTTCTTTTTTTTGCCAACACCATCTCATCTAGAAGAAAAGATCCATACTTCAATTTCTGCATCATTTTTTCAATTCTTAGTGATCAAATAATGGAATTTGCACCAAGTGTGAGGATTTGTAATGAGACAAAAAGGATCATGTGGATTCATCGCTCATGTTTCATTGGAATTCCTAAGACTAAGGATAACACATTGTTATGGTTAATCCATTGGCCAGCAATGGATTTTCAGCTAGATGGTGGTGACCTTCTGTTAAGGTTCATGTGTATCAACTTAAGGAGGTTAGATTAGTTAGTCAGTTAGTAACAGAAGCAGTTTATATCAACTACTAATCTGTTGAGAGTAGTTGTCCAACAAGTCTATATATACAATGCTATCAATGTGTAAAGTTGAGTATGTTGAAATACAGAGAATTCAGTTCAGTTTATATCCAGTTATTTCTTTCTAAAATTTAGAGTGTATTACCTATTTTCTTTCATGGTATCAGTCGCTTTGTGATCCTCGGAGCTATGGCTAACTCGAATTTCGCTGATTCTTCCTTGGTTGATGGTGGTTGGGCTGTTTTCACTGATGATAGTGTTGTGAACTCGTTCCCTCGGCATGAGATTGTAAAGCTTGATTAAGGAACCTTCTTCCAATGGAAACAACAGGTATGGTTAATCCTGTGTGGCTATGATTTGATAAGATTTCTAGACAGTACCTTATTTCTGCCAGTGAAGTTCATTCAATCTCCAGACATTTCTCTTGCTCCTAATCCGTCCGTGCTGATCTTTATGTAATAAGATCATTTCCTCACTTCGTGGTTGCTGTCCACGATACATGGTTCTTTGCTGTCCTCCTTCACGGAGGCTAGGACGGCTTGCAATGTGCGGACTATGGCGATGAGTCTTTTCGTGGCCTACACTAGTACTAAACAATCTCAGATTTGTCATGACCTTCATTCTCTCAAGAAATGTATGCTTTCAATCAAAGATTACGTTACTCGTATAAAGAATCTTTGTGTGCTCTTGGAAGCCTCAGGTACTCAGATTTCTGAGGCAGAGAAGACAGGCATTCTGACTACCGGTCTACCTACTGAATTTGATGCTGTCGTTTCCTCAGTGTTTATCTCGTCCGGGCTGGTACCATTTCAAAGGCTCGTTGATGCTCTACTTGCATTTGAGAATCGTCAATTACAAGTGGTTCAGGAGGTGATTCTACATGCCAACCTCGTGGAGGCAGGTTCGTCGTGCGCACCTGAGGTCTCCATCCGTGGTGGTTGTCTTCCGTCCGGTGGCCGTGGGTTAAAGTTCCGTCCGCACATTCAATGTCAGATCTGTAATAGATTCGGGCATCTTGCTCAGTGGTGCTATTACCATTTTCACAGTGATTTTGGTGGCTCGTCGGTGATGGATCGGGTGTCGTGAAGTGGTGATGAGCCTACTCTGGCATTGGGCAGTGGTCCAGGTCCGATGGCCTATGCGCCGAACATAGATTTTGCTGAAAATGGTGGCCCTCTCAATGTATGCGGTTCTCTTATGGTCAAAATTCAGCTGGTTAAAATCAGCCTGGTCAAAATTGGTGTCCAGTTGGTGATGTGTATGAGTTTCAAGATGGGTCAGATGTCCCACGTTTTACTCGGCCTGGGAGTGTGTTTTGTGGGCCATATAGGCCGACTTTCAACATGGCTAATGAGCCATTTGGGCCTACAAATTTCAAGTTTAATAGACCAAGTTTTCACGTGGCTAACGATGCATTTGGGCCTGCTAATTCGAATGGTGTTGGGCCCATGAGTAATTCTGCTCAAATTGGGTATCCATTGGATCGTGATCATGCAGTTGGGCCGTTTAATGGAGGCGGGTGTGATGCTTCATCCCCTCCTATTCCTTGGAGAACCAAACAGTGTGCTCAAGTGTATAATGGCTCAGACCTGTGTATTGGTTTTCCTCGGGTTGGTGATTTGCACGCATCTGACTATTTTGATTCTTCTCGGTCACATGTTAATACTACTCAGTTTGAGAGTAATGGTGGTTGTACGGATTCGTATATACCTATGCTTGTTGGTTCTGCGTCCTGGTATCCTAACTCGGGTGCTAGCAATCATGTTTGTCATGATGCATCGGCCTTACATGACTCCACTCCGTATTTAGGTAAGTCCTCTTTCTTGATGGGTAACGGGACTCCCGCTCCGATCTCGTCTATTGGTAATGGTGTTTTACCTACGTGTTCTAAGTTACTTCAGTTATCTGATGTTTTATGTGTGCCACGAATATGGAAGAATTTGTTGTTTGTTGTCTGATATGTTCCAGGCCTAACACCGATGTTGAGCATTCTTCTGATAATCAGGCACTGTTGCTTGTGCCACGTAGCTCTTCTATGTTTAGTGAGAATGCTAATTCTAGGCCTTGTACTGGTGTTGAGTCTTCTTCTGGTCATTAAGTGACCAATGCTCATCCAATGGTGACTCGTTCAAAAGCTAGTGTTTTCAAACCCAAAGCTATGATTGTTGAAATTATGGAACCTTCCACAATTGAATAGGCATTTTGTAATTCAGAATGGCATGCTGCGGCTTAGGCTGAGTATGATGCTCTTCTTCGCAATTTTACGTTGGATCTTGTTTCGCTATCCTCAGATCGTAAGGTTATCGGGTGTAAACGGCTTTTCAAGCTCAAGAGGCATCCTGATGGCACCATTTCTCAACGTAAGGCCCGTTAGTTGCAAAAGGATGTTCGTAAGTCTGTGGCTGTGATTTGAAGGAAACATTTAGTCCAATGGTGAAACCTGCTACTATCCGGGTTATTCTATCCATTGCCGTGTCTAAAGGATGGTAGCTTCACCAGGTAGATGTAAATAATACCTTTTTAAATGGTGATTTAAACACTGAAGTATTTATGCAACAACCTCTAGGGTATGTTAAGTGTGATTCCAATGGTGCACCTTTTGTGTGTCGTCTAAAGAAGGCTTTGTATGGTCTTCGTCAGGCTCCACGTGCATGGTTTGAGAAGCTGAAGCAATTCCTAGTTTCTGTTGGTTTCGTTGGGTCAAAATCTTATGCATCGCTATTCGTTCGGATCAAGTCTGATTCTATGCTCTATGTGCTTGTATACATTGATGATATTATCATTTCTGGTAGTCTAACCACAACCATAGATTGGTTTGTTCAGCTGTTAAATGATGAATTTTCACTTAAAGATATGGAGGACCTTTACTATTTCCTCGGGATAGAAGTTACACGTTCCTTTGGGAGTCTGCATATCTGTTAAAAGAAGTATATCCGTGACATTCTCGTTCGGTGTTCGATGCTCAATGCGAAGAGTGTTCATACGCCAATAGTGAGCTCACCTACTTTGTCTAAAGACGATGGTGTTTGCTTTGAGGATCCAACGGAGTATAGGAGTCTTGCTAGGGCATTACAGTTACTCGACCTGATATTGCGTATGCTGTAAACAGGGTATGTCAGTTCATGCATAATCCTACTACTACTCATATGGTAGCACTGAAACGCATATTGCGGTATTTGTGTGGCACTATTGAGCTTGGGCTTTTTTTCGTCCTTCTACTCCTACTACTCGATTGTCTCTGGTTGGTTATGCAGACGCCAACTGGGGGATAGATTTTAACGACCGGCGGTCGACCTCTGGATATTGTATTTACTTTGGCTACACTCCAATCTCTTGGTGTTCTAAGAAACAGCAAGTGGTTTCTCGGTCAACAGCTAAAGTGGAGTGTAGGAGTCTTGCTGGGGCTACCAGTAAGGTTACTTGGTTGTTGTCGCTATTTCACGAGTTGCAGATTAAGTTTGAGGATACTCTTACTGTGTGGTATGATAATTCCAGTGTCGTTGCTGTTGCAGCTAATCCTGTGTTACACTCGAAGTTTAAGCATGTTGAGTTGGATCTGTTCTTTGTTCGTGAGAAAATTGCGGATGGGACAGTCTTAGTTAATGAAGTTACTGCGTGTGATCAGGTGGCTGATGTTTTCACCAAGCCGCTTTCAATAACGTCTTTTACTCGATTTCGGAATCTTCTTCAAATCTTGCCCATAGGAAAGATGGGTGAATGTTAAGGTTCATGTGTATCAGCTCAAGGAGGCTAGAGTAGTTAGTCAGTTAGTAACAGAAGCAGTTTATATCAACTACTAATCTGTTGAGAGTAGTTGTCCAACAAGTCTATATATACAATGCTATTGATGTGTAAAGTTAAATATGTTGAAATACAGAGAATTCAGTTCAGTTTATATCTAGTTATTTCTTTCTAAAATTTGGTGTGTATTACCTGTTTTCTTTCACCTTGTGAGTTGCATGGTAGTGCCTGTTCATCTTACCATAAGAAATTTTGGTATTACTTATAAATTCGAAGATAACATTAGATATCAATATGACTTTACACGCTCATTTCTAGGTATGAGTATAGCTATAAATGATTATATTTATGGACGATTATACCATACACTAGTAATGGTTTAATCCACAAGATTAGTAGAGTAACGGCTTTTAATTTATAAAAACTATCTTTTTATCCTAATTTAATAAAGGAATACTTCATTTCATATATATATATATATAAATTAATAGTTGATTCCATATTTTGTTAGACTATATAATTTATTTTTGGCATAATGATTTATTTGGTCCTCCAATTTTATATAAAAAAAATCATTTTAGCTATCTATTTAATTTTTCGTCTTTTTTACTTCTTGAACTTGTACTATTTATCAAATCATTCAAAATGGATGAAATGTTAATGTTTGTTAAATTTGCTGACGTGACATACACAACCATATGATAGTCCATGTGTACGTTATGTCAACAATTAATTAAAATTTTAAATTTTAAAAATATTTTTATATTTTTAATATTTTTTAATTTTTTTAAAAATAATTTTTAATTTTTTAAAATTTTAAAAAAGAATTATTTGCTGACATGGCATCCACATGGACGTTAAAATTGAAAAAAATTAAATAAATGACTAAAATGAATTTTATGTAAATTTGAAGGGCCCAATATATTATTATGCCTTTATTTTTTAAAAGTTAATTCTTATTCAATTTTCTTAGGTCAATTAATCTCACAATTATAATCCTTAAACTTCAATATGGTAAAATAATAAAACGATAATTACAATGTTATGTTACAATTGGAGTCTAATTAAAATAACTTAATTGTTTGATAAATGATTTATCCAATAATATTTATAATAGTAAAAACTAAAATCACTAATGAAAATTATGTCAGTGGTATTTTTATAATGAAATTATTTAAGTGTTATTAATCATTTTTAATATTTTTAAAGTATACATTTTTTTCAGAAAACAAGATTAACATTTTTTATTCACAAGAAAATTCACATTTTTGTATAAAAAATAAGAAAATAAAGATATAATTTGATTATTTCTTAGTACAATTAGTCTAATAACCAACTTTAGCGATAATGGTATTAGTACTATGATATTTTAATATGAGTGTATAATATACAATAGGTGTTAGAATTTTTACTTGGATATGTTAAATTGGTTTTGGATAGGTTAATTTAGGTTATAATATTTTCAATTTTTTGGGTTTAGATATGTTTCAAGTTTGAGTTATTTTACTTCAAGTTAATTTAGATTCGAGTTGATTTTATATTAAGATTCTTTTTGTTGGGTCATTTTAAGTTTTGATATTCAGATTTGAGACTTGAGTTTGGGTCATTTTGAATTACTTGTTCGAATTATTTTGAGTTCTTGTGATTTTAGGTTTTGATATTTTTTGATTTGGATTGAATAGATTTAAGTTGTTGACTTTTTAAATAAAATTATATTGAATCAAACTATGATTTAAATTAATTGGATCAAATTTTCAGGTAAATGCCAGTATTGATTGATCTAATTCATGTTGATGATCATTAAAATTGATAAATAACACATTCTTCTTCTTCTTCTTCTTCTTCTAGGGGATGAAGGTGAAACATAAAAAATGGATATGGATCTTATAAATAAAGGCCTACTCAGTCTGGGCTCTTCTCAAAATGTTAAAGTCGAAAGCTGCAATTATTTAGAAGAATCAAAAGTGGTGGCTTCTCCACAGGTTCCCTTTTCACTTTCCATGTTTTAGAAATATTTATATGTAATAAGTGCTGTATTTTTTCTAATTACTTATTCTATCGTTGAATGCTACAGGTATTATATGATAATGGCATAATTACAACAATTGATTCAATGCCATTTTATTATTTTGGCCATTGCTTTGGCCTTGAGGCTGGCAAGTCTGAGGTTTCAATTTCAGTGTTCCCAAACTCTAGCCGAAGGATTAGCTGCTTGCTAAATTCGATTATCGTTCTTTCTGCCAAAAATGATTCCACATTTGAATATTTGCCATGCCTTGAAATTGTGAACGTGACCAAAGGTACAAAATGGACCTATTCTAAACATTTCATGGGAATTCCTGAAATGGAGAACACCTTGTACTGGATGAATAGTTGAAATTTTATGGGAGATGAACTAGAAGCTGGTGATCATATTAGTCTTCGGGTTGTTTCAGATTTATCTGTGCTTGAGTTTGGCGTTGAGTTGTATATGATTATGAGCTAGACGATAAACCAAGCTCTCTTCACCGGTTGCTAGGGATGAGTAAATATTCTAGTTATCTTTTTGGGGTTTTTGTTTATCTTTTGGCGAAATCTCAAAGAACCTTGTATAGGATGCGAGTTTTGTCAAATGTTGATTATTGTAGGATTTAATAGGAGCAAATCATTATTGTGTTTACCCTTCATGCCTATCATATGAGGGTAGATTCTAGGAGTTTGAATTGGTCTTTCTACTGGTTTGATGGTCTGGTACACTCTGAATTTTTGACTCCTTAAAATAAGGGATAGTTTTATGCTACCTCTCCATCTCTATGTATTAAGGCCTTGGGCTTTCTATCAAAAGCATCTCAAAACTTGTTTTCTCTTATTAATATACTTGCGTATTTTTGGAATCTTTTAGTTAAAGGTTTTCATTAGTTGTTGGTATTTGAAGGTGTATATAATTTGCTAAACCTTATAAAATTGGGTGTGTTCTTTTATATTTATTATTTGCATTTATTAGTTTTCCTAGTTGATTTAATCTACTACTTTTGGGTAGTTTTAATTTGGTATTGGTGTTCCGTACATTAGTGTGAGATATTATCAAGTGTCCTGAACAATTGATATTAGAGTCTCGATGAAAAATATTAATTTTTTAGTATGTTTTCTAGTTGCAACATTGTCTAATTAGCCACATCAAAAAAGATATTTTAAATATTAGAGATTATCCATGGTTCGTCAAGTATTATATAGAAGTGTAGTTGCGTAAAAGTGCATATATAGAAAAACTTTTCACTAGGAGCCACTTTGAATATTGTCTTTCCTAAAAAAAAATAGTTAAAATTGTCTCTACATGAAGAAAATATTGTTTATGTTTGATTATCAACCATGAACCACCATGGAAGAACACATCATAACTTTTTATCAGTTAGTTGCAAACTTATTGAGTTTGGATGAAACCTTCAAAGATGAAGATTTGACTTTAATGTTGTTCATCTCTTTCTAATGAACTTGAATACATTAAAATAGTCTTACTTTGTGAAAAGGATAAGGTAACATTTAATGAAGTTTGGTTCTTTGTATAGTATGAGCTTAGGAAAAAAAGCTAAAAAGAAAGGAAGAACCAAAGTAATAGAAGCATTGATAGCACATTATCGTTCAAAAAGCCAAAAACCAAAAAGAATAGGGAGATCAAATTCAAAAGCCAAACTTGGAAAAGATGAATGTGCCTTTTATCATGAGAAAGTCATTGGAAGGAAACTATCTAAAGCTAAACAAAGACAAGAATGCATCAAATGCATGTGTTGTAAAGCAAGATATTAGTGACTCTAAAATATCATTGGTTACTTTACCATCATCACCCCATTCAGATGAGTAGGTATTGGATCAAATCGCACTTATCATATGTCCCCTAATTGGGCAATAACAACGCATGTAAAATAGTTGGGGTAAGTTCAATCAACTTAAAAATTAGGATGGAAGAACCAGAGTTCTAATCAATGTTCTGTATGTACTCACTTTTAAAAAAAAAGTTTAATCTTTTTGGGAGTCTTGGAACCCAAATGTTTAGTTGTTATAATGAGACATGGAATTTTAAAAGTAACATTTGGAGAACTTGTGGAAATGAAAGGCATTAGGTAAAATAACTTATATTACTTCCAAGGTAGTACAATTATTAAGGCTAAAATTATAGCATCCAATGATGACAAACCAAATTTGACCAACTTGTGGTAGATGTGGTTAAGACATCCTGGTGAGAAATCTTTGCAAATTCTAACAAAGCAAGGATTGTCGAAAGATGCAAAGGCTTCCAAGTTAGAATTTTGTGAGTATTGTGCTCTAGGAAAACAAAAGAGAGTGAAGTTTGGCTTTGCTATCCATGATACTAAATGTATTTTGGATTATGTTCACTTAAATGTGTGGGGGCCCTCCAAGACACTTTCGTTGGAAGGAAAACACTACTTTGTGACTTTTGTTGGTGACTTTTGTTGATGAAAACTAAGGATGAAGTGCTTGAAAATTTTCTTAATTGAAAAATTATGATTAAAAATCAAACGAGCAAAAAAAAAACCAAAAGGTTTAGGATAGATAATGAAGTGGAATATAGAAGTGGTATATTCTTTGATGTTTGCTAAAAGTATAGTGTGGTTTGACATTTCATAGTTAGAAATGCACCATATTATAATGTGGTGGCATGTATAAAATCCAATGCTGGGTTGGGCAAACAATTTTAGCCTGAGGCTATGACATATGTTAGTCATATCATTAATCATTTGCCATAATTTGCAATTGAAGGAAAAATACCTTTGTACGTAATGTTTGAAAACCTGTTACCGATTATGATTCCTTACATGTATTTGGATGAACTGCTTATTACCATGTAAAGGAGTCAAAACTAAATCCGAGATAAAAGAAAGCTCTCTTTGTTGAATCACCTTTGGAGTAAAGGGATTTTGACTTTTGTGTGTATACATGAAGAAAATAAATTTTAGTAGTGATATTACTTTGGATGAGTTTGCCATGTTGAAAAAGATAACAGATGAAGATGTTTAGAAAAGTGATACTCTTTAGCAGGTGGAGTTTGCTCCATGTTGGAAAAAATCTGATTTGAAAATAATTTTCTTACACAATAAAAATAAAAATTTTGAAAATTGACCCAGTTTGTAATATTTATAGCAATAAACCCTAAACCAAATTTGCACCTGTGTTTTTAGATAGACGAATCCTTGACATTTCTGGCTTTCAACCAAATGATTTTCTCCATTATTCTCGTACCACGAACTGCTTCGAGTGTGGGCTCAGACGATTCTAATCAAAACACAAAACTAGAAATAGGTTTCTTTTCTTTTAGGTAAAAAGGAAAAATCTCTTCTCAAATAGAAACCGATAAAATTGTTATTCTAGAAAAATAGATTTAATAATTGAGAATTAATTCTCTCTATTTTTCGGTTGAGTAACAATATCTTCAAGTTGTGTTAATAGCCCTATCGGTACCATCTATTTATAGGAAGAAGAAATACAACCATTGTTAAATTGTAGAAATTTATTTCATCTAGAAAAATGAATTTCTAGTCTAACTAGGAGTATAGAGGGCAACAACCCTAGTTAATAATACTAGGGTTTGCCATCCATCCGTTTAACATGAGGAGCTTTTGGGCCTCTCCCATATCAAGTTCAATTACAAGTAGTTTCTGGGCTTTTAAGCCAATACTTTATAATTTGATCCAACTCGATATTTGTTTTTCTATTTCCCAAAATAAACATCTCAACATATTTCCAATTAAATAATCTTCTCAAGCCAATTCTAATTCTATTAAAATCATGGCAGCTTTACCGTAAAAGAATCTATGAGAAAATTTATTTAATAATTTTATCTTCAATAGCTCAGTATGATCAAATGATTTATTTCCATTTTGAACTTCATTTAATTCGAAAAATATAAATTCATTTTCAAGTCATTTTTGTTGGCCCGAGCTTTATTTAACAAAATCATTTTGATATAATAAACACTATGTTTTGAATAAAAATCATTTTAAACAACACTTGGCAAAATTTGTTCTTTAGATCATACCTAAAATATAAAGATGTCAAATTTATACTTCGAAAATTTTCCAAGGCCAAGTTAATTAAAAACAATACTTCAAATATTTTCAAACAAGTTAAAAATGCTTCAGGCCAAAAACTATTGATACTTTTTGTTAGGTATTGATAAATTTATAAAAAGATTGATACCAAAATAGGCTACTGACATGAAAATGAGTTACTAAATACCGATACAGTATTGATACATTTTTGCTTGGTATCAATAAATTTTAAATGATATCGTTTTTGGTACACTTTATTGATACATTTTTTAGTATAGATACAAAATTAGCATTATTCCATTTTGAGGTATTCATTAAGTATCAATACCTTTTATTTGGTATTGATAATTTATCTTGGTATCAATTTTATCGATTTTAACAGTCACTAAATCAAGGCATTAAATGGAAAAATTATCGATACTTTTTGTGTCATGTGAATTAAATGCACTGGTATTTTCATCCCAATGGCTCTATTAACTTCCACAACAACCATAATGGTTGGAAATCAATTAGAGGGTATAAATACCATCTTCCAAAGTACCTACAAAAACAAGAAAGAGAATTAAAGCTAAAAGATCAATCAAACAATCTTTGTGCTCAATTTTTCCATACTTTTCTAACATACACTTGTGTGCTTGATTACTATTCTATCAACTCAAGTATACTTCTTCGTAATTGTGTTTAATTGGAAAACACTTTAATCTTTTAAGGATTATTTTTTTGTTTGCTTATTTGTATTTTTTGAGAGGATTTGTGTCATAAAGCTTAAGGAAGTTCGTAAGGTTAAACCTTATACTTGAAGGTTGTCAAATTAGTGAATTTAGAAAAATCCTTAGTAGTGGAAAGCTAAGGTAATGGAGTATGCAATTGGGGCCGAACCACTCTAAAATTTTAGGTTCAATTTTTTGTATCTTTACTCTCTAGCATCCACAAAATTTTTAAAAATTCAATTCACCCCCTTTTAGAAATTTCAATTTACTTATTTGAGCTAAAAATTGGTATTAGAGCTAGTCTCTATTTGACAGTTTTACAACCAAGAGAAGATCCTTAAGGTAGCTCAACTTTTTGCCAATAAATCCACAAAAGATGACGTCAACATCCAATTTAGTTTTTCTTGGAGAATCACAATCTATCTCCAAGCCTCTTTAGTTCAATGGTGCCAACTATTCCTATTGGAAGACAAGAAAGATGTTGTTCATGTAAGCAAATGATCTTGTCGTATAAGACATCACCATGGACAATCCCTCCATACCTCTCAAGTAAGAAAAAGAGTTCTTTATTTCAAAAAGTAAGAAAGAGTGGAATGAGGAAGATAAAAGGAGTATTTAGTTAAATTCCAAGGGTATGACACCTTATTTTGTGCACTTGGCCTGAAAGAATATATTAGAGTATCATCTTGTTCTAATGCCAAGGAGATACAGGATAAGCTTGAAGTCACACATGAACATATCAGCCAATTAAAGAAGTCTAAAGTTGGAATTCTTACTCTAAATTATGAAACCTTCAAAATGAAGCTCGAGAAAGATATCAAGTTGATGTTCGATCGGTTTACTATTATCATCAATGGATTAAAGTCTTATGAGTAACACCCCTAACTTGAATCCGTTGCTAGAACAGGGTTAAAAAGCATTGCCTGAGTTTACAAATCAAACAGACAGAAAATGCAAACGTTTCATATCATATGACATTCATGTCAAAAACCAATCAAGATTATACATATTTCCCCTTATACGAGCCCTCAAAGCCCAAAATGTACATTACAAACAAGTTAGGACTAAATCGGATACTCAAGGAATTTTTTGGAAAAAATTGAAAATTTTCAAAGCTGCAGGGGTCACACGGCTGTGTGGCCAAGCCGTGTGACTGACACAGCCAAGAGACACGTCCGTGTCTTAGACTGTGTGGACATTTGAAAATAGGGACACACGCCTGTGTCCCAGCCCATGTCCGTGCCAGTGTAACTACTTGACTTGGGCCACACGGTCAAGCCACACACCTGTGTGCTAGGCCCTGTGAGCATACTAACTTGTGCAATTTAAAAGATACAGGGGACACATGCCTGTGTCACCTGACCTTGTGTCACACATGACTGAGACAGACGCCCGTGTCTTTGCCTGTGTGGATGAAAATAGGCAATTTTCCAAGCCACATTTCTCACCCAATTTGGTACCAACCTAAACACAACAATTTGCACATCAACAAGCCATAATAAGGCATTCAAAACAAGCAAAAATTAAGTCTTAAACATGAAATATCACTACATATAACCAATATGCCCTTAGGCACCTCAAATGACAACTTAAAGACATGTCAACCAAGTATCTGAACTTAGCTAAATGACCAAATTCATATATACATATTCAAACCACATTTTACTTTCTTTTATTCTACCATATCAATCACACATCAAACATGATAAGATCACCTATATAAATGCATCAAAATATACCAAACACAGGCTATATAAGTGGCTAATCTCAACAAAACAATTATATGCCAACATTGGTCAAATTAACCTATATATGCCATTATAATTGGAATTAATTTACCGAAAGTACCAAAAGGACTGATGGATAGTGTGAAATAGCTCCAACCAGCTTCCAACCCATACGAGCTTTCGAATTACTATAAAACTGGAAAATAACACAGAGTAAGAATTTAAGCTTAGTAAGTTCGTATAAGACAGAATTTAACTTACTATATATCCATAAAATAGGTAAGTAAACAAAGCATATCTCAACCAACTTGGCCAAAAGCCTAAACACATGATCACCAACATATTAGAGATGAAAACTACATATAAGATCCAACACACATGGTTGAATTCATCAAATAATCATATTTCATGTATTTCATGTAAAAACCAATAATAATTCATATCGAACTCATATTATTTTGTAACAGAACTGTGTCCGTTGAACCATTTAGAATATCATTGGATACACGGGTAGAACACACGAAGTGTACTTAACTGTAATCTGCCAATTCATATACATGTATGCTCATACGAGCTAAATAACGGGAAGCTCATCCGAGCTGAATAACGAGAAGCTCATACGAGCTGAATAACGGGAAGCTAATACGAGCTGAATAACGGGAAGTTCATGCAAGCTGAATAATGGGAAGCTCATATGAGCTGAATAGCGAGAAGCTCAAGCGAGCTGAATAACGAGAAGCTCATGCGAGCTGTGGTGTATCTGCAACACATGCAGGACCCAAAGCAAATCGGTAGCCCTAATGACATGTCATTTGTATCCTACAAATTTATAAGGTTCAAACGAGACTCGATAATCATCGGATATGCGATCGGTATTTATACATGAAAATTATACAAATTACAAACAAATAATTCAATTTAAAACATATAAATGTACAATTTAATTACACGAACTTACCTCGACAAGTGTACGTAGATATGAAGGCGACTAATTAGATATTTCCTCATTGCCTCGATCTAACTCTGTAAGAGATCTGGCAAGATCTATACGAATGAATTTAACTTATTTCAATATAATTCTCATTCATTTTAATCTAACATGGAATTTTTTCAAAATTATCATTTTACCCTACACTTTTAATTCCTTTGTAATTTAGTCCCTAGGCTCGAAAATGACATTCATACAATTTAATCCTTACTCAAGCCTAGTAGATTTTATACATATTAATAGCAACCCATATATTTCACAAAATTCACAAATTTTACCATAAATTTATCATCTTTTTCAATTTAATCCCTAATTGACAATTTCATCAAAATTCTCTTTACAAAAATTGTTTATCTAACAACAACCATTCATTTTCTATCATCAAACTTCAAAATTCAAGCATATTCATCAATGGAAAAACCCTAATACTTTAACAGTTTTGCAAATTAATCCCTGAACTAGCTAGATTAAGCTATTACGATATCAGAAACATAGAAATCATAAAAAACGAGACAAAAATTCATACCTAATTGAGAAAAATAAGCTTGCCTAAATTCTCAAGCTTCCATGGCTAGGTTTCTTTTTTTTTTTGGTGGATGATGATGAGAATAGATTATTTTTTTTATTTATTATAACTTTAATCACTAATTTTCCAAAATTAACCTTAATATTTCATTCAATTTCCAATGATGACTATTCATACTTATCCACTAAACATTTTAATGGCCTATTTACTATATAAAGACCTCTAATTTAAAATTTTATAGCTATTTAATACCTTTAGCTATTAGAATACAACCATTGCAGTTAATGCGATTTAGTCCTTTTTATGAAATTAGGCATGTAAATGGTAAAATTTCTTAACAAAATTTTTATACATATTTCTATCATACTGTAGACCATAAAATAATATTAAAATAAATTTTTTGACTTCGGATTTGTGGTCTCAAAACCACTATTTTAATTTCACTAAAAACATGCTGTTATATGATGGGAAGACATATCCAAATGAAAAGGTGGTAAGGAAGATGCTTCGAAGCTTGCCTAAAGCAAAGGAAGCCAAGGTAAATGTAATTGAAGAATTAAAGAATTTTGAAATATTAACTTTGAATGAGCTCATTGGTTTTTTTCTTACACATGAGATAGTTGAAGAAGCCAAAATTGAGAAGAAGGTTGGAGTTGCTCTTAAATCCACCAATGAAGATAGTGAATTTAGTGAATAAGTGGATAAAGACAAAGAGATGGTCATGTTTGTTAAAAGATTCAAGATATTTATGAAATCCAACAAAGGAAGAAGATTTCAAAGGAAGAAAGGATTAAAACTTGAATCCACCAAGGAGAAGGATCCCATAATATGCTATGAATGCAAGAAGCTAGAACAAATCAAGTTCAATTGTCCTCAATGGAAGAAAAAGAGATCTAGCAAACAAAAACACAAGGGAAACGTGGCTACTTGGAGTGATGAATATTCTTCCGACGAAGAAGAGCAAGAAGTAGCTAACTTTGCCTTATGGCCATTGATGACTTTAAGGTAATTTATAACTCATCTAGTTCAATTTATTATGCATTTGATAAATTACAAGATGCCTATGATGAGTTAGGTTTGGAATTTGAAGTCATTGTTTCAAAGTATAAGAAAAATATTTATGAGTGGAAAAATGAAAATGACTTGCTTTCCAAAACTGATCATGAACTTGAAGAGAAAGTGAACAAAATGCAAGAAATCATTAATGATTGTGAGAAGAAGAATTTAGACTTGCATAATTTACTCTTACAAGTTCATGAATATCATGAATAGCAGCTTGAGTAGCTTAAGAGTGAAAAAGCTCACTCTAATAGAGTTTTTCAAACTAGGTTTGAAAAAGAAGAAAATTCTAAACAAAACTTTGTTGAAAATAGCTTTAATCAATATAAACATAGAGGTCCTTTTAAAACTTATAAAGGAAACTTAGTTAGAACTATATGGGTCCCCAAAAGAATTATTACTACTAAAGATAAGGATATCCTTTCTAAATGGATATCTAAAGGGACTAAAATCTTGGAAACTAATGCCTATGGACCCAAAAGAATTTGGGTACCAAAAATGAAAAATTAATTCTATGTTTGTAAGAAAATGAGAATTATTTCAAGGTGGGAAATTCAAGCAAAAACTCATTGTACCTTGATAGTGGATGTTCAAGGCACATGACCAGTGACAAGAGCGATTTTAGTGAATTGAAGCTAAAAAGTGGAGGACAAGTTACATTTGGTGACAACTCCAAAGGACTTATTGAGAGAATTGGCTCCATTGGTAAAACATCTTCAAACTTTATTGAAAATGTTTTGTATGTCAACGGTCTTAAGCATAATCTATTAAGTTTTAGTCAATTATGTGATAAAGGTCTTAATTTCATCTTTGAATCAAATGGATGTAAAGTAATTAACATTGTGTCCAATAAGATTATGCTTGTGGGACATAGGATAGGAAATATTTACATGGTGCATTTAGATGACATGCATGATTCAAACATATGTCTTATCACTAAAAATGAAAATAATTCTTTATTGTGGCATAGAAAATGACATGCTAGTATGAGAATATTGCATAAACTAGCCAAAAATGACTTAGTAAAAGGTTTGCCAAAAATTGATTTAGATTTTAATAAAGTTAGTGATGCATATTAAAAACAAACATAAGAGAGTTTCTTTTAAACCTATAAATGATGTATCTACTAGTAGAGTTCTTTAATTAATTCACATATATCTTTTTAGACCAATTAGGACTACTAGCTTGGGTGGAAAAAATATGCTTTTGTCCTTGTAGATGATTATTTGAGATTTACTCGGGTTCTTTTCTTAATTACTAAATATGAAGCTTTAGAAAAATTCATCACATTTTTAAAAATTAATCAAAATGAAAAAGGTTACTCTATCACTAGTGTTAGAAGTGACCATGGAACTGAATTTCAAAATCTTGGTTTTGAAAATTTTTGCAACTCAAATGGGATTAGCCATAACTTTTTAGAACCTAGAACCCCTCAATAAAATGGAGTTGTTGAGAGGATAAATAGAGTTGTATTGGTGGCTTGGGATGCATAGCATAAGGGCTATTATGCGCTTCCCGCAGAATTGTCTGCCTCAAATCCACATCATTCGACATGAAAACTTGACCTTTGAAACATAGAACACCTTCACTATTCAACCCAAACTTTGAAGTCTTACCGTCATCAATCTGTTGAACCCGACTAACCAAAGACTCTTCCAGAAGCTGCTTATCACGAATCTCATCAACCCAAGTCGACTTAACTTGCAACTAAACCAAAACTCCACTATCCTCAAACAAACTTAGGCGAGCAAATATCTCCCTCAACTCAGACATAGATCTCCAACTAAGAGCATCTACCACAACATTGATCTTACAATGATGATACTCTATGGTGTAGTCATAATTCTTAAACAACTTAATTTATCTATGTTGTCAAAGATTCAACTCCTTCTGAGTGAAGAGGTACTTAAGGCTTTTGTGACCAGTGTAGATGATACACCTCTTACCATATAGGTAATGCCTCTAGATTTTTAGTGCGAAGAAAATCGCAACTAACTCAAGATCGTGCGTCAGATAGTTGCCCTCATGCGGCTTAAGTTGTCTAGATTCATAAGCCACCTCCTTACCCTCTTGTATCAAAACACAACCCAAACCAGTGTGAGATATATCACTATACATAACAAACTCCTTTCTGGATTCAGGCTGTATCAGAATAGGTGACTGAATCAAAATTGATTTAAGCTTCTCAAAACTCGATTATTGATCATCAGTCCACACAAAGGGCATGTTCTTACGCAATAGTTTAGTCAAGGAAACTGCGATCAACGAAAGCCCCTCTACAAACCTCCGATAATACCCTGACAAACCGTGAAAGCTCCGAACCTTAGAAACATTCCTAGGTTGTTTCCACTCAAGAACAGCCTCAATCCTTTTAGGGTCCAAACAGATACCCTCGGCAGATACAAACCTTAGAAACATAACTTCCCTCAACCAGAACTCACATTTTCTCAACTTAGTGTAGAGCTTCTTCTCTCGAAGAATCTGTGAAACCACTATAAGATGCTCATCATGTTCAGTCTTGGTCTTAGAGTACATCAGAATATCGTTGATAAATATCGCAATGAATTGATCCAGATACGACTGAAACACCCTATTCATGAGATCCATTAATACAACTGGAACATTTGTCAAACCAAATGGCATTACAAGGAACTTGTAATGACCATAATGAGTCCTAAAGGCACATCAGGTTCTTTTCCTTCAACTCACGGTACTTGGAATGGAGATTAATCTTGGAGAACACAGACACTCATTGGAATTAATTGAACAAATCGCTGATCCTCGATAGTGGATACTTATTCTTTACCGTTAACTTGTTCAGTTGTCGGTAATCCACACACATCCTCATTGTACGATCTTTCTTCTTTACGAAGATTACTTGTGCTCTCCACGGAGACACACTAGGTCTAATAAACCCTCTATCGAGAAGCTTTTGAAGCTCAACTTTAAGTTCCTTCAGTGTTATACAGTAAGGAGCAATGGAAATCGGAGTTGTCCCTAGTAGAACCTCAATTCTTGATAAGATATTAAAGTAACATATTTTAATCCCAATTTTAATGTGTTTTTGGACAATTAATTATGCAAATAGTGAATTTGATGCTCCTAGTCCTTTAAATTCATATTTCTATACTTCGGAGAGCATTTGGGAGCGAAAGGAGAGAAAAATGAGCCAAAAAAATAGAGTTATTTTCAGGAGCCACACGGCATGGACATTTCCACACGGGTTGGACACACGTCCATGTGCCAGCCTGTGTTAATTTTGCATCCTACTTCCCAAATACAGGGAAAACCCTAATTTTTAAGCTTTCTGAGCATTCCAAAGTCTATAAATACCAATTAGAAGAAGACCTAAGGAGGAAATCAGAGAAGATAAGAGAAAACACTCGAAAAACACCATCGGGATTAACTAGGAAGCGGATTCATCAAGATCAAAGATCTCCTTTTAATTTCTTTCGAAGTGTTATTGAGTTTTTTTATGTCTTGTGGTTATTCTAAATTTGAGATGTTTTCATTCAAGATTATGAACTAATTCCCTAGATACCTATGGAGGATGAAACCTATGATGAATCCTTTTATTTAATTTCTATTTTACGCGATAAATACTTGATTCTTCTTCTCATTTATGTATGTTTATTTATTGTTTTAATATTTTCGGGATATTAATTCATGTTTAATATGCTTATTTTAGTGGAAGAAAAATCCCTGTTTAAGAGTAGATCTAGCATAATTGAGTGGAGTTGCATGCAATCCTAGAAATATGATGACATAAATGTACCTGATTAGAGTCAAATCTAATAAGAGAATCCATAGACCGAGTTAATGTGATGATAGGGGTTTTAATTAGAAAGAGATTTCAATTAATCAACCTAGAGTCAGTTGTTCTTACTCTTAAAAGAGATATTAACATAATTTAGGGATTTCTACGGATCAAGACACAAGTGAATAAATCATTTAATTCAGATTCATAATAATAGGTGAAGTCTAGGTGAATTTTTTTCTGGGTATTGTCTATCTCATTGGTTGATATTCGATTATCTCTTTGATTCATTCTCTGTTGCGTTCTTAGTTAAATTGATTTAGTAAATTTAGATTAAAACACATCACCCCAAATTGTCTGCTAAATAATACAAAAAATAGTAATTACTAATACTTTTAGTCCTCATGGATAAGATATTCTCTACTCACCATTACTATACTATTGTTCGATAGGTGCACTTGCCTTTGTTGTATTTATAATTAGTTTAGTGACCATCAAGTTTTTGGTGCCGTTGCTGGGGACTAAAATATTAGGAACACTCGATTTTTATTAATTTAGCCATTTTTATTTTTATTATAATCATTTTGTTTTTTTAGTTTAATTTTTACAGTCTAATTTTTCTTTTATTTGCTTCTGGCAAGTTCCTTTAGTTTATGACTAGAAGAAACCCGTCAGGACCATTGTTATTTGATAGTGAAATCAAAAGTACAACTCGTAGAAACCATAAAGAAGAAAGGCAGATTCGAGAGAATTTAGTAGTCGAACGAGAGGAAATTGTTGTTACTGAGGAGATGGGTGATAACGAGAATAATCAGCTACCTCCTACAGTTGTTGTAGATCCAGATCGTGTTCCTCGTACTATGTATGATTATGCCAAGCCTATTTTAGCTGGGTCTGAATCGGGTACTGTGAGACCCACTGAAATGATGGAAATGTGTAAGTGTACACAATCGCAGCAAGTAATAAAGTGACAAGTAAATGTCGAGTTATCGTACCCACAAGAACTGTGGAAAGAACTATTTATGAATGTTATTTAAAAAACTTTGGTGAAGAAAAATATTATGTTTGAAGAAGGTGATTAAAAACTAAGATTTTAAACTAAGTAAAGTAAATAAATAAATCTCAAATGGACGATTTCAAAATACGAGTTTAATCAAGATGACATAATTGTATTAGATTAATTACATTTCTTATCTTAGAATTATTAAACTCATGTTTATATTGTTACGAATAAATTCACAGAAACTTGGTAAATTGGTAACTTATAAACATACTCACCTACCAAAATCCATTCATCTCTTGGACATATCTCCATGTGAGTTCAATCGATTGAACAAATCTTAATAGGCAAATATGTTATAGCACATACATACTTATTAAATTGAAATAATCTCTTAAACATATCCCCATGTCAATTCAAACAATTAACTCGATTTAATAAGCACATAAAAGACTATGTGAGGTAACAAAGTATCCTTACCTTGAAACAGTTTAATCACAATAATCTTGCAAGTTATGCAACGCAATTGTATCGTCAGATACTGTTGCTAATTTAACCCTCAGCTACTTTAGATGATTAAACATGCACTGATTAAGTACTGTGTCTATTAATTACAATTTCAATTCGTTTAAATAATTAATTCATTAGTTACCTAACAATTGTATTGCAAGAATAACTTAGTCATAATTTTACTTAATCAAGCATCTTACCGAAGCCTATAACAACATAAACACAATTTTAACAATTTAAGAAGATGAAATGCAATCAACCTGAAATGAATTAAATTCAAACTAAATTGATTAAATTAACCATTCCAACAAAATAAATATTCATATATATGTTCATCATAACAACAACAAAAATTAAAGAGATAGGGAACAAGAATCAAATATGGTGTTTTTTCGTGGCTTGACTAGCTTGCTTCGTTCTTCGTCTGTTGTCCTTGTCGATCAAAGCTACTATGAACACTTCAATATTGGTCCAAAATGGCTGATGAACACCCCTGGTGCAAGGGAAGAAATCGGCAAGAGAGCAAGAGAATTTAGAATGGCAAAGAAGAGAGAAAGTGGAGAGAAGAGAGAAAAGATGCGAATGAATTGAGGTGTGTTTCAAATGATCAGCTTAAGAGGGTTTTTATAGCTGAAGAGGGCTGCTAAAAATAGCTAAAATTAGCAGCCAAAGAGCCCTCCCTTGGCTGGCCACACATGTGGAAGTTTGATGATTTCAAACTTGCTAAATTAAGCCTGGGGCAAATCTAGAAAGCCACCATTTGTGGAGGGGTTTGAATGCTATTTGAACAAGTCTTCAAGGGCCTCTTTGCAAGCTAAATAATCAGCCAATAAGCTAATTTGGGTTAGCACATAGGGCGGTTTTGGGTTGTCCATTACTTGGTCGGTTCGGTTAACTCGGTTCAGCTCAACTGGACCACTTTTCATAATTTATTAATAATAATTTATTAACCCAAATTAAATTGGATATAAATTAAAATTAATTATGTTATGAATGAATATACATAATTTTAGACCCTCTGTCCTCGGCCCAAACCATTAATACCCTAACCTGAAAACGACCCCTAGGAGGCTGTTGTATTTCCCTCCCATGGATGAACCAAACTCTGAATCGAAATTTGCACCTGATCAACCAGATACGAATAATCTTTAATTCGGTTTTTGAAAGACTGACACGGTAGAAACACTCCTGTGCCCCTCCAACACTCGCCCAAATGGCATCTACCACAGCCACCACAGATCTGAATCCTACCAATACCAACCATCGCCTTAACCTATTGAGGCCTATCAAACCCGGACCGTTCCTTAGGCTGTGGAGTTAAACTAGAAGAACACAAATCCCTCTTGTTCTTATTCTATCCTTTTTCTCGCTCCTTCCTCTTGCGCTTAATTTTAGTCTTCTCCACCAACGTTTCGAAGACTCACTCCTACTGCAAAGTTACCAACACTTTCAAATCGTATCGAAGTTCGTCCTCAAAATGGACACTCTTATCATAATTAGTGGCCACTAAAATTTAAGCGTACCTGCTTAGATTTAGAAATTCGGTCTCATATTTGGCTATAAATCTCTCACCATGGGTAAGCCCAGTAAGCTCTAACCTTCAAGCCTCAATATGCCTTGCCCCTACATAGTTTTCCTAGAAGGTTCTCTAGGAAAATGCCCATTTCACACGCTCAGTGCCTCGCTCTACTAACTGCCACCACTTATATGCTTCATCGCGAAGAAAATATTGTGCACCTTTCAATTTTTGCTCTAGGGTGTAGTCCAAGTTGTTCATGATTCTCTCGATTGCCTCCAACCAATACTCAGCCATAGTCGGGGTAATCCTAGTGACACCCTTAAATAGCTTAGCCCTATTGGACTGAAGTTTTTTAGTTACCTATCCTCAACCCCTAGTTTCTAATTGGGTCCCAATGACCTTCTGTAGAACCCTCAACATAGCTTGAGACAATGCATCATCCCCAACAATCTGAGTTTGGGATTCAATTTTAGCAGTAGGTGTCCCAACTATCTCCCTAGTCTCTAAGTTGTGCATGCTGCCTAGAGATGGAGATCAAGTCTAGCCCCTCGATAACGTCTGTCACACCCTTGAGTATCGCAACCTCTCGTACCTTGTGTGCTCATTTTTTAAATTATCTATAGTTTATAAATTTTATGGATTAGCTTAGGTTATTAAAAATCCTAAGTCTAGAGTTTTATAAGAATTTTTACAAAATTATCACAGTCTTAATCTAGAGTAGAGTAATCTTATCACTACATTTTACTACTTTGTCTAGTATAGCTAAAGTAAAAGTAATTACCAGATCAGTGTCAGAGTCTCAAATTTCTCCTTTTATAGGCTAAAAGATCAAATATAGTCAAAATCTGAATGTACGCTTTAAAAATAATTTTTCATGAGATTTTAAACCCAAAAACAACAGCTTGAATTTTGAACCTAGGATCTAATACTACTAAATGTAACACCCAACACCCGACCTAGACATTACAATCAAATATTAAGGAAGTACATAAACTCGTTTTAAACTCTGATTTTCAATTTGGAAACATATTTTTTGACTATATTCATTTTGGTTAAACACTTTCTAGTTATTAGGAAAATACTTTTTAAAACTATTTATTTTATTACAAATTACTTCATTTTGCAGCGGAAAGTTCTAACTTATTAATTTTTGCAAATTGTGACTTAGTTTGTAAAAATATATAATTTTGTAGTTTAAAAATAATAATTACCAAATCCCACCAAAAAAATTCAAAATTGAAAAATAAAGTCCAAAATAATTTACAGTCCAAAAAGTTAGAAAAAATCCAAATTAAACATAAAGTCCTTTTTGAACTGTTTTTTATTTTTGAGAATCCAACCCAAGCTCCCTCACACCGTCCGATCCTAAGTTTGCTGATTACCTGAGAGGATAAAAAAATAAATGGTGAGCTAACAAGCTTAGTGTGTAACTCAGCCATACAAATAGAACAAATGTAGATACAGTAACTGATATAGATTCAGATACAGATGCAGATATAGATGCGGATTCAGACACAGATGCAAATATAGAAATAGGTACAAAAACATATCTTACCCCCATCCGCTACACATCATCTCCGTCCATCCCTATACACCAATTAGGTCAATCAATACCCATCCAACCCCACACACCTAAAAGTGACCGTATGTCAGTTTTTAGAATGGTGCAGTCAAGCTACCAGAAATAATGCGATAATCCGCTAGAATCATACAAGTGTGGTCAAGCCACTAAAATAGATATGTGGTATAAACCACTAGATAAGGCAGATCATTAAACTGCCAACACTTCCTCCGTGGTATAATTGTCCCACTCCAATGCACATGCACACTAATCAGATCTTAGTTGCACATAAATCGTACATGCTTTATACATCAGATCATGCTAACATGCTTTCAGAACTAGCACATACAGAAGCAGAATATAAAACTTAATATTTAAAAGTCATACATATCACATTATGGGCCCTACGAAGTGGCTAACCCTGAATTGCACTTCAATTACAGCCTTTATAACACTATATACCCGGCCTGATCGTTGAGCTCGAGTAATAGGACGCCACATCAAACATCAAACTCATACATATTCACACGGTCTCAAAAATACATGCAACCGTCATCAATTTCAAATATTTAGAGGAGTATTGAGTCTTGAACACCTTAGGCTACCTTTAAAAAGACTTATCAAATGTTTATTGACATAAATAATAAGATAATCATGCATGGGGACCATCTAACAAAAATTTCCAAAGAAATCACGTAGGTATTGATACTTACTCGCAGATATCGATATTTTTACGAGATAGGTATCGATACAAGTTAGAGAATCAATACCAAACTAGAATTCTGCAAATTTTTGTTAAAAACCATTTTTATCAATACATGGGCAAAGGTATTAGTATTTTTTCACGAGTATTGATACTCGTATAAGGTTATCAATACCAAAATTGAGCTACTAACTTCTTACAAAAACGATTCAACACCTAGGTATCGATATGTATGCCCTGAATATCGATACCTCTACTTAGACTTGCAAAGACATAGTAAAATAGAGAAGTATTCATGCTTAAACATATTATCTTCCTTACATGCATTCTAAATCATAATCTCATGCATTCAAATATTCATAAACAAGTCCAAAACCAATCATTAACTCATTCATAAATATAATTCCAAGCAATACCAAAACTCCAAAAAAAATCATAACATCAAATAAATAATAATAATAATGATAACCAAATGAAATTCTAACTCACATTACCTTTATTCAAAGAGTCCAAAAATAATTATAAAACCACCTACTCAAAAGTTTATTGCCTTTCTTGGACCACTTCCTTGGTCGTACCATTCACACTGAAAACACTACTTATCTGCAAAGATTTAGTAAGGAGAGTGAACTTAAACAAGCTCAATGAATGTTCGAAATTACCACAAGCATATACAATGTCACATTATAAGCAAGAGCAACTAGATACATGCACAACCATATTTACTATGAGTCCAAATAATAAATTCATGTTTCATTAATTCATAAATCCAACATATACTCTAACATGAAATTACATACAATTCATATATATATAAATTATCGATAATTCATCAAGACAAAATAACATATTCATGCTTTAATGACCCAGAAGTCTAGATTATATATTCACATGCATCTACACACATAACAGTTTCATGTATTAATCAATTAATGATGATTTGGCAACTTGAAAACATGAAACATAAAAATGGGTCTATCACCACATATCGGATACATGGATCTCCATTACACCAATGGCTCAAGGAGTCTAACATATCCCATAAGTTTAGCATAAAACTAAACACTCTCCAATACACCAACATATCCTGGTGAATGGAGCTTAGCTCGACATTCCCTTATCCCTCCAATCTATCCCAGGGCCTTAATGCCTAAATCATAAAACACAAGGGTGAGTACTCACAATCCTATGGCATGCCAACTATATCCAATGGTTTCAAGAGATTATAAGGCTAAAATATTCACAAAATTCACACATATAATTACTATTTTAATGCACAAAGTTCTTGTTCATAAATATCAATTCACATCACAACTTGTACATAATACATGTTTATCAAATTCACATAAAATTACACTTTAAGTGACAAAACTATGCTCATTGAGCCATCACATATTCGATCACATATGTGTACATTAAAATCAGGTTACCACATATCACATATAAGTATTCACACATACATTACCTGTCACAATAGCATTACATTCCGCAACTCGTCATACATGAAGTATATTTTCACAACAAGGCAAAGAGTATAAGAAAGGCTTACAATCAAAACATAGGATAGAGGTTTAGGTTATTCCTAAGATCCCGATTAATGCTATGAATCGTCCATACTAGCAAAGATTTAGCACACTCACTAATTACACTTCCGCTTACTAGCCAAAAGCTCAAACTAGCTTTTCCTTGCCCTTAGACTTGCTCTCCCGATTGATCCGACGCTTTACACACATAACAAAAACATTTCAACCTCATTAAAAATAGCCTTGAACACAGTCAAACAACAAAGAAAACATAATTCAAGCCTCTCATTTTCAACTAATAAAAACTAGCTAGTTTTGCTGAAATTAAAGTTTCGACATCCTAATCTCATTTCTAGTCCTCAATTTCAATTCCGAACATCCTAAATAACATTTAATTTCATATCTAAACCACTAATTTCATCTAAATTTGTGTTCCTAAAATTTTCGAATAGTTCAAGTTTTCAAGAACATGAAAAATGGAAAAACGTTTGATTCTTGGAAATTCGATTATGAACTATCAACTGAATTGAAATACCTTATAATTACATTAAAATGAATTAAAAACAACTTTGAAAACACGGGTTTATTTAAGATTACAAGATTTTCCATTTTTGAACCCAAACATACTTTAAAAACATAAAACCAAAATAATTGTTTAAAACTCAATTTGAATTAACAATACTATTTATTTAACCATAGAAATTTAAAATGTTACCTTGATTTGATGAAAACGATTATCTACAAATCTAATTTGGGATTTGAACTCAAGAAGAACAATGAAGATTTTGGGGGAAGAAAAAATATTTTTAGTTTGAAATTGGGGTTTGTTTTGGTGTTTAAAGAGTTAGTAAATATGAGGGAATGAGACGTGAATGGCTTGATGTAGAATACCAACTTTCAAAAATTGGAGAATTTGCCCTTTTGGTCACTCATAATTTTTCCTTTTTCCAATTAGTCCCAAAATTACTTAAAATCCATCTTTTTCAAATTAAACCTAAAAATTGAATCTTGTTTGAGCTAAAAAATAAAATAAAATTTTGATTAAGACACTCACATCCCTAAATACTCACTTACGACCTTATTTTTTGATATTTAACTTCACTCCTCAATAATGACCCGATTCTAATAACCCAAAACTACTAGGTTGGGTTTTGGGATGTGACAACCTAACCAAAATTTACAAAAAATGGGTCCACGTTCCCATATGGCCTACACAACCTAACACACGCCCGTGTGACCTATACAACCTGGCACATAGCTGTGTGGGATCGACTGTAAGTTTTTCTTCTTCGCCTCATTCACTATTTTTTAAGGTTATTGTTACACACATGGTCGTTTTTGATTAGCAATGCAACAACACAATTCAAGATGAACCAATTAACGACGACATATGAAAATCAATCAATAATTTAACCACAACATCTAAAAATTCAGCCTTAATCACTAAGAATCAACTATTAAAAGGCAATTAGACGCTTACCCCAATCGAAACAATAGTTCTTAAGGCTCACCAAACATTGGAGAAGAGTTTTGCACCTCTCGATTTTTACCTAATAGAAGTACGAGAAAAATTAACCTAATAAAAATCATTCAAAAATCGCTAACGAAAGTTCACACTTAGCCTTCCTAACCATACGAATAGATTTTTACTTACACCAGAATTTTGATACGGCATCGGAGAAACTTCCAAACACACAAGACCATACAAAATTTTAGCAACATAATCACCAAAAGAATGATAACAAATAGATAACACAAAAGATAGGAGAAGCAAGAAAAAAGAAGATAATTATAGGAAGAAGAAAATAAAAGAAAAGTGTGAAGTGAAAACAGAACAGAAAAATGAGTGGGGAAAGTGAGAGACATGAGAGGAAAGTGGGAGAATTTTGGCGAAAAGCTTTTTCATGTTTTAAAAAATATTATGTAACCAAATCAATTTTCTAATAACCAATCAGATTATCTAGAGTTCAAATTTAACTTAACTACTAATGTATATGGGCAACATACTTAGGGAGAAACAAAACCAATTTTCGTTCTACACGTACGAGATTAGAACACAGGACCTCTGGGTAAGCTGAAGCCTTAACATTGAACCAATAGGCTCATTCTTGACAACAATTGAGTGAAAATTATAAATAAGCCAGATGTTCAAAGATAGGGGTTGGGATAAAAATAACAAAAATTCAATGGAAAAGATTTGAACCTAGAACCTCTCAACACAAACACAACACTTAACCATTGAACCAGATCAATCAACTTCACAAATTTTAACAATTCAAAAACAAAAATTTTGGGGCGTTACATAATCTCACCGAGTATTGTGCTATGACTAGTTGTTCTCTTGAAAGATGGAACTTCTTTAAATATTACATGATAGTACCTACCATGAAGGCCAGTCCAACTATCATATGATCACAACAAAGTTCTCCTTTCTTTCTGGATCTCCTTAATGAGGTCTGTATGACAATCCTATCATGGGGTAGTTAAATTGTCATGCCATTACTATAGACCATTGATCACTACAGCAAAACATGTTTTTAGCAGCGTTTTTTTGGGCCTATAGTGCTAAAACTATTTGCAGTGTTTTTAGTAGCACCGCAAAAAAGCCACTATAGACAACACGGCTAAATTTTACGGCATTTATTTGAAAAAACGCCGCTATAGAACATGACTTTCAGCAGCACTTTCCACACAAACGCCGCTATAGAACATGACCTTTAGCGGCGCTTTTCCCACAAAAGCTGCTATAGAACATGACCTTTAGTGGCGCTTTTCCCACGAACGCCACTATAGACGTGACTTTTAGTGGCGCTTTCCCACAAATGCGCTATAGAATGTGAGCTTTAGTAGCACTTTTACTGAAAATGCCGCTAAATGTCATGTTCTTTAGTGGCGTTTTTGGTGAAAGCACCGCTAAAAGTCTTGTTCTTTAGCGGCATTTGTAAAAAAACACCACTAACTTTAGCAGATTTTTAACATCCCATTTTCATTCATATACAACCCTTCTTGTAACAACCAAAAACAACAAATACAAATCCAACCAAAAACAGCAAATACAAATCCAACCAAAAACAACAAATATAAATCCAACCAAAAACAACAAATCTAAATAATACTTGAAATCCAAAAAAAGATATAATATCTAAATTAATAAATTAAATAAAAAAATATTCTTACAATAATGTTAAAAGTATAATGTTAAAATATTCTTACAACAAGAAAACAAACATCTAATATGGCGGATTCTGCGACTGCTGAAACATCTTCATCATATTCAGAAGTTATTGTTGGAGTTCGTCATATTTTCTACTTTGCTCTGCTTCCCTCGCTGCTACCTCCACTTTAAGTTGAGCAATTTGCTCAACTGTGCTCCCTTGCATTTGTGCCAAGTGGTCTCTTAACCTCTAAACTTCAACTTGAGTCTGACTCCCTGAAAGCATGTATTGCTGCGAGCTGGATCTAAAATATTGGGTTGGGTTTACAAAAGATCCTTGAAATCGAACTCGACCATACCTTTCTAGACCCAAAACTTCAGTAATAATTCGGTTACCAATGTCATTAAGATTAACAGAACTATCACTCTAAGCGATCGCTTCATACTCCAACCTTTTATCCTTTAGTTTCTCCTAATAAATCAATCAAAGAGTTAGAAACAAAATATATAATCAAAACAAATGCAACATAACTTAACATTATTTGCATTACAAATAACGAATTAAATCATTATAATTAAACATGATAAATATTTAAAATAATTCAAAATTTATTAAGTAAATATATCATAATTTATGTAGCTACAGTAGTCATAGGAGATCCATCTTTCTTTCTATGTGTAATATCAAAAAGCTGAAGGCGCCCAACTTTTTGACCAGACAATTGTTCTTACAATATAGTAGTAAAAATATTATTTAATAGAAATTAATTAATATTTAACACAATTGATAAATTCAAAATACCTCGTCCTCATCTACACAAGCAAAACTTTTCGACTCAACTGTGTGCGTGAATTTTTGTTTTTGCCTACTTGTAGTTCCAACGCGCTCACGATCCTACATTATGAAATTATTATTAAATATATAGTAAACACTATAAATCAAAATAATTATACGAGTTTGGAAGTACGTAATACCTCTCATTTCTTTGAATTCCAAAATCTAACTGCATCTTCCCATTGCTAACTCAGCATTCCCGGCGGGACATTTCGCAATTTATCTTCGAGACTTATATTTTTCTTAAAATATTCCTTCTTTAAAACACTTTTATGGTCTCTCCATTTTTTTCCTAATGCATTCTTGACATAATTATTCGAGACCTCAACAGCAAATCTCTCTTGCAAAAAACACAAGTTTAGAAAGTACATATAAATGAAACTTAAATCAAACTATTATAAATTACATTCACGTTATTACCTTAATATTATCGAGAGCTTGATTTTTGTTACTATCAAGCATATGATGCCATGACTCATAGTTGATAGGAAACAGATTGACATTTCGTGCTATAATGCCCAAGTATCCTGCTAAAAGTCGAGCTTCTGATCCAATAGGCTGACCAAGACTGTTTCTAGCTACTTTGACACGCTCGACAAAATTTAACTCGTATAAATCTTTTAGTAGCATACATCCTCGAGTTCTGTGCGTCCCACTGCTTTCAGCTGAAAAATGGTATACTATAATATAAGAATTTGAAACAGAAATTAATAATAAAAGTCAACACGCATGTAAATTAAAGTTTAACATTATTTTGAACTTCCGCAAGTTCGTCAGCTGTATTCGAAACATTCGAAGATCTAATACCAGTTTGTTGTTCACTATTTGTTTCTTCCAAATTTGGAGGATTTTGAACAATACTTAGATTTCGCAATCTTCTTCTGGCCATTTTATCTGCAATACACATAAAATAGTTGAAATTTTAGTAACTAATTACAACAATAATAGTAAATATAAAATAGTTGAAATATTTAACAAGATCAAGATTTAAATTATAATATTACATATAATTAAAAAATCGTAAAATCTTACTATATCATAATTTGTAAATATCTTCATCCACATCCTGGCAAATCCATTGAAATTGTGTACTAGTACTAGGGATATTTTCATTTAAGTTTTCTTCTGATCTTTCGTTGATGTCATCTCTACCTCCATTGCCCATGTAAAACAAGTCTCTAGGGGTGTTATGGAGTACAACGTACTAACCCTCATCAGTTGGATCTTACGAGTAAAAAACTTGTTTCACTTGAGAAGAAAATACATACGGCTCATCTATCAATTGTTGTCCAGTGTGAATTAATCGAGATAAATTCACCATTGTAAAACTAAATTGATCTTTTTTAATTTCGCGAGCAGTATTAACATCAGCCCAATCACATCAAAATAAGACAACTTTCCGTTTGCCATAGTAACCCAACTCAATAATGTTAGTAAAAAGCCCGTAATACTCCACATTTCCCTCAACAGGATTATTGTCCCTAGCACTAGCATAATTTGTAATTGAAGAATTAACAACTATTCCACAATTTTGAGTCCTCCTCAATCTTTCACAAGATTTTGTAAGAAATGCAACACATTGATTTTTACTTAAACACCTAATTGCTTCACGATCATTGAAAAGAAAACCAAGTCAAAGTATTGAGTAAAGTATAGTAGAGACGAACCAAGTGACATCTCTAAATAATATTCCACTTTTAGCATGGTTTTGGTTCCATTTTTAAAATCTTATATTAATTTTCAGTAATTTAAAAATACAGTAATATATTTATTTCTATATTATGAAATTAAAATAACTAATTGAAAATCATATTACTTTTATGTTGGAATAAAACCCATTTTGTCTCAATTTTTGCTTCAAACAAATCTATTTTGCTTCAAAGCTTTTCAACAACACAAATAAATCCTTTATCTAATGATCTGATCATTATGTTCACAAGACAGTCCAGCTCACGACACTTTTCAGTAGTCACTACCAACCACAAGAAAGCTTCTATTGGATATATTCACTATTTGACAAGATGATAAATGTTAATTGCTATTTGAAAAAGCCAAAATCAACCACAAGGATTCAAGCAAACAATCCTGAATTTTAGTAAATCCCACACTCCAACTAGACAGATGATTTTCAGATAAAAAACCAGCTAGATTGGAACTACATCTTTCTTTATAAGTAACACCTGAACAAGTAAATAAACATTGGGACTAGGCTATGTAGTCTAGAAACATTTGGTTTCCGCCTAACGAGGAGTAACAAAACCAGTTCTTTAACCGTGTAGTCTGGAATTTCTCCGTTCCATTCACCACTACGAAGTCCCCTCCAGGTCGAGCCTTTCGCCTATTTCACTCTCCTTCAACTAGACCTTGAAGTCATCAATCATCAAATACTGCAACTAAAACTAATTTAGATCTAAAAATTGTTTTCATTTTCTCATACCACTTTCATCCTTGTAATAATAATTTACGGTAACTATTAGCTATCAAGTCCATCACGATTCATCCAATTCCACCAACTGTAGCTATATCACAAATCCTTTATGCTCAACCAGGCTAAATTACTAAGAAACTGGGGAAAAAATTGCCACTAAATTAATTACATTAAAATGCACCGATTTTGGGAAAAAATACTAAGTCATTTTGAGGTAACAAAACAACGTCATTTTGCAAAAAAATATTCACAATAATGGTGTTTGGACCAAAAATGTCACTATTGCTCAACATTTTGCAGCGTTCGGAACAAAAATGCCGCTATTGCTTACCTTTTGCAGCGTTTAAGACGCTTGACTTTTTTACAATTTTTATATTGAATTATTGTATCTTTCATATAAATTTTAAATAAATATTTTTTTTAAAATTTAAGTAATATTTAAAAGAATTAGATAAAATTATAATTTTTATATAATTTTTGATGTGAGAAAACAAAAACAAAAATGATGAAAGAGTGCATGAGTTGTCTAAAAAAAATACATGATGGCCACTTGGATGATGGGTGAGTACAAGGAGCAAAACGGCAACGTGTTGTTTAAAATAAAATATTTTTTTATGGTGTTTTTATCAAAACCCCTAAACATAAACCATAAACCATAAACCATAAAATCAAAACACTAGACCCCAGACTCCAAACCCCAAACCTTAAACCCTAAAACCCTAAAAATATAAATCATACACTTTAAACCCCAAATCCCTAACCATAAACCCTAAACCATATATCCTAAAACCTAAGATAAAATGAATCTTTTTGTGGCGCTTTTAAAAAAAAACGCCGTTATAGCTTACCTTTTGTAACGTTTTTCTCATAAACGCCGCTAATGCTTGACTTTTTTAATGACATACGAGCAATTTTTATATTGAATTATTATATCTTTCATATCAATTTTAAATAAATAGTTTTTAAAATTTTAGAAATAATTTAAAAGAATTAGATAAAATTTGAAATTTTTATACAATTTTTTATGTAAGAAAACAAAAAAAAAACCAAAACAAAATATGAAAAAAAAAAGCTTTAAAAAATTTTTCTCTTCTGTAATTATATATTCTTTCAATGTTTTAGGAAACTTAAATAACTTTTTCAATTTACTAATTAATTTTGTTTCTCTGGAGATGCATGGGTTAGCAATTTTTTTAATTTTAATATATATAAACTTTATCTATTATCTCTTAAATAATTTAAACTGTAATGATAATTTTAATATATTAAAATTAGTATTATCTTTTACAATTATATAAGAAATTATTTAACATATAAATTAAAAAACAATTAGTTATATACCAAAAAAACTTTAATAATAGTATTTTAATTTTTTTCATTTTTAACATATATTTTTCTATGTTTTTACTTTCAAATTTTTTCTACGTATCATTAATTTTTTCTGAAGATTTTAATTATTAAATTAAAAATATATTGTATTTTAATTAATATAAAGAAACTAGTTAAATAATAAATAGAAAAGGATGAAAGATGCATGCATGAGTGAGAATACAGGGGGCAAAATGGCGCCGTTTTGTTTAAAATTTAATGATTTTTTCGGCGTTTCAAAAACGCCGGTACCACTACTACTAGACCCTTTGCGGTGTTTACGAGAAAAATGCATCTAATGCTAGACCTTTTGCAGCGTTTTTCTCATAAATGCCGCTACTGCTTGACCTTTTGTAGCATTTTTCTCATAAACGCCACTATAGCTCTAACATTTTGCGGTGTTTTCTAATTAGCGCCACTAATATATAACTTTTGCGGCGTTTTTGGTCCAAACGCCACTAAAAACGCCGTTAAAAGCTTAATTTCCTGTGGTGGATGGAGACCGTAGGTCTTGTTTAGCGACCTTCTCCCATTCAATATTTTAAAATCATGTATGCGTTTTAATGTCCGGTTTCAACATGAATGATCAATATATGCATGGCAAGTACATGTGACATTCTTCCCTAAACTATATGGCATGCTTATCATACATATGCATGGACATAAATTCGCAGTAATATAAATATCATCATTCTTATCTCATAAATAAAAGTATAAAAATTTAAAGACTTTGAATAGCCAAAGTTTCCATAATTTCATCCTAGGAAAAATAAAAAATTACAAAATTCACCCTAACGCATACTTTGGTTCACGTTTCCATGCATACTTTGGTTCACGTTTCCGTCGTCGTCATCTTTCTATCGCCAGTCTCCTACCGTCAGACCACCGCCAACCACCTACTGTCAGACCATTGTTGGTCACTTGTTAGCTTGGCAGGGTTGCGTTTGCATGGTCTCGATATGTTTGGATGCATTTCGGTTATTTGGGTTTCGTTAAAAAATAATATTACAAAATTCTTATGTCTGTTTCTAACTCATTTTATTCTCAAATAATAAAATTAAAACCCTACGAGGAGATGATAGTCCACGATCTAAAATTTACATGCCTGAAAAAATAATAAATTACGTTTAATTTTCTAAAAATCATAATTTTGGCAAAATTATTTTAATATATGTGTTGTCGCTACTAGCCACAGTCGGACCACCGCCAGCCTCTTACTGCCTGACCACTCTCGGTCACTTGTCAGTTTGGTAGGACTGGGTTTGCGTCATCTCGATCTGTTTGGATACGTCTCAGTTCTTTGAGTTTCGTCGAAAAATAATATCACAAAATTCTTATGTCTATTTTTGGCTCATTTTATTCTCAAATAATAAAATTAAAACCCTACGAAGAGATGATAGTCCATGATCTAAAATATACATGCACGAGAAAATAATAAATAACATTTTATTTTCTAGGAATCACAATTTTGGAAAAATTATTTTACCATTCATAATAAAATAATATCATACATTTGTTCGTATACATTCCCCTAAACATGCATACAATTATAAGAATGCCACATTTTATCAAATATAATTGTACATGAAAAAGAAAAGAGCATTTTGGTCTCGGTTTATACTATAAACATAGAACAATCTGGCGTTTTGATAACAATTGTTGGAAAAAATCTAGTTTGAAAATGATTTTCTTATACAGCGAAAAAGAAAAATTTTGAAAATCGATCTGATTTGTGATATTTATTACAATAAACCCTAAACCAAATTCGCACCTATGTTTTTGGATAGACGGATCCTTATGTTCCCGACTTTCAACTGAACAATTTTCTCTACTATTCTCATACCACGAAATGCATTGAATGTAGGCTCAAATGATTCAGATCAAAATAGAGAACTAGAAATAGTTATTTTTTCTTTTGGGGTGAAAACAAAAAATCATTTCTCAAATGTAAACCGGTAGAATTATTATTCTTAAAAACTAGATTTAATAGTTGATAATTAATTCTCACTATTTTTCGGTAAAGTAATAATATCTTCAAGTTCTGTTAATAACTCTACCGCTGCCATCTATGTGCAGGGAGAAAAAGTAAAACCTTTGTTGAATCAATATAAAAGTTTATATCAACTCGAAAAGCGAACCCCTAGTCTAACTAGGAGTATAGGGTCCGACAACCCTAATCAATAATACTAGGGTTTATGTCATCCACCCCTTTAACATGAGGGGCTTTTGGGCCTCTCCCATATCAAGTCCAATTATAATTACTTCCGGGGCTTTTAACCCAATATTTTTAATTTGATCCAACCCAATATTTATTTTTCTATTTCCCAAACGAAAAATCACAATATATTTCTAATTAAATAGTCTTTTCAACCCAATTCTAGTTCTATTAAAATCATGATGACTTTACCATAAAAGAATCTATTAGAAAATATATTTAATATTTTTATATTCAACGGTTCAGTATTGTCACACCCCATATTTTTTATTAATTATTTTGTCAATTCATGAGCAACCAAGTTTTTATTCTAGTGGTAAGCAGCTTAATTAATTCTTAGAGAAGCTAGGTTCAATCCCCTGCACCACCACCGCCATTATTCACCATTATTCACCAATTTTCATCTCCTCTTTATTTTTATTTTTATTTTTTTTGTAAAAATCGAACTACTAATTATCCTCTATTATTTTTCTTAGATCGTTAATGATTCTAATTTTTATTCTTTTTATTTTTGAATGATGATTTCCCTAGATCATCTTTTGTTGTAAACGAAGCATTGTGGGATCAAGGACTCATCTTTTCCTTGGAATTTTTCTATTCTTCTTCGCACTGCTTGGATCTATATTCTCACCTTAGGAAAAAAGTATTTTCACTTGGAAGTTAGATAAGATTCAAGATCAGATTTCTTCCCTTGGAGTTGGAATTTGAATCCAGTTATCGGATCTACCAATCAAGGTGTGAGTTTAACTTATTAGAAAAATCTATTTATGGACTTATCTTCAAATAAGATATAAATATTTATTTAGATTTAAAATTTGATAAAGATCTAAACTGTCGAAACCATTTTTAAATCGAGGTTTGGAAAATGGGAATCGACTTTAAGAAAAACGAAAAAGGGAGTCGCCACCAATCTTTTTTAGGTGTGATTGGATCACCTTATAAAATGTTTTGTTTTAAAACATTAATTTTGGTCTACGAAAGTCGAGAAAACGGATTCGGGAGTCGGTTACGTACGAGGAAGGGTTAGCACCCTCGTAACGCCCAAAAATTGGTACCTAATTGATTATCACGTGCTTTTAATGTCGGAAATTTGAAAGTTTTAAGATGCAAACCTCTTTTAATTAGAATGTTTTAATTTTGAATATTAGGGTTTACTTGTATCAAATGAATCAAAATATTACATCCAATAAGTTAGGAAGCAATATTTTTAAGACATTCGAAGCTAAGCTAGTCTTTTTTTGAAAATCCTTATCTCAGAATGACAAAACGACATATCCAATAAGTTAGGACACAACGCTTTAAAATTCTGAGATAATTATTCATATTTTGAAAACCTTAAAAACTTAGAAGGGTGCTTGACTATTCGAACTCAACGAGAAAAGTCGCAACCCAGTAAGTTAGGGCACTACCTTTCTCGAAGTTTCCAAATACCAAGCATTACCTTTTTATTTTTGAAAACTTTTGAATCTCGTTTTTTAATTAATGCATGAAGAACCGTATTAACATTATAGAATAACATAAAAGATGGCATATTATCATAATAGGTAAGTAAAAGCATCAATTTGAACAAATTTTAAACAATATACATGGCAAACTTAAAACATGTAAAACATACATACAAAAATGTACGACATACATTAAAAATGAATAAGTAAGCATATAAACATATAAGGTATAACTCTATATACATTTTAATAAATTAATAGACAAAAGATGATGCATGGCATACAATTTAACATAAACATGCCCAAAATAATATTAACTTACATGTCAATTTTAAAATACAACCTTTAATAATCATAAAACAATATTCATTATATAAATGATATGTTCAACATAAAAAAGAATTAATGTATATTAAAATGTAATATAAAGTGAGTAATTACTGATAAAAAATATACCTAAAATATAAATTAAAAAAAGTTTAAAATAAGTTATGTATAATAATATGATATGAATAAAATATAAGAAAATATAATATAAGATGATAATAATACTATAATAAGTATTTTGCACATAAAAATATGATAAAATAATTAATATATAATATATAACATATAAAAAACAAAAATAGATATATATATACATATATATATATATAATAAAGTATAAAATAAAAATATATATAAGAAAGATAAATATTATAATGAATATTAAATAATAAAACATAGTATGTAATAGAAGTACATAAATAATTATAATGAAATATAATATGGTGTATGTATAATGATAATAATGTAACAAATATTTAATATATAATAAAATAAATAATATAATAAAAATATATATCATATAATAAAATTTTTAAACATGTATAATGTATAGCCTATATTATAGGTAAAATATAAAATAGTAAACATGATATGAGTAATTTTTATATAATAAAATAAATAATATACATACATAATAAAAATATATAATAAAAGAGAAGATGTAATATATATAAATGAAATATGAATACTATTATATAAATAAAGATAATATATATTATTATTTATTAATAATTTTAAAAAAATTTACCATTTATAAATTTAATATATAATAATATATAATTTATAAAAAATATAAAGAAATATATAAAATAAAATATATAATAAAATATAATTTATAGATAAGATATATAATAAAAAAATGTAATGGATAATAAAAATAATATATATAACTATTATAAAAAAATAATAATAATATATAAAGTATTTAAAGTAAATTAAAATATAAAAAGGATTAAAATTGAATTTAATTAGAAAATCTAGGGTTAATTTTTAAACTAACAAAAAGAATTAGGCCTGATTCGAAAGAATTCAAACCTATAAGGGACTCACTGGGCAATTTGCCCTAATCCCAAAAGGACACCGTTTCCCGAATACCGTTTTAAAGTCACTGAGAGGACTAAATTGAAACAAAACTAAAACACTAGAGCTAAATCAAAAAATAAATAAAATAGAATCATAAATATTAAAATTGCGAGAGGACCAATTGAGTAATTAACCCAATCTTCAAAAACACGCGGATCCTCCCCGGGTTATCGGGTCAACACGCGGATCCTTAGCTTTAATATGACGTCGTTTTAGGCTTATTGGATTAAGCCAAAATGGCGTCGTTCTATTAAGGCTATATAGGCCAAATTTTAACCTAAAAATCATTTAGAAACCCGATTTAAAAAAAAACTTAAAGAAATCCTCTATAGGAGGATTCGGGGTCGGCCTCAGAGCCTCGTCGGGCCTCTGTTCTCAGGCGCTACGTGCCCACACGCCATCGCGAGGGCCACCGCGCACGGTGATCGGAGGGCTAAAAACCCTCGTCCTTTCAAGGCGAAAACACAAGTAACTCCTTCGTTTCTTTATATTATCAGTTTTTATTGAATATTGATTCGTATATTTTGTTGAAAAAAAATAAAAAAAAAGAACGAAATATAAACTTAAATCACCTTTTTAAAAGAAGCTGCCTGGGCTTTTATGAATATGTGTATATATCTTTTCTTCTGGAAAAAAAATCCCCCCTCTGTACAATGAAATGATTCGGCTTTTATAGCCTCCTTTTACAAGTTTAGTTTATCTCTATTCGATCTCTTACCTTGTTCGCTGCTGTTTTCTTTCCCTTTTTTGCAGGTATTCGCAAGGAATCCGGTGGTAATGAAGGCTTGACGATGGAGACGAAAGACCGGGCATTGACTGCGCCTTGACTTGCAGACTGATGGAGGGTAGCTGGAATGTCATGAAATGAACAGACGCGTTGATTGCATCGTAATCCGAGGCTGATGTCAGTTGCGATTACTAGGAAGCCTTGCGGCGCGAACCCTAGCTAGGGTTCCTCAGAAGCTGAAAGTAGGTTGGACCGATTGGGCTAGCTGGTCTGTGTTTGTTTATTGGGTCAAAAAAAAGTATTTTGGGCCTGATGTTAGTTTTAGGTATGGGGTTAAATGTAAACGGGTTTAGGTATTTGGGCTGTTTATTGTAACTGGACTTTAATAAATAAACATTTATTTATTTATTTTTATTTGTTTATCTCACGGGCCCGGGCAGATTTGGGCTACTACAGCTGCCCCTCTTTGCTTATTGCTGTGCAACAGGAATCAAGCAAAGACTTATAAAAAGACTAAATTTGCCCGGCCTTATCGGATTATGGTCCTCAGTCTTCTCATTACAAACTCAAGACTGTCATGTCGATATCTTCGATCGGCTCTCCATCGAACACAGAGATACCAAATCATCTTAGATTTGCTTCAACGTAAACACGTGAAAGCCAAATCAGCTATGTCTTCGATCTGCTCTCCGTCGAACACAGAGATGCCAAATCATCTTAGATTTGCTTCAATGTAAACACGTGAAAGTCAAATCAGCTATGTCTTCGATCCGCTCTCCGTCGAACACAGAGATGCCAAATCGTCTTGGATCTGCCTCAATGAAGGTCAAATCTGCTACGTCTTCGATCTGCTCCCCATCGAACACAGAGAGATAAGATCTGTCATCTTGGATCTACTCCCCATCCATTATAGAGAGATAAGATCTCTCATCTTGGATCTACTCCCCGTCCATTAAGGAGAGATACGATCTGTCATCTTGTATCTACTCCCCATCCATTACAGAGAGATAAGATCTGTCATCTTGGATCTGCCCCCGTCCATTACAGAGAGATAAGATCCGCCATCTTGGATCTGCCCCGATGAAGGTCAAATTTGCTACGTCTTCGATCTGCTCCCCGTCGAATACAGAGAGATAAGAGCTGTCATCTTGGATCTACTCCCCGTCCATTACAGAGAGATAAGATCTGTCATCTTGGATCTACTCCCCGTCCATTACAGAGAGATAAGATCTGTCATCTTAGATCTGCCCCCCGATGAAGGTCAGATCTATTATATCTTCAATCTGTTCCCTATCGAATACAGAGAGATAAGATCTATCATCTTGGATCTGCTCTCCGTCTATTTCAGAGAGATAAGATCTTCTATCTTCAACTTGTTCCCTATAAGCACAGGGATGCCATGTTGAAATATTCAATCTTCTTTGTCCCCTAGAGGACATAAACTGTAGAATGTGTATGTGCCTATGCCTAATGATTAGGATGCTATGTTTGAAATGAGTCAAATGCTCCTAATTAGACATATTATGATGTAAAATGAAAATGACTTTTATTTCGGACATCTTGATTCATTCAAGTTTCGTTTTGTTTCACTCAAAATACCAACCCTATTTTGCTCGTATGCTTAGAACCCTTTCCATCGATTTGGTCCATTGTACCATTCCCACATGTTACGACCCACTGGAGATATTTATGAAATGATCCTTTCTTAGGATCAACAACGTCTAATCACTGTAAATAGGCCAATTTTCTCGGCCCCCTTTGAAACCCAAATATAAATATTAATAGTCCAAAGTCCAAATAATTACAATAGTCTACGGGCCAATAACCAATCAAAGCCCAATTACAAGACCAGAACTTAAACCTTATAACAGTTTATTAACAGGCTTTGACCCAAATTAAAACACTAATACCTAGACCCAATAACTAATGCCCCACAACCAATACCCAATCCCCAAATTAACCCGAGACCCAAAATCACATTGGCCCAAATGGCCCAGAAATTTTAGAACCCTAGGGTTCTTTCCCATGCGCCGCAACCAGCCAAGCCTCAGCGCCTCCGTACGCTCCAGTCTCCATCAACCACACCTACACAGCCCCGTACACCTCGCGCCAAGGGCCAACGCCCGTCCGTACTCTACCTGCAAGAAGGACAATCCACACAGCAGCAAACACGAACAAAACAGCAGAACAACAAATGAAAATGGCATTTTTAATTTATTTTCCTTTTTTCTTTTTTTCCTTCGGCTATAAAGCCATAGTTCTTAGTTTATGTAAAGGTTATGAATGCCTACATATTTTTACGCAAGATATACGAGCAATACAAAAAGCAACCAATATCAGAAGGTGATTTTTCGATCTAAATCTCCGGGCTTTCTTTCTTTGCGATTATTCTCTTGTTTTTTTTATTTTACTTTGAAAGCAAATAAAGTAAAGAGGAAAGGATCTACCTGCGCATATGAGCCATTGGAGACCATCTCTTCTTCGTTGAGATCGAAGCATAAGAGAGGTTTTCGGGCTAAAAATCTAACCTTTTGGGGCGGGATTTAAAGTAGGAAAATGAAACGACTTCAGGGCGAGCTATCTTCCATCGGTTTCAATGGTGGAATGTGGTAGTCAAATGGTCGAACAGAGGGTTAGGGAAGCATCGAAATCAGCTGTGTTGAAACCCTAATAATTGGGTTCTCTGCTTATGGCTAAAAGGGACAGCAAGCTGCCATTCAATGGCCTTTAATTTTAGGAATGAGACGAAATAGCGCCGTTTGGGATATTAAAGGTCAGCGCGTCAACTCGGATAGCAACCCGGATCCGCGCCTTTTCATTTGGAATGGGAAATTTGCGGGCTGGGTCCTCTATATTCGCGCGAGCCTTCGATTGCGCCTTATGCGACTTGCTTTTTTTATTATTTAGGCTTATAATTTGTGCTTTGTTGCAATCTGACCCGCGCCTAAACGCATCATTTTGGGTTCTGGTATATTGCCAGTTTTAGTCCCTTGCATTCGCGCGCGCGTCAAAAATTAGTCCTTTTCCTAATTTCAGCAACTGACTTTATTTATTAATGATCCTTTTAGTTTCATTTTTGTTTCAAATGAGTTTTTCTTTGTTATTTTCAGCATTTTTATTCTTTGAAACCCTTCTATATTTGAGACTTACTTATTATTCACCATTTAATATATTATTTTGGAATATTTTATCAAGTTTTGCATGGTTTGTTATTCGTACTGTTATTTATATGTAAATACATCTGTACATGTAACTATATATATACATATATACATCTATCTATTTTCTTTTAAATTTGTTTGTTTAAACTCCTATATATATATACATTTTATAATAAGGTTACTTTTATTTTACGCATGTTATTAATCTTACATTATTCTATACATATAGTTTCTTTTAAATATATTCTCGTCTTTTATTATATAATCTCTTATAACATGGTTTTTAAATTATTATGGTGTATATATATATATGTGTTTTTTTTATTAACACCTATGCTTAATCTATTTATATATATATGTTACTAAATCTATGTATTTATACTCGTAGTTTTCTTTATATATATATATGAGCACGTTTGTAAAACTATTATGTAGTTTATAATAAAATTAATTTAGCCCTATACATAATATTTAAATGTTTTTGCATGTATTTGCCTTTAGATTTATATGTATGTATATGTATATATCTTATTATTAATCTCATTTTTTTACAATAAACTTACGTATACACATGTTTTATAAATTTATTTTGTGCATTATGTCTTGTCATATATCTCCACTATTCTTTTGTATTGTATATATTTTAAATTATCGCATACTTTTGTCAACTTTTTAAATAAATTTGTGCTGAAATCATTTTACATTTAATTTAATTCAAATTTTGATTTTCTAATATCTATTTCAATAATTATATATATATTCTTATTTTTATGCAAATCTGTCAATTCATACATTATGTGTTTTAAAATATTCATTCTACGATATATATATTTTAATGATTGCATGTGTCTATTAAGCTTGACATTATTTTACAATAATCTTATACCATGTTGCTTCTTTGAATTGCATTCTATTTTATGCCTCTAATAATTTTATTATGTCATGTATGCCGTCGTTGCATTTTATTCATTATTGCCATGATTAATTGTTCTCCATGCATAATTGAGGTTGAGTCATATTTTCAAGCTAATTATATTTAATTGCTCATTTTCTTGATTGATCGATATTCTCATTCATCAAGTATGGTATCTCATACGCGCCTATTATCCCATCTCATCGTTTTCATTTGGTTTTTTGAAATGTGGTTTTATAAAATCTGATTTCTTTGATTAATTTCATCTCATTTCAAATCGAATTAATACGTTTTAAAGCTAGTTTTAGAAGTATTCTTTTAAAAGTTCTTCAAAACGAAAAACGAGATTCGATGTTTGGTAATTCGCGGAATCGTGCCCTAACGTGTTGGGTTACAATTTCGCTTTTGCTCAAAATAATCGAATATCGCTTTGAAATTTCATTCATGTTTGTTAAAATTCTCCCAAACGAAGACGACATTCGATATTTAGTAATTCACGGAATCGAGCCCTAACGTGTTGGGTTACAATTTTGCGTTTGCTCAAAATAATCGAGTATCCCTTCATGATTTCATTCATATCCTCTAAAAATTTTTAAAACAAAGGCAATATTCGGCGTTTGACAATTCGAGAATCATGCCCTATCGTGCTGGGTTGTGGTTTCTGGTTTGATCAAAATGATCGAACATTCCTTTGCATTCTCACTTATGTTTATAAAAAAAATGCTTAAAAGCGAAGACGATGTTTAATGTTTGGCGATTTGAGAATCGTGCCCTATCGTGCTGGGTTGCGCTTTTTCATTGGTCCGAAGCAATTGAAGATCCCTTCGGAGTTTCCCTCACATTTTCTAAAATCTTTCAAAATGAAAGCGATGTTCAATGTTTGGCGATTTGAGAATCAAGTCCTATCGTGCTAGGCTGCGCTTTTTCATTTGCCCAAAATAATCGAACATCTCCTCGAAATTTTCACACATATTTTATAAAGTAAGGCAATGGTCAATATTTGGAAATTCGAGGAATCGTACCCTTCTGTGATGGGTTTCGATTTTTCATTGGACCAAATAGTTAAGCATCCTCTGTAATTCTCTAATTATATACTTTCGGACATCGAAACGATAAATTTTGGCAACCAACTCGGCTTATTTAAACGTTATTAACAAGAACCACATTTCAAAAACATTTTAATTTTGGACATAAGGACAGTATTTAATCGATTTGGTACCAATTTTGGGCGTAATGAGGGTGCTAATCCTTCCTCATATGTAACCGACTCCCGAGCCCGTTTTCTCATATTTTTGTAGACAAGAATCATTGTTTTAGTAAACCAAAATAGTTTTATTAAAATAATCAAATTCTTAGGTGATCTGATCACACCAAAACAAAAGGATCGATGGTGACTCCATGTTTTCATTTTCCAAAAAGTCAATTTCACCATTTTTCATTAAAATTTTTTAAATCAAGGGATGGTTTCGACAACTTGGCCACTCCACTGGGGAATTGAGAGTCGAGCCATAAAAATCGATTATTTACTGTCCTTTTGTTAAAAAATTGAAAATTTATTTTAAAAATCATGTATCTTTCGATTAAATTTGATTATATGCTTGTTTTGGTGCGGGTTTTGTAGATTAGGACTGCATTTCATTACATGACCACTATGGTCACACCTTCTAAGTGGGAGTAAGAAGCTACGCTTTCGTGAGGTTTTCACCTTCACATGGGCTAGTGGATCACTTCTGGGGTACATCTGTACCTATGATTTCGTGAGATCTTCATCTCCGCATCGTCATAGGGAAATGCATCCCCCGAACTGAACTCGATCTATATGAGCCTATAATAGGTGAATATTGAGGAATCTACTAGTTCGGGTACCCCTTTTCCTAGAACTAAACCACATATAGTGAACCTTAGGTGCTATCCTTAGGTGGAGCCATGTCGAGCCTTAGTACTTACCCGTATATGCGTTATAATCACCGTTTATGTGCTTGCATTCTATCGCTATTATTTGATACTAACCGATGTTTTGTTTTGATTGTCTTTTTTGCATGACATTGCACACTAAAGGAGGCGTTAATCTACATTCAATTACTAAGTTAGAAAATTTGACATGGAGAATGAATTTCTTAGTAAAGTCGAGGATAATGCGGCCGTTCGTGCTTGGTCAGAGAGGCTACAATCTGAGAGAGAGGATAGCTTGGAAGAAGGGTATGTGTCGGAGCTGCAGGATTTCACTCACGTCAATGTAGTATAGAATGAGCTGCAAGAGTTGAGAGACATTTGGGTTAGTTGGAATGGAGGAATCAAGTAGTTGTTTTACCAAAGCTATGGTGACATATCCTACCTACTAGATATTAGAGTGGATAAGCATTTGTTCCGAGCCTTGGTACAGTTTTGGAATTCCGCATACAAGTGTTTCACCTTTGGAGAAGTGGATTTGGTACCTACCATGGAGGAATACACTATGCTGCTTAGGTGTCCAAAGATTCAGGTCCGGAAGACTTATGCCCGGGTATTTAGTAATCAGGCTTTCGTAAAGAAACTGATGAGCATTTCTGGGATGAGCGAGCCTTGGGTCACCGCTCGGATTTAGCAAAAAGGAGATAGCAAATGTATCCCTTGGAAGAATTTGCGAGGTTTGATCTTGACTCATCCAGACGAAAGAAAGAAGGTCGATATATTTGCCTTAAGCATCTACAGATTAGTGATCTTTCCTAAGGTTTTAAGGCACGTGGACGAGGTGGTCATTGGCTTGTTTGATCATCTTGAAAAGGGAATCACACCAGTACTGACAATATTGGCAGAAACGTTCAGATCTTTGAGCTCATGTCGGAAGACAGGCGAGGGGCGATTTATTGGATGTGCTCAACTATTGATGGTATGGTTTCATGGGCACTTTTGGAAGGTGGATAAGGTTTCCTATCGAGTCTTTTCCGAAGGTTATTCCCTTTTGAAAGAAGAGGCAGCCATACAGAGGAGAGAGGATATCTCGGAGGAGAAGTGGATGGATATTTTTTAGAACCTCAAGGAGGAGGATATCGAGTGGAGAGCTTATTGGATGGTTCCTAATGAGATCATGTACCGATGTGGTAACTTTGATTGGGTGCCGTTGTTAGGAATCTGGGAAGCTACTGGGTATACTCCGTTGATAGCCTTGAGGCAATACAAGTCGAGGCAGTTTGTACCCACGACCTACGGACTTGCTCAGAGTGAATTCTCATTTAAAGGTGCTCACTATAAGAAGAGAGTTCGGGAATTATGAGATGCTTGGAAGTAAACTTGTTGGATGAAGAGGTTAGCCGTCGGTTCTATGGTAAACCCGAGTACAGCGAGTGGTTTAAGAGGAGGATTAATGACAATATTCCTAGGCCAAGCTTGGAGAGTGCTCGACCTGTCGGGGAACAATTTCAAGCCGCCCAGTCAGAATTAGAAATTATAAAGCAAGATTTCGAGAAAAGGAGTGTGGAGCTCGGGAAGAAGATCGAGCAATTGGAAGAAGAGAATATGCATCTAAGATTAGAAGCTGATGTCTAGAGGTCAGAGGTTGAGAAGTGGAGGAAAGGAAAAACTAACGCTGAAGAAGATCTAGACAGCTTGAAAACGTACTACAAGAAGTTATGCCTATCTATGAGGACTGCGGGTTTAGGTAAGACTTCTAAACAATGGCGCCATGAAATTTGGGAAGAAAAGGCCAATACCGACCGGTGGGAAAGGAAATTATGAGAAGTTCAAGCACGAAACGAAGATTTGGAGAAAAGTCTGTCAGAAAGCAGAAATGAGCGAGGGGAATTAAGGGCTAGAGTGGCAGAACTTGAGAAGTCCCTACATCAGTACCGAAACCGCAACACTGTGACAGAATTGAGGGCAAGCTTGACCAAAATACAAGAAATGAAAGGAAGAATAGAAGAGTTAGAGGCGTCTCTGCAAAATTGCGAGATGCGGATCCAGTTTTTTGAGGCAAATGAGGATCGTTGGAAGGAGCAGCTTCACCATGCGCAAGACCAAGTCAGAAACAGAGATTACCTTATGGGGGAGGCTATAACCCAGATTCGGGAAGTAGCGGACTACTTGCAAACTTTAGCTGTTCAGGTGGACACATTGAGTGTGAAGTACGAGTTGGACTCGGATCATGGACAAGAGCTGGCTTCGCTACTTAGAAAAATTAGGACTTTGAGTGTTAGAGCGAAATTTTATTTGTAACTCGACTTTATGTAAAAGATTTTATTTTCAAGTAAAATTTTCTAAGGGCAATTGAATCAAAAGTTGATGCCTCCTTTGCATTCATGCATTTGCATTTGCATCATATCATTATGCATTAAAGGCTATAAGAGTTTTCTAATTAATTAACTAAAAATTATTTCAGTAACCTGGAAACCAACGAAAACCAACCAACCACACACCCCTATGATACAAGGAAAAAACCAATGGATAAGAGACTCGAGAAATTGGAGCAGATGCAAAAAGACATGCAAGAACAAATGCAGTCTCAGATGCAAGAGCAACTAGCCAAGATTCAACGAGAGATGAAAGAGAAAATGATGGAGTCCCAGAGGGAAATGATGAGTCAGTTATCCCAATTGCTATTGGGAGGAATAGATAAGGGAAAGGGCCCCATGGACAAAATTGAAGAAACTAACGAAGATCCTCAATACCCTTCTAGCTTTGCTCCGATACACGTATCGATGAAGCCTGAGATTAACCTACCGAAACCATCTGTCACGATCATGCCCCAGCCGGTTCAAGCCAGAGCTTCAATACTGATGAACCTCCAAACCGGCTCAGGCTCTAACTTTGTCAACAACCCAAACTATCCACCCGTTCCTGACTTGGATGAAATTGCTGAAGAAAAAAAGGCGAGGATGGATTCACAAAAACAATTGGAAGAATGGTGTAGATGGCTTGAGGAGAAATTCAAAGCCATGGAGAGCGCGGACCATCGTCAAGGGATCGATGCCAAGGACCTGAGTTTGGTCCCAGATTTAGTCCTTCCCCCAAATTCAAAATGCCCGAATTCAAAAAATACAATGGAACGAGCTGCCCTGAAGCCCATATCACTATGTTCTGCAGGCGAATGATGGGATATGTTAACAATGACCAGCTATTAATCCACTGCTTTCAAGATAGTCTGGTCGGGGCGGCATCTAAGTGGTATAACCAATTAAGCCGAGCTAAAATTAATTCATGGAAGGACCTAGCTCAGGCCTTTATGAAGCAATACAGTCATGTGACGGACATGACCCCCGACAGAATCACTCTTCAGAATATGGAGAAAAAGTCAAATGAAAGCTTCAGGTAGTACGCACAAAGATGGAGGGAGGTGGCCATACAAGTTTAGCCACCACTTCTAGAAAAGGAAACAACGATGCTCTTTATAAATACCTTGAAGGCCCCTTTTATCACTCATATGTTGGGAAGCACCACCAAGAGCTTCTCTGACATAGTGATGACAGGGGAAATGATTGAAAATACTGTGAGAAGCGGTAAGATAGAAGCTGGAGAAAGTACTAGAAAGTTGATCCCGAGGAAAAGAGACAATGAAGTGAACAACACGAGCACATCTAACAAAGGTCAGTCCAAGTCATTCACCGTAAATCAACCCAAGACGGTGACCACCAGTCAGCAAAGTTCTGTAAGACAAGAACCAACGCGAGGGAGAACACAGAAAGACTACAATTCACCCCTATACCCATAACGTATAGGGAGTTGTACCAAAACCTATTCAACGCTTATGTGGTCTCCCCTTTCTACCTGAAGCCACTGCAGCCCCCGTATCCCAAATGGTATGACGCGAACACCCAATGTGAGTACCACGCGGGAATCACCAGGCACTCTATCGAAAACTATGCTACGTTTAAAAAATTAGTTGAAAAACTCATTAAGATGGGGATAGTGAGATTTGACGACCTAGCCACATCCAATGTAGCGGGAAATGCGCTCCACAATCATACCAACCAAGGAGTGAATGGGATATGTGAAGGCTTGAACAAGAAGACCAAGTATGAGGTTGCGGAAGTCAGGACTCCGTTGAGGCGAGTATGGATGGAGATGGTCAAGAGAAGATTGATCGCGTTGGATTTGAGGGAAGAACCTGAAGAAGAGAGAAACTACTTTGAGTTTCACGACGAAGCGGGCATGAAATCCAAGATTCCGTGGAGTTCAGGGCCCTAATACAAAACATGATGAACAATAAGGAAATGAAATTCTATGAAGAGACCAAAGACCCCGTAGAGGGAAATATATGTGCATTAGAGGGAGGATTGGCAGCGCAGAATCAAACGAACAGCTACCTTGTGGTTATCATATCGAGACCCAAAATAATAAAGCTGAAGTACAAATGCCACCAACGGTCATAATCCAAAGACCTGCAGTCTTTCCTTACAAGGACAACAAAAAGGTCCCATAGAATTATGATTGCAGTGTGACGATGCTGGGAAATGAGAGCCTGGTTGGCGCTTCAAGAGGGGATCAAGACAGAGGTTCCTATACACGTAGCGGGAGGCGTTACGATATGGTGAATGAAGAGGAATAGCCCACAAAAGGAAAAGTCCAGGTGGTCGAGGAAATGAAAGGAAAAGCAACCAAGCTTGTTAATGAGCCAGTTAACGAAGAGGAGGCTAAGGAGTTTTTAAAATTCCTAAAGCATAGCGAATACAGTGTGGTGGAACAGCTACGTAAACAACCAGCCTGCATTTCAGTGCTAGCCTTGCTTCTAAGCTCGGAAGTTCATCGTAGCGCACTAATGAAGGTCTTAAACGAGACATATGTTGCCAATGATATCTCCGTTAACAAGCTGGACTGGTTGGTGAGCAACATAAGTGCCGACAATTATATCTTCTTTAATGATGACGAGATACCACCCGGGGGCATGGGGTCAACTAAAGCTCTGCATATCACCACACGCTGTAAAGGGTATACGCTGCCAGGCATACTGATCGATAATGGATCAGCCTTGAACGTCTTGCCATTGACCACACTGAACAGATTACCTATAGACAACTCTCACATGAAGGAGTGCCAGAACATCGTGAAGGCATTCGATGGTACGGAGAGAAAGGTGATGGGCAGAATCGAGGTACCTCTTCAGATTGGCCTAAATATATATGAGGTGGATTTTCTCGTGATGGATATCAAGCCCTCATACAATTGCTTGTTGGGGAGGCCCTGGATACATTCAGCTAGGGCAGTGCCTTCCTCGTTGCATCAAAAATTGAAGCTAATATCGGAAGGGAGGTTGATAACGATCAAAGCTGAGGAGGATATTATTGCAACTGTGAGCAATAATGAACCCTATTTGGAGACGGATGACGAAGCAATCGAATGTTAATTTCAATCTTTGGAATTTGTTAATGCAACATTCATTGCCGAGGGAAGCAAAATTCTGGTACCGAAGTTGTCCAAAACCACGAGGATGAGCCTCCAGTTGACATTTGGAAAAGGGGCCCTACCCGGAAGGGGACTTGGGAAACATCTACAAGGAAGGGTTGAAACACCTATGCTGAAAGACAAGAGAGACCGCTTCGGCCTAGGATTTAAGCCGGATGTCAAACAATAGAGAAGGAAGCTGGAAAAGAAGCAAGAAAGAAGGAGAGCTCGATTAGCGAGGGAGAAAATCAAGTGGGAACCAATGATATTCCCCCATATATCGAAAACATTTGCGTTTGGGGGAATTATTCACCCCGAGAGAGACACGCTAATGACGGGAGCTATAGAAAAAAGCCTGGAAAGTTTGGACATCAACGTCATGTACGAAGAGGAGACTGGAAGAGAAAATTTGTCGGGCATTTGCTTCTACATGCCTGGAAGTGTTCTGGACAACTGGACTGCGGAAGAGATCCCTGTAGTTTTTAGAACAGATTCAGAGTAATGTCCAAAACACACTTATTGCTCTAGGCCTATGAGTAATAAGAATCTTTTGTGAAATAGGCCGAGGTTTAAAAACGTTATTTCAATAAAATGCACGGTTATTATCATTTTTGAGCAAATGTTCTCTTGTCCTCTCAATTTCATTCATAACCATACAAGTGATTACTTTCGAATTCTTTTATCCTTGAAACATTCTTCTAAATATTCTTTCATTCGTCATTCATAATCATACCATGTAAATAAATGTTTTGAATTCTTTTGATTCTTTGTATCTGCCTTCATCCTCATAGCAGTTCCCCAGATATTAATGATACGAGTGACACTGCTAGACTCAGAATTTCCTTTCGAGCAAGATATGAGTATAGATGATTCTCAGGATCTTGAAGATGACGAAGGCTGTAACCTATCTCCTGATTTGTTGAGGATGGTAGAACAAGACGAGAAACAAATCCTACCTTACAAAGAATCAATTGAAATTGTGAGCTTAGGAGAAGAACAAGAGGTGAAGATCGGAACATGTATCACTGCGGAAATAAAGTGAGACCTCATTGAACTACTTCAAGAATTCAATGATATCTTTGCCTGGTCATACCAAGATATGCCTGGGTTGGACACTGATATCGTGGTGCATCGACTTCCCATAAAAAAGAGTGTAAGCCAGTTCAGCAAAAACTCCGAAGAATGAGGCCCGATGTCTTGCTAAAAATAAAGGAAGAGGTTCGAAAGTAGTTTGACGCTGGATTTCTGAAGGTGGTAAAATACTCAGATTGGGTAGCCAACATCATCCCTGTCTCTAAGAAAGATGGAAAAGTGCAAATGTGTGTGGACTACAGAGATTTGAATAAAGCCAGCCTAAAAGACAATTTCCTACTGCCTCATATTGACACCCTGGTGGACAACACAGCGAGACATTCACTGTTTTCATTCATGGACGGTTTTTCAAGATATAACCAGATCAAGATGCATCCTGAAGATATGGAGAAAACCACATTTGTAACCATATAGGGCACGTTCTGCTACAAGGTGATACCATTTGGACTGAAGAATGCGGGGGAAACTTATCAAAGACCCATGGTAACCTTTTTTCACGACATGATGCATAAAGAGATCGAGGTTTATGTCGATGACATGATCGCAAAGTCTCGAACAGAGAAGGATCACATTCAAGTCTTGAGGAAATTGTTCTCGAGGTTGAGGAAATTCCAGCTAAAACTCAACCCCGCCAAATGTACATTCGAGCCAAGTTTGGAAAATTGCTCGGATTTATGGTTAGCGAGAAAGAAATCAAGATCAATCCAGACAAAGTTAAAGCCATACAAGAGCTATCCCTGCCGGGTACCCAGAAGGAGGTTCGAGGTTTTCTAGGAAGATTAAATTACATTGCTCGGTTCATCTCACAACTGACCGAGAAATGTGACTCTGTCTTTCGCCTCCTCAAGAAACATAATCCAGGAGAGTGGGATAAAGAATGCCAAAGGGCTTTCGACAAGGTCAAACAGTACTTATCTAATGCCCCGGTGTTGATGCCACCTAACCCCGATAAGTCGTTGATACTGTATTTGGCAGTATTCAAAAAACCCATGGGATACGTATTGGGTTAGCATGATGAGTCAGGAAGGAAAGAGAAGGCCATTTACTATCTTAGTAAAAAGTTCACAAAATGTGAGACAAGGTACCCACCGATAGAGAAGTTGTGTTGTGCCCTAATTTGGACAACCCGAAGACTGAGGCAGTATATGTTATATCACACCACTTGGCTTATCTTAAAATTGGACCCCTTAAAGTACATGATTGAGTCAACAGCCTTGAATGGAAGGATGACCCGATGGCAGATTCTACTTTCTGAATTCGACATAGTCTATGTGAACCAGAAAGCGGTAAAAGGAAGTGCAATAGTAAATTTCCTGGCCAGTAGAGCTTTGGAAGACTACGAGCCTTTGAACTTCGACTTTCCGAATGAAGACCTAATGTGTGTTACTGCCACTGAAGTGGGTGCTCTCAAAGAACTTCCATGGAAATTGAATTTTGATAGGGCGTCAAATGCTGTGGGCAATAGAATCGGGGCCATCTTAGTATCCCTAAACAGATATCATTATCCATTCACTAGTAAGTTGGATTTTGATTGTACGAATAATATGGCGGAATACGAGGCGTACATCATGGGAGTCCGCACAGCCATAGAACGCAAGATTAGAGTGCTAAAAGTGTATGGGGATTCCGCGCTAGTGATTTATCAACTCAAGGGAGAATGGGAGACCAGAGACCCCAAGTTGATCGACTATCGAAAACTGGTCCTTAAATTGGTTAAAGAGTTTGATGACATTACCTTCCATTACCTTCCACGAGACGAAAATCAGATGGCTGATGCTTTGGCTACCTTAGCCTCCATGATCAAGGTAAACAAACAAGAAGATGTCAAACCCATCCGGATGAGCATTTATGAAATTTCGGCCCACTGTTACAATATTGAAGAAGTTGAAGAAAGAGATGATCACCCTTGGTATCACGATATATTGCAATACGTGAAGAATCGTGCATACCCGGGCCAGGCAAGCGAGAATGACAAAAGAATGCTAAGAAGACTGGCCATCGACTATGTCTTAGATGGGGATATATTATACAAAAGAAGAAAGGATCAAGTGCTATTAAGATGTGTAGATGTTGTAGAGGCTAAGAAAATCTTGGAAGAAGTCCATGAAGGCGTCTGTGGGACACATGCTAACGGTTTTACAATGGCCAGCCAAATTATGAGATTCGGGTACTATTGGTCCACCATGGAAGGAGACTGTGTCAATTATGCTAAGAGATGTCATAAGTGCCAAATCTACGGAGACAAAATTCATGTGCCTCCTTCACCGCTGCATGTCATGGTTTCTCCATGGCCATTCTCTATGTGGGGCATGGATGTGATTGGACCAATATCGCCGAAAGCTTCTAATGGGCATCGGTTCATCTTCATGGTTATCGACTACTTCACCAAGTGGGTAGAAGCCGCTTCGTATGCTAGTGTGACCAAGTCGGCAGTGAGCAAGTTTCTGAAAAAAGAGATTATATGTCGATATGGAATGCCGGAGAGGATTATATCTGACAATGCATTAAACTTGAACAATAGTACGATAGCGGAAGTTTGCAGTCAATTCAAGATCAGACATCACAACTCGTCGCCGTATCGCCCAAAGATGAATGAGGCAGTGGAAGCGGCCAATAAAAACATTAAGAAAATTGTGGGGAAGATGACCGAAACCTACAGAGACTGGCATGAGAAGTTACCATTTGCCCTCTTCGCTTATTGAACGTCAGTCAGAACCTCAACTGGGACAACCCCTTTCTCTTTGGTCTACGGAATGGAAGCAGTGTTGCCAATCGAAATCGAGATCTTGTCTCTTCAAGTGTTGTCGGAGTTAAAGTTAGAAGAGGCTGAGTGGATCCAGTCTCGATATGATCAATTGAACCTAATTGAGGAAAAGAGGTTAAGAGCTATTCGCCATGGTTAGATGTACCAAAAACGAATGATGCGGGCTTATGACAAAAAGGTTCACCCTAGAGAATTCCACGAGGGAGACTTGGTATTGAAAAAGATCCTTCCCATACAGAGGGACTTTCGAGGGAAATGGATGCCTAATTGGGAAGGGCCTTACGTAGTGAAGAAAGTTTTCTCTGGAAGAGTATTGATTCTAGCCGAGATGGACAGTAGAAACTTACCCAATCTTGTAAACTCGGATTTGGTCAAGAAGTATTTTACCTGAAGAAAGAGAGGCCAAAGTGAAAACCCGCAAAGGGCACTCTGAAATCCAAAAAAAAAACATGGAGAGGCCAAGGTGAAAACCCACAAAGGGCACTTTGGAACCAAAGGGGCTTTTGAGTTGAAAACTCGAAAACGGGCAGCTCAAATTTTGAATATGGGGCATATGATAATATTGTCCTTCCAAAATCAACAAGACAGAAGAATAGTACACCTTGGAGCATCAACAAAATACGCAGAATCTCCTGAATACACATTTGGTTCGAAGGAGCCTTTGAGAAATTAGAATAGTGAAACTCGTGCTGCGATATCTGGGGAACCTTTTTCTCATTTTTTGCACCTTATCAAATTCGTTATCATATGTATTCACATCGAATTTTGGTCCATTATGATAATCTCTTTCGAGCATTTTTGTTGAAATCGCGATTTTTTGAACATGTAATATTCACACAAAAGATGTTATGCATATTACTCTGGAAAGTCTCTAAATGGTATAGGGATCCGAAACAGGGCCACTAGTCAGGACTAACCAGGTTCAAAACATCAGAAAAAGAGTAGTCCAAACTAGGACTATTTATTCAAATTTTCTGTCAGAGATAAGGGCTAAGTAGGAAGACGCGATAACACATCAATGATAGAACCCGGATGAATTATGAACAATGACACCTTAAGCGTTTAAAAAAAAAGAATCACTCTCATGACATTTCTACATCCATAATCATTCATTTAATTAGGAGCACTTGAGTCATTTCGATCAAAGCTTTCTGATTATTTGACATAAACGCCACATCAAGTTAGGGGCATTTGATTCATCTCGATCATAGCATCCTAGTTACTTGACATACACAGATATAGGAAACCCATTCTACACATCATGTCTTTAGAAGACAGTGTAGCGATATTGGCAAATCCTGCAGATTTTGCATCTCTGAATTGTCAGAGAGTAGATTCGAAGATAGCAAATTTGGCGTCTCTATATTGGCAGAGAGTAGATCAAAGATAGCAGATTTGGCATCTCTGTATTGGCGGAGAGCAGATCGAAGATAGCAGATTTGGCATTTCTGTATTGGCGGAGAATAGATCGAAGACAGCAAATTTGGCGTCTCTGTATTGTCAGAGAGCAGATTCGAAGATAGCAGATTTGGCGTCTCTGTGTTGGTGGAGAGCAGATCGAAGAAAGCAGATTTGGTATCTCTGTATTGTCTCATGTCTTTAGAAGACAGTGTAGCGACATTGGAAAATCCTGCAAATTTGGCATCTCTATATTGTCAGAGAGCAGATTCGAAGATAGTAGATTTGGAGTCTCTGTATTGGCGGAGAGCAGATCGAAGATAGCAGATTTGGCATCTCTGTATTAGCGGAGAGCAGATCGAAGATAGCAGATTTGGCGTCTCTGTATTGGCGAAGAGCAGATCAAAGATAGCAGATTTGGCATCTCTGTATTGTCAGAAAGCAGTTTCGAAGATAGCAGATTTGGCGTCTCTGTATTGGGGGAGAGCAGATCGAAGATAGCAGATTTGGCGTCTCTTTGTTGGCGAAGAGCAGATCGAAGAAAGCAGATTTGGCACCTCTATATTGTCAGAGGGCAGATCGAAGTCAGTAGATTTGGCATCTCTGTATTGGCAGAGAGCAGATCGAAAATAACAGATTGGTGTTCCCGAGTTTTTAAGAAGCAAGTTGAGGATAGCCAATTTAACACTCCTGAAGACATCAGAATACCTTTGGGGAAGAGGAGGGTCAAAATTTTGAGACTTAGCCAGACCGGGCAAATTTGGTCCTTTTTATAGTCTTTGCTCTATTCTCGTTGCACGACAATGAGCAAAGAGGGGCAGCTATAAATAAGCCAATTTGCCCGGCCCCCTTTGAAACCTAAATATAAATATTAACAGTCCAAAGTCCAAATAATTATAATAGTCCACGGGCCAATAACCAATCAAAGCCCAATTACAAGACCAGAACTTAAACCTTATAACAGTCTATTAACAGGCTTTGACCCAAATTAAAACACTAATACCTAGACCCAATAACTAATGCCCCACAACCAATACCCAATCCCCAAATTAACCCGAGACCCAAAATTACATTGGCCCAAATGGCCCAGAAATTTTAGAACCCTAGGGTTCTTTCCCATGCGCCGCAACCAGCCAAGCCTCAGCACCTCCGTACGCTCCAGTCTCCAACAACCATGCCTACACAGCCCCGTACGCCTCACGCTAAGGGCCAGTGCATGCCCGTACTCTACTTGCAAGAAGGACAATCCACACAGCAGCAAACACGAACAAAATAGCAGAATAGCAAATGAAAATGGCATTTTTAATTTATTTTCCTTTTTTCTTTTTTTCCTTCGGCTATAAAGCCATAGTTCTTAGTCTATGTAAAGGTTACGAACGCCTACACATTTTTACGCAAGATATACGAGCAATACAAAAAGCAACCAATATCGGAAGGTGATTTTCCGATCTAAATCTCTGGGCTTTCTTTCTTTGCGATTATTCTCTTGTTTTTTTTATTTTACTTTGAAAGCAAATAAAGTAAAGAGGAAAGGATCTACCTGCGCATATGAGCCATTGGAGACCATCTCTTCTTCGTTGAGATCGAAGCTTAAGAGAGGTTTTCGGGCTAAAAATCTTACCTTTTGGGGCGGGGTTTAAAGTAGGAAAATGAAACAACTTCATGGCGAGCTATCTTCCATCGATTTCAATGGTGGAATGTGGTAGTCAAATGGTCGAACAGAGGGTTAGGGAAGCATCGAAATCAGCTGTGTTGAAACCCTAATAATTGGGTTCTCTGCTTATGGCTAAAAGGGACAGCAAGCTGCCATTGAATGGCCTTTAATTTTAGGAATTAGACAAAACGACGCCGTTTGGGATATTGAAGGTCCGAGCATCAACCCGGATAGCAACCCGGATCTGCGCCTTTTCATTCAGAATGGGAAATTTGCGCGCTGGGTCCTCCATATTCACGCGAGCCTTCGATTGTGCCTTATGCGCCTTGCTTTTTTTTATTATTTAGGCTTTTAATTTGTGCTTTGTTGCAATCTGACCCGCGCCTAAACGCATCACTTTGGGTTCTGGTATATTGCCAGTTTTAGTCCCTTGCATTCGCGCGCGCGTCAAAAATTAGTCCTTTTCCTATTTTCAGCAACTGACTTTATTTATTAATGATCCTTTTAGTTTCATTTTTGTTTCAATTGAGTTTTTCTTTGTTATTTTCAGCATTTTTATTCTTTGAAACCCTTCTATTTTTTAGACTTACTTATTATTCACCATTTAATATATTATTTTGGAATATTTTATCAAGTTTTGCATGGTTTGTTATTCGTACTGTTATTTATATGTAAATACATCTGTACATGTAACTATATATATATATAAATATATACATCTATCTATTTTCTTTTAAATTTGTTTGTTTAAACTCCTATATATATACATTTTATAATAAGGTTACTTTTATTTTACGCATGTTATTAATCTTACATTATTCTATACATATAGTTTCTTTTAAATATATTCTCGTCTTTTATTATATAATCTCTTATAACATGGTTTTTAAATTATTATGGTGTATATATATATGTGTTTTTTATTAACACCTATGCTTAATCTATTTATATATATATGTTACTAAATCTATGTATTTATACCCGTAGTTTTTATATATATATATATGAGCACGTTCGTAAAACTATTATGTAGTTTATAATAAAATTAATTTAGCCCTATACATAATATTTAAATGTTTTTGCATGTATTTGCCTTTAGATTTATATGTATGTATATGTATATATCTTATTATTAATCTCATTTTTTTACAATAAACTTACGTATACACATGTTTTATAAATTTATTTTGTGCATTATGTCTTGTCATATATCTCCACTATTCTTTTGTATTGTATATATTTTAAATTATCGCATACTTTTGTCAACTTTTTAAATAAATTTGTGCTGAAATCATTTTACATTTAATTTAATTCAAATTTTCATTTTCTAATATCTATTTCAATAATTATATATATATTCTTATTTTTATGCAAATCTGTCAATTCATACATTATGTGTTTTAAAATATTCATTCTATGATATATATATTTTAATGATTGCATGTGTCTATTAAGCTTGACATTATTTTACAATAATCTTATACCATGTTGCTTCTTTGAATTGCATTCTATTTTATGCCTCTAATAATTTTATTATGTCATGTATGCCGTCGTTGCATTTTATTCATTATTGCCATGATTAATTGTTCTCCATGCATAATTGAGGTTGAGTCGTATTTTCAAGCTAATTATATTTAATTGCTCATTTTCTTGATTGATCGATATTCTCATTCATCAAGTATGGTATCTCATACGCGCCTATTATCCCATCTCATCATTTTCATTTGGTTTTTCGAAATGTGGTTTGATAAAATCTGATTTCTTCGATTAATTTCATCTCATTTCAAATCAAATTAATACGTTTTAAAGATAGTTTTATAAGTATTCTTTTAAAATTTCTTCAAAACGAAAGACGAGATTTGATGTTTGGCAATTCGTGGAATCGTGCCCTAACGTGTTGGGTTACAATTTCGCGTTTGCTCAAAATAATCGAATATCGCTTTGAAATTTCATTCATGTCTGTTAAAATTCTCGAACGAAGACGACATTCAATATTTAGTAATTCACGGAATCGAGCCCTAACGTGTTGGGTTACAATTTCGCATTTGCTCAAAATAATCGAGTATCCCATCATGATTTCATTCATATCCTCTAAAAATTTTTAAAACAAAGGCAATATTTGGCGTTTGACAATTCGAGAATCATGCCCTATCGTGCTAGGTTGTGGTTTCTGGTTTGATCAAAATGATCGAACATTCCTTTGCATTCTCACTCATGTTTATAAAAAAAATGCTTAAAAGCGAAGACGATGTTCAATGTTTGGCGATTTGAGAATCGTGCCCTATCGTGCTGGGTTGCGCTTTTTCATTGGTCCAAAGCAATTGAAGATCCCTTCAGAGTTTCCCTCACATTTTCTAAAATCTTTCAAAATGAAGGCAATGTTCGATGTTTGGCGATTTGAGAATCAAGCCCTATCGTGTTGGGCTACGCTTTTTCATTTGCCCGAAATAATCGAACATCTCCTCGGAATTTTCACACGTATTTTATAAAGTAAGGCAATGGTCAATATTTGGAAATTCGAGGAATCGTACCCTACTGTGCTGGGTTTCGATTTTTTGTTGGACCAAATAGTTAAGCATCCCTCTGTAATTCTCAAATTATATACTTTCGGACATCGAAACGAGAAATTTTGGCAACCAACTCGGCTTATTTAAACGTTATTAACAAGAACCACATTTCGAAAACATTTTAATTTTGGACAAAAGGACAGTATTTAATCGATGTGGTACCAATTTTGGGCGTAATGAGGGTGCTAATCCTTCCTCATACGTAACCGACTCCCGAGCCCGTTTTCTCATATTTTCGTAGACCAGAATCGTTGTTTTAGTAAACCAAAATAGTTTTATTAAAATAATCAAATTCTTAGGTGATCCGATCACACCAAAACAAAAGGATCAGTGGCAACTCCATATTTTCATTTTCTAAAAAGTCGATTTCACCATTTTTCATTAAAATTTTTTAAATCGAGGGATGGTTTCGACAATCACCATTTGGACCGAAGAAGAAAATTTCTTGAGTACCACCAATCCTCACACAATGGGAATTCCTTAAACAATTGTTATGTTTCAGTTTCTTTGTATTATCTAGAAATTTCCAGAGTAATATGCAAAACTTCGTTTGTGAAGATATTTTAGTTCCTCCATTATTATTTCAATGCAACATACTTTATGAATAATGGATAATAAATTGATCTTGAGGAAAATTAGAGTTTGAATGATTTATCAAAAGAAGAACAAAGAGATTAATCTAAGAATCTATCTTTGAGAAGAAAGAGAATCCAAAGATAGTAAACAAGACAAAAATCAGATGCCTTAGATATCGCAGCTTGGGCTTCTATATACAAATTCCATGAAGACTGTTTTGAGTTTGACATGTGTTTAGAAGACCCAAAGTACTTTGTTGATTGCCCCAGAATGTAACATACTTCACTACTTGTTGACTTCAGTATAACAAGGTCATTGCTGCACACCAAAATTTGAGCCGCCCTTTCAGGTTTTCAGCTCAAAACCCCTTTGTTCTCAAGGCGCCCTTTGCGGGTTTTCACCTTGGCCTCTCCATTTTTTTCTCTTTTTCTATTTTCCATTTTTCTTTTCTTTTCTTTTTTTTTGAAATAGAAGTCTTAAAGCACCCTTTGCAGGTTTTCACATTGGCTTCCCTTCATTTTTAGACAAAATACTCTTTAATTGAGTCTGAATTCACTGTATTAGGTAAATCTTTCCCACCACTAGAGGAGGCTTTTTTAGAATCTATGGTCTTTCCCATTTGGTATCCATTTTCCTTTGAAATCCTTTGCATGGGAAGAATCTCTTGTAACACAAGTTCCCCCTCATGAAATTCTTTTGCCCCAGCAAAAATCCGGGCTGACGTTTGTCAAAAAAAGAAAGTGAATAGTAGCTAAAATCCAAAAACTCTATATAAAAATAGTTCAATGGAGCTGCTGACATTATCTTTCATTCTGGGAAGTTGAAGTACAGAAATCACTCCCGGAGTTGTCATTCCACCATGGCTTGATGATGTTTCTCAAGTATCTTTAAACTCTATAAACTGCTCTAACTGTGAAGTTACCAAATGAGCTCGGTGAGTAGGGGCCACAACAGATATGTCTGTGGCGTTTCTTTGATATAGCATGGACTAGCTCTTACAGATCATTATTCGAAAACCCAATCTGACCTAAGAGAACATGATAATGAGTAGGTCTCGTGGTTCCAATCATTCCAATATGGGCACAAAGATAGAAGTCATTGTTCCTAAGATGATAGATTTTGTTGTCTATAACGGTTCCAGGCGAGACATTGTTAGGAGATCCCTACTGAAAAAAACTTAGCATGATGATTTTTCTGTGCCACAATGACCACAAACTTGGTGTTCCAACTCTTATCAAGAAATTTGCAAGCCTTAATTACTTGATCCAGCTCAATGTTTAATACTTGATTGAACTGTGACTTGCTAACTCCATCCCTGAATATGATAATTTGATCAGGCTTCATTTTCCCTAAACTTGTATAGATGTCTTACAATACCCTCATCCACTTTGTCAGAAACTGGTTTGAAGACTGAATTGATCATTTCAAGCTTCAGAGACTGTGTACGGCCTGATGCCCTATAACTGGAAATCAATGGCCACTTCATGAAACTAACAACCGCAGCTATTAATGGTATATCAGACTGCTCAGGAGAGCCAAATAATGCATCACATTCCAAGGATGATAATTGGAACCTTTGAAACAACTGGAATTGAAGGTGTTTGCTCAATTACTAACATGGAATTTAGTCCTCCATGTAACACCCCGAACCCGAGACCGTCACCGGAGTCGAACACGAGGTGTTAGCAGACTTTAAACCACTTATAAAAAAAATTTCCCAGACACTGCCAATCTGCGTACTAGTCGCTTTAAAAATCATATCTTGAGTTCAGAAACTCAGAATCCAGTTCCGTAAATTTTCCCTAGAACTAGACCGATATGTACATCTTCATATTTTTTTCTAGAATTTTTAGTTCGGCCGATTAGTACAGTTTATTAGTCAAAGTCTCCCATGTTACAGGGATCAACTGCACTGACCTTTGCGCATTAAGACTTGGATATCTCCCTGTACAGGGCTTCAATACTGATGTCGTTTGTTTCTATAGAAACTATACTCAAAGATGAATCTATAAATATATGGCATGACTCATAATTATCACTGGTCAATTTATAATGAATTTCCAAAGTCGAAACAGGGAATCCAGAAACCGTTCTGGCCCTGTCTCACGAGAACCTGAATATCTCTTAACATACTGTCTATATGATCGTTTCGTTACTTTCCTATGAAAATAAATTCATCAAGGTTCATTTACATTATTTATTCACTATTTAATTCCATTCCTACTATTTTTAGTGATTTTCCAAATCTACATCACTGCTGCTGTCAGCATCTGCCTTTAAGGTAGACTTTACCTATTTCATAGTTTCCATGATTCAACTAGCCCTTTTAGCATAAATAGCACAATTTATGATAGTGATTAACCATTCCCATGGCCAATCCTTGTTAAGCATATCCACACCTCTCAATAACCATATCCATACCAAATGATTATAACATTATACTCAAACATATATAAGCCATTTTCGCATGGCTAACCAAAATTATACAAGTCCAAAGGGTCCATGACCCACAACAAACGGGTAGTCCTATACATGCCATATCCAGAGTTCAACTAAAAGAGTACCAAAAGGGCTTTGATAGTGTGGATGAATTCGACTTCGATGATCCCGAATCCGATATCCGACGAACAAAATCTATAAAACAGAGAGCCAAAGCAACGGGGTAAGCATTTTAAAGCTTAGTAAGTTTCAAGTAATGAAATCGGCTTTGACTAAAGTATTACATTCACATAGCTAAATGGATCACTTTATTAATACACATTCTCATACACATACTTACTTCACACTTCATCAACATATACACACAAGGTATTAACCTATCTAAAAGTCGAAAGTTCGTTAGTCGATTGAACGAATACTATTAAAAACGAATCGACTTTTCCGATGCACACGCAAACATACCTTATCGTTTGGGTTTTTCGAGCGTATTAATTGAATGTATTACAGCACAACACGCTCACCTTTGAACCCAAGTTTCTTCGGAATTTAGCCGGATATAACCACAAGCACAATTTCCCTCGGGTCTTAGCCCGGATATATCAACTCGCACAAATGCCTTCGGGTCTTAGCCCAGATATATCAACTCGCACAAATGCCTTCGGGTCTTAGCCCGGATAAAATCACTAGCACAATTGCCTTCGGGTCTTATCCCGGGTATAGCAACTCGCACAAATGCCTTCGGGTCTTGGCCCGGATAAAATCACTAGCACAATTGCCTTCGGGTCTTATCCCGGGTATAGCAACTCGCACAAATGCCTTCGGGCCTTGGCCCGGATAAAATCACTAGCACAATTGCCTTCGGGTCTTATCCTGGGTATAGCAACTCGCACAAATGCCTTTGGGTCTTGGCCCGGATAAAATCACTAGCACAATTGCCTTCGGGACTTAGCCTGGATATCATTCAAATGCTCATGCACACATATATCAACAATCATGACACATCCATATTTCACTTTCGTTACCAAGGCTCAAACACAAAGCATTTATTAAACCTTTCCAATTTCGGCTCAATAGCCACACACAAAGAGCATGATTTCAATTGGCTTTATAACATAGTCTCTATGCACATTCGGCTATCCATCATAGTATGACTAATCATTTCAATATAATTCAAGTAGGGTCATTACTCGAAGACTTACCTCGGATGTTGTCGAACAACTTTAATGGCTATTCAATTTCTTTTTCCTTCCCTTTATCGGATTTAGTTCCCCTTTGCTCTTGAGCTTAAAGAATACAAATAGGAGTATTCAATATTTAAACCAATAATATGAATTTATTTATCACATTCGGCAATCACATATCATTAAATTTTCAAACCAAAATGTCATTATATGACCACATATACACATATCCATATACTTAAGCTCAATAATTATAATATAATATCATGTACTCACTTTAAGTATATTGCCGAATATACTTAATCATACATACACCTAACCAAAATAATTTCTAAAATCTTTATATCATTTATACACTAAGCCGAATACTCTTACCAAGTTCACCTATATTCTCCAACAAATTCTTCATTGATCAAACACATATTCGGCTAAAGAAATGGCAATTTTAGCAACTTTTGATTTAATACTTAATCAATTATAATACATCTAAATATTCTTTTCATATTATTAACTCAAATCACATACATTATTTAATATAACATTTTCACATTCGGCATTAGTATCAACCATAATAGCCGATTCTTCCTACTTTGTACCCATGCATCTATTTGATCCTTAGTTAGTTCAAACACTCACACACTAAGATTCATCCAATTTTAACAAGAAATAAAATCCTTAATCCTCAAACTACCATGGCCGAATGTTATAACCCAAGCCACATATATTGTTCCTCAAGGCCCTTCAAGGACCACATTCGGCACCTCCTTAATAACAACCCAAATTTCAACCTTCAAGAAAGAAGAAAAAAAATATATGTGCTAAGAGCTAAAAAAATATATGTGCTAAGAGCTTTCAACTACTTGGCCAAATATCAAACCTCCTAACAATCAAAACTTAAGCCATGGAATGATTAGAACTTGAACTAACCACCTTCTTTATACAAAATTTTCCAAGAATTTCGAGGTACTTACCTCTTCTTAATCCTCATCCAAACCGAACATAAAGCAAGAGGACTCTTTCTTCTTCCTTTGATTTTTCAGTCAAGAAGAACAAAGAGGATGAAGCCTTTTTTTTTTTCTAGTTTCGGCAAAATGGGGGAGGAAGGATGAAACAACTTTGGTTTCTCCTCCCACTCCCCTCATATTTTATTGTTCTTAACACAACATGTTGTCATAAACTTTTCATAATATGTTATACCCATTACAATTTGTCTATCCACCTTGTCATGGCCGGCCACTACTATTTAGGGGGGAAATTGACATGCAAGTCCCCCCTTTTTATTTCATGCACTAATAGATCCTTATGCTTTGACCTATCACATTTCAAAATTTTCTCACATAAGTCCTATTTACTAAAATTCACCTACAATTTAAACAAAATTCAAATATGAAATTTTCACACATGCATGTATACATATAATAAGCATCAAATATGATAGCTAATTATTTTTATGACTCGGTTTAGCGGTCCCGAAACCACTTCCCGACTAGGGTAAATTTTGGGCTGTCACACTCGAAGCTTTGCATTGATTTTTAGAAGCAGGTTTGTAAAGCACTGATCCTTCACCCTAACTAGCACCATACACTGAGTCACGATGCCATACTCAGACAGATTATTCTGCTTCCATGGCCCATAAAAATCAGAGTTTTTCTTATCGAGAAGCAAACAAAGAAGGAATTGTGAATCTCCGAGTATCCAACACTATTGTCCACCAAGGCATCAATGTGAGGTACAGGAAAACTAGCTTTTTTCCAACGTACAGCCTTTCATTTCTTCTAAGGTTATATCTTTTACCCCCTCTTCATGGGGTAGAATTTATTTCTCTTCTTGCTTTATCGTTTTCAACAAATTTAGAAACAAATCGCAATCTCTATCATCTTCAGAGTACTGAAATTCCTCTAAACACATGTAGCGCTCAAAAGGAACTCTGAATCTGTAGTATCGTTGCCCCTGAAATTGATATCTAGGGATCTTCGATAGGCACAAAAGAATATACAAGGAATAAATGAATTCAAGAATAACTATTTACGTTATGAAGAAAAAATGAGGGAACAATTGCTCAAATTAATCATGAAAGATATGTTTTATTGAAACAACAATGTCCAAACATAAGCCGATTTCACAAATGAAATCTTATTGTTTCTAGGCTTTAAAACAACAAGTGTGTTCTGAACATTACTCTAAACTAACTTTAAAATACAAGGATCACTTCCACAATTTCATTGTTCAAAACATTCCCAAATGTGCAAGGGCTTACCAGTTTTATTCCTCGGTTTCCTCTTCGAATACGTTATTCAGATTCCCCAACATCAAGTCTTACTCAAAAGCCTTGAAACTTGGTGCATTCTTGGATCCCATGCCCCTTTCCATCATGGAATTCACTTCCCCATCTAAATGATTAGGTAATAAATTCTCTGCCCCAGAGGGATGATCAAAACTTATAACACCTATTTTGATGAGTTTTTCGATCATCTTTTTAAAGTCAGTACAATTCTCAATTGAGTGTCCTGTGCGTCCCGCATGATATTCACATTGAGCGTTCAAATTATACCATTTGGGGTATAGGGGCTGCAATGGTTCTATGTAAAACGGGGACACTACATGTGCGTTAAATAATCTATGATATAGCTCCTTATATGACACTGGAATTGACGTAAAAAGAAGCTTTTCAAGATTTGGTCTCGGATTGGATTCTTGCTTTTGAGGAACCTGATGGCTAGTAGTTGACATTCTTGGTTGTCTTACAGTCAACAGCTTCACCTGATTTTCTTTTCTCGCCATTGCCCTCGAGGTATTGTATCGGGAGCTCCACTCTTGCTTTTTAAAAGCTTCGTACTGTTTCGGACACTCCACACTGGCCTTCCTTGCTTCTCTAATGACGACAAGACTGGCTGAATTGCTCCCCGAATTAGGACCTGAGCCTACTGAATTATTTACTGGTGCCAACATACCGGCTTGATGCTGTTGGGGTTTGATAGTAACTGGTATCTCTTGCGAATGTGCGTCTAGTTGAGTCTGGACCCCTATTGGAGTAAAATTTGGGGAATAAACGATGACCTCATTATCATCTTCAGTGTTGACCACTGGGACTTTCCTCTTTTCAAGCCCTTCGACTAGTAACTGTCCCAGCTGGCCAATTATATTTCTTTGGAGCTCCAACATTTGATCACGTATATCTTGTTGAATTTTGGTCAACTGCTCTTGCATCTGTATTTTCCTTTGCTCCAATCTCTCCAACCTTTGTTCCATATCCCCGATTAACTCTCTTTGAAATAATTTTTGCCTAATTAGGGTCATTTTATGGACTTAAATGCATATGATGCGATGTGATATAATGCATGAATGAAAAAAGGTATCGATCTCGACTTAAGTTCATTTAGAAAACTTTATTTAGAAAAAGAATATCTTTACATATGAATGGATTACAAATACGCCTTTGTCCTATAGCTCAAAGTTTTAACTCAACAAAGCTAACTCTTGACCATGATCTGACTGTAGCTTGTATTTCGTAAATGATCTACTACCATCCCTAATTTAAGCTATGGCTTCACCCATTAGATAATCCCTACATCTATGGACACCTCTTCCAACGTCTGTGAAGTTGTTCTGATTATCTTGAAAGAAAGATTGACAAACAAGTAGGCATTCCTGCTTAACATGCTGACTTAAAATGATATCCAGCATCTTTAGTGTTTCTTGAGAGCTTTCAGATTCCTATCCACGCAAAGCATTTTGAAATACTTACATGGGTATCTTCTCAACATAGTTAATCTCCACTTTAAAGGTCTTTAAATGATATGGTCTTCTTTAATCTCATTCTTCTGTGTCCATTTTGACAGACCATCAGGGCTTGCATTTCCATTGTCTCTGATAAGTGCAACATAGTAAACTCATGCTTGTTGTTTGGTCCTATAATAAATAAGCCTTTTACCATCATAGGCACAATTCTTTCCATCCAACTCACCTTTGTAGGTCCATGCATTCTGTCAATCACTTTCCTTCCAACACTCTTACCATCGACCATCTTCATATGAAAGAGAAATGTTGTAATGGTGGAAATGTCCATCAGTACTCTTTTTGTTCACCTTGAAATGATTGGTGAGTATATTACCTTCTGCCCTTTGGTTCTTGCAGCGCGGGTACCATATCGGCTTTTCCAAACGTAAAACAACTGTATGCAAGATTCCAATACTGAGTGATGGTCTGAAACAAATTCTCCTGTACAAGTTCTCATGGTTGTTGTAAAACAACTGCTTGGCTTCGCTACCCCATTGATCCCATATTTCCTTTAACTCATGCTGATTATCCTGTATGATGCTGATATGAACGTAGTTTGACAGCTCTGACACATATCCCATGGCTAGACTATTTTCCTTTACTAAATGAGTTTGCTCTGACCATATATGGACGTTAGCGTTGTCGTTAGTCTATCAAGAAGTCCGTTCTCCATAATAAAACTCTCTAACTTAGAAACTGACCGAAAATCGATACTCTTTAAATGCAAAATGATATGCAACAAAAGAAAGGAAATAGTTAGTATCACATGATAACAATAAACTCAAAGATAACCTGCAAGGGTAATAATTACGGTATACTTCTATCTAGGTCGAGCTCTTACAGTCCTTCTATATGTGGTTTAGTTCTAAAGTTGAGGTACCCGAACCAGCAGATTCCTCGATCCTCACCCATTATAGGCTCATTCGAATCGAGTTCAGTTCAGGGGAATACATTTCCCTATGGCTACACGGAGATGAAAATCTCACGAAACCATAGGTATGGATGTATCCCGAAAGTGATCCACTATTCTGCATGGAGGCGAAAACCTCACGAAGGCGTAGCTTCTCACTCCCACTTAAGGGTGTGACCATAACGGTCATGCAAATGCAATGCGTATCAGAATATAATAATACAAACACATGTAATGCAAATAGGATTAAATTTTAAAATTTTTAATTTCCGACATTAAGACAAGAGATAATCAATTACACGGCTTGACTCTCTTATTAGTCCCCAACGGAGTTGCCAAGCTGTCGAAACCATTTTTAAATCGAGGTTTGGAAAATAGGAATCGACTTTAAGAAAAACGAAAACGGGAGTCGCCACCAATCTTTTTTAGGTGTGATTGGATCACCTTATAAAATGTTTTGTTTTAAAACATTAATTTTGGTCTACGAAAGTCGAGAAAATGGATTTGGGAGTTGGTTACGTACGAGGAAGGGTTAGCACCCTCGTAACGCCCAAAAATTGATACCTAATTGATTATCACGTGTCTTTAATGTCGAAAATTTGAAAGTTTTAAGATGCAAACCTCTTTTAATTAGAATGTTTTAATTTTGAATATTAGGGTTTACTTGTATCAAATGAATCAAAATATTACATCCAATAAGTTAGGAAGCAATATTTTTAAGACATTCGAAGCTAAGCAAGCCTCTTTTTGAAAATCCTTATCTCAGAATGACAAAACGACATATCCAATAAGTTTGGACACAACGCTTTGAAATTCCGAGATAATTATTCGTATTTGGAAAACCTTAAAAACTTAGAAGGGTGCTTGACTATTCGAACTCAACGAGAAAAGTCGCAACCCAGTAAGTTAGGGCACTACCTTTCTCAAAGTTTCCAAATACCAAGCATTGCCTTTTTATTTTTGAAAACTTTTGAATCTCGTTTTTTAATTAATGCATGAAGAACCGTATTAACATTATAGAATAACATAAAAGATGGCATATTATCATAATAGGTAAGTAAAAGCATCAATTTGAACAAATTTTAAACAATATACATGGCAAACTTAAAACATGTAAAACATACATACAAAAATATACGACATGCATTAAAAATGAATAAGTAAGCATATAAACATATAAGGTATAACTCTATATACATTTTAATAAATTAATAGACAAAAGATGATGCATGGCATACAATTTAACATAAACATGCCCAAAATAATATTAACATACATGTCAATTTTAAAATACAACCTTTAATAATCATAAAGCAATATTCATTATATAAATGATATGTTCAACATAAAAAAGAATTAATGTATATTAAAATGTAATATAAAGTGAGTAATTATTGATAAAAAATATACCTAAAATATAAATTAAAAAAAGTTTAAAATAAGTTATGTATAATAATATGATATGAATAAAATATAAGAAAATACAATATAATATGATAATAATACTATAATAAGTATTTTGCATATAAAAATATGATAAAATAATTAATATATAATATATAACATATAAAAAACAAAATATATATATATAATAAAGTATAAAATAAAAAAATATATAAGAAAGATAAATATTATAAGGAATGTTAAATAATAAAACATAGTATGTAATACAAGTACATAAATAATTATAATGAAATATAATATGGTGTATGTATAATGATAATAATGTAACAAATATTTTATATATAATAAAATAAATAATATAATAAAAATATATATCATATAATAAAATTTTTAAACATGTATAATGTATAGCTTATATTATAGGTAAAATATAAAATAGTAAATAGGATATGAGTAATTTTTATATAATAAAATAAATAATATACATACATAATAAAAATATATAATAAAAGAGAAGATGCAATATATATAAAAGAAATATGAATACTATTATATAAATAAAGATAATATATATTATTATTTATTAATAATTTTAAAAAAATTTACCATTTATAAATTTAATAAATAATAATATATTATTTATAAAAATATATAAAGAAATATATACAATAAAATATATAATAAAATATAATTTATAGATAAGATATATAATAATAAAAAAATGTAATGGATAATAAAAATAATATATATAACTATTATAAAAAAATAATAATAATATATAAAGTATTTAAAGTAAATTAAAATATAAAAATGATTAAAATTGAATTTAATTAGAAAATCTAGGATTAATTTTTAAACTAACAAAAAGAATTAGGCCTGATTCGAAAGAATTCAAACTTGTAAGGGATTCACTCGGCAATTTGCCCTAATCCCAAAATGCCACCGTTTCCCGAATACCGTTTTAAAGTCACTGAGAGGACTAAGTTGAAACAAAACTAAAACACTAGAGCTAAATCAAAAAATAAATAAAAGGGAATCATAAATATTAAAATTGCGAGAGGACCAATTGAGTAATTAACCCAATCTTCAAAAACACGCGGATCCTCCCCAGGTTATCGGGTCAACACGCGGATCCTTAGCTTTTATATGACGTCGTTTTAGGCTTATTGGATTAAGCCAAAACGGCATCGTTCTATTAAGGCTATATAGGCCAAATTTTAACCTAAAAATCATTTAGAAACCCGATTTAAAAAAAAACTTAAAGAAATCCTCTGTAGGAGGATTCGGGGTCGGCCTCAGAGCCTCGTCGGGCCTCTGTTCTCAGGCGCTACATGCCCACGCGCCACCACGAGGGCCACTGCGCACGGTGATCGGAGGGCTAAAAACCCTCGTCCTTTCAAGGCGAAAACACAGGTAATTCCTTCGTTTCTTTATATTATTAGTTTTTATTGAATATTGATTCGTATACTTCGTTGAAATAAAATAAAAAAAGAACGAAATATAAACTTAAATCACCTTTTTAAAAGAAACTGCCTGAGCTTTTATGAATATGTGTATATATCTTTTCTTCTGTAAAAAAAAATCCCCCCTCTGTATAATGAAATGATTCGGCTTTTAGAGCCTCCTTTTACAAGTTTAGTTTATCTCTATTCGATCTCTTGCCTTGTTCGCTGCTGTTTTCTTTCCCTTTTTTTGCAGGTAGTCGCAAGGAATCCGGCGGTAATGAAGGCTTGACGATGGTGGCGAAAGACCGGGCATTGACTGCGCCTTGACTTGTAGACTGATGGAGGGTAGCTGGAACGTCGTGAAATGAACAGACGCGTTGATTGTGTCGTAATCCGAGGCTGATGTCGGTTGCGATTACGAGGAAGCCTTGCGGCGCGAACCCTAGCTAGGGTTCCTCAGAAGCTGAAAGTAGGTTGGGTCGATTGAGCTAGCTGGTCTGTGTTTGTTTATTGGGTCAAAAAAAAGTATTTTGGGCCTGATGTTAGTTTTAGGTATGGGGTTAAATGTAAACGGGTTTAGGTATTTGGGCTGTTTATTGTAACTGGACTTTAATAAATAAACATTTATTTATTTATTTTTATTTCTTTATCTCACGGGCCCGGGCAGATTTGGGCTACTACATAAACATTGTGAAATATTGAGAATACACATGTATTGATGCTAAATTGACATCCTTATGCACCTTGCTATATGTGATACTATGTTGAAATATAAGTGTTGCTATATATATGAAATGTATGACTTGAATATTGTTTCTTTTATTTTAAATTCACACAAGGCTTTGAAAGCTCATCCCTTCAATTTTTTGATTTTTCAAATAACCCTCGAGGTTAGGACATGGGCTGGGCTTACAGATGAGTACTCAGATATTTTATGTATACATTTTTAAACTTTATTCTCGATATTTTGGGGACTGTTTAATTATTATTTATAGATTGTGGTATAGACGTTGATTTTGTATTTTTGAGACATTTTGCATGATTTGGTTTGAAAACATTAATTAAAATGGCTTATCAAATCAATATGAAAAACTAGATTTTTCAACACAATTGCGATTTTGACTTAAAAACTTTATTATAAATTCAAGTTTATATTTTTACAAAAATTAAACATAATTGCTTAAATTTTCAATATTTTATTAAATGAATCAAGTAAAAGTTTTTAGTCAAATATGATTTTTGTTAAATCTTCCGTTACGGCATTTCTAAAGTAAGACATGTACTTTAATTACTCAAACTTGGTCTTTTCAAGCTTATTTGATTTCTAAAAATATCTTTACTAGAAATTCAAAGAGTTACTTTAGTTTTTCTCAAGAAAATCAATACACTAATTTTTTTAAATAAAAAAGATAACATTTTTTGAAAACAAATAGCTAAACATTTTTCGTGCCATTATTATGGCCAATGTGATCTTCGAGATTTGGCTATAATGTCTAGACTGGGTTTAGGGGGCGATAAGTATGACCAAATGGTTTATTTCAATTTTCAAACTTCATTTAATTTGAAAAACATAAATTCTTCATTTTACTTTTGGAGAAAACCATAATCATTTCCAAATGATTTTATTTCTCCATTTTTATATTCATTTTAGAGAAAATCATAATTATTTACAAATGTTTCACATTTCACCATTTTCACCATTTCTATTCATTTATGTTCATTTGATTCAACATGCAATTCATTTCTGGTTTCAACGAGCTAGCGAAGGGATCGATTGGACATATGCAATTAAGGATAAAATTATTTATATTTAAGTTCTAGTTTTTCACCTATTAATTATAAACTCATTTAGTCAAGTAGTCATTTCAGTATAATATCATGACTGAGCTCTCCCTAACGGCATACCATTACGAAACCAACTCGATCAGTACTTGTCCAATAACCTTGTTATAAGTGTGTTACCCTCATAGGATATCTTTGATCTCCTTAGGATAATGTTCATTCTCCTAATATTATCCTATTTTATCTCATGGTAACAATTACATCTTTCATCATAAAAAGTCAATTACTATCAAATCATAATCAAGTCATTCATCACAAAGACGTACAACACGTGACCACGTTTATTTTTCATCAACCATGTAATGCCAATGAGAGAATATCATTTACCCATGTGTCAGGCTATGAAATCCACTGTTGTGAATGACTCTGCATACTACAGAAGTCGTATAGCCAATGTACCAGCTTTTGGTTCCTTATCTATTTGAACTCAGGCTTTTACTTACGTCAAAGTATACAAATCACGCATACATAGTCTGTCACCCAGTTAGGATTGAAAAATGTCACACTATGAACGTCACAAGTGAATAAATCTATAAATGAATTCAATATTTATTCTTCTTAGCTCATGTCCATTGTATTATTAGTCCAATATGTCACATCTATGTTTCTATCTCCTGGGATTCATTCGCTCCAATGCCTAAGATAAAGCATCTCCCCAATTGGACCTGATAGACATCATATTAGTTTTTCAATTAGTTTGCTCATTTTCGATTAGAAAAAAGAAATTTTTAGGTTCATCTACTAATATAAGTTGTCTTTTTGTATTATGATCAAACCACGTGATATCGTTTCGTATTAGTTTAAACATTAAAGAACCATTGAGCAACATCTGCTTCTATTTTGCTTTGCATGCAAAAACCATGTGAGGACAATTGTACAAAATATATTAATGTAATCAATGAATTTATTTTATTAACCAATTTGTTCGAAAAAAATTACAAGTCTACAAATGAATATATTACACTTAGGGCACCAAATACAATAGTCTCTCACTTTCCCTAGTGAAGTAGATAAGTTATATTTTGCATTCCAATGATCTCTACGTGTTTCTCAAAATTCCAAGCTAGTAGAGTTTTGGTAAATGGGTCCGCAAAGTTGTCCTCGGGTGTGACCTTGACTACATTCATGATTTTGTCTGCAACTTCCTTCCTCATGATATGATACTTTCGATCAATATGGTTTGTCCTCTTGTGGTTTCTCGGCTCCTTGGTATTAGCTATTGCTGCACTGTTGTCACAATATAGTGTAGTAGTTTTTCTCATGCCAGGAACGACTTCAAGATATATATGGAACTTTTGAAACCATATTTCTTCTTTGGTAGCCTTAGAAGTAGACATATATTCGGCCTCCATAGTGGAGTCAGTAATACAGCTCTTCTTTACACTTTTCCACACAATGGACTTTTCGCCTAGGATAAAAACATAATTTGATGTCGATTTCCTCGAATCTTGACATGTTTGGAAGTCAGAATCAGTAGATCTGATAAGAGTAAGATCTCATTTGGAATACACAAGCATATAATCTTTTGTTCTCTGTAAATACTTAAGTATATGCTTAACTACTTGCTAGTTTCTTGGTCCTAGATTTGCCTGATATCAACTCACCAACCCCACTGCAAAACATATATCTAGGCATGTACATAACATAGCATACATGAGACTTCCTATTTCCAAAGCATAAGGAACCTTTCTCATGTTCTTTTTTTCATCCTTTGTCCTAGGATAGTCCTCCAAAAAGAGATAAAATCCCAATACAAAAGGTTGATTTCCCTTATTTAAATCGACCATTACATAACACTCCAATATCTTGTCTATGTATGAAGCTTGTGATAATGTTTTCAGTTTTTTCTTTCGATCCCTTAGGATTCGAATGCCTAGAATAAAATTAGCTTCTCACAAGTTCTTCATGCTAAATTGTTGGGTTAACCATAATTTAACCAATGATAATGTCACTACATCATTCCCAATTAGTAGAATGTCATTGACTAAGAAAAACCACCTTTCCATCCCTTAAATGTTTATAAACACAAGGTTTATCTATGTTTTGCTCAAATCCAAAAATCTTGATCACTTGATCAAATCTTTGATCTAATGAGCAAGATGCTTACTTAAGTCCATTTATGGATCTAAGCAGTTTGAAAATTTTATGCATGTTTCCTTTAGCTATATGTCCGGTGGGTTGCATCATATAAAGGCTCTCTTCAATATAGCCATTTAAAAATGTTGTCTTGACATCCATTTTCCAAATCTAGTAATTGAGAACAACCGTAATGGATAGCAATATGAGGATTGACTTGAGCATGATTGGAGAGAAGGTTTATTCGTAATTGATACCTTCTTTCTAAGTATAAAATTTTGCTACAAGTCTAGCCTTATAAGTTTCCACTTTTCCATCCATATTTCTTTTCCTCTTGTAGATCTATTTACACCCTATGGGTTTTATCCCTTCTAGTAAGTCTACAAGCTCCCACATTGAGTTGTCATCAATCCATCTTAGTTTTCATAGCTATTTTTCAGAGCTTGGAATCAACACTTTATAACCATAGTAGAGGAGTTTAAAAATGAAAAGGTTGATTCTCCAACCATAATGGATGGATTAGAAAATGGTGATTAGCCTAGTTAATGAGGTTGATTTTCCAACCATAGTGGAGGAATTAGAAAATTAATTGGTTCCAAATAAAAATCATTAAATACATAAGAACCACTTCTAATTACAAGGTGAAGAAGAGAAATTCATAAACTTATTCGTTTTTCTGATATGGTGACCGGGACATTCCTAGTTATAGATGATGATGTTCTTGTCACTTATCAAGAAGCACCGTACTACTTAAAAAGTGAGATGTAATATCTTTGGCAGAGCAATACTTGGGAGTTGGCACAATTATTGAAGGGTAAGAAGGCAATTTGATACAAGTGGGTGTATACAAAACAAAGAGGAATTTCCTAGCAAGAAATATTTTTTCTACAAAGCAAGGTTGGTAGCTAAAAGCTACACTCAGTAGGAAGGAATTAACAATAATGATGAAGTAATTTCTCCTGTTGTGAAGCATTCTTCTATTAGAATTACGTTGGCTTTCATAGTATAGTTGAATTTGGAGCTAGCTTAACTAGATGTGAAGATGACTTTTTTTTAGAAGAGGAGTTCTATATAACTCAGCCAAAAGGATATAAGGTTGTTGGTGGAAAAAATTGGGTTTGTAAGATAATTGTATGGTTTGAAGCAATCCCCATGGCAATGGTATAAGTGATTTGATGGTTTTATGGGAAGGAAGAAATCCACCAAAAGAAAATATGACCATTGTGTATATTTACGAAAGCTACTAGATGAGTCTTGCATTTATCTCCTTTTATTGTTGATGATATGTTGATCGCTTCAAAAATTCAAAGAGAAACAGATGAATTTAAGACTCATTCAAATTAAGAGTTAGAGATGAAATACTTAGGTGAAGCTATGAACATTCTCGGTATAAAGATACATAGAGACAGAAAAAGAGGTAAGCTTTGTTTGGCTCAGAAGTAATATCTGGGAAAAGGTCTTACAATAATTTCGCTTGAATAATAATACAAAACATGTAAATATCCCACTTGCTTCTCATCTGAAACTTAGTTTTCAATTATCTCCTAAGAGTGATGAGGAATGAGAATATATCACAAAGGTTCCATAAGCTAATACAGTTGGGAGCTTGATGTATGTGATGGTGTGTATTTGGCCAAACATTTCACAAACAGTTTGAATTGTGAGCAGGTATAGGAGCAATCTTGGTAAAGGACATTGACAAGCTTTGAAATAGATTCTATGGTATCTTATGAAAACTATAGATGTTCATTTAACTTTGAGCGGGATAAAACACTTGATCATTGGTATATGTTGATTTCGATCATACTGGTGATTTGGATAAACATTGATTTACTACTGGGTATTTATTTGCTTCAGTTAGAGCCAGAGTATATGTGACAACCCAAATTAGACCCTGGTCGGAATGTGGTTTCGAGACCACATTACCGAGCCAAAAATTTATTTTTTGTGTTTTAATTGCATAAATTTTTGTGTGACAGTGAATATATGAGAAATTAAATGCTTAATATTAGCTTTAGGATTGTGAATTAATTCAAAAAGGACCTAGTTGACGAGGTTAGAAAAGATGATAGATGAATTATAAGGAGTAATTAATAATAGGGTGAGGAAGCATGGCTTTGCATGTCAAATTGCCCATAAAATACATGGTGGCCGGCCAAGGAGTGATGATGCTCCACTCATTCTAATTTAATATGTTTTCTTTTGGTTAACAAATGATGGGGATAATAATAGGAAAGTGAACAAAAAAAAAAGAGTGTCATACTTGCCATCTCTTAGCCGAAAAACCAAGAAAAAGAAGGGGAGAAAAACTTGGAAAGAGTTCGGCCATTGCTTGTATCTGAGGAGTGTTTGATGTTGTGGCATGAAAATGAGGGAGTTTGAATGCTTAATGAGGAGGGAAGAAGGAGTGTTCATGTTTTCTTTCTTTTGCAATTGTCGTAACTAGAGGAAGAAGAGGAAGCAAGATTCGGCCAAGGTGGTCCTTTAGATCAAGGTATGTTCAATGATATTTTTGGAAGTTTACACAACCTTTGGGGGATGAGTCTAAACATCTATCCCATGGTTGGATTTGGGGTTGTTGGAGAGTTAGGATTCGGCTAAGGAGCTTAAAAAAATTTTAGTTGATACCTTGATGCTATTAGCATGCTAGTTATATGGATGTGTTAAGTTGCTTGTTATGTTAGCATGAAAGTTGAAATTGTTAAGCTATTTTGTTGGAGGTGCCGAATTTAGGACTAGGAAGAGAATGAGTATTCGGCTAACATAGTGGAAAGGTGGGTGTTGCCGATTGCTAGATTTAGAATATGGGAGTGGCTATAATGGGCATTAAGATGTGGAACTTAAGAAATGTAATTATATGTGGATTTACATGATGTTACAAATAGATGTGAAAATATGCTAGATTAGGAAAATTCGATTAAGTGTTCATGAGATGAAATTAGGTGTTTAAATGATGTTATAGTTGACATTGTACATGTATACATACATTCGGCCATCTAATCGAGTATGAAGGTGGTGTTAAATCTAATTGTGATGCCCATTCCGAAGTATATATATACATATATATGTATATATACACAAGTATGCCCATTCGGGATGTTACCTTTAATTATGTGTATAATCGACTAAATGGGTAATTAGTGAGGATGGTTGCCGAATATACAAACATACATAAGCATGTGTAATTGAATTATGAATGTTTAACAAGATGGTTAAACTAGTGAATTATTGATTAAGCTCAAGGAGCTAAAGGAGGAGAATCAAGCAAAGGCAAAGAAAAGATCACTGAGTAGCCGAGTTGGAACCGTCTTACCCAACACAAGGTAAGTCATTAAGCATGTAGTTGGTATTATTTCAATTGGTCATAATGTTTATGTATTGATGCTGAATGGAATGAATAAATGTACATATATATATGCATGTACGTATGTGATGATGAAATTGTTGAATGAAAAGAAAAGAGGTAAGATGTACTGAGTTGTTGATCTCGGCACTAAACGTGCGGGTATAACCATTTATGACCATGAGATTGGCGCTAAGTGCGCGGGATTAAATTGTAGAGCACTAAGTGTGCGATTTGACTATGTTGCACTAAGTGTGCGAAATGAATATGATGCACTAAGTGTGCGAATTGACCATGCGGCACTAAGTGTGCGAGTTTGACTATGTAGCACTAAGTGTGCGATTTGATTACGTAGCACTAAGTGTGCGAGTTGATTATATAGCACTGAGTGTGCGGACTCAATATACATTCGTGAATCATTATGGACACTATGTGTGCGACACTATTGAGTCGATCGCGGACAGCGGATCGGGTAAGTGTCTTGAGTACATGGCTAATAGGTGCTATGCTTATACTTGGTGTTGAGCTCGGTAAGTTTGAACCTATGTGACAAATATACTTGAAGTCACGTACATAAAATTTATCGTAGGATGGGTGAAAGGCCGTTTAGTCGTTTGATTGTAACGAAAATAAATTGATTTATGAAAATGCTTCAATGTCCTATTGATGAGTATATGGAATGTGAATGCATGAATTAATATGAAACTGAATCGATAGGTTGGAGGAACTATGGTATGGTTCGGTATGGATGGAGTAAATTGTCTCGTTCCATTTTGTTTCCTCTTGTGATAATATTATTGATGGATGGTAGTGCATTGCTTATGACTTACTGAGTTATAAACTCACTCGGTGTTTCCTTGTCACCCATTATAGGTTGCTTGGACTCATCTATTTTTGCGGGGTCAGGCCGTCATCGAAGTCATCACACCGGATAGCAAGTTTTGGTACTTTCTTCTTAGTTATCTTAGAAGAACATTTTGGCATGTATAAGCTATTACGTTGTGTTTGAACTTTGGCATGTAAACTTTAAGCCATGCGAAAATGGCACGAATGTTCGATTGAGTTGGATCAAGGGTAGGCATGAAATGGACCTAGTTACTTTCGTAACAGATGCTGGCAGCAGCAGTGTCATGAGATTGAAAAATCACTAAAAATAGTAGGAGTGGAATTAATTGATGAATAAATTATGTAATCGAAGCTCGATGAGTCTGTTTTCATGAGGAAGTAACGAAAAGATCATATGGGCAGTATATTATGAGATAATAAGATTTTTGTGGGACAGGGCCAGAACGGTTTCTGGATTCCCTTCTCCGACTTTGGAAATTCATTATAAATTAACCAGAAATAATTAGGGGTCGTACCATATGTGTACAGATTTCTCTCTGAGTCTAGTTTTCATAGAAATAAACGGCATCAGTATTGAAGCCCCGTGCAGGGAGATATCCAAGTCGTAATGGGCAAAGGTCAGTGTAGTCGACCCCTGCAACATGGGAGACTTTGACTAATAAACTGTACTAATTGGCCCGACCAAAAATTCTAGAAAAAAATACATAGATGGGCACATGAGTCTAGTTTCTGGGAAAAATTACGAAACTTATTTTCGAGTTACGAAACTCAAGATATGATTTTTAAAACGACTAGTACACAGATTGGGCAGTGTCTGGAAAATAAATTTTATAAGGGGTTAAAGTCAGTTAACACCTCGTGTTCGACTCCGGTGTCGGTTTCGGGTTCGGGGTGTTACATTTGATTGGTATCAGAGCTATGGTTTAGTCGGTTCTAGGACTACCATAGCGCGTATGAGTCTAGCTATACATGCCGAATGTTAATGTTTAAATGTGTGATGACTTCTGACGGTTGAAATGTTTTTGTTTTGATTAGTAAATGGACCCCGGTGAAGAAAGAACCCTAGCGGATGACGTTGAGAGTGTAGCGGCTGCTCCTGCACAAGGGACGCCGCCTGTTGAACCTCAGTCATCTGTGAATAATCAAGGTGAGGGGGCTAAACAAGCCTTCTTTACCATGATGAATGAGTGGGTCGCGCAATATGCCCGAACCAACCCGGCTGTCCAACAATTCCCAAATTTGAATAATCCACCCCAAGAGCCTGTAATGCCATCAGTCGCTGATCCTGTGAGGCTGAGTAAGCCACCTGTAGACTTGATTAGGAAGCGTGGGGCCGAGGAGTTCAAGGCCATAGTAACTGATGATGCCGAAAGGGCCGAGTTCTGGCTTGATAACACCATTCGGGTGTTCGATGAATTGTCATGCACACCCGACGAATGTCTAAAATGTGCTATATCTTTGTTGCGAGACTCAGCCTACTATTGGTGGAGGACCTTGATTTCCATAGTCCCGAACGAGCGAGTAACTTGGGACTTCTTTCAAACGGAATTCCGAAAGAAATTTATTAGCCAACGGTTCATTGATCAGAAGCGTAAGGAGTTCTTGGAACTCAAGCAAGGCCGTATGACTGTATCTGAATACGAACATGAATTCGTAAGACTCAGTAGGTATGCCCGGGAGTGTGTAGCTGATGAGGTTGCTATGTGCAAAAGATTCGAGGAAGGATTGAATGAAGATTTAAAGCTACTAATGGGTATTTTGGAAATAAAAGAATTCGTAACACTAGTCGAACGGGCCTGCAAGGCGGAAGAACTTGGAAAGGAGAAGAGGAAGGCTGAGTTTGAAGCTAGAGATTATCGTAAAAGATCGACGGGTAAAGCTCCGTTCTCAGCTGTAAAGAAGTTCAGGGAGGACATTAATAAGTCGAGGGCGACTGCGGGAATTTCCATCAGGGCAAGACCATCGATGGGCTCCCGAGCTACTTCGGTAGCTAGTGTGGGCAATAATCGTCACGAGAAACCTGAATGTCCCCAATGTGGAAGACGACACCTAGGTGAATGTTGGGGCAAGTCTACTAGCAGGGCCTGTTACGGATGCGGTTCGAAGGACCACTTCATTAGAGATTGCACGGAGCTGGATGAGAAGAATAAGATTCAAGGTGCAAGACCTAGTGGAGTGACATCTAGAGGTAGACCACCGAGAATTTTAGGAGGCAGGGGTGGTAGTCAGAGGGGGGCCTCTGATACGGCTGATCGAGCCGAGAACCGTACTCCTGCTAGAGCATATGCCATTCGCGCACGAGAGGAGGCATCCTCCCCCGACGTCATCACTGGTACCTTCACTCTCTTTGATACTAATGTGATTGCATTGATTGACCCTGGTTCTACTCATTCATATGTATGCAAAACCTTAGCAACCAGTAAGACTCTACCTGTTGAGTCTACTGAGCTCGTAATTCGAGTATCAAACCCTTTGGGTCAATGCGTACTTGTTGATAAAGTGTGTAAGAGATGCCCTCTAATAATCCGAGAATCCTGTTTTCCGGCCGATTTGATGCTTTTGCCGTTCGACGAGTTTGATGTTCTTCTTGGTTTGGATTGGTTAACCGCGCATGATGCGGTTGTGAATTGCAAAAGCAAGACTATCGATTTGAGGTGCGCAAATAACGAAATAATCCGAGTTGAGTCTGCGGACTTAAGGGGGTTGCCTGCTGTAATATCAGCAATGTTGGCCCAGAAATATGTAAGGAAAGGGTGCGAAGCATACCTCGCGTATGTACTTGATGACAAGGAGTTAGAAAAGAAACCCGAATCGGTGCCGGTGGTTTGTGAATACCCGGATGTTTTTCCTGAAGAGTTACCGGGTTTGCCACCTGTTCGGGAGGTAGAGTTTGGTATTGAGCTTGTACCTGGAACTACGCCAATTTCGATCGCTCCGTATCGTATGGCACTAACCGAGTTAAAAGAGTTGAAAGCTCAGTTGCAAGAATTGACGGATAGAGGTTTCGCTCGACCGAGTTTCTCACCTTGGGGTGCACCAGTATTGTTCGTGAAAAAGAAGGACGGAACCATGAGGTTGTGCATTGACTATCGTCAACTGAATAAAGTGACGATAAAGAATAAGTATTCGTTACCGCGTATTGATGATCTGTTCGATCAATTAAAGGGAGCATCGGTGTTTTCAAAGATAGATTTGAGATCGGGTTATTATTAGTTGCGGATTCGAGATTCGGACGTACCCAAAACTGCTTTCAGAACGAGGTACGGTCACTACGAGTTCTTAGTGATGCCGTTTGGGCTCACTAATGCCCCTGCGGTGTTTATGGATTTGATGAATCGGATCTTCAGGCCGTATTTGGATGGGTTCGTAGTTGTGTTTATTGATGACATCTTGGTCTATTCAAGAGATGAGACCGAACATGCTGAGCATCTGAGGCTAGTGTTGCAAATTTTGCGGGATAAGCAGTTATATGCTAAGTTCAGTAAGTGTGAGTTCTGGTTAAGAGAGGTTAGCTTCTTGGGTCATGTGGTATCCACATCGGGTATTCGAGTTGACCCGAGCAAAATTTCAGCCATACTTAACTGGAAGCCTCCGAGAAATGTTACCGAAGTCCGGAGCTTTCTAGGGCTCGCCGGTTATTACCGACGATTTGTCAAAGGTTTCTCGATGATAGCCACACCAATGAAGAAGCTACTTCAAAAGGATGTTAAGTTCGAATGGACGGAGAAATGTCAGAAAAGCTTCGATCAACTGAAAACTCATTTGACTGAAGCTCCAATTTTGGTGCAACCCGAATCGGGTAAAGAGTTTGTCATTTATAGTGACGCATCCCTACTTGGGTTGGGTTGCGTATTGATGCAAGAAGGTCGAGTTGTGGCCTATGCGTCGAGACAATTGAAGCCAAACGAGAGAAATTATCCGACCCATGATCTCGAACTAGCCGCCATTGTGTTTGCATTGAAAATATGGCGACATTATTTGTTTGGCGAGAAGTGCCATGTGTTTTCGGATCACAAAAGTCTCAAATATTTGATGACTCAACGAGACTTGAATCTGCGACAAAGACGTTGGCTTGAGTTGTTGAAAGATTATGAGCTTGTCATTGATTACCACCCAGGAAAGGCTAATGTGGTTGCGGACACCTTAAGCCGGAAATCACTGTTTGTTTTGCGAGCGATGAATGTACACTTGTCTGTTCTACCTGACAATGTGTTAGTAGCTGAATTAAAAGCCAAACCATTATTGACTCATTAAATTCGTGAAGCTCAGAAAGTCGATGATGAATTGGTTGCAAAACGAGCTGAGTGTGTTCCGAACAAGGAATCGGAGTTTCAGATTGATGATGATGGTTGTTTGAGGTTTAGAAGTCATTTGTGTGTTCCAAGGAATTCGGAACTCATTCCGATGATTCTGAACGAAGCCCATTGTAGCCGAATGTCAATTCACCCGGGGAGCACGAAAATGTACAACGACTTGAAACGTCGGTTTTGGTGGCATGGTATGAAACGAGACATCTCCGACTTTGTTTCGAGATGTTTAATATGTCAACAAGTGAAAGCAGAACATCAAGTGCCTTCAGGATTACTTCAGCCGATCATGATACCCGAGTGGAAATGGGATCGAGTCACAATGGACTTTGTGTCCGGACTGCCATTGTCAGCAAGTAAGAAGGATGCGATTTGGGTTGTTATTGATAGACTGACTAAGTCAGCTCACTTTATCCCCGTGCGTACGGATTTTTCATTGGATAAACTAGCCGAATTGTATGTTTCTCAGATTGTGAGATTACATGGAGTACCTATTTCTATCGTGTCGGATAGAGATCCGAGATTCACCTCGCGATTTTGGAAGAAATTGCAAGAAGCTTTGGGTACCAAGCTGCATTTTAGCACCACTTTTCATCCACAAACCGATGGTCAATCCGAGCGGATAATTCAGATACTTGAGGATATGTTGAGATGTTGCATCCTCGAGTTTAATGGTTCATGGGAACGGTATTTACCTTTGATTGAATTCGCTTACAACAATAGTTTTCAATCAAGTATTAAGATGGCACCTTACGAGGCTTTGTACGGTCGTAAATGCCGTACCCCAATATTTTGGACTGAACTTAGTGAAAGTAAGATCCTTGGGGTTGATTTGATTAAGGATGCCGAACAGAAAGTTCGAGTAATTCGCGAAAGTTTGAAAACCGCTTCGGATCGTCAAAAGTCGTATGCGGATTTGAAAAGAAAAGACATTGAATATCAGGTTGGAGACAAAGTGTTTCTCAAAGTTTCACCCTGGAAGAAGGTGCTTAGATTTGGTCGTAAGGGCAAATTGAGTCCGAGGTTCATCGGTCCGTACGAAGTATCCGAACGAGTTGGACCCGTTGCATACCGATTAATTTTGCCCCCTGAGCTCGAAAAGATTCACAACGTTTTTCATGTCTCGATGCTTCGACGATATAGGTCCGATCCATCGCACGTAATTCCTTCATCGGAGATCGAGATTCAATCTAATTTAAGTTACGAAGAAGAACCAGTTCGTATTTTAGCACATGAAGTAAAAGAACTACGAAACAGGAAAATCTCATTAGTGAAAGTACTGTGGCATAAACACGGAATTGAAGAAGCCACTTGGGAACTTGAGGACTCTATGAAGGATCGATATCCAAAATTATTTACCGGTAAGATTTTCGGGGACGAAAATTTCTTATGTGGGGGAGAGTTGTGACAACCCAAATTAGACCCTGGTCGGAATGTGGTTTCGAGACCACATTACCGAGCCAAAAATTTATTTTTTTTGTTTTAATTGCATAAATTTTTGTGTGACAGTGAATATATGAGAAATTAAATGCTTAATATTAGCTTTAGGATTGTGAATTAATTCAAAAAGGACCTAGTTGACGAGGTTAGAAAAGATGATAGATGAATTATAAGGAGTAATTAATAATAGGGTGAGGAAGCATGGCTTTGCATGTCAAATTGCCCATAAAATACATGGTGGCCGGCCAAGGAGTGATGATGCCCCACTCATTCTAATTTAATATGTTTTCTTTTGGTTAACAAATGATGGGGATAATAATAGGAAAGTGAACAAAAAAAAAAGAGTCATACTTGCCATCTCCTAGCCGAAAAACCAAGAAAAAGAAGGGGAGAAAAACTTGGAAAGAGTTCGGCCATTGCTTGTATCTGAGGAGTGTTTGATGTTGTGGCATGAAAATGAGGGAGTTTGAATGCTTAATGAGGAGGGAAGAAGGAGTGTTCATGTTTTCTTTCTTTTGCAATTGTCGTAACTAGAGGAAGAAGAGGAAGCAAGATTCGGCCAAGGTGGTCCTTTAGATCAAGGTATGTTCAATGATATTTTTGGAAGTTTACACAACCTTTGGGGGATGAGTCTAAATTCTATCTATCCCATGGTTGGATTTGGGGTTGTTGGAGAGTTAGGATTCGGCTAAGGAGCTTAAAAAAATTTTAGTTGATACCTTGATGCTATTAGCATGCTAGTTATATGGATGTGTTAAGTTGCTTGTTATGTTAGCATGAAAGTTGAAATTGTTAAGCTATTTTGTTGGAGGTGCCGAATTTAGGACTAGGAAGAGAATGAGTATTCGGCTAACATAGTGGAAAGGTGGGTGTTGCCGATTGCTAGATTTAGAATATGGGAGTGGCTATAATGGGCATTAAGATGTGGAACTTAAGAAATGTAATTATATGTGGATTTACATGATGTTACAAATAGATGTGAAAATATGCTAGATTAGGAAAATTCGATTAAGTGTTCATGAGATGAAATTAGGTGTTTAAATGATGTTATAGTTGACATTGTACATGTATACATACATTCGGCCATCTAATTGAGTATGAAGGTGGTGTTAAATCTAATTGTGATGCCCATTCCGAAGTATATATATATATACATATATATGTATATATACACAAGTATGCCCATTCGGGATGTTACCTTTAATTATGTGTATAATCGACTAAATGGGTAATTAGTGAGGATGGTTGCCGAATATACAAACATACATAAGCATGTGTAATTGAATTATGAATGTTTAACAAGATGGTTAAACTAGTGAATTATTGATTAAGCTCAAGGAGCTAAAGGAGGAGAATCAAGCAAAGGCAAAGAAAAGATCACTGAGTAGCCGAGTTGGAACCGTCTTACCCAACACAAGGTAAGTCATTAAGCATGTAGTTGGTATTATTTCAATTGGTCATAATGTTTATGTATTGATGCTGAATGGAATGAATAAATGTACATATATATATATGCATGTACGTATGTGATGATGAAATTGTTGAATGAAAAGAAAAGAGGTAAGATGTACTGAGTTGTTGATCTCGGCACTAAACGTGCGGGTATAACCATTTATGACCATGAGATTGGCGCTAAGTGCGCGGGATTAATTGTACATCACTAAGTGTGCGATTTGACTATGTTGCACTAAGTGTGCGAAATGAATATGATGCACTAAGTGTGCGAATTGACCATGCGGCACTAAGTGTGCGAGTTTGACTATGTAGCACTAAGTGTGCGATTTGATTACGTAGCACTAAGTGTGTGAGTTGATTATATAGCACTGAGTGTGCGGACTCAATATACATTCGTGAATCATTATGGACACTATGTGTGCGACACTATTGAGTCGATCGCGGACAGCGGATCGGGTAAGTGTCTTGAGTACATGGCTAATAGGTGCTATGCTTATACTTGGTGTTGAGCTCGGTAAGTTTGAACCTATGTGACAAATATACTTGAAGTCACGTACATAAAATTTATCGTAGGATGGGTGAAAGGCCGTTTAGTCGTTTGATTGTAACGAAAATAAATTGATTTATGAAAATGCTTCAATGTCCTATTGATGAGTATATGGAATGTGAATGCATGAATTGATATGAAACTGAATTGATAGGTTGGAGGAACTATGGTATGGTTCGGTATGGATGGAGTAAATTGTCTCGTTCCATTTTGTTTCCTCTTGTGATAATGTTATTGATGGATGGTAGTGCATTGCTTATGACTTACTAAGTTATAAACTCACTCGGTGTTTCCTTGTCACCCATTATAGGTTGCTTGGACTCATCTATTTTTGCGGGGTCAGGCCGTCATCGAAGTCATCACACCGGATAGCAAGTTTTGGTACTTTCTTCTTAGTTAGCTTAGAAGAACATTTTGGCATGTATAAGCTATTATGTTGTGTTTGAACTTTGGCATGTAAACTTTAAGCCATGCGAAAATGGCACGAATGTTCGATTGAGTTGGATCAAGGGTAGGCATGAAATGGACCTAGTTACTTTCGTAACAGATGCTGGCAGCAGCAGTGTCATGAGATTGAAAAATCACTAAAAATAGTAGGAGTGGAATTAATTGATGAATAAATTATGTAATCGAAGCTCGATGAGTCTGTTTTCATGAGGAAGTAACGAAAAGATCATATGGGCAGTATATTATGAGATAATCAGATTTTTGTGGGACAGGGCCAGAACGGTTTCTGGATTCCCTGCTCCGACTTTGGAAATTCATTATAAATTAACCAGAGATAATTAGGGGTCGTACCATATGTGTACAGATTTCTCTCTGAGTCTAGTTTTCATAGAAACAAACGGCATCAGTATTGAAGCCCCGTGCAGGGAGATATCCAAGTCGTAATGGGCAAAGGTCAGTGTAGTCGACCCCTGCAACATGGGAGACTTTGACTAATAAACTGTACTAATTGGCCCGACCAAAAATTCTAGAAAAAAAATACATAGATGGGCACATGAGTCTAGTTTCTGGGAAAAATTACGAAACTGATTTTCGAGTTACGAAACTCAAGATATGATTTTTAAAACGACTAGTACACAGATTGGGCAGTGTCTGGAAAATAAATTTTATAAGGGGTTAAAGTCAGTTAACACCTCGTGTTCGACTCCGGTGTCGGTTTCGGGTTCGGGGTGTTACAGTGTATGGTAATTTCCAAAGTTTTTAAAGAGACTATTTGGCTTAATGGGTTGTTGGAAGATTTGAGACTTGTCCAAAATTACATTAGCCTTTACTCTGACAATTAAAGTGCTATTCATTTAGCCAAAAAACAAGTTTATCATTCAAGAACTAAGTAAATAGACGTGAAGTATCACTTTGTACAGGAAATCCTTGAAGAATTAAATATTTTACTTCAAAAGATTACATAAGCTGAAAATGTTATAGATATGATAACCAAGGTGATAAAAATAAGTGAGTTCAATCATAGTTTTGAACTTGATTATTTCCTTGCAAGTTTGAACACCTTGAAGTGTATGGTGTTTAAGAATGCATTTGGAGGCACAATTGAAGATAACTTCAACAAAATTGAGGAGTCGAAGATTGGGGAAATTCAGTGGGATTGATAAAGGGGCCAAAAGTGGAGATTTGTTAATTTTTGGCTCCTTAAAATCCCACATTGATAAGAGATAGTTTTATGCTGCCTCTCCATCTCTATATATTAAGGCCTTAGTACACTTTGAGTATATTTTAGGAAATCTTTTAATTAAATAATCACTACCGATTCAAACATTGTAGAAATAACCACTATCGAAGCAAACATTCTAGAAATAGCAACATTTGAAAGCAAATCTTAGGATGACAAGGAAAAAACACAACACAAGCTAGAAACCATGTTGTAACCATCAAATCAGGCACATTCTTAATAAAAACACACATTATTTAGAACAAAACAATCACAACTTCTTATGGTTGAAGAAATTTTATTCCCATATGTCGAGACCATTTTTAAATCGAGTTTTGGAAAATGAGAATCGACTTTAAGAAAAATGAAAACGGAAGTCGCCACCAATCTTTTTAGGTGTGATTGGATCACCTTATAAAATGTTTTGTTTTAAAACATTAATTTTGGTCTACGAAAGTCAAGAAAATAGATTCGGGAGTCGGTTACGTACGAGGAAGGGTTAGCACCCTCGTAACGCCCAAAAATTGGTACCTAATTGATTATCAAGTGTCTTTAATGTCGGAAATTTGAAAGTTTTAAGATGCAAACCTCTTTTAATTAGAATGTCTCAATTTTGAAAATTAAGGCTCACTTATTTCAAATGAGTCAAAACATCACATCCAGTAAGTTAGGACGCAACATTTTAAAACCTTCGAAACTAAGCTCATCTTTCAAAAATTTCTATCTTGAAACAAACAAAACGCCATATCCAGTAAGTTAGGACACTATGTTTTGAAATCTCGAAATAATTGTTTAAGTTTTGAAAACTCAAAATCACTTAGAAGGGTGCTTGACTATTCGAATTCAACGAGAAAAGTCGCAACCCAGTAAGTTAGGGCACTACCTTTCTCGAAGTTTCCAAACATCAAGCATTGCCTTTTATTTTTTTTTAAAAAAAACCTTGGAATATTATTTTAAATGACGTTTTAGGATGACATATTAATGCATCATGAAGCATAGATGTACAAAATATTCTAACATTTCCATACAAACATAAATAATATCATTAAGACAAAACTAAATAACATGAACATGCGTTTAATGAAAAATCATACTAGGGTAAATAATAAACAAATAAAAACATGAGTAAACTAAAAGAAAAACATAATACATGCAAAAATTATACAACAATATATATCATAAAATAGCACATAAAAGAAATAATTAAACATAGCATATAAAAAAAATGAAACTATGCACAAATAAGATAAATGACATACACTAAAAAAATGAATAAATAGAACATTTACAAATTATGAAAATATAATGCAATAGTTCAAAATACATAAAATGATAATATAATATATATACATGCATAGAAAATATATATTTGAAAATAAACTATATAAAAAGGTTAAATATTATAATATATAAAATACATAATCAAATGTATAAAATATAGGAATAAATATACATATTTGAAAAATGAAGAAATTAAAATAAAAAAAAGGTTGAAAAACTAAGATAGACGAAGAATAAAATAAGAACAAACCAAAGAGAGTAAGAACGCAAGAGGGAGAGAAATTTGAGTGGATGCTTTCAAGAATTCTTATTGCTTCCCAAAACTCAAGTCATTTACAATGAAGGGAGAGGCCTCTATTTATAGTTGAGTCTCCCCAAATCCAACGGTATAGATCAATTACATCAACGATTAAGATTAAAGGATATCTACAAATTAAATCTCCAAGATTACAAGATCATATCTTCAAGATTGCATATCATATCATATCATATCTAAGATTGCATATCCTTAAAGATTATATTTCCATATAAGTCAAGCTTGTAGATGGACCGTAAATCTTTTCAAGTAATGGGCCATTCTGATCGAGCCAAATTATATTTGTAATTCTGGACTGAACTTGGACTTCATTTTTTTTGGGTTTATTATATTTTTGTTTTTGGACTTATTTCTGGGCCCGGGCAAAATTGAGTGTCTATAGCTGCCCCTCTTTGCTCATTGCTGTGTAACAGGAATCGAGCAAAGACTCATAGAAAGACTAAATTTGCCCGGCCTGATCGGATCATAGTCCACAATCTGCTCATTGCAAACTCAAGGCTGTCATATTGATATCTTCGATCTACTCTCCGTCGAACACAGAGACGCCAAATCTGCTTCTTCGATTTGTTTTCTGACAATACAGAGATGCCAAATCATCTTAGATCTGCTTCAGCGTAAACACATGAAAGCCAAATTTGCTGTGTCTTCAAATTGCTCCTTGTGAACACAAGGATGCCAAATCATCTTGGATCTGCTTCAGTAAAATCATCTGAAGGTCAGATCTGCTATGTCTTTAATCTAGTTCTTGTAAACTTATGACTGTCCTGTTGATATCTTAATCTGCTCTCCGCCGAATACAGAGACGCCAAATCTATTTCTTCGATTTGTTCTCTAACAATACAGAGATGCCAAATCATCTTAGATTTGCTTCGGTGTAAGCACGCGAAAACCAAATCAGCTATGTCTTCAATTTGTTCCTTGTAAGCACAAGGATGCCAAACCATCTTGGATCTGCTTCAGTCATCTAAAGGTTAGATCTGCTATGTATCTGCTCTCCGTCGAAATGGAGATGCCAGACTTCGATTTGTTCTCTGATAATGCAGAGATGCCAAATCATCTTAGATTTGCTTCATCGTAAGCACGTGAAAGCCAAATCAGCTATGTCTTCGATTTGTTCCTTGTAAGCACAAGGATGCCAAACCATCTTGGATCTGCTTCAGTATAAACATCTGAAGGTTAGATCTGCTATGTATCTGCTCTCCGTCGCAATGGAGATGCCAGACTTCGATTTGTTCTCTGAAAATACAGAGATGCCAAATCATCTTAGATTTGCTTCAGCGTAAACACATGAAAGCCAAATCAGCTATGTCTTCGATTTGTTCCTTGTAAGCACAAGGATGCCAAACCATCTTGGATCTACTTTAGTATAAACATCTAAAGGTTAGATCTGCTATGTATCTGCTCTCCGTCGAAATGGAGGTCCCAGACTTTGATTTGTTCTCTGACAATACAGAGATGCCAAATCATCTTAGATTTGCTTCAGCGTAATCACGTGAAAGGCAAATCAGCAATGTCTGCAATTTGCTCCTTGTAAGCACAAGGATGCCAAACCATCTTAGATCTACTTCAGTATAAACATTTGAAGGTTGGATCTGCTATGTGTCTGCCCTCCGTCGAAGTGGAGATGCCAGACTTCGATTTGTTCTCTGACAATACAGAGATGCCAAATCATCTTAGATTTGCTTCAACGTAAACACGTGAAAGTCAAATCAGCTATGTCTTCGATTTGCTCTCCGCCAATACAGAGATGTCAAATCTGGTATCTTCGATCTGCTCTCTGACAATACAGAGATGCCAAATCTGCTATCTTCAACTTGTTCCCTATAAGCACAGGGATGCCATGCTGAAATCTTCGATCTGTTTCGCTGTAAGCACAGGAATGTCAGATCTGTTATCTTCGATCTGTTTCCTATAAATACAGGGATGCCAAATCTTATTTCTTTGATCTACAGTGTCCCATAAAAGACATAACCTGTAGAATGCATATGAGTTCATGCCTAATAATTAGGATGCTATGATCGAAGTGAGTCAAATTCTCCTAATTAGACATGTTATAATGCAAAATGTTATGAAAATGATTCCTATTTCGGATCACTCATTCCTTCATCGAAGTTTATCCTTACTTCTCTCGAAGTCTCATTCCAACTCAAGTTGTGGGTTTGTACCATTCTTCAAATGCTGTGACCCGCTGAAATGTCTGTAAGATGATCATCTCTTAGGATCGAATCGTTTGATTTGTTCAATCATCATTTAGACTGAAGAAGAAATTTCAGTTTTCCTGAGTACATCCGACCCTCATATATGGGAATTCCTTAAACAATTGTCTTGTTTCAGTTTCTTATATTGTCTAGAAATTTCCAGAGTAATATGCAAAACTTCATTTGTAAAGATATTTTAGTTCATCTATCATTATTTCAATGCAACATGCTTTATGAATAATGAGAGACAAATAAATTGATCCTGAGGATAATTAGATTTGGACAAATTATTGGAAGGAATACAAAAAGATTAACTTGAGAACATATCTTTGCGAAGAAAAAGAATCCAAAGATAGTAAATAGGACAGAAATCAGATGCCCCAGATATCGCCGCTTGAGTGTCTATACACCAGCTCCATGAAGACTTTCTTGAGTTCAACATGTGTTTAAAAGATCCAAATTAATTCGTTGATACCTCGATATACTTCACTTCTCTTCGAATCTGGTTTAGCAAGGTCACTGCATGACTTTCCAAATTTGAGCTGCCCTTTCGGGTTTTCAACTCAAAACCCCTTTGGTCTCAAGGCGCCCTTTGCGGGTTTTCACCTTGGCCTTTCCATTTTTCTTTTTTCTCTTTTTTTATTTTTATTTTTATTATTTCCTTTTTTTTCTTTTTTCCTTTTTTTTTTGAAATAGAAGTCCCAAAGTGCCCTTTGCAGGTTTTCACCTTGGCTTCCCTTCTCCTTCAGACAAAGTACTCCTTGACCGAGTCCGAATGCACTGGATCAGATAAATTCTTCCTATTCATTTCTTGTCAAAATCAGTGCACCTCTAGAGAAAGCCCTCTTCGCAACATATGGCCCTTCCCAATTCGGCATTCTTTTGCATGGGAAGGATCTCTTTCAGCACAAGGTTTCCTTTATGAAATTCTTTTGGACGAACCTTCTTTGTCATAAGTCCGTGTCATCCATTCTTGGTACATTTTCTTAGGATGAATACTTTCAAGTTAAGTTTACTAGAGGTATTCAATTCTTGATTCCATCAAAGCTTGAAGGAAAAATCTTGATCCATAAACCCATGAGAAAGGGATTGCCCCAGCAGCAATCCTGGTTGTTGTTTGTCAAACCCTACAAAAAGATGGTTCAATGATTCTCAGCAGACAAGAATGAAGTTGCTGACTTTATCCTTCAACCTGGAAAGCTGAGGTACAGGGATTACTCCCAGAACATACATCCCACCACGACTCGATGATGTTTCTGAAGCATCCCTAATCTTCATAAATTGCCCCCAACTGTGAAGCTGCCAAATTAGCGTAGCAAATAGGAGCCACAACAACTATGGCTGTGGTGCTCCTTTGATATATATAGGATAGAGAATGAACAAACTCTTGCAGATCATCAGCCGAAAACCTAGCCTGGTCTAAGAGAACATGATAGTGGGTCTGCCTCGTGATTCCAATCATTCTAGCATGGGTATCAAGGTAAAAATCATTGTTCTTTGGATGGCATACTTTGTTGTCAATGATAGTACCATGTAGCACATTGTCAGGAGATCACTGCTGAAAAAACTTGGTATGATGGTTTTTCGTACAACAATAACCACAATCTTTAGGGTTCCACTTCTCGTCAAGGAACTTGCAAGCCTCAATATCTTGATCAAAACTTGATTGAATTGAGACTCGCTAACTCCATCCCTGAAAATAATGATTTGATCAGGTTTCCTCTTCCCTGAACTTGTATAGAAGTCTAAGAGAGCTTCCTTCATGATACCGTCATCCACTTTATCAGAAATTGATTTTGAAGAAAGAATCTATCATTTTAAGCTTCAGGGACTGTGTACGGCCTGATGCCCCATAGCTGGAAATCAATGGCCACCGCCTGGAGCTAACCATCACAGCTGTTGACGGCACATCAGACTGCTCAGGAAAGCCAAACAATGCACCCATTCCAAGAATGATGGTTGGAACCTTTGAAACAGCTGGAATTGAAGGTGTTTGCCCCAGCGTAAGCATAGAGAGTGGGCGATAGTTTCTTATGCGAATTTTTACCAGTCTCGGTCATCTTCTGTAATTTTTTTCTTCTTTTTCTTTTCTTTTGGCAACCTTTGTTGTACTGTGGTATGGCGCATTATCTTTGAAAAGACTACAAACTTTTGGCATTGTGCAGTTATATATAATCTTTTTTTTCTTTTTTTCTTTTTTTTTTGGAAATGGATGACTTTTGACTTTGTAATATTGGCATATGAAGCTATCTCCCCCTCTTAATAGAGTAGTTGACGTCCACAAAGATGAGTCATTGTCAGCTTGAAACTTTTGACGAGTTCGGGCCCAAAACATACATGCCCCATAAGTCTTGACTCCTTTAAATTTGGCATTCATTGTACAACTGATGCGATCCCTTTCCATGGTGGACCAACAGTGCCCCAAAACCTCATGTTTATCCTGGCAATTGCAAATTCTCTTGCATGCGTCTTTGGACCACATTTTTGAATTCCCATAATAGTCTCAACAAGGTCTTGTTTTGTCTCCTCAGCTAATTCCAATTTCGCAATCTTTCCTTCCTTTAAGGCTATATTTCCTACCACCACTTCATGGAGTAAAAGCCATTTTCAACAAATTCAGAAACAAGTCACAATTTCTGTCACCTTCAAAGTACTGAGATTCTTATAAACACATATCGCACTCAAAAGGAACTCTGAATCTGTAGTATCATTGCCTGTGTCATTGATATCTAGGGATCTATGATAGGCACACAAAAGAATATACAAGGAATTCAAGAATGACTATTTACATGAAATGAAAATTTATAAAGAATGTCAAAGGTCAAAAGAATCAGAATGAAATAATATTTACTCAGATAAATAATAAAAATATGTTTTATTGAAAATAAAAATGTCTGAACATGAGCCCACTTCTCAAAAGAAATCTCATTACTCCTAGGCTTTAGAGCAACAAGAGTGTTCTAAATATTACTCCGCAAAAATCCTAAAGATTACAGGAAGTTCTTCTGCAGTCCAATTGTTTAAAGAACTTCCCGGTTCGTAAGGGCGAATGCCCTCAAGGTTTCTTTGTTCAGTTCCTTCCTCATGTATGACATTGATGGGATAATTTTCATTTCCAAACATCCTCTTGTCCGGGTAAGCTATCCCTCCTGACACAAAAGTCAGGGATATGTAAGGGAACGTCGTTAATTCCTATTCAACTTCTTTTTCACTCAGCCGTGACCCTCTTCTCTCTCTCTTTTTCTTTCTCTTTTTAATAACTTTAACTAATTAGGGTATTTTTATAATTTTGAATGCAAATGATGTAATGAAATGTTATAAGGTGCAGATGAATGCAAAAGGTATCGATCTCGATTCAATCTCATTTAGAAAACTTTATTTAGAAAAAGAATATCTTTACATATAAATGGATTACAAATACGCTTTCGCCTTAATGCCCAAAGTTTTAACTCTATCTAATAAAAGGGCTAACTCTCGTCCTATATCCGATGACGATCCATACATTAGACTCAATACATCAGCTCGTATTGCCAAATCTTGCACATATTCTGCAACCTCTCGAATCTGGGCTACGGCTTCACCAATGACGTGATCCCTTTCTCTGACCTGTCCTCTAGACTGATGAAGCTCTCCTTTTAGATAATCTTCTCGCGCCTCGAGCTGCTCAATCCGAAGTTCACCATCATGCAATGCTACTTCCAAATCTTCCACCTTACTTTTTAGCTCCTTTAACTCGACCATAGGATCATGATTTCGATGCCAACGAAGGGAACTTCCAAGCTTAGTTACCTTGGTCTTCAACCCTTTATTTTCTTCCTCTAATGTCAAATTCTGCGACGGCATCTCTTGGAGCTTCCTCTCCCAATACTCGGCTTTAGCTTTTTCCTCTTGGACCTCTTTCTGCAACTGATCCGAAGACCCCCTTATTCTCGCTCTCCTCAAGGATACTTGTGCCTTTTTGTAATGCTCTTTCAAATCATCTCGATCTTCCTCTTTTCTTTCCTCTCTTTCTTGACCTCCATCTTTTGAACGTCGACGTCTAAGTTCAAGTACATCTTTTCTTCTTCAAGCTTTGCTATCCTTTTCTCAAGCTCTAAGTTATTTCTCTCGAACTCTTGCTTCATAATTTCTAACTCTGAGGGCATCATTTGCAAATATTCCTCTATCGGTCGAGCTCCTTCCACTCTTGGCTTAGGGATGTTATCATTAATCCTTCTACCTCTCCACTCGATATACTCCGGAGTCGTAGCAGGGCTAATAACTACTCCCTTTAATTAACAAGTCTTGTTCCAAGCACTAGAGATCTCACTGACCTTCCTCTTGTAGTCAGCTCCTCTATACATGAACTCACTCTGAACCAAACCGTAAGTTGCCGGTATGAACTGTCTCAATCCATGTTGCCTCAACACAAGCAAAGGGGCATAACTAATGGCACCCCAAATTCCCAATAAAAGAACCCAATCAAAACTGCCGCATCGGTAAAGAATCTCACCAGGAATCATCTATGGAGCCCTCCACTCCACATCCTTTGACTGCAGGTTCTGAAGTAGCGCTATCTAATTTTTTTAGGAACATCAACTCTCCTAGTTGAAGCTGCTATGTCCTTCAACGGGGAGTAACCCTCGAAGAAGACCTGACAAACCACTCTATCTATCAATCGGAAGTGACTGTAGAACTAAGCTAAAAGTAACTGAGCACAACCAACAAACCTGCCTGCACCAGCCCTCTTACATGCACCTAAGGACCTGAATATCTCCGCCAAAATCGCAAGGACGGAAGTGACCTTTTTACTGAGTCGATGAAAAAGATCCATGGTTGCCTCGCCCACATATCCCAAAGCCCTAGGGAAAACCATCAGTCCATACAAACTTAAGGCAAAAACATCTACCTTCTTCGTCTCATCGGGGTGTGTCAAAATCAGATCTTTTAAAGCATCCCATGAAATGCACTTGCACTCACCCTTCTCTTTAATTCTGGTCGTGATCCACTGCTCGCTCATCCCTGTAATAGTCATTAATTTCTTCTAAAAGGTAGGGACACAAGCAGCTCGAGAATAGATCCCATCACTCAGACACTTGGGACAACGAAGTAAGGCAATGTACTCCTCCACGGTAGGTACCAAGTCTACTTCCCCAAAAGTGAAACAACTGTAGGCTGGGTTCCAAAACTGAGCAAGGGCTCAGAACAAGTGCTCATCTACCTGAACATCAAGCAAGTAAGGTAAGTCTCCGTAACTATCGTAGAAAAACTGTTTGGTCTCATTGCCCCACAGATCCCAAATTTCCTTAAGCTCTTGGAGATTATTCTGTGTGACACTAATACGAGTATAACCTAATAGCTCTGACACATATCCCATAGTTATACTGTCCCCATTTTCTAGTTGAGTTTGCTCAGACCATCTATGGACGGTAGCATTGCCCTCCACTCTATCAAGAAGTCAGTTCTCCATAATAAAACTTCCTAACTTAGAAACTGACCGTGAATCGATACCTTTGTAAATGCAAAATAACATGTGAACAAAAGAAAAGAAATAGTTAGTATCACATGATATCAATAAATCTCAACGATAATTTATAAGGGTAATATCTAAAGTTTAACTTTAACCAAGTTGGGCTCTTACGGTTTTTCTATATGAGGTTGGCTCTAAAGTTTGAGGTACCTGAACCAACAGATTTCTCGATTCTCACCCATTATAGGCTCATTTGAATCGAGTTCAGTTCAGGGGAATACATTTCCATATGGCTATACGGAGATAAAAATCTCATGAAACCATAGGTACGGATGTATCCCGAAAGTGATCCACTATCTTGCACAGAGGCGAAAACCTCACGAAGGTGTAGTTTCTCACTCCCACTTAAGGGTGTGACCACAACGGTCATGCAAATGCAATGCGCATCAGAATATAGCAACACATGCAATAATACAAACACATGTAATGTAAAGAGGATTAGATTTTTAAATTTTTAATTTCCGACATTAAGATAAGAGATAATCAATTACACGGCTTGACTCTCTTATGGAGTCCCCAGTGGAGTCGCCAAGCTGTCGAGACCATTTTTAAATAGAGTTTTGGAAAATGATAATCGACTTTAAGAAAAACGAAAACGGGAGTCGCCACCAATCTCTTTAGGTGTGATTGGATCACCTTATAAAATGTTTTGTTTTAAAACATTAATTTTGGTCTACGAAAGTCGAGAAAACGGATTCGAGAGTCGGTTACGTACGAGGAAGGGTTAGCACCCTTGTAACGCCCAAAAATTGGTACCTAATTGATTATCAAGTGTCTTTAATGTCGGAAATTTGAAAGTTTTAAGATGCAAACCTCTTTTAATTAGAATGTCTCAATTTTGAAAATTAAGGCTCACTTATTTCAAATGAGTCAAAACATCACATCCAGTAAGTTAGGACGCAACATTTTAAAACCTTCGAAACTAAGCTCATCTTTCGAAAATTTCTATCTTGAAACAAACAAAACGCCATATCCAGTAAGTTAGGACACTATGTTTTGAAATCTCGAAATAATTGTTTAAGTTTTGAAAACTCAAAATCACTTAGAAGGGTGCTTGACTATTCGAATTCAACGAGAAAAGTCACAACCCAGTAAGTTAGGGCACTACCTTTCTCGAAGTTTCCAAACATCAAGCATTGCCTTTTAATTTTTTTTTAAAAAACCTTGGAATATTATTTTAAATGACGTTTTAGGATGACATATTAATGTATCATGAAGCATAGATGTACAAAATATTCTAACATTTCCATACAAACATAAATAATATCATTAAGACAAAACTAAATAACATGAACATACGTTTAATGAAAAATCATACTAGGGTAAATAATAAACAAATAAAAACATGAGTAAACTAAAAGAAAAACATAATACATGCAAAAATTATACAACAATATATATCATAAAATAGCACATAAAAGAAATAATTAAACATAGCATATAAAAAAAGTGAAACTATGCACAAATAAGATAAATGACATACACTAAAAAATGAATAAATAGAACATTTACAAATTATGAAAATATAATGCAATAGTTCAAAATACATGAAATGATAATATAATATATATACATGCATAGAAAATATATATTTGAAAATAAACTATATAAAAAGGTTAAATATTATAATATATAAAATACATAATCAAATGTATAAAAGATAGGAATAAATATACATATTTGAAAAATGAAGAAATTAAAATAAAAAAAAGGTTGAAAAACTAAGATAGACGAAGAATAAAATAAGAACAAACCAAAGAGAGTAAGAACGCAAGAGGGAGAGAAATTTGAGTGAATGCTTTCAAGAATTCTTATTACTTCCCAAAACTCAAGTCATTTACAATGAAGGGAGAGGCCTCTATTTATAGTTGAGCCTCCCCAAATCCAATGGTACGGATCAATTACATCAACGGATAAGATTAAAGGATATCTACAAATTAAATCTCCAAGATTACAAGATCATATCTTCAAGATTGCATATCATATCATATCATATCTAAGATTGCATATCACATCTAAGATTGCATATCCTTAAAGATTATATTTCCATATAAGTCAAGCTTGTAGATGGACCTTAAATCTTTTCAAGTAATGGGCCATTCTGATCGGGCCAAATTATATTTGTATTTCTGGACTGAACTTGGACTTCATTTTTTTTGGGTTTATTATATTTTTGTTTTTGGACTTATTTCTGGGCCCGGGAAAAATTGAGTGTCTACACCATATATTTAAATGAACTAATTGTTGTCCTACCAAAATTTGGATTGGAGATAGGTAACAATATTCTTGTCCAACTGGAAGGCCTTAGTGAGAACATCAGGATTAATAGGAGGGTTAGAGCCAAATACTGCATTTGCAATCGTGATAACTCTTGGATTTTGGCTGCTAAGACCAGCAAATGCAACTACTTTGGTATTCCCGATATTGAACTGGAAATGGATGAGATCGACAGGGAAAACAAACACATCACCAGGGTTTAGGACTTTGGTGATGAGGCGGTTATCTGTGTTAGATGTAACGAAATTTGGTATTTGATTTTGATTTGGCTAAAATTTGATAATGTGATATGTTTTATGATTATTCATAGCTAAAGACAGCATCGAATCCTTGAAAGGGAAAGAAAAAGAAAAAATTGTTGATTAGTGATGCGTAAAATTTAGGTTTGTACATTTATGATTTATGGCCATTTTAATTTATTGCATTTCATGTAAATCGTATATGGGAGTTTCAAGTTGAGTATTTAGTGATAAATTAAACTACTAAATTGAGCTTGAATTTGAATTTCTGAAATAGAGGACTAAAATGAATAAATTGTAAAATAACATGAATTGCTTGAACTATGATATGTATTATGGGATTTGAGTGAAGACATATGGTAAATGATATGAATTGCCTATGTTATGTTAATAAATTGAGTTGTGACAGTGAATATGTTTAGTGATCGTACTAAATTGTAAATAGAATTGAATACCCTATTAATTAGTTGGGATGCCATAGATTGGATTGAGTATGGGATTATGTGCTTATGCCCCAGGATGCATATCATGTGCTAGATATGCGCTTTTTACTCCAGAATGTGCTTCGTGCGCCATTATTCACATTCATGCTAGTTTACCGTATTTTAGTTTATCCGGTGATGCACTTCGGTGCTAGTTTGGTGTGTTAGTTGGATGATATTGAGTATTCATCTGAGTTTGAGTCAAGTTAATAGGGGCTACATATAAGAAGTTAGTAAATGATTCGGATAGAGTAATGTTTAATACTATCGAGCTAAACTTTTAGTTATGTGAATTGAAATAAATAAGATATATAGTTATATTGTGATTCTAACTGAAAATGAGCCCTGAAGGCCAAAATGAATACGAATAAGTCATTAGATTCCAGAGGCGATTCAAAAAGTATGAAATTGGTATGAATTGATTGAATGTTAATGGCTAAATAAGTTGAAACTAGTTATAAATAATGAAATATTGGTAAGGTTATGTTGGACTTAATATAAGTATGTGTACATATGTAAGTTGATGGTTATAATTTGCTTGTCACCTTAGATCATGAAATTTTTTGATTAATATGTGCATATAAGCATGTTTTATATTGAATTGTAATGTTAATTCTTGTAATTATATATTGGATCCTAAATGTACCATTGAGCCCTATTACTCAGTGTAGAGTCTATTTTCTCCGTGCGCAAGTTTAGGTGATTTTTGAAGCCTCAATATTTGAAGCCAACATCCAGACTATGTGTAACACCCCGAACCCGAGACCATCGCCGGAGTCGAACACGAGGTGTTAACAGACTTCAAACCACTTATTAAAATTTTTCCAGACAAGCTGTCAATCTGCGTACTAGTCGCTTTAAAAATCATATCTTGAGCTCTGGAACTCGAAATCCAGTTCCGTTAATTTTCCCTGAAACTAGACTCATATTCCCATCTAAATTTTTTCTAGAATTTTTGGTTGGGCCAATTAGTACAGTTTATTAGTCAAAGTCTCCCATGTTACTGGGGTCGACTACGCTGACCTTTGCGCATTACAACCTGGATATCTCCCTGTACAGAGCTTCAATACTGATGCCGTTTGTTTCTATAGAAACTAGACTCAGAGAGGAATCTATACATATATGGTATGACTCCTAATTATCTCTGGTTAATTTATAATGAATTTCCAAAGTCGGAGCAGGGAATCCAGAAACCATTCTGACCCTGTCCCACGAGAACCTGATTATCTCTTAACATACTGTCCATATGATCTTTTCGTTACTTCTATATGAAAATAGACTCATCGAACTTCGATTACATAATTTATTCATCAATTAATTTCACTCTTACTATTTTTAGTGATTTTTCAATCTCATGTCACTGCTGCTGCCAGCATCTGTTACGAAAGCAACTATGCCCACTTCGTGTTTACTCCTTGATCTAACTAATAATTCATCATGCATATCACAAATTATGATCATGACTAACCATGCCAAAGGCTAATCATTGTCAAACTTCCCCCTACTACACTATTGCCATATCATGAATTTTAACACCAAAATAATCAACCATGACGTATGGCATAAAAAGGTCGAATTATCAAGATTTGCGACCTAACGTATGAATCCAAACCCAACCGAACATTTATGCCATTTTCGCATGGCTAAAAGATTACATACCAAAGTTCAAACACAACATAATAGCCTATACATGCCGAAATGTTCTCCTAAGCCAACTAAGAAGAAAGTACCAAAACTTGCTTTCCGGTGTGATGACTTCGATGACGGCCCGACCACGCAAAAAGAGACGAGTCCAAGAAACCTAGTATGGGTGACAAGGAAACACCGAGTGAGTTTATAGCTCAGTAAGTCATAAGCAATACACTACCATCCATTAATAACATTATCACAAGAGGAAACAAAATGGAACGAGGCTAGTTACTCCATCCATACCGAACCATACCATAGTTCCTCCGACCTATCGGTTCAATCTCATACCAAATCATGCATTCACATTCCATATACTCATCAATAGGATATTCGAGGCATTTTCATAAATCATTTTATTTTCGTTACAATCATACAACTAAACGGCCTTTCACCCATTCCACGATCTTATGTACGTGACTTCAAGTATATTCGTCACATGGGTTCAAACTTACCAAGCTCAACTCCAAATATAGACATAGCACCTATTAGCCATGAGCTCAAGATACTTACCCGATCCGCTGTCCGTGATCGACTCAATAGTGTCGCACACTTAGTGTCCAAAATGATTCAAGAACATATTAAGTCCGCACACTCAGTGCTATATAATCAGCTCGCACACCTAGTGCTACATAATCAAACTCGCACACTTAGTGCTACATAGTCAAACTCGCACACTTAGTGCTACATAATCAAACTCGCACATTTAGTGCTACATAGTCAAACTCGCACACTTAGTGCTACATAATCAAACTCGCACACTTAGTGCTACATAGTCAATTCGCACACTTAGTGCTGCACAATTTAAACCCGCACTCTTAGCGCCAATCTCATGGTCATACTTGTTTATACCCGCACATTTAGTGCCGAGATCAACAACTCAATACATCTCACCTCTTTTCTTTTCATTCAACACTTTCATCATCACATACGTACATGCATATATATATATTTATTCATTCCATTCAGCATCATTACATAGACGTTATGACCATTTGAATTAATACCAACTATATGCTTAATGACTTACTTTATGTTGGGTAAAATAATTCCGAGTCGGCTACTCGATGACCTTCGATTTCCCCTTGTTGGACGCCTCTCCTTTAGGTTCTTGAGCTTAAATAATACAAATAAGAGTATTCAATATTTAACCCAATAACATGAATTTATTTATCACATTCGGCAATCACATATCATTAAATTTTCAAACCAAAATGTCATTATATGACCACATATACACATATCCATATACTTAAGCTCAATAATTATAATGTAATATCATGTACCCACTTTAAGTATTTTGCTGAATATACTTAATCATACATACACCTAACCAAAACAATTTCCTAAAATCTTTATATCATTTATACACTAAGCCGAATACTCTCACCAAGTTCACCTATATTCTTCAACAATTCCTTCATTGATCAAACACATATTCGGCTAAAGAAATGGCAATTTTAGCAACCTTCGATTTAGTACTTAACTTTTACCACATATCAAATAACTCATTTCCTTACTCATGTGACCACGTATATTCGGTCATGCATACACACATAAAATCAATTTGGAGACTCTATCAATCCAACATACATTCGGCACCTTCATCCACCATTCTACCAAGCATGTAATATTCAAACACAACCAAACTCACATTCGGCCCTAGCTCATAACAAGGTAGCCGATTATTTTTATAGTTCAAACACTCCTCTATCATCATTCACCTAACTTTCACATGAAACAACAAAACTCACCATTTCTCATCCAAATAACATGAACAACAACCATTTCTTGAACACTTTCTCATGACCGATTGCTCATGTTACTAACAAGATTCAAGATTTGAACATGGGCTATTTAGAACTCAAGTCAATTACTAAAACATGCATGCATCTCAAGGACAACATCAAACATACCTTAGTCTAGCAAACCACCATAGCCGATTTTCTCAAGCTTTTCCCCTTCCTTTCTTTCCTCTATTCGGCCAAAGATGTTCAAGAATGAACACTTTTTTTTTGTTTTCTTTCTTCAATTCACGGCAACAAGGGGGTATGGATGAGACCATATTATTTTTTTTTCATCACCCTTGCTTTCATTATTTAATCACCATGCTCATTATTTTATTTTTCTTAACATACATCACTAGCATAACATGTTGGAGACATGTTTCCACCCATAGCATGGCCGGCCACTATGCTTTAGTTTGGCTAATTTGACATGCAAGGACAACACTTTCCCACTTTAATACTATTTGGTCCTTACTTATTTACCTATCATAATTTTCCAAGTCTTTCAACTAGATCCTTTCAAGCAAAATTCACATTCCTAATATAAAATTAAAACATCAAATTTTTGTACAAGTACTATCACACATATAAGATATGCAAATAAAATTTTAACTAAATTTTATGACTCGGTTTTGTGGTCCCGAAACCATATTCCGACTAGGGTCGAATTAGGGCTGTCACAATTTTCCCCCACTTAAGAAATTTTCGTCCCCGAAAATCTTACCGGTAAATAGGTTTGGGTATCGTTCTTTCATCGAGCTCTCAGTTTCCCAAGTAGCTTCCTCGATCCCGTGTTTGAGCCATAACACCTTCACTAACGGAACCCTTTTGTTTCGCAACTCCTTCACTTCACGAGCTAGGATACACATCGGTTCTTCTTCATAACTCATATCGGCTTGAATTTCAACCTCTGATGGGCTAATTATGTGCGATGGATCAGATCGATAGCGTCGAAGCATCGAAACATGAAAGACGTCGTGAATCTTTTCAAGCTTAGGGGGCAAAATTAATCGGTATGCAACTAGTCCAACTCGTTCGGATACTTTGTACGGGCCGATGAATCTCGGACTCAATTTGCCCTTACGACCAAATCTAAGCACCTTCTTCCAGGGTGAAACTTTGAGAAATACTTTATCTCCAACCTGATATTCAATGTCTTTTCTTTTCAAATCTGCATACGACTTTTGACGATCCGAAGCGGCTTTCAAACTTTCGCGAATTACTCGAACTTTCTGCTCGGCATCCTTAATCAAATCAACCCCAAAGATTTTACTTTCACTAAGTTCAGTCCAAAATAATGGGGTACGGCACTTGCGACCGTATAAAGCCTCGTAAGGTGCCATCTTAATGCTTGATTGAAAGCTATTGTTATAATCAAATTCAATCAAAGGCAAATATCTTTCCCATGAACCACAGAACTCTAAGACGCAACATCTCAACAGAGTATCTGAATTGTTCGTTCAGATTGACCATCGGTTTGGGGGTGAAAAGCGGTGCTAAAATGCAGCTTGGTACCCAAAGCTTCTTGCAATTTCTTCCAAAATCGCGATGTAAATCTTGGGTCTCTATTTGACACAATAGAAATAGGTACTCCATGTAATCTCACAATCTGAGAAACGTACAATTCAGCTAGTTTATCCAATGAAAAATCCGTACGCACGGGGATAAAGTGAGCCGACTTAGTCAGTCGATCGACAACAACCCAAATCGCATCCTTCTTACTTGCTGACAATGGCAGCCCGGACACAAAGTCCATTGTGACTCGATCCCATTTCCACTCGGGTATCATGATCGGCTGAAGTAATCCTGAAGGCACTTGATGTTCTGCTTTCACTTGTTGACATATTAAGCATCTCGAAACAAAGTCAGAGATGTCTCATTTCATACCATGCCACCAAAACTTACGTTTCAGATCATTGTACATTTTAGTACTACCCGGGTGGATAGACATTCGGCCACTATGAGCCTCATTCAAAATCATCGAAATAAGTTCCGAATTCCTTGGAACACACAAACGACTTCTAAACCTCAAACAATCATCATCATCCATTCGAAACTTCGATTCCTTGTTCAGAACACACTCAGCCCGTTTTGCAACCAATTCATCATCAACTTTCTGGGCTTCACGAATTTGATGAATCAACAATGGTTTGGCTTTTAATTCAGCTACTAACACATTGTCGGGTAGAACAGACAAGTGCACATTCATCGCTCGTAAAGCAAACAGCGATTTTCGGCTTAAGGCGTCCGCAACCATATTAGCCTTTCCCGGGTGGTAATCAATGACAAGCTCGTAATCTTTCAACAATTCAAGCCAACGTCTTTGTCGCAGATTCAAGTCTCGCTGAGTCATCAAATATTTGAGACTTTTGTGATCCGAAAATACATGGCACTTCTCACCAAATAAATAATGTCGCCATATTTTTAAAGCAAATACGATGGCAGCTAGTTCGAGGTCGTGGGTCGGATAATTTCTCTCGTGTGGCTTCAATTGTCTCGACGCATAGGCCACAACTCGACCTTCTTGCATCAACACGCAACCCAACCCAAGTAGGGATGCGTCACTATAAATGACAAACTCTTTGCCTGATTCGGGTTGCACTAAAATTGGTGCTTCAGTCAAATGAGTTTTCAGTTGATCGAAGCCTTTCTGACATTTCTCCGTCCATTCAAACTTAGCATCCTTTTGAAGTAGCTTCATCATTGGTGTGGCTATCATCGAGAAACCTTTGACAAATCGTCGGTAATAACCGGCGAGTCCCAAAAAGCTCTGAACCTCAGTAATATTTCTCGGAGGTTTCCAGTTAAGTATGGCTGAGATTTTGTTCGGGTCAACTCGAATACCCGATGCGGATACCACATGACCCAAGAAGCTAACCTCTCTTAACCAGAACTCACACTTACTAAACTTAGCATATAACTGCTTATCCCGCAAAATTTGCAACACTAAATCTCAGGTGTTCAGCATGTTCAGTCTCATCTCTTGAATAGACCAAGATGTCATCAATGAACACAACTACGAACCGATCCAAATATGGTCTGAAGATCCGATTCATCAAATCCATAAATACCGCAGGGGCATTAGTGAGCCCAAACGGCATCACTAAGAACTCGTAGTGACCGTACCTCGTTCTGAAAGCAGTTTTGGGTACGTCCGAATCTCGAATCCGCAACTGATAATAACCCGATCTCAAATCTATCTTTGAAAACACTGATGCTCCCTTTAATTGATCAAACAAATCATCAATACGCGGTAACGGATACTTATTCTTTATCGTCACTTTATTCAGTTGACGATAGTCAATGCACAACCTCATGGTTCCGTCCTTCTTTTTCACAAACAATACTGGTGCACCCCAAGGTGAGAAACTTGGTCGAGCAAAACCTCTATCCGTCAATTCTTGCAACTGAGATTTTAACTCTTTTAACTCGGTTGGTGCCATACGATACGGAGCTATCGAAATCGGCGTAGTCCCAGGTACAAGCTCAATACCAAACTCTACCTCCCGAACAGGTGGTAAATCCGGTAATTCTTCAGGAAAAACATCCGGGTATTCACAAACCACCCGCACAGATTCGGGTTTCTCTTCTAATTCTTTATCATCAAGTACATACGCAAGGTATGCTTCGCACCCTTTTCTTACATATTTCTGGGCCAACATTGCTGATATTACAGCTGGCAACCCCTTCAAATCCGTAGACTCAACTCGGATTACCTCGTTATTTGCGCACCTCAAATCAATAGTCTTGCTTTTGCAATTTACAACCGCATCATGCGCGGTCAGCCAATCCAAACCAAGAATAACATCAAATTCATCAAACGGCAAAAGCATCAAGTCCGCCGGAAAACAAGAACCTCGAATTACTAGGGGACATCTCTTACACACTTTGTCGACAAGCACGTAACGACCCAAGGGATTTGACACCCGAATTACGAACTCAGTAGACTCAACGGGTAGAGTCTTACTGGATGCTAAGGTTTCACATACATATGAATGAGTAGAGCCAGGGTCAATCAATGCAATCACATTCGTATCAAAGAGAGTGAAGGTACCAGTAATGACGTCAGGGGAGGATGCCTCCTCTCGTGCGCGGATGGCATATGCTCTAGCAGGAGTGCGGTTCTCGGCTCGAACAGCCGTATCAGAGGCCCCTCTCTGACTACCACCCCTACCTCCTAAAATTCTCGGTGGTCTGCCTCTAGTTGTCACTCCACTAGGTCTTGCACCTTGAATCTTATTCTTCTCATCCAGCTCCGTGCAATCTCTAATGAAGTGGTCCTTCGAACCGCATCCGTAACAGGCCCTGTTAATAGACTTACCCCAACATTCACCTATGTGTCGTCTTCCACATTGGGGACATTCAGGTTTCTCTAGACGATTATTGCCCACACTAGCTACCGAAGTAGCTCGGGAGTCCGTCGATGGTCTTGCTCTGATGGAAATTCCCGCAGTCGTCCTCGACTTATTAGTGTCCTCCCTGAACTTCTTTACGGCTGAGAATGGGGCTTTACCCGTCGATCTTTTACGGTAGTCTCTAGCTTCAAATTCAACCTTCTTCTTCTCCTTTCCAAGTTCTTCCGCCTTGCAGGCTCGTTCGACTAGTGTTACGAATTCTTTTATTTCCAAAATACCCATTAGTAGCTTTAAATCCTCATTCAATCCTTCTTCGAATCTTTTGCACATAGCAACCTCATCAGCTACACACTCCCGGGCATACCTACTGAGTCTTACGAATTCATGTTCGTATTCAGATACTGTCATACGGCCTTGCTTGAGTTCCAAGAATTCCTTACGCTTTTGATCAATGAACCGTTGACTAATATATTTCTTTCGAAATTCCGTCTGAAAGAAGTCCCAAGTTACTCGTTCGTTTGGGACTATGGAAATCAGGGTCCTCCACCAATAGTAGGCTGAGTCCCGCAACAAGGATATAGCACACTTTAGACATTCATCGGGTGTGCATGACAGTTCATCAAACACCCGAATGGTGTTATCAAGCCAGAACTCGGCCCTTTCAGCATCATCAGTAACTATGGCCCCGAACTCCTCAGCCCCGCGCTTCCTAATCAAGTCTACAGGTGGCTTACTCAGCCTCACAGGATCAGTAACTGATGGCATTACTGGCTCCGGGGGTGGATTATTCAAATTCGGGAATTGTTGGACAGCCGGATTGGTTCGGGCATATTGCGCGACCCACTCATTCATCATGGTAAAAAAGGCTTGTTTAGCCCCCTCACCTTGATTATTCGCAGATGACTGAGGTTCAACAGGCGGCGTCCCTTGTGCAGGAGCAGCCGCTACGCTCTCAACGTCATCCGCTAAGGTTCCTTCTACACCGGGGTCCATTTACTAATCAAAACAAAAACATTTTAACCGTCAGAAGTCATCACACATTTAAACATTAACATTAAGGCATGTATAGCTAGACTCATACGTGCTATGGTAGTCCTAGAACTGACTAAACCATAGCTCTGATACGAATCAAATGTAACACCCCGAACCCGAGTCCGTCGCCGGAGTCGAACACGAGGTGTTAACAGACTTCAAACCACTTATTAAAATTTTTCCAGACAAGCTGTCAATCTGCGTACTAGTCGCTTTAAAAATCATATCTTGAGCTCTGGAACTCGAAATCCAGTTCCGTTAATTTTCCCTGAAACTAGACTCATATTCCCATCTACATATTGTTTTCTAGAATTTTTGGTTGGGCCAATTAGTACAGTTTATTAGTCAAAGTCTCCCATGTTACTGGGGTCGACTATGCTGACCTTTGCGCATTACGACCTGGATATCTCCCTGTACAGAGCTTCAATACTGATGCCGTTTGTTTCTATAGAAACTAGACTCAGAGAGAAATCTATACATATATGGTATGACTCCTAATTATCTCTGGTTAATTTATAATGAATTTCCAAAGTCGGAGCAGGGAATCCAGAAACCGTTCTGGCCCTGTCCCACGAGAACCTGATTATATCTTAACATACTGTCCATATGATCTTTTCGTTACTTCTATATGAAAATAGACTCATCGAACTTCGATTACATAATTTATTCATCAATTAATTCCACTCTTAATATTTTTAGTGATTTTTCAATCTCATGTCACTGCTGCTGCCAGCATCTGTTACGAAAGCAACTATGCCCACTTCGTGTTTACTCCTTGATCTAACTAATAATTCATCATGCATATCACAAATTATGATCATGACTAACCATGCCAAAGGCTAATCATTGTCAAACTTCCCCCTACTACACTATTGCCATATTATGAATTTTAACACCAAAATAATCAACCATGACGTATGGCATAAAAAGGTCGAATTATCAAGATTTGCGACCTAACGTATGAATCCAAACCCAACCGAACATTTATGCCATTTTCGCATGGCTAAAAGATTACATACCAAAGTTCAAACACAACATAATAGCCTATACATGCCGAAATGTTCTCCTAAGCCAACTAAGAAGAAAGTACCAAAACTTGCTTTCCGGTGTGATGACTTCGATGACGGCCCGACCACGCAAAAAGAGACGAGTCCAAGAAACCTAGTATGGGTGACAAGGAAACACCGAGTGAGTTTATAACTCAGTAAGTCATAAGCAATACGCTACCATCCATTAATAACATTATCACAAGAAGAAACAAAATGGAACGAGGCTAGTTACTCCATCCATACCGAACCATACCATAGTTCCTCTGACCTATCGGTTCAATCTCATACCAAATCATGCATTCACATTCCATATACTCATCAATAGGATATTCGAGGCATTTTCATAAATCATTTTATTTTCGTTACAATCATACAACTAAACGGCCTTTCACCCATTCCACGATAAATCTTATGTACGTGACTTCAAGTATATTCGTCACATGGGTTCAAACTTACCAAGCTCAACTCCAAATATAGACATAGCACCTATTAGCCATGAGCTCAAGATACTTACCCGATCCGCTGTCCGTGATCGACTCAATAGTGTCGCACACTTAGTGTCCATAATGATTCAAGAACATATTAAGTCCGCACACTCAGTGCTATATAATCAGCTCGCGCACCTAGTGCTACATAATCAAACTCGCACATTTAGTGCTACATAGTCAAACTTGCACACTTAGTGCTACATAATCAAACTCGCACACTTAGTGCTACATAGTCAATTCGCACACTTAGTGCTGCACAATTTAAACCCGCACTCTTAGCGCCAATCTCATGGTCATACTTGTTTATACCCGCACATTTAGTGCCGAGATCAACAACTCAATACATCTCACCTCTTTTCTTTTCATTCAACACTTTCATCATCACATACGTACATGCATATATATATATTTATTCATTCCATTCAGCATCATTACATAGACGTTATGACCATTTGAATTAATACCAACTATATGCTTAATGACTTACTTTATGTTGGGTAAAATAATTCCGAGTCGGCTACTCGATGACCTTCGATTTCCCCTTGTTGGACGCCTCTCCTTTAGGTTCTTGAGCTTAAATAATACAAATAAGAGTATTCAATATTTAACCCAATAACATGAATTTATTTATCACATTCGGCAATCACATATCATTAAATTTTCAAACCAAAATGTCATTATATGACCACATATACACATATCCATATACTTAAGCTCAATAATTATAATGTAATATCATGTACCCACTTTAAGTATTTTGCCGAATATACTTAATCATACATACACCTAACCAAAACAATTTCCTAAAATCTTTATATCATTTATACACTAAGCCGAATACTCTCACCAAGTTCACCTATATTCTTCAACAATTCCTTCATTGATCAAACACATATTCGGCTAAAGAAATGGCAATTTTAGCAACCTTCGATTTAGTACTTAACTTTTACCACATATCAAATAACTCATTTCCTTACTCATGTGACCACGTATATTCGGTCATGCATACACACATAAAATCAATTTGGAGACTCTATCAATCCAACATACATTCGGCACCTTCATCCACCATTCTACCAAGCATGTAATATTCAAACACAACCAAACTCACATTCGGCCCTAGCTCATAACAAGGTAGCCGATTCTTTTTATAGTTCAAACACTCCTCTATCATCATTCACCTAACTTTAACATGAAACAACAAAACTCACCATTTCTCATCCAAATAACATGAACAACAACCATTTCTTGAACACTTTCTCATGACCGATTGCTCATGTTACCAACAAGATTCAAGATTTGAACATGGGCTATTTAGAACTCAAGTCAATTACTAAAACATGCATGCATCTCAAGGACAACATCAAACATACCTTAGTCTAGCAAACCACCATAGCCGATTTTCTCAAGCTTTTCCCCTTCCTTTCTTTCCTCTATTCGGCCAAAGATGTTCAAGAATGAACACTTTTTTTTTTCTTTCTTCAATTCATGGCAACAAGGGGGTATGGATGAGACCATATTATTTTTTTTTCATCACCCTTCCTTTCATTATTTAATCACCATGCTCATTATTTTATTTTTCTTAACATACATCACTAGCATAACATGTTGGAGACATGTTTCCACCCATAGCATGGCCGGCCACTATGCTTTAGTTTGGCTAATTTGACATGCAAGAACAACACTTTCCCACTTTAATACTATTTGGTCCTTACTTATTTACCTATCATAATTTTCCAAGTCTTTCAACTAGATCCTTTCAAGCAAAATTCACATTCCTAATATAAAATTAAAACATCAAATTTTTGTACAAGTACTATCACACATATAAGATATGCAAATAAAATTTTAACTAAATTTTATGACTCGGTTTTGTGGTCCCGAAACCACATTCCGACTAGGGTCGAATTAGGGCTGTCACACTATGGTTTCCAACCCCACAAATTTTGTATAAAGTGACTCATTTTGGTCTTTTGGGCATGTACCTAGGAAGCTTAGGCTAAAAGTCTCAAATGTTAAGTTACATATGATATGGTCTTTTGTTAATTATTTAAACTTGTGTTGAAATGAATTCTAGTTGGTGTGGGATATATATGAATTGGTTGTATTAAAATGTATATATGTGATTTTAGGTCCCTTTTAACTTGTAAACAAGTTGATTTTGGAAGAAATAGATTGTCACGTTGCGATGATGAACTTCTAACATCGCGACGAGAAACAAAGCAAGGTTCTTGCGATGACACTGTTGCTTTGAAGTCACGACAAGCACCAAACAGAGATTTGTGTCGCAACAAGGAACCCTTGGCATTTTGATGTCAACCTAAAATTTTGGAATCCTTACAATTAGGTTCTTTTTCGACCTTAGGTTAACAAAAGAGCTTTCATAAACTCGTATAAGATTCGAAAATGATGATGTATCGTGTTATACACATGTTTTAGTTATATTTGAATGTTTAACAATTTGTAATTTGATCTTAATTGCTCTGACAATGAATGTGGCACATTATAACTCAGACCCGATGATCGAGTTGAGTATCGGGGTGTTCCATCTCTCAAAAACTTAGTACATAAACCTATTCAAGTCTCTCAAATATATAGGACTTTTTGAGACTTGCTAGCATACCAAAGATTGACCACAATCCCTTCTTGACAACAACTAAAATTGCTAAATAGAATATTATAACAATGACCAAAGTAAGTTGGGTTGTTGGAAGATAAGTTTCAAGTTTTGTCTCAATCTAACATCCTTAATTCAAGGAATTTGGTACACTCGATCCAATCCGATCCTTAGGATATGCTTCTCTAAGTGAATTGATAATCATTGATGGACTTGAATAATCCCACAATATAACACAACCTAAAAATTTATTTCAATAAATTGACAACTTTCAAATATGGCAAGCTGCTTTCTTTGATGCAGTGGTGATGGAAGTGGGTATTTTCATTGGCAAATTGCAACGATATCAAATATTTGCCTCAACACCACCGTTAAATGGTAACAAAATTTTAATGGTGAATTTCCACGTTAGTCACGCTAAAATTTGTGTAAACTACTACCTATTAATCACTCAAAATAAGGGTCATTCCTATTTTGGTGACTCCAAAATTTTTCATATAAATGCACCGTAAGTCTTCCATTACCATTTGTTAGTGGAGTGACCAATTTGATAAATTTCTTATTTAGGTGACTAAATTTACAAAATAAAAAAATTGGGGTGACCAAATTAGAGACGAGCCCTATTTAGAGTGACTAACGATATAATTTACTCTAAATTTTTTGACATACAATAATGAGACATACAAATATAATAATTTAATTGATTTTAAGGTTTGAGCCTAATTTTGCTTGGGTTGGGGCTAATATTCACGTAAACTTTCCCAACAATAATGGCCCTAAGATTCAAACTCAATCCAAATTCTTAGGGAAAATGTCTAGGGCTACTTTTTCCAACCATTTGTTAGTATAATTTAATTGATGTATATGATATATAAGATTCACCCATGATTTATTAACCAATAAAGATTAATAATTATAAATAATAATGAGTAAAAATTGGTTAATTCTAAAATGTATAGTTTTTTAATAAATAAAAAAATTAGTAGAAAAATGATTAAGTTAATTATAAATATACTATGATGAGTCATAATTCTCGTAATAAAGTATACATAATTTTTTTAAAAATATAACTTACAAAATGACCTAATATTATAGCTTATAAGAAACTATTAACAACGAAAACACCATGTGATATGCTAAGTGGGAGGTTGTAACACCAATTTAAAATAATCACTATCTAGAAAATTAGCAACTAAGCAAATCTTAATACAAAATGCAAGACAGAAAAAACTTAACATGAAACATGAGTCACTAGCTCTTAACATTGCAAGTAGACTAGCAGACTAGAAACCATGCCATAACCATCAGATCAGGCACATTATTAATAAAAACACACATTATTTAGAACAAAACAATCATAACTTCTTATGATTGAAGAAATTTTATTCCCATATATTTAAATGAACTAATTGTTGTCCCACCAAAATTTGGATTGAAGATAGGTAACAATATTCTTGTCCAACTGGAAGGCCTTAGTGAGAACATCAGGATTAATGGGAGGGTTAGAGCCAAATACTGCATTTGCAATCGTGATAACTCCTGGATTTTGGCTGCTGAGACCAGCAAATGCAACTGCTTTGGTATTCCCGATATTGAATTGGAAGTGGATGAGACCGACAGGGAAAACAAACACATCACCAGGGTTTAGGACTTTGGTGATGAGGCGGTTATCTGTGTTGGATGTAACAAAACCGACATAAAGTGTGCCTTCCAAAACCACTAGGATCTCCGTTGCACGAGGGTGCGTGTGAGGAGGGTTTAGGCCACCATATGGAGCATAGTCAATTCGGACTAGAGATATGCCGAGAGCTAAGTCCCGGTATTTGTGCCACATTGACAGGAGTCACAGTTGATCCAACCGGATTTGAGGTGTTTCTAGGGATATTAAGCCCTGAATAGAAGAAGTCTTCTGCATTGGCAAGCTTTGGGTCCTTGCAGAACTTTCCATTTACAAACACTGCATGAAATAAAGTAAGGTTAGTCAATATCGTGAATCCATGCAAAAGTATGAATTCTTATGAAGAACATGTTACTTCAGATCAAAGGCTCTAGCGTCTTGCATAATTATGGACTTAAAGATACTAGTCAACAAGAGAGTACTGAGAAGTACCACCATTCTTGGTGTCATTGATGGCTACACAGAAGCCTTGCAGGGGGCTGGGATCAGAAGCTGAGGTTAATAAGGGACTGAAGGCCAAGATGGCAAAAGCTGCAACGAAAAGTTAAAGTCGTTTCATCATAATTGATGTGCAAGCACGAAATGTATGCTACCAATTGGGAGAGGGGTGGGAAATCCTGCATGGCAAACAGGTCTATATATAGGCATTGAAACAAAAGAACTCGTCCTGATTTGCCTTTCATCAAGAACGTCAAGACTAGGCGTTTGCCTTCACAATTAGTTATTTCTTATTAGGAGGTGAATCATTCTTCAACCACTACACTTTCTAGTTCTGTTCTCCTCGTACATCATTTCAATATATGTCGTGGAATTGGTCTTAATTCACTCGCAGTTCTAAACATTTTCTTATCCAGGCTTTGACTTTTCCTTCTCAGACTAAAGTTGATGGGAAAAGGAGGTGCTGAAAATACATTGTTATCTTATAATTTGCTAGTGACAAGAAAGTTTTCTTGTAAAATACTTCTTTCAAATATATATATTGCATCAAATATGAACTCAAAAATAATTCCATCTGGCCTTAGGCAAACAAATATATATATATGTAATTTTTTATTCAGATTGTGGGGATAATTTAATTTAGATTTGGAGTTGCTGCAAGCAGCCGGCAGTTTTGAATGTAAAACTAAACTCGGTCATTCTTTTAGTTAGCATGATCAAGGAAATGCTATGGAGACAAAAACTTAAGCTTGATTAAAGGCTTCTGATTTTGTCTGTAATCAACATGTTATACGATCTCAGTTGACATAGTCTATTCTGGCATGTTCATTTGTTCTGACATCTGTGCTTATCACATCCACAACATTGTCAATTTCTTGCAAGTTCAATGAAGCATGCATGCAAGAGCGAAACTTTCCAAGTCTGTTGATCACTTCAAGTACCCAAAAATGAGCTTTGAATTAATCACTGATCCAATTCGTTGCCAACTTTGTAATAAAATATTTTTTAAGCCTAATTAAAGACTTGAATTTTTCCTAGTACAGAATAAACTTCAAGGCTTCAGTTACCTCACAGACTTCGAATCATATTAGTTTGAGTGATCACACCGCTTTGTTTAATACAAGTTTATTGCTAGTCAGTAACGCCATGAACTAACAGGTACGATATGATGCAATAGCAAAGAGTTTGATATATTAAGAAAGTGGTAAATTTGGTGTAGGCTTATCCAATGTTGTCCAAAATCGAATATACAGACTTTACCCAGTCAAAATCAAGTGATTAGGTATATGATATATTCCACTTCTGGATTAATCAAAGTGATTAGGCATGTTTGGACCTCCTTTACAATTTTATCTAATTACATTAACATTTTATATCTATTCATAATTCTCTTTCTAATATTTAAATTTAAATATGTCAAAGGTTCTTGTACTCTTTCAAATTTAAAAATTTAGTCCCTATATTTTAAATTTCCATGCTTTTTTATTTAAAAATTTTAGTTCCTTTGTTTAATTTTCCCGTTAAAGTTAACATTGTTAAAGGTAAAATAACATTTTTAGACTTCAATATTTACAATTTTTTTTTGTCAATTTGGTTCTTACCCTTTAAAAGTTCATAATTTTTTTTAAAAAATAATTTATTTTTCATATTCTCTGATTTTTAAATTTCTAGCTAGAACGATGGCTCACCATTGGCTAAAGGCAGTTAAGGAAGGGGTTTTCGTTAATAAGTGGACTTGCAAGGATGACTTAATCATATGTGTCCAATGTTGTTGTGTGTTAAAGTAATTTCAATATTCGGTGGGATCCCCATGTAAAAGGAGCTTAGAAGTTTAATGTTGACGATTCCATTTTCGAGAAACTAGGGACTTCAGGTTGAGAGAGTATGTTGCATTATGATTGTGGGGCTGATAGGATTTCAAGATTCTAAAGATACTAAAATTGTAACCGTTAAATGTGCCCTTAACTTAAACTAAAAAAGTAAGATAAAACTGGTCATTAAATAAGATTGAAGAAGTGGCTTTCTCTATGGTGTTTTGAGTGGCTAATGAGATAGCTCACTCTTTGGCAAAAGCAACATGCTTTAGGGGTGTCATGTTTTCTATTTTCTAGTAGTGATGGAGTGGTTCTTTTATTATTCATGTAATCTATTATAATCTAGTTTATGTAATCCAATGTTGCTTTTTTAAGGTGTGTCGAACTGCATTGCTTGATTTGCAAAGTAGGATATGATAATTAAGAAAATTACCTTTCAACGAAAAAATTGTATATTTAAAGGGAAAAAAAAACATTACTAGCTTATGCTCCTATAGTCGAACTTCATGCAGGATTGACCTAACCTTGCATTCCAAATAGAAACTTCTTGCACCAATTAATGCTCATACTTGCTTATGTTCCTATAGTTAAATCAGCTAAGGAATGGTTGTCGCTAAAGTGCTCAACAATTTTTCCTCTTAAGTGGAATACGGGTACATAATAAATATAGCTTAAAACACAAGAAAAGAAAAAGTCAAATCATTAAGGAAACTATTTAAAAACATAAAAAATAAAAAGTAGATATAAGTTTAAAAAAACTATTTAAAAATAAAAGATAAAAAGATGTTTTAAAAACTATTTTAAAAACATAAGAAATGCTAAAATTTAATTCTATTTAAACTGGACCAGATCGATTGGGTCAAGAACTAGTTAGGGTATCGATCCGATGAGAGGTAAAAAATTAGTTGACCTGCAAGTTAGTATGAACTGGTTAAACCGAGCTAAAAAATCCGCTGAACTGGAGGTTGATTCGTTTTTTATATTTTTTTTTTATTTTTCAATAATTTATTTGCTTTGAATCGATCGGATTAGTTGTTCTAGAAATCAATTGCCTAGATCAATTAGAAATCAGTTCAAACTATTTTTTAGCTCAGTTCAAGCAGTCCATACCAATTTTAAGCCAACTGATTTTTTACGTCTTGTCGGCCTAATACCCAACCGGTTCCCACTCCGATCAGTCAGTCCAGTCCAATTTAGATAACATTAAATTTTAAGTTTTTTATATTTAACATCATTTGAAAGAGTTTTTTTTTTGAATTTTTTATATTTAAAAAGCATTGAATCTACAGTACTACCATAAAAAATGAAAATTGAAAACAAATTATTAATAAAAAAAAGAAAGTAAAAATAGCAATAACGAAAACAATAAATTTCATTACTTAACAAAGAAGCTTACAGCAACATAAGCAAATAATTTTTATATTTATTCTTTCAAAAAAAATTATTATTGTAGAAAAGGAAACAAGTCAAAGATTATTGCAAACAAATTGTGAATTTGAATCCAAATTGAATTATACCCTAATTGTTAGCCCACCAGAATTTTGACTGAAGATTTTTCACCACATTCTTGTCCAATTGGAAAGCCTTGACGAGAACATCGGGATTGATGGGTGGATTTGATCCAAACACTGCATTGGCTACGGTAATGACACCAGGATTCTGGCTACTCAAAGCAGCGAAGGCAATGGCATTGGTTTTCCCCACATTGAATTGAAAGTGAATGAGACCAATTGGGAAAACAAATACATCTCCAGGGTATAAGACCTTGGTAATGAGACGATTATCGGTGTTGGATGTCACGAAGCCAACGTAGAGTGTGCCCTCCACAACGACTAGTATTTCGGTGGCACGAGGGTGAGTATGAGGGGGGTTTAGGCCACCATTTGGTGCGTAATCAATTCGAACCAATGAGATGCCAAGAGTGTTAAGCCCTGGTATTTGAGCAACATTAACTGGAGTAACAGTCGATCCCACTGGATTTGATGTGTTTCTGGGGATGTTGAGCCCTGAATAGTAAAAGTCTTGTGCTTTAGCAAGCTTTGGGTCCTTGCAGAACTTTCCATTAACAAACACTGGAGTGGAGACGAGAAGAAGAATGTTATAATTTCATGTACCATGCCATGAAGAGGTTGTAGAATGTTTTATTTGAAGGTCAAGTTTAAGAAGAAGAGATAAAAACAAAACTTACTAGCATCCTTGGGGTCATTGATGGCTACGCAGAAATCTTGGAGAGGACTAGGATCAGATGCATAGGCAAATGGGGAAGCTAGAGCCAAGAGACAAAATATTAGGATGAAATGGGCAGTTTTTATTGTGATAAATGGAATTTTGATTGCTTTGGAGAGGATGAGGAACTCTGCTGCAGAACATGACTATTTATACATTACAGTCTTTGAGCTAGTCTATGTTTTTCCATTTCTGATGAATTGTTCTTCAACTACTACCCTTGTCTCTTCCCACTTCTAATGCTTACATCAGTATCATTGTCATGGAAGTAGTCAAATCTGTAATTAAATTATGTCTTTTGTATTACTTAATACAACTTGGTCCATTCGAACGTTGACTTTAGGAGATATCCAAGGTTGCTATGGCTGCGGGCAGGCAACCCTGTTCATGCAAGATACAATGAAAATAATGTTAACAATAATCCAAGTTGGAAACATTTTGCCATTTGTGTTGGTGCTGTAACTGAAACTAACAGATTCAGTGCAAACTTGTCAAGCAAGTCTCAAGACTTGCTGAGCAAACAAGAGAATTCGAGCAAGAGAAAGAAAGAAAAGCTAAGAAAAATGAAGAGAAAAATTGATGAACAAACTGAACTTCATTCATAAATTGCATAATGGCACAATGCCAATACATAAACCAAGCACTAAGCTTGTCAAAAACAGCAAATAATTACCTAAACATCACCTACCTCCACTAATGACATGGAAACTTGAAATTTTGGCTTGTAAACTTATACAAAGTTGTGTTTACAGCTCATACATAAGCTAATTACATCAGTCAACAACCTAACTTAGTTAGAAATGAACTAAGATTACATTTCATTGACTAGGAATTACAAAATAAACAAAATAAGCTTGCATCAGCAGCTCCTGCATGACTTGGTCTTCTTGGCCTGCATGCTGTCGAGTTTGCTGCATGCTGAACCAACTTCATCACTCCTCATTGGTTTGCATGGAGCAAACACCTAGCTTCTTTCTTAGACATTCGAACCTTGTGACACTAAGGGCTTTGGTTAAAATGTCTGCAAGTTGATCCTCTGAATTACAGTGGATCAGCTTTACTTCCTAAGCTTGCTCCATTTCTCGAACAACATGCAACTTGATGCTGAAATGTTTTGTTCTTCCATGGAACACTGGATTTTTAGCAATTGCTACTGCAGATTGGTTGTCACAGAAGATCTCAGTAGCTTCCTCTTGATGCACATTCAAGTCAGCCAATATTTTCCTTAGCCATATGGCTTGGTTGACAGCACTTGCTGTTGCCACATACTCTGCTTCAGCAGTAGATTGAGCTACTAGACTTTGCTTCTTTGAGCTCCAACAAAACATGGCTGAACCAAGGTTAAAAGCATACCCTGAGGTGCTTTTCATGTCATCTATCGAGCCAGCCCAGTCACTATCAGTGTAGCCAACCAGCTTCAGATTTCCTTCTTTGCTGTACTTCAAACCATAGTTTAAAGTGCCTTTGACATATCTCAGCACTCTCTTTGCAGCTTGGAAATGCTTCTCATTGCAGCAATGCAAGAACCTTGAGAGCAATCCTACAGCATACATGATGTCTGGTCTAGTGGCAGTCAAGTATAGCAAGCAACCAACTAAACTCCTGTAGGTTGTTTCACAAACTTGCTTAAAATCACCTTGGCTCGATAGTTTTTCTCCAACAGCAACAGGTGTTTTAGTTGCCTTGCTGTTTTGCATGGAGAACCTGGTCAGAATCTTTGTGGCAAAGCTTCTTTGGCTTAAAAATATCTCATTCTATACTTGAGACACCTCCATTCCAAGAAAATATGACATCTCCCCAAGATCAGACATTTCAAACACTTCCTGCATCTTGGTCTTGAAGTCAGCCAGCACTACTCGATCTCCTCCTGTCACTAGAAGATCATCAACATACAGGGACACAATGAGTTGTATTTGTGTCCCTTGTTTCTTGACATACAGTGTTGGCTCACTCTTGCTTCGATCGAATCCCAGATCAGTCAAGTAGCCATCGATTCTGCTATACCAAGCCCTTGGAGCCTGTTTTAATCCATATAGGGCCTTCTTCAGTTTGTAGACCATATACTCTCTGCCAGCTATTTCAAGCCCTTGTGGTTGTTCAACATAGATGTCTTCATCTAAGAAACCATTTAGAAAGGCTGATTTCACATCAAGTTGATGGATCTTCCATTCGAGCTGTGCTGCTAAGGCAATCAGCAGTCTGATGGTGTCGAGCCTGGCCACTGGTGCAAAGGTCTCCAGGTAGTCCAAGCCATACCTCTGACTGAACCCCTTAACAACTAGCCTTGCTTTCAGCTTGTTCAAGGTACCATCAGCATTCTGCTTGGCTTTGTACACCCATTTCACCCCAATCACCTTCCTTTTGACTGGCCTTTCAACCAATTCCCAGGTCTGGTTCTTCTCAATCATGCTGATTTCCTCAGCCATTGCCTGCTTCCACCCTTGCTGAGCCTCAGCCTCTTCAAAGTTGCTTGGTTCAGCTATGGCTACATGAGCCCTTTCATAAATCTCAGCCAATGACCTTGTTCCTCTGACTGGTTCATCATCAATATCCATTTCAGGGACATTTTTGGTCTGGCTCAGCTTGGTCTGCTGCAAGTTCTTCAGAAACTTCTTCAGGTTCATGTCTTTCCCAGTTCCAACATGACCTCTCATCAAATACCACATCCCTGCTTACTGACACTTTGTTTGTTGAAGGATCTAAAATCCTATAGCCCTTCTTAACAGTGCTATACCCCACCAAAACACCAGGTCGAGCCCTTTCAGACAATTTGTCCCTTTCAACAGCAGGTACATGTGCATAACAGATGCATCCAAAGACCTTCAGATGAGCCAGTGATGGCTTGATGCTAAACCAGGCCTCGAATGGAGTCTTTTGATCCAAAGCCTTGGTTGGAAGTCTATTTTGAATGTATGTTACAGTGTTAACTGCTTCTGCCCATAGTGCTTTAGGCAGATTCTTCTAAATCATCAAGCACCTGGCCATATCCATCAAACTCCTATTCTTCCTTTCACTTACCCCATTCTGCTGAGGTGTATATGTGTTGGTAAGTTGATGTTTGATGCCTGCCTTATCACAGAAGGCTTGGAACTGAGCTGAGGTGTACTCAGTCCCATTATCAGACCTTATGGTCTTCAGCTTGCAGCCTGTTTCAGTCTCAGAAGCAGTCTTGAACTTCCAAAACACAGTGGCCACCTCTGATTTCTATTTTAAGAAGTAAATCCAGCAATATCTCGAGAAATCATCAATGAACAGTATGAAATACCTGTTTCCACTTAATGACTCAGTCTTCATAGGGCCACACACATCAGTATGCACCAGTTGGAGTTTTTCAGAGGCTCTCCAGGCTTGATTCGAGGGAAATGGGAGTCTGGCCTGCTTTCCTAGCTGACATACTTCACATACATCATCATGGTCCACTGAGTTGATGAAATTTTCAGCCAGGTCCTCTCTGACCATTCGGGCCATTGATCTGAAGTTGGCATGTCCCAGTCTTTGATGCCACAGCTTGGATTCATCTGAAGTGGCTGTGTAGGCAATGTCTGACTTTTTTGTCCAGTCAACCACAAAGCTCTTATCAGCCATAGGGACTGCCATCAGTTTGGATCCACTTGGATCACTGATTTGGCACTGGTGGTCTTTAAACACAACTGAATAACCTTTTTCCAGCAACTGAGCTATGCTGAGCAGGTTTCTGTCAATTTCAGGCACCAACAGCACATTTGAAATTACTTTGCTACCTGTAAGGGTTTATATCAGCACATCACCCTTGCCTTCAGCTTGAATAAAATGACCATTTCCTATCTTGACTTTAGTTCTGCAGCTTCTGTCTAAAGACTTGAAGATTGCAGCATCAGGTGTCATGTGGTTGGTGCATCCACTGTCTAGGAGCCAACCAGATGAGGACCTTTCCTGAGCAGCTGAGCATGACACAGCAAAGACTTGCTCCTCTTGGTCACTGTCCTCCTTAGCTACTCGAGCCTCAGCTTTCATCTGTTGAGTCTGATTGTGCCTTGATTTGGCCTTGCTCTTACAGACTCTCTCAACATGACCCTTTTTCTTACAATGCTGACACACAGTATCTGGATTAAACCAGCATTTTTCTTCTGAATGACCAGCCTTTCTGCAGTGCTTGCAAGTCTGACCTTCTCTCCTTGCAGCATCATTCTTTGGCTTGTCTCTCCAGGCCTTCTTGCCTTTGTAGGCAGTATTTGTTCTTGCCTAAAAGGCACCTTCTTGGTGCTCCTCCAGTCTGCTTGCTCTCCTCTGCTCTTGAGCATATAGAGCATTGATCAACTCTATCAGGGAGATGGTGGACAGATCCCTTGAGACCTCGAGAGATGAGATTTTTGCCTCATACCTTTCAGGCAGAGTTGCTATAACCTTCTCCACTATCCTAGCTTCATTGAACTGCTCTCCAAGGAGCCTGATGCTGTTAACCACAGCCATAATCCTGTCAGAATATTGCTTGACAGTTTCTTCTTCCTTCATCTTCAAATTCTCGAAATCTCTCCTCAAGTTTAACAACTGTTGCTGCCTTGTCCTCTCTGTCCCTTGAAACTCTTCCTGCAACTTGTCTCAGGCCTGTTTTGGTGATTCACAGGCCATAATCCTTGTGAAAATCACATCAGACACTGAGTTTTGGATGCAAGACATAGCCTTGTGCCTCTTGGTCCTTTCATCAGTATGCTGCCTGATCTGAGCCACTGTTGGATTAGCTCTAAGTGGCTCTAGTTCAACATCAGAGTTGACCACCTCCCACAGATCGAAAGCCTGCAGGTAGGTCTTCATTTTGACCACCCATATGTGATAGCCTTCTCCATTGAAGACTTGAGGTGCAGCTGGTGAAAAGCTTGATGAAGCCATGGATTTGTGTAACAGATCCCTTAAGAAATAGGCTCTGATACCAATTGTTGGTGCTGTAACTGAAACTAACAGATTCAGTGCAAACTTGTCAAGCAAGTCTCAAGACTTGCTGAGCAAACAAGAGAATTCGAGCAAGAGAAAGAAAGAAAAGCTAAGAAAAATGAAGAGAAAAACTGATGAAAAAACTGAACTTCATTCATAAATTGCATAATGGCACAATGCCAATACATAAACCAAGCACTAAGCTTGTCAAAAACAGCAAATAATTACCTAAACATCACCTACCTCCACTAATGACATGGAAACTTGAAATTTTGGCTTGTAAACTTATACAAAGTTGTGTTTACAGCTCATACATAAGCTAATTACATCAGTCAACAACCTAACTTAGTTAGAAATGAACTAAGATTACATTTCATTGACTAGGAATTACAAAATAAACAAAATAAGCTTGCATCAGCAGCTCCTGCATGACTTGGTCTTCTTGGCCTGCATGCTGTCGAGTTTGCTGCATGCTGAACCAACTTCATCAATTTGGCAGTGTTTACCAGCAGCTGGGCTTGGTTAAAGTGTGAAAGAGATTGCCATTGTGGGTTGAGGGAGATTAACTATTGAAACCTTTGACATGATCTTTTTCCCTCATTATCATCTCCTTTTGCAATTAGTGATCTCAATTTTATTTTATTTTTTAAAAAAATTAGAGGAACTTTTTTTCCAGGCCGGCTTATTAACCAGCTTCAACATCTATTAATTAATTCAAATAAAATTGCTTGATTAAGTAAGAAGTATTTGCAAGAAAAGCGCCTCGGAGTGATTCAATACTTGTGGTTTTATATCTCTCTGAAAATACACGTGCATGGACATCTTCATGAAAGCCCGGTTGCATTAAATGTAATCTGCATATAGTTTTCACCGTTCTATGGATATATAGGAGCACTGCAACTTTGAAATACTGCTAGAGGCTAATCAATTGTGTATATATATATATTATATATTTATATATATATGTACACATTCAAAGTCAGTAGAGTAGTTAAGACGACATTCGGTATGTTAAAACGACCAGTTCGACGAGGTTGAAGGTGTAGAGTAGTTGAAGAATGATTCCTTCAGATTTCTTTAAAATCCAGTAATCGCTTCAGACTTGGCAAACCTCTTTTTTTATTTTCCTTTTTAAAATGGAATTGTTAAAGAAATAAAATGACAATGGACCTGTTCAGTGACTACTATCTATAAATGGACATGCTTTGAAACCAGAATTATCACCCCTCATAAAGCAACAAATCCTAGAAGCTCAATTTGATCAGGTTCAGGACTGTTGCTTACAACAATGAAAGGTGTTCAATTCCTTGTAGCATTTGTCCTCTTGGCTTTGGCTTCCAAACTTGTCTCAGCTTCAGATCCCGGCCCTCTTCAGGATTTCTGTGTAGCAATTAATGATACTAAAGACGGTGGTGTGTTCTTATAATTCTTTGAAATTTCATCTTTGCGATATATTCGTTTTAACTCTGAAAAGTGGAGAAATATAGCAAGTACAAGTATTGGACAAGTGTCCAAGTAGTAAACTCTTTTCTTTCCATTTATGCAGTTTTTGTTAATGGCAAGTTCTGCAAGGACCCCAAGCTTGCAACCGCAGAAGACTTCTTCCTGCCTGGCCTCAACATTCCTGGAAATACATCAAACCAAGTAGGATCAATGGTCAATCCAGCCAATGTTCAACAAATACCTGGACTTAACACTCTCGGCATATCTCTTGTTCGAATTGACTATGCACCTTACGGTGGCCTAAACCCTCCTCACACTCACCCTTGTGCCACCGAAATTCTAGTCGTTGTGGAGGGCACACTATCCATCAGCTTTGTCACATCGAACACGGATAACCGTCTCTTTACCAAAGTCCTTTACCCCGGAGATGTATTCATTTTCCCCGAAGGTATGATTCACTTCCAGTTCAACATAGGGAGTACGAATACGGTTGCCTTTGCTGCTCTTAGTAGCCAAAACCCAGGGGTGATCACCATTGCAAATGCAGTGTTTGGCTCTGACCCGGCCATCAATCCTGATGTTCTTGCCAATGCCTTCCAGCTGGATCAAAATATCGTTAAACAACTTCAGTCCCGGTTCTGGTGGGACAACAACTAGGGGATACTTCTAAACCCCATGAACCTTACTTAGTAGCTAATTGTTTGGATGATGTTTAACTTATTTTTCACGTTGAATTTAGTTGAAAGAAAAATAAAAAAGATAAAAGAGGTTTCTCATGTACCTTAGCTTATTGTAACCTGTCGTAATATTATTTTTGTCATACCATATGGAGTCTTGCAATTACAATTTATTTTTAGTTTGAAGTTTGGATTTCAGACCTTCGTTTAGGGATATGAATGAATCACTACGATTGAATTCTTATATTAAATTGATAGAACGAGTTGATTTCTTATGTACTTAAAAAAGTTAGTTTATGATAAATTTAAATTATTTAATTTTTTATTAAAATAAAATTTATATTGTTTTTATTGCCACTAAAATCAAAATTCTTATTAAATTGAAATTGCTTAATTAATTATATTTATTAATCTATTAAGTTTTTTTCGATATCTAAATAGAATTGAAGTTTTTTATGGTTCCAACTAGCCTATCTCTATTCTACTTATCATCAACAAAGATGTGCTTTCACAATCAAATGGCTAGGCATTTTAACTTAGAATAAAGCGAAACACATGAATGAGTTGAATAATATAAAAATTGGTTTGTTATGTCTCTCTAAGTTATTTCTTTTATATATATATATATATATAACCAGTTTCCTTCACATTCAAGATGTATAATATCATATTCAAGACACAAGGAATTGCCGAGAGGGATGAAGGAATGGTTAGACAAGGGTATGGAGGTTCAAATTATCCAGGCGTGAAGGTGGTTTATCTGTGTCCTAAGATCTTGTGCTTTGAAAAACATACATTTAGTGAATGATATGTTGAAAGTTATTGAGCAAAGCATTTCATATCACAACCTGCAAGTCCAGATTGCTTATTAGGTATTTCTGACAAAATTTTACTTTAATTTTCTTTCTTTGAAAGGCTAAGAACATTTTATACAATAAACAAGGGGCACAGAAGCATATAAAAAAATGTTATTCAACTAAAAATATTTTTCCTCAACCACAAATGAACATTTTAATTGATTGGGAAGGTAGAATATAGTTGTTTCCATTGAGTTTGTGACCTATGATAGGAGTATGAAAACTTTCAAATCCATCCTGATTCCTTTTGGACATTGTTTCATGTTTGGGTGAGATATCGACCGACAACTCCATTGTTTTTTTTCTTCAGTCTTGCAATTTCTAGTCATTGGGAAAAATTGGATTAATGATATATGTTTTGGAATTGATACCTTGAAGAATTTGAAGAATGAAAAACTATTTTATTCTAATTGAAACTATTTAGATGCTAAAGTGGGGAAAATTAAGAAACTAATATACTATTTCACATAAAATTAGGGAAAATATCAATGGCCGATTTCACAAAAGTAAGTTTCCAAGTAAATCAGATTCTCTGGTTTCAATATTTCCAACTAAAATGATGGCTTACTACTGGCTAAAGGCAGTTAAAAATGGGGGTGTCATTAATGAGTGGACTTTTTAGGATGACTCAAGCTTGTGTGTCCAAGACTGTTGTGTGGTTAAAAACAAATTTGATGTTCGGTGCGATCCCTATATAGAGGGAGTTTTGAAGTCAAATGTTTTTTTTTTGGCTTAATCAAGATATTACAAATTTCAACATTTGCAAGAAATGCTAACATTCAACAAGATACAAAATTTCCCCAACGAATACAACCCTAACCCAAGATCAAAAAACCAAACTCAAACAGATAATAGCAAACAATAACCCACAAAAATCCCAAAAAACCCTGTCTATTGAACAATCCTCAAAACAAAACAAAAAGCTACACAAAGCACCCCATAAAACCACATAACAGCTTACAAACACACCAGTAGGAACACAACTACATCATACCAAAAAATCACCACCATGCCTTAAACATACCCGGCCTTTTCAAACCTGCAAGCCAGCGTAAATGCCATCTTATTACCGTGCTTCTCTACTTTCGAGAAGGAAACATTGCTAACTCTAGACAACCTGATTTCAATTTCCTTAAAGAAAGTATACAGCAACCACGGTCTCAAACCTTTGTTCTCAACCCAACTAAACACCTCAATGGATCGAACTTCAATGATTAAAGAACCTTTACCTTTCCAGCCCATCGCTAAAAACAAATCCAAAGCCATCCTAATTGCACCCATCTCAGCTGCGAAGAAGTCTTTCACTACAAATAGTCCAAAAAATAATGCCCTTGCCACCCCAGTCGAATCTCTTAAAACCCCTCCACACCTGACTTTATCATCAATCTCCATACTACAAACATTAAATTTTACCCAACCAACACTCAGAGGACACCAAAACCTGCCACTAAACCCAGATTTTCTAAAATCACTCTAGCTTCTATATGGACAAAACCACCAAATTCTCTCATCCACTCTTAATTCATCATGCACCGATCTAATCCACATCAAAGCCCACAACTTTGAATGAAAAACCAAACTGGATGTTGTAGGCCACTTTCTATCAAACACCAACTCATTCCTTGCTAGCCACACCGACCAGCAAACCGCTCCATTCCACCTTCCACCATTCAAAATTTTTTCTCCAAAGTCCCTCAATGAATTTGAATCAGAAAAGGAGATGCACCTCTTTCTCCGGTTCTCTACTGCACCAAGGGCATCCACTCTTCATTTGGCTAATCTTCACACCTCTTCTAATTAGGAACTCCTTAGTAGGAAGTCGATCTATTGAAACCAACCATAGGAAACGTCTCACTCTAGGAGGCACCTTTAACTTCCAAATCTTATCATAAGCAAAACTAATGTTAACCAAATCTTCTTTTATCAATAATTCTGTTAATTTCTTTACCAAAACACCCTATTGCTATCATGAATCCAAATTAATCTATCCTCCTCCTCAGGTATCAATACATTACTGCTAACAGCTTCCTTTAAACGGACGACCATATTCAACTCCTTGCTCAATTATCCTCATTAAACCTATTTGAAATCGAAAATTTTTTTACCAACTCTTTCTTATTCATGGTTAAATGAAACAGCCTTGGAAATTCCACTCTCAGAGGCTTGTCACCACAACAAATATCCTCCCAGAACAAATCCATATTACAGTTCCCCACCAGCCAACGAAAAGACTCATTCCCCATCCATTTAACCAATTTTGAGTCTTTCGCATTCTCCACAATACCCCTCCAAACCACCGGCATATCTTTTAAATTGCTCGTTCTAAATCGCCATTGTTACACGGGGGAACCATACTTCGCAACAATAATTTTTCTCCACAAAGCTCCTCTGTCCATCTCGAATCTCCAGCTCTATTTGGCCATGAGTGACTTATTTTTGACCCTGAAATCCACCACACCCACGCCCCCTTTTTCCTTTGGCAAACAAATCTATTTCCACTTTACCTTCACCATTTTCCTCCTACCACCTACACTACCCAATAAAAAATTCCTTCTAATTTTGTTAATCTTATTGACCACTCCAATAGGAGCTTGAAATATTGACATAAAATAGATAGGAAAAGAGGATAACACAGCATTAATAAGCACAACTTTGCTTGCCCAAGAGAGAGATCTACATTTTCAGTTCGATAGTTTCCTCTCTACTCCTTCCACAATTCCATTCTAAGAAGAAATCTTCCTTGGATCAGCTCCTAAAGGTATACCCAAATAATTGAATAGCAATTCCTCTATCTTACATTTACATACTGTAACCATTCTAAATAAGAACTCCTCTTCAGTTCCAAATCCCACTAAGCATGACTTCCGAAAATTAATACTTAATCTAGAAAAATTTCAAAATAGCGAAGAATGTACTTAGTATTCCTTACCACATCCTTTTCCGCCCTTAAGAATAAAATGGTATCGTTCGTAAATTGGAGATGTGAAACTAAATGATTCCACTTTCAGAAAACTAAGGACTTTAGGTTGTGGGGTTGTGTTTCATTATGATTGTGGGGTTGATAGGAATTCAAGAATATGAATATGCTAAAATTGTGACTGTTAAATGTGTGCCTGACTTAAACTAGAAAAGTTTGAATCTCCAACATCTTCTCGAATAAATCCCTAAATTTTACTCGCCAAAATAGAAAGAATGTCCTTTAAAATAGTCGGACTGGCATACTGTGCATTTTAAGGGACATTTTCTAAGATAATTACCCCCACATCTTCATTATAAGAAGCCAAGAGTTTTATTAGTTCAAGAAAGTTACCTTGATATCCTGAATCTTGTGCTTCATCGCGTCCCTTAAAGGCACAAGCTTGAAATACAAGTGACTTAACAACATCTATTGACACCTTAATCTGTAGCTGATTTCTTGCAACTTGTTCAGAATTTTGTTTCTCAATAATCCTCTCAATATTTTGGAAGGAATTACAAAGATCGAGATAACTTTTCATAGCATTCATATGTAAAGAATTTGCATCTTTACTCATATGAGTAGCAAAAGGACATTTAGATCCTTCATTGACCTTCTTCCATAATCAAAATCCTTGGCTTGTAAAAGTATTTCAATGATACCCAAATGGCTTGTTGAAGAGAAAACAAGAAAGGAAATACCAAAATAGCATTCTAGAAATTCAAATTTTGATGAAGGCATCGATACTTTAGGCCTAGGTATTGATATCGATGTTAAAAACGATACCAAAATCACATTCTATTTTGGAAATTTTGAGTTAAAAGTTCCAAATCAGTTAAAATTAGTTAAAAGCTCACTAAAAACTCTACAATATATTGGATTCAACTCAACATTTAAAACCAATTCAAGATGCATTTAAACTACTTAAAATAACTCTAAATCAATCACAATTATTACTTTCACAAAACACATTTGCATACATACTTATAACCTCAATAATTCATTTCATATAGAACTAAAATACTTCAAATAAAAACCAAAATAGATAGAGTTTCAAGATTTAGCATTTTAGTCCCTAACACTTGGGAACACTATAACACCCTAAATCTTAATGTTTCTGCTTTTGCGACTAATTGACACAAGTGTGTATCTACTTCAATGGTTAAGTGTTCTGGGTGTGTGTGAGTGGTCCTAAGTTCAAGCCATATCTTTGGATAATTTTGGCTTTTTCCTGAATTAAGCCTTAATTGCTAGTACAACAGGCTTATATTAAGTTATTTGTAATTTCATATCAGAATGGGCCTACTGGTCTGGTGGTTAAGTGATGTGTTGGTAAGCTAATGGTCTTGTGTTCGAATGCCAGCACGAGCAAAAACGATATATTTTTGCTCGATGTTGTGTTAGAGTTTCGGTCAAACAAAAATTTTGAGTAGTAGGAGAGAAGTTAGGGATATGTGATCAGTTTTCCTATTTCCCCAAAAGTCTCCTTTCTTTCTGACATCAGAACCCTTTCCTTCTTTTCTCTTTACCAAATTTTGCTTCTTACTCCCCCACTTTGTTTTGTTTTCCTTTTAGTTTCCAGTTTGATCAGTGATTGAAGGCACGTTTTGTAAGTATATGTTTGTCTCTTTTTATCATTGTATGGCTAGTTCTTTTAAAAGGATTGTTTTGGTTATTTTGGTTTAGGCAAAACTCAAGAACCAGCAGGTACTCCATAAATGGTTTGAGTGTTAGGGATTTTCTGTCGCTGTCGGTAAGTGTTTAGAGTACGTTTTGATATTCTAATGGTTTTATTATGAAATATTTCAGTTTAGTGTTCGCTCATCTTACTAAATTTGGACCTTGGTAATGTCAATCATAGGGTCTGGAATATGATATTGCATTTTGAGAGTGAAAATAGACTAGGTGTGTACCTGAAAACACAGAAAACAAGAATCGATGAAAGCCAAAAAATGAAACTGTTGACACCACACAGGCGTGTGGTCACCCGTGTGGTAGGCCATGTGGCAGTATACAGGTGTGTGATCGACGAACCAGGCAGTGCGCGCGTGACACAGGTGTATGACACGGGTGTGTGATCTACGAATCAGGCAGTGCGCGCTTGACACAGGTGTATGACACGGGCGTGTAAGGATTGGTGAGGCCGTGTGCTAGACACGGGCTGGACCAATTAGGCCATGTGGGACACATGGGCATGTGGGCCCACACGTGTGAACCACGCGTGCGTGTGTGATTCTGGGCCAGGCCGTGTGATCCACACGACCAAGGATAATTTGGGGCGTATAGGAACACATGGGCAAGCCATATGAGTGTGTGAACCTAATTTTCTAAAATACTCTAAAAGGTTACTTGGGTCCCCAAGTCGATTGGAACCTACTGTATGGTCGGTAAGAGTTATGTGACCCCTGATTATGTGATCTGACTATGTGATATATGTGCTCCAACATGTTACTCTTGGCATGTAGACCGATTTGTATTTATGATATGTTGATTGCATAATTGCATGTCATGTATTGTATGCCGCATTACATAGGGGTTAGGTTAATGTATATGGAGGAAGTATTCTGAAAGGCTCCTAAGCCTGATATCTAACAGAACAGCTACAATTATCTAATTATGAGCCGTATTTCCAGTATAGCATGGTGTGTAGGGATGGGTGGGTCAATTATATCCCCACATGGTATGTAAGGCTGGATGGAGTTGGTGTGTAGAGGCTAGTAGGTAGGACTCTATTATTCTACTCTGTTTTGCATGATATATCTAAGATGGGCTATGGTCCAGTTCGTATCTGATTCTGGATTTAAGTGAACTAATATTTACACCGGTTCTGTAAAAGGGGTCAGGCATAATTATCTGATATTTGGACATACGACTAATTTCTGCTCTTGTGTGTATTTTCTAAGTAAAAGATAATAATCGGAATGATTTTAAGGTCAATGTGTTTTCAAAAACACTCTCATGTGACATCGTTAGATTCGGCCATAACGTCTAGGCTGGGTTTGGGGTGTTAGGTTTAATGGTATCAGAGTCAGGTTGCAAAACTCGGCTATGGATTTGGGTTTTAAAGATTGGTTTTAAAGAAATAATTTGTAAATAATTAGAAATATTTTTGGAATAAGTATGTGGTACACCGAGTCTCCAGCACCGATCCTGTAAGTTTTCTAGACCTCTGTTTAAAATTGTGTGGAAGTATGATTAGAATATACTGAAACTACTTTAGTTAGTATATTACACTGAAAACACTTTAGGAAGTGTAAACTAAAAACTGTAGTGAGACTACAATTCGCGATAACAGACTCTAAACTTTTGATACTGTTTTACATAAAATATTAACTGTTAACTAATACATAAAACTGTTAATACAGATAAATTCCAAAATTTACGATGAGCACAAGTGGTACTAGAGGCCGAGGTAGAGGCCGTAGAGGAGCTCGAGCTGAGTCCTTTTCCATGGATAATATATCAAATTTGGACACGAGTGAGACGCCATTGTCGCCTGCTGCTGAAATTGGGTCTCATGATCGTATGGCCGGGGACGATGCATTGTCCCAGACTATGCTCAGGATTTTGGATAGGGTCGCTAGGCCCAATGTTGGATCTGAGGGCCGTGGGTCTATTACGGAACGACTTCGGTCTAATAGGGCTGAGTTATTCAAGGGTGTCACTGGAGTTGCCCCTAACGTGGCTGAGTATAGGATGGAGGCCACAAAAAGAATTATGGACGACTTGGATTTTACTGCTGAGTAGAAGCTTAAGGGGCTTGTTTCTCTATTACGTGACGAGGCATACCAGTGGTGGCTCACGGTTAAGGAGGGCACTCAGCCCGACCGATTGTCCTGGGATTATTTTAAGTTTACGTTCCAGGGTAAGTATGTGGAGGCCAGCTACATTTGATGCCAGGAGGCATGAGTTCCTTAATCACACTTAGGGAGACTATTCAGTGGTTGAATATGAGGCTGAGTTCATGAGGTTGAGCCGTTATGCGTGAGGCATGGTGGCGACTGAGTATGAGTGCTGTGTCCAATTTGAGGATGGTCTCAGGAATAGTTTTCGAGTCTGAATAGCTCCGCAGAGGGAGCGTGACTTTTCTGCCCTATTTGAGAAGGCAAAGATTGCCGAAGAGGTAAAATGCACTAAGCCCCAAAACTAAAACAGGAGGAAAAGTAAGAGGGATTTGGAGCCCTTAAGTTTTAGGATGAGGCCTAAGAAAAGGGCCAGGTCGGATGGGCCAGTGAGAGTTGGGCCCCTTGTGGCACCTACTGGGGTGGCGCTTTGTGGACATTGTGGTAGACGCTATCCGGGCGAGTGTTGGAAGACTACTGGGGCGTGTCTGAGATATGGGTCCATTGAGCATCGTGTCAAAGATTGTCTACTAGAACCGATCAGATGCAAGCTACGGGTACTGGTACTGTGCAGCCGCCGAGAGTAATTCAGCAGCCACCTAGGGGCCGTAGTCAGACAAGAGGTGGTAACGGTATGGGCCATGGACAGAAAGCACCGGGCAGAAGGTGCTGGACATGCAGAGGCGAGGTAACCTGCACTAGTTTATGTTGTTGGTCGCCATAAGGACAGAGATGCGCCAGACGTCATCACGGGTACATTTTTAATTTATAATGTACCTTATTTGGCATTGATAAACATAGGCTCTACTCACTCTTATGTAGCTAGTACTGTGTCTGAAACCTTGGGTATTTTGGTTAAGAGTACTTCTAGCGAGGTAACTGTTGTGAGTCTGCTGGGACAGTCTATCTGAGTAAGTAAACTGTTTAGAGATGTTCTACTAGAGGTCCAAGGGACAGTATTTCTGGCTAATTTAATGGAGCTTCCATTTAAGGAGTTCGATCTGATTTTGGGAATGGACTGGCTGGTTAAACACCGAGTGAGTCTAGATCGTGCGACAAAAAGGGTCGTCTTGAGGACTGAGGAGGACAGTAAGGTAGTGGTGATTGGGGAACGACGAGACTACCTGACTAATGTGATCTCTACTTTGGCAGCAAAAAAAGTTCATTCAAAAAAGGTGTGAGGCATTCTTGGCATACGTCAGTATTTCTGATTCTGGGGACTCTTCGGTTAAAAACATCAGAACAGTGAGAGATTTTCCAGATGTGTTTCCTGATGAGCTACCGGGGTTACCTTTGAGCCGTGAGGTGAAGTTTAGGATTGAGTTATTTTCTGGCACAACTCTGGTGTCTATCGCCCCTTACAGAATGGCACCAAAAGAGCTGACAGAACTTAAGGCTCAAATTTAAGAACTGTTAGACCGTGGGTTCATTTGTCCTAGTTTGTCTCAGTGGGGAGCACCTTTTCTATTCATGAAAAAGAAAGATGGGACAATGAGGATGTGTATTAACTACCGTCAGTTGAACAAGCTAACGATTAAGAATAAGTATCCACTTCCAAGGATAGATGACTTATTTGACCAATTCAGAGGAGCATCTGTGTTTTTAAAGATCGATCTGCGATTATGTTACCATCAGTTGAGAGTTAAAAAGACCGATGTATATACGACAACATTTAAGACTCGTTATGGACATTACGAGTTCCTAGTTATGCCCTTTGGGTTGACTAATGCACCAACAACATTTATGGACTTGATGAACTGTGTGTTTCAGCCTTATCTAGACCAATTTGTGGTGGTATTTATTGACAACATTTTGGTGTATTCTAAGACAGAGGATCAGCACGATGAACATCTCAGAGTGGTTTTCTAGATTCTTGGGAGAAACAGTTGTATGCGAAGTTCAGGAAGTGTGAATTCTGGCTTCATGAAGTGACATTTTTAGGACATGTGGTTTCTAATGAGGGGATACAAGTTGATCCTCGTAAGGTTGAAGTAGTATTGGATTGGAAATGGCCAAAGAATGTGTCTAAGATCCACAGCTTTCTGGGGTTGGCAGGTTATTATCGGTGCTTTCTAGAAGGGTTTTCCTTGATGGTAGATCCGTTGACTAAACTTCTACGAAAAAGGAGTACATTTCGTTGGGACTGATGCACAACAGGAGAGCTTTGATAAGCTCAAAACTATTTTAACTCAGGCTCCTGTTCTGATACAGCCTGAGTCTGGTAAAGACTTCATAGTATACTGTGATGTGTCGCATGTGGGCCTGGGTTATGTTTTAATACAAGACGGAAAATTAGTTGTTTACGCGTCTTGACAGTTCAAGACTAATGAGGCTAACTATCCGACGCACAATTTGGAGTTGGCAACAGTTGTCTTCGCTCTGAAAATCTAGAGGCAATACCTCTACGGTGAGAAGTGTACTATCTACACAGATTACAGAAGCCTCAAATATCTCCTCACTCAGAAGGAGTTGAACCTTAGGTAGTGTAGATGGGTTGAACTGCTTAAGGATTACGACTGCACTATCGAGTACCATCTTGGTAAGGCCAATGTGGTGGTCGATACATTACCGATCTGAGAGCGATGTTTGGTCAACTTAGTCTCTTAGATGATGGGAGTCTGTTGGCAGAACTTCAGGTTAGACCGACATGGATTGATTAAATTAGAGATAAACAGATGGGGGATAAGTCTCTGGAGTTGCGTTTCCGTCAGGCTGAGAGAGGTACTACTATGGAATTTGGGATTAATAAGGATGGGATATTGTGTTTTCACGGTCGGATTTGTGTACCGAATGATAAGGACTTGAGACAGTCGATTCCGAGGGAGCCGCATAGTAGCTTTTATGCTATGCATCACAGCAAAAATAAAATGTACTGAGATATGTGAGATGTATATTGCCGCTAGGATTGAAGCGTGAGGTTACTAACTTTATTTCCTGTTGTTTGACTTGTCAGCAGGTTAAATCTAAGCATCAATTACCTTCGGGTTTGCTGCAGCCGATTAGGATACCGATGTGGAAATGAGAGCGAGTAAAAATAGACTTCGTTTGTGGGTTGCCTCTAATACCCACTAAGAAGGATTCTGTCTGGGTCATTGTGGATCGATTAACCAAGTCTATGCACTTCATTCCGGTCAGGATAGACTTCTTTGCAAAAATTTGCCAAGCTTTATATTTCTGAAATAGTGAGATTGCATGGGGTACCTGTCTCGATTATTTCTGATAGGGATCCTCGTTTCACTTCTTGGTTCTAGAAGAAACTTCAGGAGGCTCTGAGCTCAAGATTAGACTTCAGTAGTGCTTTCATCCTCAGACAGATAGTTAGTTGAAGAGGGTGATTCAGATACTGGAGGACATGTTAAGGGGTTGTATTATTGATTTCTGAGGCAGTTGGGAGAAGTACTTGCCATTAATAGAGTTCGCTTACCATAACAGCTACCAGTATAGTATACAGATGGCATCTTACGAGGCAGTGTATGGTTGTAAGTGTCGTAATCCCTTATGCTGGACTAATTCAAGTGAGTGAGGTATTCTGGGTCTAGAGTTGGTTTCTAAGACTAAGGACAAGGTATGTTTGATTCGAGATCGATTGAAAGCGGCTTCTGATCTATGTAGATCTGAAGGGTCGAGAGATAGAGTATTCTATGGGAGACTTCGTTTTTCTCAAGGTCTCGCCATGAAAGAAGGTTCTGAGGTTCGATCCTAAGGGTAAGCTAAGCCTTAGATTTATCGAGTCGTACCAGATTCTGAAGCAAGTAAGGCCAGTCGCCTATCAGTTAGAGCTACCTCCGGAGTTGGATCGCATACATGATGTGTTCCACGTCTCAATATTAAGATACTATCGCTCTGATACCATGCATGTTGTTTCTGTTTAGGAGATCGAGGTTAGGCCAAATCTGAATTTCGAGGAGGAGCTGGTGCAGATTTTGGGTCACGATGTAAAGGTTCTAAGGAGGAAGTCTATCCCACTGGTTAAGGTTCTATGGCATAACCATAGCTCTGAGGAGGCTACATAGGAGCCGGAGGATGCGATGCAACAGCAGTATCCTCATCTGTTCTGATTAGGTAAAATTTCGAGGATGAAATTTTTTTAGGGGTAGAGTTGTAACGCCCCAAATCTTAATGTTTCTACTTTTACAACTAATTGACACAAGTGTGTATCTGCTTCAGTGGTTAAATGTTCTGGGTGTGTGTGAGTGGTCTTAAGTTCGAGCCATGTCTTTGGCAAATTTTGACTTTTCCTGAATTAAGCCTTAACTGCTAATACAACAGACTTATATTAAGTTATTTGTAATTTCATATCAGAGTGGGCTTGTTGGTCTGATGGTTAAGTGATGTGTTGGTAAGTTGGTGGACTTGTGTTCAAATGCCAGCACGAGCAAAAATGATATATTTTTGCTCGGTGCTATGTTAGAGTTTAGGTCAAAAAGAAATTCTGAATAGTGGGAGAGAAGTTAGGGATAAGTGATCAATTTTTCAGTTTCCCCAAAAGTCTCCTTTCTTTTTGACGTCAAAACCCTTTCCTTCATTTCTCTGTATCAAATTTTGCTTCTTGCTCCCCCTTTTTGTTTAGTTTTTCTTTTGGTTTCCAGTCTAATCAGCGATAGAAGGCACGTTTAGTTAGTATATGTTTGTCTTTTTTTTAGCGTTGCATGGCTAGTTCTTTTCAAAGGATTGTTTTGGCTCTTTTGGTTTAGGCGAAAATCAAGAACCAGTGGGTGCTCTACGAACATTTTGACTGTTAGGGATTTTTGTTCGCCTTTGGTAAGTGTTTAGAGTATGTTATAATGTTCTAATAGTTCAATTATGAAATATTTCAGTTTAGTGTTAGCTCGTGTTACTAAAGTTGGACCTTGGTAATGTCAATCATAGGGTCTGGAATACGAGATTGCATTTTGGGAGTGAAAATGAACCAGGTGTGTACTCGGAAACACAAAAAATGAGAATCAACGAAAGCCAAAAAATGAAACTGTCAATGCCACACGGGCAAGGGCGTATGATCGATGAACTAGGCCATGCGCGTGTGACAAGGGCGTATGGCACGGTCGTGTAAGGACTGGCGAGGACGGGTGCAAGACATAGGCTGGACCACTTGTGCCCTTTGGGCCACACGGGTGTGTGGGCTCACACGGGTGAACCACACGCGCGTGTGAGATTCTGGGCCAGGCTTTGTGATTCACATGGCCATGGCCAATATGAGCAGTGTGGGCCCACACGAGCAGACCACATGGGCATGTGAGCCCAATTTTCTGAAATACTCCAAAAGGTTGCTCAGGTCGCCCAAGTTGACTGGGACTTACTGTAGGATCGGTAAGAGTTATGTGACCCCTGATTATGTGATCTGACTATGTGATATATGTTCTCCAACATGATACTCTTAGCATGTAGACCGATTTGTATGTATGATCTGTTTATTGCATATTTGCATGTCATGTATTGTATGCCGCATTCCATCGGAGTTGGGAAAATGTATATGGAGGAAGGATTTTGAAAGGCTCCTAAGCCTGATATCCGGCAGTGCAGGTGCAATTATCTTATTATGTGCCATATTTCGGTACAGCATGGTATGTAGGGATGGGTGGGTCGATTATATCCCCACATGGTGTGTAGAGCTGGACGGAGATGGTGTGTAGAGGCTAGTGGGTAGGACTCTATTATTCTTCTCTGTTTTGCATGATATATCTGAGATGGGCTATGGCCCAGTTCATATCTGATTCTGGATCTGAGTGAACTAATGTTTACACTGGTTCTATAAAAGGGGTCAGGCCCGAATTATCTAATATTTGGACATATGACCGGTTTCTGCTGTTGTGTGCATGTTCTGTGGGGATTATACACTAAGTTTGTGAAAACTCACCATTTTCTGTTTAATCTGTGTAGGTAATCCCCAGACTTGACGAGTCGGCGCAGTGGAGCACTCGACGGTGGCCACACATATTTAGACTATTTTAAACTCTATTTCGGTATTTATTTCTTAATTATTTTCTGGGTTGTTTTGATGTAATATGGGGACTTTATGGACTGTTGGACTTTATTTGGATTTTTAAACTGTTTATGGGATTTTAGTCTAAACCCGGTTTTAATCAAAATGACGGTAGTCTTAAATATGAACGGTTTTCCAAAGACGAATTTTATCAAAAGCTTCCGTGTAAAAGAAATTTTTTAAAGCAAATCAATTAGACCTCGTTTTCCTGAGCTAAGTAAAAGATAATAATTGGAATGTTTTAAGGTCAATGCATTTTCAAAAACACTCTCATGTGACATCGCCAGATTCGGCCATAACGTCCAGGCTGGGTTTGGGGTGTTACAAACACATTTGGCCTGCCTATGTGTATGCCATTTTAACTCAAAATATAGTACCTACTCTTGTAACTCTTGAGGATGTGATGAGATGAAAGTCTCCTAGCCTGACTCTAGCTCTTCAAGTCTAATTGTACCTACGCATTAAAATAAACGCATTAAGCCAGTGAAGGCGTAGTAAGCACTACAAGAATAAATAGGTAAATGAATCGTAACATAATGTTTAAAATTATTCAATTAGTACATGCTTACACACATACAAAATTCATTCAACTATACCTTGCTTTAACAAAATTTAACTTGCCTTTGAAAGTTACTAAACTTACCTCAACACTTTGATTATTCACTTTTGTTCACATTTCATATCTTTAGCCTATAGTAGACTTTTTCTTATAAATCAAAAAATTGTTGGTCTTTCTCTAATGAAGAACTCTTTCTTTGACTGGTTACCAGAGTAAAAATAATGTAATGGAATAGAAGGGAAGAAACCCCACAATAATAACTTTACTTATAAAGCTTACAGCTCTCACAATAACTTATACATGGCTGACATGCAAAGTTGACTCACCACCTTAATGTGACCAACATAGTAATTTCTAGGAAAATTCTACCATAATTATTCGTTGCACTTTAGTTAATTTACAACTAGATCTTAACAAAAACTCAAATAAAATTGTACAGAAAACACATGCTCAAGCAAAAAACTATCAGGTCTACAACTCAACAATCTGCCATTGGTGTTCCCAGAAAATATGGGGAAATTTTGCACTTGCACACCCCTGACAGTTCCACAAGAAAACAAAAAAATACAAATCCATATAGAATAAAAGGCGAAGAAAAACCTACCTTTAATGTCGAATGACATCTTCGATTTCTAGTTGCTTTTCAACCACTTTCAGTCCTCCTACATCACCTTTCTTTCCAATCTGAGCAGAGATAAGTTCAACCATGTTGTTGACCGATTTCGATAGGGGCACTCGAGAGCTACTTGACATCTTGAAATGGCTCCCCCAATCTCACTTTGTCTTGTTAAAAATTCTTCCATTTCTGCCAGCACTGACTTTTCCTCCAGTGATCTGCCTTTTAGAAGTCGAATCATCGTGCGCAACACCTTCGCTCGATCATCATCCACTAACTCAAATAGATTTGAGTGATTATTTTCCTTAAAAATAGTTATCGACTACTTTGCTGGGTCAAGTACACCTTCTTGCAATGTCATCGTAACCTCCAATGGAGCATCAAAAGTTGAATTAAAGTGACTAATTTTCACAGAGCTATTACCTTCAAAAGGCCGATCTCTAGTTGCATTGCTAAACTCACCTGGGTCTTTTCTAGAAACTACAGAAATGAAAGAAGTGGATGCATCTTAGGTTCATGATCCTTCATTTCGAAACCCTTGGCTTGTAAAAGTATTTCAATGACACCCAAATGATGCGACATTCTTAGTTGGAGAAAACTCGAGCCAATCTAGGAATAACTTGCACTAAGATGGGAGAAATTAGCGTTCATTCTTGTCAATATATTGAGAAGATGTTGGTGCCTCACTTCGAGGAATCAATTTATATAGCCCAAGCTTAAAGTAAGCTTGACGGAATTCATCCTGTTGATTTGGAGGGTAATCCCAAATAGAATTTCGAAGTCCTAGATCACACCCTAAAGAAAAAGCATAAAACTCTTTTTTTTCTACTTCGACGCCTTACGATGATGTTCAAGAACTTGAGAAGACTAGATATCTTGTTCAGGAGTGTGTAAAAACTGAATATCTCATTCAAGATCTTGGGATTGAGAAGACTAGATATCTCATTCAGGAGCTTAGGACTGAAAAGACATGATATCTTGTTTAGGAGCTTGAGAAGATCTGATATTTGATTTTTCTCCACTAATAATAGAAGGTTGAGGAACCGAATGATCATTATTGCTTTCTGACACCCATTTCTTGAAAAAAGATTCGATCTTTTTGTTGACCATAATTTAATCGAAAAACCTGAAAACTGTAATAATATATTAAACAACTACACATTAAGAAAAGGAAAAATAATAATAAGTCAAATAAATAAAGAACATAATTTATGCAAAAATGTAAGGAGTCGAGAGAAAGATAATTTATATTTTTTTTACTCTGTGTTCTCAGTCTAGGCATCAAACTACTTTCTTTTTTCTCTCAGCAATGTCGACAACTTACCAGAGTAAGATAATTCCTTAACAAGACAAACAAATCAAAATACAAGAAAGTCAGTAACCTAATATGTATGGGTATAGGCCAAATCAATTAATTCTTGAATTTGAATTCAAAGTGCATATGGAGCATCTAAATTTAGTTTTTCAAGACCCATCAAGTATTAATATTTGATTATTATTAAAGTTATATAATTAAAAACTGAAAAATACTTTATTAATATAAAGTATAACCTTATGGCTTAATGGGGCGAATTATATGAGATACAATTTGGCCAAGGGGGTGAATTTTACACAATGTAGATATCAATCTAAAATACATGATAATTTATATATAAAATTAAAAAAAATCTAAAAATTTCAAAGGGGGGACCACCCCTTGGATCTGTCCTTGCTATGAAATAAATTTGGACTCAATTATGTCAATTTCTATTTTGTTTATATAGGTTCTTATTAGCCATGTTCACAGTAATTTGAGGAAAAATACTAGCATTATATGTGATTCAGAAACATATGATTCCTTATTCTTCATGATAGCAATGTTTCTTGTGAGAGATTGTCACGGTAAATACAACTTCATTAATAATACATACTTCTTTCCTAGGCATTTGAACCACGTTCGAAATCTAGAGTCGTCATTGTTGGGAGGGCTTTATCTGAATACCACCTTCAGCCCGAACAAGAATAGATTCAGACCGTAAAGCGAATGAGGACATTTGTGGTTATGTGCCAAAAAAAATGAATAATATATTCTAGAATATGACACACTTAGATGTAGGTGAAAAAAAGAATTATATAACAAATATATTTGTAAAAATTTGATATAAATAACAAATAAATTTCTGGTTGAATTGGTGAAGTATAAAGGTTAAAAAGCCATAAAGGCTTGAGTCTAAATCCTATTATCTGTGTATTTTTTTATATGAAAGATATAAAATGACAAAAAGAGCATCGAAATACTTCAATTTACTTTGAAAATGTAAAGATATTTTTTTATTATACCCAGTTGACTTGTGACACCAATTGAGCCAAATACTTATAGTTTAAATATGCCAGTGGTCTTATACCCGTTCAAAATTTAAAATTTAGTCCCTATACTTTAATTTTGAACATTGAGTCCTTATACTTTTTTTTTAGATAAAAATCTTGATGCCTCCATCTAATTTTGTGGTTAAAGTTATTTGTTTTTGTTGAAACCATTTTTTAAAGGGTTGTTTGAAAAACGGCATTCAACTTTTTGAAAAATGAAAATGGGAGTTGCCACCAACCTTTTTAGGTTGATTGGATCACCTTTATAAAACATTTTGGTCTACAAAATTCAAGAAAATAGGTTCGGGAGTCGGTTACGCACAAGGAAGGATTAGCACCCCCGTAACGCGCAAAATTGATACCGAATTGATTATTTATTGTCCTAATGTCGAAAATTTGAAATGATTTTAAATTTTGAACAATTTAAAGTTGAAACTTGAGATTCTTTTGTTCCAAAAGTATACAAACATCACATCCAGCATGTTAGGACATGATGTTTTAAATCCTTGAAACTAAAATTATCTCATGATTTTGAAAATTGATTAAAAAGGATATTTGGTTATTTAGTCAAACAAAAAAATCGCAACCCAGCATGTTAGGGCATTATTTTCTGAATTTCTAAACACCAAACATTGCCTTATTTAAGAAAATTTTTTTTAATTAAATGAAATATATTTTTTAAAAAGAATGAATAATATAGAATTTAATAAATAATAATAATTTGATATAATGCTAAAATTACTAAAAAATAAAATATAAAAGAGAATTAAAAAATCAAGGAGATAGGGATTAAATAAAAAAGGTTGAAAACGAAGATGAAAAAAGAATAAATAAGAACAAACCGTAGAAAATAAGAACGCAAGAGGGAGAGAAATTTGAGTGAATGCTCTCAAGAACTCTTATTGCTTCCCAAAACTCAAGTGTGTTTACAATGAAGGGAGAGGCCTCTATTTATAGTTGAGCCTCCCCAAATCCAACAGTACAGATCAATTAGATCAACGGTTAAGATTAAAGGATATCTACAAATTAAATCTCCAAGATTACAAAATCATATCTTCAAGATTGCATATCATATCATATCATATCTAAAATTGTATCATATCTAAGATTGCATATCACATCTAAGAGTGCATATCATATCTAAGATTGCATATCCTTAAAGATTATATTTCCATATGAGTCAAGCTCATAGATGGACCTTAAATCTTTTCATGTAATAGGCCATTCCGATTGGGCCAAATTATATTTGTAATTTTGTACTGGACTTGGACTTTGTTTTATTTTTATTTTTTGGAGTTTATTATTTTAAATACTGAAATGGGCCGGGAAAAAATGGGCTATTACAGCTGCCCCTCTTTGCTCATTGCTATGTAACAGGAATAGAGCAAAGACTATAAAAGGACCAATTTTGCCGGGGCTCGCCGAGTCTTGAGTTTTTGATCCTTGATCTTCTTCTTGACGGTTTCAATCTGCTTCACTGCAACTCAGGAAGGCCATATCTGCTATCTTTAATCTGCTCTCTATCGAACACAGAGATGCTAAATCTGCTTATTTGATTTGTTCCCTAACAATACAGAGATGCTAAATCATCTTAGATTTGCTTCAGCGTAAACACGTGAAAGCCAAATCTGCTATGTCTTCGATTTGCTCCTTGTGAACACAAAGATGCCGAATCATCTTGGATCTGCTTCAGTAAAATCATCTGAAGGTTAGATCTACTATGTATCTGCTCTCCGTCAAAATGGAGATGCCAGATCTGTTATCTTGGATCTGCTTTGGTGTGAGAACATTCGAAAGTCAAATCTGCTATGCCTTCGATTTACTCTCCGTCGAAGATAGAGAAGCCAAATCTTGTTATCTTGGATCTGCTTCAGTGCAAACATGCGAAGGCCAGATCTGCTATGCTTTGGTCTATTACCCTACTGCTTAAGGGTTAAGGTGCATTGTCTTCGATCTACTCCGCTACTGCTTAGGGATAAGATCTGCAAATTTAACCTGTTACCCTACTGCTTAGGGAGATAAGATCTGCAAATTTAACTTGTTTCCCTACTGCTTAGGGGATTAAGGCAAGTCATCATCGATCTGCTCCGCTACTACTTAGGGAGATAAGATCTGCGAATTTAACCTGTCACCCTACTGCCTAGGGGATTAAGGCAGGTCTTCGATCTACTCCACTATTGCTTAGGGAGATAAGATCTGTAAATTTAACGCGTTACCCTACTGCTTAGGGGATTAAGGCGGATCTTCGATCTGCTCCACTACTGCTTAGGGAGATAAGATCTGCGAACCTGTTACTCTTCGATCTGCTCCACTACTGCTTAAGGAGATAAGATCTGTAAATTTAACCTGTTACCCTACTGCTTAGGGGATTAAGGCTGGTCTTCGATCTGCTCCACTATTGCTTAGGGAGATAAGATCTGCAAATTTAACCCGTTACCCTACTGCTTAGGGGATTAAGGCGAGTCTTCAATCTGCTCCACTACTGCTTAAGGAGATAAGATCTGCGAACCTGTTACTCTTCGATCTGCTCCACTACTGCTTAGGGAGATAAGATCTGCAAATTTAACCTGTTACCCTACTGCTTAGGGGATTAAGGCGCTAAATTTTGTAATTTTCAAGCAATCTGGCTACATTGTCCACTGGGGAATCCACCTGTAGAATTGATTTCCTGGAATTTATGCTTATGCCTAATAATTAAGATGCCATGATCGAAATGAGTCAAATGCTCCTAATTAGACATATTATGATGCAAAATGTTTATGAAAATAACTCCTACTTCAGATGTTATCACTCATTCATCTATCGAGCTTTCCACCTCATTCTTTCGACATATCAATCATACTCTGCTCGTATGCCTCGAATCTTCTCCATCAATTTGGTCTACCGTACCATTCCCCAAATGTTACGACCCACTGAATATGTTTATGAAATGATCTTTTCTTAAGATCAATATTGCTTAAAACATCCAACCACCTTTTGGACTGGAGAAGAAAATCTCTCGAGTATCTCCAACCCATACATATGAGAATTCCTTAAACAATTGTCTTGTTTTAGTTTCTTGTATTATCTAGAAATTTCCAGAGTAATATGCAAAACTTCATTTGTGAAGATATTTTAGTTTATCTATCATTATTTCAATGCAACATGCTTTATGAATAATGGGAGACAAATAAATGGATCCTGAGGATAATTAGATTTGGACAAATTATTGGAAGGAATGCGAAAAGATTAACCTGAAAACATATCTTTGCGAAGAAAAAGAATCCAAAGATAGTAAATAGGACAGAAATCAGATGCCCTAGATATCACCGCTTGAGCGTCTATACACCAGCTCCATGAAGACTTTCTTGAGTTCAACATGTGTTTAAAAGATCCAAAGTAATTCGTTGATGCCTCGATATGTAACATACTTCACTTCTCGTCAAATCCGGTATAGCAAGGTCACTGCATGACTTTCCAAATTTGAGCTGCCCTTTCGGGTTTTCAACTCAAAACCCCTTTGGTCTCAAGGTGCCCTTTGCGGGTTTTCACCTTGGCCTCTCCATTTTTATTTTTTTATTTTTTATTTTTTATTTTTATTTTCTTTTTTCCTTTTTTTTAAAATAGAAGTCCCAATGTGCCCTTTGCGGGTTTTTACCTTGGCTTCCCTTCTCCTTCAGACAAAGTACTCCTTGACCGAGTCCGAATTCACTGGATCAGATAAATTCTTCCTATCCATTTCTTGTCAAAATCAGTGCACCTCTAGAGAAAGCCCTCTTCGCAACATATGGCCCTTCCCAATTCGACATCCTTTTGCATGGGAAGGATCTCTTTCAGCACAAGGTTTCCTTTATAAAATCCTTTTGGACGAACCTTCTTCGTCATAAGTCTGTGTCATCCATTCTTGGTACGTTTGCTTAGGATGCATACTTTCAAGTTAAGTTTACTAGAGGTATTCAATTCTTGACTCCATCAAAGCTTGGAGGAAAAATCTTGATTCATAAACCCATGAAAGTGATTGCCCCAGTAGTAGTCCTGGTTGTTGTTTGTCAAACCCTACAAAAAGATGGTTCAATGATTTTCAGCAGACAAGAATGAAATTGCTGACTTTATCCTTCCACCTGGAAAGCTGAGGTACAGAGATTACTCCCGAGCATACATCCCACCATGACTCGTTGATGTTTATAAAGCATCCCTAATCTTCATAAATTGCCCCCAACTGTGAAGCTGTCAAATGAGCGTAGCAAATAGGAGCCACAACAAATATGGTTGTGGTTCTCCTTTGATACATATAGGATAGAGAATGAACAAACTCTTGCAGATCATCAGCCGAAAACCCAGCCTAGTCTAAGAGAACATGATAGTGGGTCTGTCTTGTGATTCCATCATTCCAGCATGGGTTCCAAGGTAAAAATCATTGTTCTTTGGATGGCATACTTTGTTGTCAATGACAGTACCATGTAGCACATTGTCAGGAGATCAATGCTGAAAAAACTTGGTATGATGGTTTTTCGTACAACAATAACCACAATCTTCTGGGTTCCACTTCTCGTCAAGGAACTCACAAGCCTTAATAACTTGATCAAAACTTGATTGAATTCAGACTTGCTAACCCCATCCCTGAAAATAATGATTTGATCAGGTTTCCTCTTCCTTGAACTTGTATAGAAGTCTAAGAGAGCTTCCTTCATGATACTGTCATCCACTTTGTCAGAAACTGGTTTTGAAAAAAGAGTCTATCCTTTTAAGCTTCAGAGACTATGTACGGCCTGATGCCCCATAGCTGGAAAATAATGGCCACAACCTAGAGCTAACCATCGCAGCTATTAGCGGCACATCAGACTACTCAAGAAAGCCGAACAATGCACCCATTCCACGGATGATGGTTGGAACCTTTGAAACAACTGGAATTGAAGGTGTTTGCCCCAGAGTAAGCATAGAGAGTAGGCGGTATTTTCTTATGCCAATTTTTACCAGTCTCGGTCATCTTCTATAATTTGATTTTTCTTCTTTTTCTTTTCTTTTGGCAACCTTTGTTGTACTGTGGTATGGCGCATTATCTTTGAAAAGACAACGAACTTTTGGCATTGTGCAGTTATATATAATCTCTTTTTTTTTCTTTTTTTTTGAAATGGATGACTTTTGACTTTGTAACATTGGCATATGAAGCTATCTCCTCCTCTTAATGGAGTAGTTGATGTCCACAAAGATGAGTCATTATCAGCTTGAAACTTTTGACGAGCTCGGGCACATAACATACATGCCCCATAAGTCTTGACTCCTTTAAATTTGGCATTCATTGTACAACTGATGCAATCCCTTTCCATGGTGGACCAACAGTGTCTCAAAACCTCATGTTTATCCTGGCAATTGCAAATCATCCTGCATGCGTCTTTGGACCACATTTTTAAATTCCCATAATAGTCTCAACAAGGTCTTGTTTTGTCTCCTCAGCTAATTCCAATTTCGTAATCTTTCCTTCCTATAAGGCTATATTTCCTACCACCACTTCATGGGGTAAAAACCATTTTCCACAAATTCAGAAACAAGTCACAATTTCTGTCACCTTCAAAGTACTGAGATTCCTCTAAACACATATCACACTCAAAAGGAACTCTGAATCTGTAGTATCGTTGCTCGTGTCATTCATATCTAGGGATCTATGATAGGCACACAAGAATATACAAGGAATAAATGAATTCAAGAATGACTATTTACATGGATGCAATGAAAATTTAAAAAGAATCAAAATAAAAGAATATTTACTCGGATGAATAATAAAAGTATGTTTTATTAAAATAAAAATGTCTGAACATAAGCCCATTTCACAAAAGAAATCTTATTTCTCCTAGGCTTTAGAGCAACAAGAATGTTTTGAATATTACTTCGTATAATTTTTGAATACTACAAGAAGTTCCTCTGCCTTCCAATTGTTTAAGGAGTTTTCCAATTTGTAGGGACGAATACCCTCCAGATTTCCTTGTTCATCCTCATCTTCCCCAATCACATTTACCCCCTGATCGCTATAGTTTGGCAATGGGTTCTCTGTACCAGGCTTATCATCAAACTTTATAACACCCATTTTGGTGACTTTTTCAACCAATTTCTTGAAGGTAGTAGAATTTTCTATGGAATGTCCTGTTATCCCTGCATGGTACTCACATTGAACATTTGCATCATACCATTTGGGATATGGAGGTTGCATTGGTTTTAAGTAGAAGGGAGCTACCACGTGTGCATCAAATAAATTCTAATAAAGTTCCTTGTACGTCACTGGAATGGGTGCGAACTAGATCTTTTTAGAATTCTGTCTCATACCAGATTCATTCCTTTGCGAACCCCGCTGTCCTACAGTTACTGCTCTTGGTTGACTAACCGTAGCTGATTTCGAGACCTCATTTCTCCTTGGGGTTAATCTCTTAGCAGTTTCCCCTTCTATCTTACCGCCCCTTATGGCGTTTTCAATCATTTCCCCTGCCATAACCATGTCAATGAAACTTTTTGTAGTATTTCCAATCATATGGGTAATGAATGGAGCCTTCAAGGTGTTGATAAAGAGCATAGTGGTTTCCTTCTCCAAGAGCAGTGGTTGAACCTACATAGCAATCTCTCTCCATCTCTGTGCATATTGGCTAAAGCTCTCATTAGGCTTCTTCTCCATGTTTTGCAACGTGATCCTATCCGGACTCATGTTAGTCATATGATTGTACTGCTTCATGAAAGCTTGCGCAAGATCCCTCCATGAATTTATTCTGGCCCAGCTCAACTGATTGTACCACCTGGTTGCTACTCCAATTAGGCTGTCTTGGAAACAATGGATCAACAGTTGATCATTATTCACGGAACCCGTCATCCTTCTACAAAACATCGTAATGTGGGCCTTTGGGCAAGTAGTTCCATTGTACTTCTCAAACTCTGGCATCTTGAATTTGTGAGGAAGCACCAAATCTGGGACCAAGCTTAGATCTTTGGCATTAACTCCCTGATGCCCTTCAGCACTTTCTAAGGCCTTAAATTTCTCCTCCAACCATCTGCAACGTTCCTCTAACTGTTTTGTAGATTCGATTCTTGTACCTTCCCTTTCAGCCATATCTAAGTCAGAAACGAGAGGATTTGCAGGATTGTCCCCCAAATTGAATCCCAAGCCAGTTGGGAAATTTATGGGGATCGTAGCATCGACTTGACCCTGTTGAGGCCTTATTGTGATAGGCGGCCCTCGGAGATATGCCTCAGGTTGAGTTTGTACGTGAGGTGGAGTGAAACCAGGAGGATGACCTTCGTTCTCTTCTTCAGTGATTGCCATGGGAGCCTTTCCCTTATCAGTGGCCCTCAGTAGTTGAGCCATCTTAGCCATCATATTCCTCTGAGCTTTTAGCATTTGTTCCCTCATGTCATTTTGCATTTTTGCCAATTGCTCTTGCAATTGGTCTTGCATGTCCTTCTGTAGCTGTTCAAATCTTTGGTCCATATTCTTCGACTTAGCGCATGTACCATAGGGATGTGTTGCTTCCAGATTTTCCCTAACTTTGTAGTAATTTTAACTAATTAGGGTCTTTCTATAACTTTGAATGCATATGATGCGATGAGATGCTATGAGATGCATGAATGCAAAAGGATATCGATTTTGATTCAGTTTCATTTTAGAAAACGTTATTTAAGGAACAAAAATCTTTTCATAAAATGAATTACAAATACGCTTTCACTCGTAGGCCCAGAGTCTTAACCCTATCTAATAACAAAGCTAACTTTCGACCACGATCTGACTGTAGCTCATATTGGTGCTCAACATGCTTGCCCTTTCTACCAGTATCTGTAAATGATCAGGTACCTTTTGAATTTGAATTACGGCTTCACCTATGAAGTAAGCTCTATAGCCAAAGACATCTCCTCTAATGTCTGTGAAGTTGCTCTGATTACCTTGAAAAAAAGATTGGCGAACAAGTAGGCATTCCCGCTCCGCAGCATACTGTCTTAAAATTATATCAAACATCCTCAGTTCTTCTTGAGAGTCTTCAAATTTCTGCCCCCACAGAACATTTTGAATTGCTTGCATGGGTATCTTCGCAGCATAGCTAATCTCCACTTTAAAAGTCTTTAAACAATATGATCTTCTTTAATTTCTTTCTTTCATGCTCATTTGGGCTGTCCCGACCATTAGGTCTTACATTTCCATTATTTCTGATAGGTACAACATCCTAAAGTACCACAGTAAATTCCAACTTGCTGTTTGGTAGCAATCCTATAGTAAGTGAGCCTTTCTACCATCATAAGCAAAATTCTTTCCATCCAATTCAATTTTGTATGTCTTATACCCCTACCATCCACGAGGTGACTATCTTCATCTGTAATGGTAGAAGTGTCCCTCAGTACTCCCCACGCTCACCTTGAATTGTTCATCTATCTTCATGTCAAGCAAACACTGCAATTCCCCATAACTGTTGTAGAACAACTGCTTGGCTTCGTTACTCCATTAATCCAATATTTCCTTTAACTCTTGGAGGTTATTTTGCATCACACTAATGAGAGTGTAATCCCATAATTTTGATGTGTATCCTTCGGTGACACTATTTCCTTTTTTTATCTGGGTTTTCTCTGACCAAGCACAAACGAAAGAGTTGTCCTCCACTTTATTAAGATATTCGTTCCCCATTACAAAACTTTCTAACTCGAAATTCGAACCTTGAATTGACACCTTTTAATGATAAATTACATGCAATGATAGCAAAATAAGAAAAACAAGTCAGTGTCACATATATAAAAAAATAATAAATAAGAACTTATAAAGGTAGGCACTAAAGGTCATCATCATACTACCTGGAGCAAGCACTTAAAGTTCACTATATGTAGTTCGGTTCTAAAGCAAGGGTACTTGAACCAGCAGATTCCTCGATCCTCACCAATTATAGGCTCATATGAACTAAGTTCAGTTCAAGGGGACACATTTCCCTATGGCCATCCGGAGATGAAAATCTCACGAAGACATAGGTACGGATGTATCCTGGAAGCAATCCACTAGCCCATGCGGAGGTGAAAACCTCACGAAAGCATAGCTTCTCACTCCCACTTAAGGGTGTGACCACAACGGTCATGCAAATGCAATGTGTGCGTAAACAATAACAAACATATGCAACAAACACATGTAAAAAATGACGTATTTTAAAAATTTTCCAATTTTCCGACATTAAGACAGAAAATAATCAATTTTTGCCTTGACTCTCTTATAGGTCCCCAGCGGAGTCGCCAAGCTATCGAAACCATTTTTTAAAGGGTTGTTTGAAAAACGGGGTTTGACTTTTTGAAAAATGAAAATGGGAGTCGCCACCAACCTTTTTAGGTGTGATTGGATCACCTTTATAAAACATTTTGGTCTACAAAATTGAAGAAAACAGGTTCGGGAGTCAGTTACGCACAAGGAATGATTAACACCCTCGTAACGCCCAAAATTGGTACCGAATTGATTATTTATTGTCCTAATGTCAAAAATTTGAAAAGATTTTAAAATTTGAACAATTTAAAGTTGAAACTTGAGATTCCTTTATTCGGAAAGTATACAAACATCACATCGAGCATGTTAGGACACGATGTTTTAAATCCTCGTAACTAAAATTTTCTCATGATTTTGAAAATTGATTAAAAAGGATATTTGGTTATTTAGTCAAACGAAAAAATCGCAACCCAGCATGTTAGGGCACTATTTTCCGAATTTCTAAACACCAAATATTGCCTTATTTAAGAAAAAAACTTTTTTAATTAAATGAAATATATTTTTTAAAAACAATGAATAATATAGAATTTAATACTAAAATTATTAAAAAATAAAATATAAAAGAGAATTAAAAAATCAAGGAGATAGGGATTAAATAAAAAAGGTTGAAAACGAAGATGAACAAAGAATAAATAAGAACAAACCGTAGAAAATAAGAATGCAAGAGGGAGAGAAATTTGAGTGAATGCTCTCAAGAATTCTTATTGCTTCCCAAAACTCAAGTGTGTTTACAATGAAGGGAGAGGCCTCTATTTATAGTTGAGCCTCCCCAATCCAACGGTATAGATCAATTACATCAACGGTTAAGATTAAAGGATATCTACAAATTAAATCTCCAAGATTACAAAATCATATCTTCAAGATTGCATATTATATCATATCATATCTAAAATTGTATCATATCTAAGATTGCATATCACATCTAAGAGTACATATCATATCTAAGATTGCATATCCTTAAAGATTATATTTCCATATGAGTCAAGCTCATAGATGGACCTTAAATCTTTTCATGTAATGGGCCATTCCGATTGGGCCAAATTATATTTGTAATTTTGTACTGGACTTGGACTTTGTTTTATTTTTATTTTTTGGGGGTTTATTATTTTAAATACTGAAATGGGCCGGGCAAAAATGGGCTATTACAGTGTTAAAGGTAAAATAACTTCTTTAGCCTTCAACAATTACTATGTTTTTCAATTTGGTCCTCACCCTTTAAGAGCAAATAAAGCAAATTTGAAAAATTATTTTTTTCCAGTTTTTAAATAAAAACATAAAAATAATAAAAACCTATGAAAAATAATAAAAACTCATTAAAATTTAAAACAATAAAAATAATTTTAAATATTTAAAAAAATTCCAAAATTCATTGTTATCTAAATAAAACCGGTTGGATAGGGGATCGGTTGGAGTATCAATCCAGTGAGAGTTAAAAAACAGGTTGACCTGCGAACTGGTACGGGCTTGTTGAACTGTGCTAAAAAAATTGGTTAATGGATAATTAAACCTATTTTAAACTGGTTTGACCAATTGGTTCCCAAAATGACCTATCCGATCAGTTCAAAGTAAAAAAACTATTCAAAAATAAAAAATTATAAAAATCGGTTCAACTTTTTTTTTAGATCGGTTCAACTAATCCATACTAGTTTGCGGGTCATCCAGTTTTTAAAAAATTTAAACTATTTTTGCCCTCAACATTTATAGTTTTTTCAATTTGGTCCTTATCATTTTTAAAAGTATATAATTTAAAAAATAGTTTTTTACTTTTTTCATATTTAAAAAATTTAACAAACTATAATTTTAAAAACTAAAAATATGAAAAAAAACTGCTTTAAAATTCAATTTTTTTAAATATAAAAATTCAATGTCATCTAAATTGGGCCAGATTGGTTGGATCAAGAATCGAATGAGATATTGGTATGATGAGAGGTAAAAAATTAGCTGACCTATGAACCAATACAAACTTGTTGAACTGAGCTAAAAAATCAGTTGAACTGACCTTTATAATATTTATAATATTTTATTTGCTTTGAACTGGTAGGATTGGTTGTTTTGGGAACCAATTGGTTAGACCAATTCGAAATATGTTTAATTGTTGTTTAAATCAATCCATACCATTTCACGAGTCAACCGGTTCTTTACTTCTCATCGGATTGAATTCCATTCCTAGTCTAATTGGTCCAATTTAGATAACAATGAATTTTTGCAAATTTTTTTATATTTTTAAAACATTTTTATTTATTCTAAACAATTTTTATTATTTCAAAATTCTTTATTTTTTAAAAAAATTTAAATTTTTATGTTTTTATTTAAAACTTGAAAAACATTAATTTTTAATACTTTTCAAAAAAATTTTAATGTGCTTTTAAAGGTTAATGACCAAATTGACAAAAAAATGTAAATGTTGAGGGATAAAAAAGTTATTTTATCTTTAACATTGTTAACTTTGACAACAAAATTAGACGGATAAATCAATTTTTTTTTAAATAGAAGGACTCTATGTCTTAAAATTAAAGTTTAGAAAGTAAATTTTAAATTCTGAATGAATATAGTAACCTTTGGCATATTTAAACCAATACTTATTATATAGTATACATCATATATATATATTAAAAATAGTAGCTTTTAAAGATTTTTTTTCCAAAGTAATTTAGCGTTTTTAGGTTAAAATATGTTCCAAGTCCTTGCACTTTTCATGCATTTTGAATTCAGTCCTTCTACTTTTATTTCAAGAAATTCAGTCCCTCTGCTAGCTCTGTATATCGCTGATGGTCTGCATTTAAGTTGATGATGTGAAAATATGAAAACAACGAATAAGAGAAATGGATCGTATGGATCACTATTTATACTAAATGCGTTTCTCACCATGAACAAGAGATGAATTAGAGAATAAATTAATATCTTTGAGCTATTATTTAATTGAATAGTAATTAAAAAATTGAAGTTTGAAGTGAAAATTAAATTAATTAGTCATCACAGTTTCATAAGAACAAGTTAATTACATTTATTTACTCACTGATTCTAATATGATAAAGTTGTTATGTCTTCAACAAGATCAAAATGGGGTAAACTACCCTATTATTCACTGTAAACAGGGTCTGTTCTAGTTACCCTAAAAAAGAAATTGATCAAATTGGCCACACCACCTATTGACCTTGAACCAATTGTTAAATGCAAGAAACAGAGTACAAGCAGAAGTGACAGTGGAAGTGGGAACTTCTAATCAAACTACAATAAAACATAGAAAAAAAAGGGGACATCAAATTTTTCTATGTTATTCAACTTCCCTATATCTACAGAGCCTAGCTCAGTGACATGAATCCACTATCTTCAAACTTTATATAACCAGTGATCCTAGTTCTAATACATCCCAGTGAAGAATCATCACTTTTATACTTCAAAGACTATACCTCTCACCATTAAATTCTCCTATGAGAATTTAGTTTGTAAAACCATTAACAAAAGCTATTACTATCTCAAATGCACTCTTACAAAAAATGTTCCTCAATGAACTGATAAGTGCTCTTGTAACAACCTAGTTTCTAGTGGTGTCAAAAAAGGGATTTTAGGACCCCATTTCTGTAAGCTAAGTCTGTAAATATTTAATAAATATAGTTATTGAGTTATTATATTGAAGAATTGAAATTTGGTTAAGTGATTTAACCAAAATTGTGAGTAATTAAGACTCAGGGACTAAATTGTAAAAGTTTAATTGCTATAGATTTTTAATTAGTATAAGGCTTGGATACTTAGATAGCAATTATCAAAAGGATTAAAATGACAAATAAACCAATTCTAAATGAATGATGTGGGATATGATCTTAAATGTCATTAACTTAAGTTAATTAAGGATTAAGGTTTAATTAATCATGATTAAGTAAATTAATTAAGATTAATTAAAATTAAACTAAGTATCTAAATGAAATTTAGTGGGAAAATATGACAAAAGTCATCATGTTCCCACAAAAGCCACCATCTACCTTAGAAGTCATTGATGAAAGCTTACAAACCTAGTTTTAACATTCAACCATCTTTACAAGTAAGTCTCTAGCCATTTTTCTTTGATTTTAATAGATTTTTTTTAATCTTGAGGCTTGATTTAGCTAACCTACAAATAAATTTTATCAATTGGTAAAGTTTTGATAACATGCCATTATTGAGAATTGGATGATTTAAATGTTAAATTGATAGAAATTAAGCTTAGTTTAAGAAAATGACTAAATTGTAAAGCTTAAGTGTTAGTTTCGTACATTGGAGACCGACTTGAATAAAATTAAAAACTTTCATAAAATCATATTCTAATCCGATGCCCTAAATTGAAAGTTATGGTTATCTCCGTTTTAGGGACTAATTTGAATAATTTGCAATATTTGTGAAATTTGGTATTTTATTCTGATTTGGATGAAATTTGATAATGCGATATGTTTTATGATTATTCATAGCTAACGACCACATTGAATTGTCAATAGGAGAAAGGAAAGGCAAAAATCGTTGATTAGTGACGTGCAAAATTTAGGTTTGTACATTTATGATTTAAGGCCATTTTAATTGATTGCATTTCATGTAAATCGTATACAGGAGTTTCAAGGTGAGTATTTAGTGGTAAATTAAACTATTGAATTGAGCTTGAATTTGAGTTTCTAAAATAGAGGACTAAAATGAATAAATTGTAAAATAACATGAATTGCTTGAACTATGATATGTATTATCGAATTTGAGAGAAGAAATATGCTGAATGATATGAATTGCCTATGTTAAGTTAATAAAATGAGTTGTGACGATGAATATGTTTGGTGATTGTACTAAATTGTAAATAGAATTGAATACCCTATTAATTTGTTGGGTTGAGTTTGATATAGTTAGGATGCCATAGGATTGGATTGAGTACGAGATTACGCGCTTATACCCCAGGATGTATTTCGTGTGCCAGATATGAGCTTTGTGTACTAGGATGTGCTTCGTGCGCCAGTATTCACATACGTGCTAGTTTACACTATTTCGATTTATTCGGTGACCAGATATGAGCTTTGTGTACTAGGATGTGCTTCGTGCGCCAGTATTCACATACGTGCTAGTTTACACTATTTCGATTTATTCGGTGATGCACTTTGGTGCCAGTTTGGTGTGTTGGTTGGACGATATGAGTATTCATCCTAGTTTGAGTTGAGTTAATAAGGGCTACATATCATAATTTAGTAAATGATTCGGATAAGGTAATATTTAATACTATTGAGCTAAACTTTTAGCCATGTGAATTGAAATAAAAAAGATATGGAGTTATATTGTGATTCTAACTAAAAATGAGCCATGGGGGCCGAAATGAATACGAATGAGTCATCTGATTCTAGACTTGATTCAAAAAGTATGAAATTGCTATGAATTGATTGAGTACAAATGGCTAAATAAGTTGAAACTAGTTATAAATGATGAAATATTGGTAAGGTTGTGTTGGACTTGATATAAGTATGTCTACATATGTAAGTTGATTGTTAAAAGTTGCTTGTCACCTTAAACCATGATTTTCCTTTATTAATATTTGCATAGAGTCACGTTTTCTATTAAATTGTAATGTTAATTCTTGTATTTATATCTTGAATCCTAAATGTACCACTAAGCCCTATTACTCAGTGTGCAGTTTGTTTTCTCCCTGTGCAAGTTCAGGTGATTCTCGAAGCGTCGAGATTAAAAGCTAGCATCCAGACTATCGTTTCCAACCCAAAAAAGTTTGTAAAAGTGACTCATTTTGATCTTTTGGGCATGTACCTAGGAACCTTAAGCTAAAAGTCTCAAATGTTAAGTTACATATGATATGATCTTTTATTAATGATTTGAACTTGTGTTGAAATGTATTCTAGTTAGTGTGGGATATATATGAATTGGTTGTATGAAACTGTATATTTGTGATCTTAGGTCCCTTTTAACTTGTAAACAAGTTGATTTTGGAAGAAACAGATTGTCACATTGCGACGATGAACTTTTGACGTCACGACAAGAAACAAAGCAAGGTTCTTGTGGCGATGCCATTGCTTTGAAGTCACAATGAGCACCAAACAAATATTTGCACCGTGACGAGGAACTCTCGGCATTGTGATGTCAACCCAAATTTTTTTAATCCTTATAATTAAGTTCTTTTTCGACCTTAGGTTAGCAAAAGAGCTTTCATAAGCTCGTATAAGGTTCAAAAATGATGATGTATCATGTTATAAACATGTTTTCGTTATATTTGAATGCTTAACAGTTTGTAATTTGATTGTAGTTACCCTAAAAATGAATGTGGCACCATATAACTCAGACCTAGTGATCCAATCGGGTATCGGGTTGTTACGTCTCTCAAATACTTAGTACATAAACCTATTCAAGTCTCTCAAATATATAGGATTTTTGGAGACTTGCTAACATACTAAAGATTGACAACAATCCCTTCTAGACAACAACAAAAATAGCTAAATAGAATATTATAATAATGACCAAAGTAAGTTGGGTTGTTGGAAGATAAGTTTTCAAGTTTTGTCTCAATCTAACATCCTTAATTCAAGGAATTAGGTACACTCAATCCGATCTGATCCTTAGGATATGTTTTTCCAAGTGAATTGATCTTCATTGATGGACTTGAATAATCTCACAATATAACACAACCTAAAGATTTGTTTCAATAAATTGACAACTTTCAAATATGGCAAGTTGCTTTCTCTAACGCAATTGTGATGGAAGTGGGCATTTCCATTCGCAAATTGCAACAATGTTAAATATTTTCCTCAACACAACTGTTAAATGGTAAAAAAAAATTAATGGTGAATTTCCACGTTAGTCGCACTAAATTTTAAGTAAACTACTTATTGTTTTTTTTTACAATGAAAGGGCCCTGAGACCACAACCTCAAATCAAATTGCAGAAGAAATTATAAGGTTATAGATATTACTAGAGTAATCCATTTGAAAAGACAAATTACAACAATTAGATAGTGACCAATTACAAAGAGAATCAGACATTTTATTACATTCGCGATCCACCCATTTGACTTCGACTTTAGAGAAAGAATCAAGCATCTTACGAGCCTCCTTAATACAGTAGCAAAAAATAGTGATATAATTCTTGTGCTTACAAAATTGATTAACGATACAAGCACAATCCATTTCAGAGATAACCTTGTCAAGATTGAGTGACTGAGCAAGCCAAATACCTTCAAGAAAGGCATACGATTCCACCCACTCGGAGTTAACAATCCTGTTAATGAAAACCACTTTACCACTGAGAAGAAGGCCATCTGAATCTATAACGATAATTCCCAAGCCCATTCTATTCCCATTCATAGATGCATCAACATTTACTTTAATAACACCCACCTGTCGTTTTTCCTATTTGCAAGTTCTAGGAGCCCAAAGTAAGATCAGCTGAATATAGAAATTATGAATGCAAAAATCAACATTAAATTTGTGGTCACTTTCCCAAATCACGCGAGCATCCTCCTCCTTGCCCCTAAAAATTGCATTATTTCTGTAGTTCCAAATATTCGAAAGGGTAGTAATGAAGTCCTCGAAAGTTTTTTTGTCCAAGAGATGCATAGAGTCTTCAATCCAATCAATGCAAAACTCATATTTATTAATCAACAATCTATTATCAAAACCACTAGCAACAAGGACATCTTAAGCTTTAGGGTAATCTCTTAAAGCATGAATCATCGTTTCATCACCGTCTGTACACATCGAGCAAACCAGATCAACATTATGTTTAATAGTCGATATCTTAACGTTAGTGGGAAGCAATTCATAACTGATCCACCATGCCAAAAAAATTCAGGAAGGACTCTCATCTTCCAAATGAACTTCTAAAAGAACTAATACAAGCCAAACCCAATGCCTTTAAGTAGCAACCAAGAATATGTTGATTTGGCTGTGTAAAGTCCATGGACATTTTGGAACCAAACCATCCTACCCTTCGTCCTATGAGGTAAAATTGGGATGTCACAAATTCGGCTAGCCATAAAATCGCTGTACAGCTTACGCTCACGATCCATGTTCCAACCACCATAATGTGGTAACCAAAGAGCATGGACACAAACTCAGGAAGAGAATCGGTCAAGATATGTAAGGCATTTCCTTCAAGACCCTCAAAGCCTAATTTGTCATTGTCATGCCAAATTCTACAACCATCCCCCACATGCTAGCCAAGCCCCTTATCAAGAGCTCTTGTAGCCTCTAAAATGCTTGACCAAGTAAAGGAAGGTTTATCAATCTTTTTAGGATGGAATAAATCACCTTCAGGAAAATATTTCAAGCTAAGAACATAGAAGGAAAAAGTGTCCTTATGCGGGATGAGCCTCCATACTTGCTGACCAAGTAAGGCAAAGTTAAATAGCCGAAGGTCTCTGAATCCAGTTCCACCCATACTATTGATAAATAAAGATTATCCTAAATGAGCATAGCCCAACCACGTCCCTTCTCTTTGCTTGCCCACCACCAACGACGAATTTTTGAAGTCATCTCCTCTATCGTACCTCTAAGAGTAAGGAAAATAGACACAGCGTAAATAAGTAATGATTGTAGAATATATTTGATAAAAAATCTCTTCACCACTATAAGAAAGCAAGTGTTTAGACCAATTGTTAATCCTATTGGAAAAATGATCCAGAATATGCTTAAAAGCTCTCTTTTTTTCTTTCTAATAAACAAAAGAAGCCAAGATAATGATCCAAATTCACCACCACCTGCATCCCTAGCTTGTCACCAAAAAGTTGTTTTTGATACCTCGGCATATTGGGACCAAACCAAACCATTGATTTAGAAAGGTTAATTTTTTGCCCAGAGACCCTTTCGAAATTGTCTAAGGATCAACCTCCTTATTTTTTGTTCTTGATGAAGAGAAACACATCATCAGTGAAATAGCTCGATTTTATCTAAATCAGAATAGTGGTTTTGAAACCACAAATCTGAGGTCATAAAATTATTTTAATATTATTTTTGGTGTTTATAGCATGTAAATATGTATGTGTGAAAATTTCGTAAAATAATTTTAGCGTTTGAGTGCTTAATTTGATGAAAGGACTAAATTGCGTAAAATGAAAAAGTTGCAATCTAATTTTTTAAGTGTTTAATTGCTATGGTTTATTAAGCGTGAAGACCTTATGTTGTGAATAGACCATTTTATAGTGGGAATGGACTTAAATGGGCATATATTTGATGTTTATTAATGTTTTAAACAAAGGTCAAATTGGCAAATTAGTGATTAATTTATGTTTTAATAAAACAAAACATAAAGCCATCTTTATGTTCATCTTTTATGGCCGAATGAAGCAAAGAAGAAAGCTAAAATAGGGTTTGAAATTTTGGAACTTGCATAGCTTGATTGAGGTATGTTTTGAGCTCGATTTTTGATGATTTTTACGTTTTTGTGATCATTGCTTAGTAATCTAGCTAGCCTGTATCTTAATTTTTGAATTTTTATGATTTTGTGAAGTGCCATTGATGAAAGTTTAAGCTTTTGAATGATTGATGATGACATATGAAATCTTGATGATAATTTTAAAGTTTTGTTAAGTGATTTTAGCTAAAAATGCATTTTAGGGATTTAATTGTGAAAAGTGTAAATTGGGGGAATAAAATGTGAAATAAATGAAAGTTTTGGGCTGTTAGGGCTCCCTATGAAATTTGGCTAGCATGTAATTAGATTGAATTGTGTGAATTTTGTGTATTTTTGAAATAAGGACTAAATTGAATAAATGTGAAACTTTAGGGGCTAAAGTGTAAAAATGCTCAAATAGGTATTTTTGGATGAAATTGAATGAACAAGTGATTAAATGAGTTAATTTTGAATTTATATAGATCAAGAAAGAAAGAAATCGGATTTAGATCGGGGGAAATCAAAAGTTATTGAGTAATTGATCCGATTTGTCAAATTCGAGTACGAGGTAAGTTCGTATGTGATAATTTCATTATAATTGTATGTTATATGCTTTGGTATTGCATAAAATGTGATTATGAGATTACGGATAATGTTTGAATTGTGAATACGACTATACAGATGTGTTCGACGATGAAATCGACAAGTGAAACTTCCCGATTGAACCTTAGGAATAGTTAGGATGCTAATGACATGTCATTAGGTTAATGTATTGGCTTCGGGCCATGATATTGGCAATTCGGGTGCGAATAATACCTTGATTTGGCTACGGGCCATGGTATAGGTATTTAGAGAGGAGTTACCTTGATTTGGCTATATGTAAGTTGATGGTTATAATTTGCTTGTCGCCTTAGATCGTGAAATTTTTTGATTAATATGTGCATATAACATGTTTTCTATTGAATTGTAATGTTAATTCTTATAACTATATATTGGATCCTAAATGTACCATTGAGCCCTATTACTCAGTGTAGAGTTTGTTTTCTCCGTGCGCAAGTTTAGGTGATTTTTGAAGCCCCGAGATTTGAAGCCAGCATCCAGACTATCATTTCCAACCCAACAAATTTTGTATAAAGTGACTCATTTTGGTCTTTTAGGCATGTACCTAGGAACTTCAGGCTAAAAGTCTCAAATGCTATGTTACATATGATATGATCTTTTGTTAATGATTTGAACTTGTATTGAAATGAATTCTAGTTGGTATGGAATATATATGAATTGGTTGTATGAAAATGTATATATGTGATTTTAGTTCCCTTTTAACTTGTAAACAAGTTGATTTTGGAAGAAATAGATTGTCACGTTGCGATAATGAACTTTTGACGTTGCGACGAGAAACAAAGTAAGGTTCTTGTGGTGACACCGTTGCTTTGAAGTCGCGACAAGGAACCCCTGGCATTGTGATGTCAACCCAAAATTTTGGAATCCTTACAATTAGGTTCTTTTTTTACCTTGGGTTAACAAAAGAGCTTTCATAAACTCGTATAAGATTCGAAAATGATGATGTATCATGTTATACACATGTTTTAGTTATATTTGAATGTTTAACAATTTGTAATTTGATCGTGATTGCTCTGATAATGAATGTGGCACCTTATAACTCAGACCCGACGATCGAATTGAGTATCGGGGTGTTAAATCTCTAAAATACTTAGTACATTTCAAGTCTCTCAAATATATAAGACTTTTCGAGACTTGCTAGCATACCAAAGATTGACCATAATCCCTTCTTGACAACAACTAAAATAACTAAATAGAATATTATAATAATGACTAAAGTAAGTTAGGTTGTTGGAAGATAAGTTTTCAAGTTTTGTCTCAATCTAACATCCTTAATTCAAGGAATTTGGTACACTCGATCCGATCCGGTCCTTAGGATATGTTTCTCCAAGTGAATTGATATTCATTGATGGACTTGAATAATCCCACAATATAACACAACCTAAAAATTTGTTTCAATAAATTGACAACTTTCAAATATGGCAAGTTGCTTTCTTTGATGTAGTGGTGATGGAAGTGGGCATTTCCATTGGCAAATTGTAACGATATCAAATATTTTCCTTAACACCATCGTTAAATGGTAACAAAATTTTAATGGTGAATTTCCACGTTAGTCACGCTAAAATTTGTGTAAACTACCTATTAATCACTCTAAATAGGGGTCATTCCTATTTTCGTGACACCAAAATTTTTCACATAAATGAACCGTAAGTCTTCCATTACCATTTATTAGTGGAGTGACCAATTTGATAAATTTCTTTTTTGGGTGACTAAATTAACAAAATAAAAAAATTGGGGTGACCAAATTAGAGCGAGCCATATTTAGAGTGACTAACGATATAATTTACTCTAAAATTTTTGACATACAATAACGAGACATACAAATATAATAATTTAATTGATTTTAAGGTTTAAGCCTAATTTTGCTTGGGTTGGGGCTAATATTCACGTAAACTTTCCCAACAATAATGGCCTTAAGATTCAAACTCAATCCAAATTCTTAGGCAAAATGTCCAGGGCTACTTTTTCCAACCATTTGTTAGTATAATTTAATTGATGTATATGATATATAAGATTCACCCATGATTTATTAACCAATAAAGATTAATAATTATAAATAATAATGAGTAAAAATGGTTAATTATAAAATGTATAATTTTTTAATAAAAAATTAGTAGGAAAATGATTAAGTTAATTATAAATATACTATGATAGTCATAATTCTCGGAATAAAGTATACATAATTTTTTTAAAAATATAACTTACAAAATGACCTAATATGATCGCGTATAAGAAAGTATTGACATCGAAAACACTACGTGATATGTTTATTGGGAGGTTGTAACACCAATTTAAAATAATCGCTATCGAGAAAATTAGCAACTATCGAAAGCAAATCTTAATACAAAATGCAAGACAGAAAAAACTTAACATAAAACATAAGTCACTAGCTCTTAACATTGCAAGTAGACTAGCAGACTAGAAACCATGCCATAACCATCAGATCAGGCACATTATTAATAAAAACACACATTATTTAGAACAAAACATTCACAAGTTCTTATGATTGAAGAAATTTTATTCCTATATATTTAAATGAACTTGTGAAAATAAAATAAAGAATACATAGATTTTACGTGGAAACCCTTTCGGGAAAAAAAACCACAGGCATAGGAGAAAAAAATTCACAATGTCGAATTTAAATGATTACAAGAGGAATAGATTATTTCTATTTATAGGCTTGTAAAGCCATATTCTAGTAAGATTGAAACACCTTATTCTAATCAATATAAAATAGATGGAGTTTAATAAGGTTTAAAAAACCTTATTCTAAAATAAAATAAAAGAAGTATAGTTCTATATGGATTTTACTTTTATTTTATTTTACCACTATATTTTATTTAAATAAGGATTCGGGTCATTTAATTCTAACAATCTCCACCTTGACACGAATTCTCAATGAACAAGTTCTTCATCGCGAACTCTCAACGAACAAGTTCTCCACCTCTTCCATAAAACCCCTTAAGGGCTTAACTTCAACAATGAACACCAATCAAGTCTAAGCAATGCTCAAACTTGGTTATAGGAAGTGACCTAGTCATCATATCTGCAGGATTTTCATGAGTACTAATTTTGCTCACAACAATATCACCACAACCTATAATATCACGAACAAAATGATACCGAATATCAATGTGTTTTGTTCTCTCATGAAACATTTGATCTTTTGTAAGGAAGATTGCACTCTAACTGCCACAAAATACTGTACTAATTTGAAGGACTTCATTGAGTTTACTAAAGAGTCCCTTCAACCAAATAGCTTCTTTACAAGTCTAAGTAATCACCATGTACTCAGCTTCAGTGGTAGACAAAGCAACTGTAGTTTGCAAAGTTGCTTTCCAACTGATTGCACAACCTCTGATTATAAAGACATAACCTGTGAGAGATCTTCGTCTATCAAGGTCTCCAGCAAAATCAGCAACAACATACCCAATGACTCCATTTCTAGTTCTTCCAAACTGTAAGTAGACATCAGTAGTACCTCCTAAGTATCTTAAAATCTACTAAACTATTTTCCAGTGTTCTTTACTAAAATTCATCATGTATATGCTAACTGCATTGACTGCATATGATAAATATGGACGTGAACAAACCATAGCATACATGAGAGATCCCACTGCACTAGAGTATGGAACATGTGAATGTACTCAATCTCATCATCTGATTGTGGAGACAAAGCTGATGAAAGTCTAAAATGGGCTACTAAAGAAGTACTAACAGGCTTAGCACTCCGTATATTGAACCTGCACAGAACTTTCTCAATGTACCCCTTCTGACTTAGGTACAATTTACTTGTTTTTCTATCTCTGAGAATCTCTAGACCAAGTATCTTCTTTGCTGGTCCCAAATCTTTCATTTCAAATTCTTCACTTAGTTGGGCTTTAACCTTTCTTATCTCTCCTTTATCTTTTGCTGCTATCAACATGTTATCAACATAAAGAAGTAGATATATGAAAGAACCATCACTGTTTTTCTTAAAGTAAACACAATTGTCAAAACTATTTTTTTTGAAATCATGAGAAGTCATAAAGGAATCAAACCCTTGTACCACTGTCTTGGTGATTGTTTCAAACCGTAAAAGGACTTTTTCAGCAAGAAAACATAGTCCTCTTTTTCTGAGACTGTAAAACCCTCTGGTTGTTGCATGTAAATGTCCTCCTCATGTTCTTCATGCAAAAATGCAGTCTTTACATCTAACTACTCAAGCTCCAAGTCATGCATGGCCACAATACCAAGCAAAGCTCGAATCAAACAATGCTTCACAACTGGGGAGAACACATTTGTGAAGTCCACTCCTGGACTTTGAATGTAACCCTTTACAACAAGCCTTTCTTTATATCTAGGTTCTTCAACTCCTGGAGCCCGTTCTTTCTTTTTAAACACCCATTTACAACGAACAGCCTTTTTACCTTTAGAAAGTTTTACAAGATCTCATGTTTTGTTTTTGTGGAGTGATTTCATCTCCTCTTGCATAGCAAACATCCACTTTTCTGAGTCTTCACAGCTAACTGCCTCAGAATAATTAGATGGCTCTCGGTTTGTATCTATATCTTCTACCACATTTAAAGCATAAGCAACTAGATCAGCCTCAGCATACTTCTTTGGAGGTTTAATTTCTCTTCTAGTTCTGTTTTTGGCAATAGAGTGTTGTGGTGAAGAAGTAACTCTACTCTCAATTTTTGTACTGGCTTGAGAAGTCGACTCTGTATTAATCTGATGCTCCACCTACTTTTGATTTTCTTTATTGGAAGATTCTTTAAGAGATAAGTTAGGTAGCATAGCAGTTTCATCAAAAATGACATCTCTGCTAATCACAACTTTTCTATTTTCAGAACAACATAACTTATACCCTTTTACGCCGACTTTATAACCAAGAAAAACACATTTAATGGATCTCAGTTCCAATTTCCATTATCAACATGAGCATACGCAGGACACCTAAAGATCTTTAAATCAAAATAATTAGCAGGATTACCAGACCATACCTCTTGTGGAGTCTTTTTCTCAATGGCAAAGGATAGAGATCGATTGATCTAAAAAACATACAGTAGAGACTGCTTCTGCCCAAAACGACTTCAGTAAGTTGGCATTTGACAACATACATCGAACCTTCTCCATGATCGTTCTATTCATTCATTCTGCAATGCCGTTTTGCTGTGGAGTATGACGAACTGTCAAGTGTCTCACGATTTCTTCTGACTTGCAAAGTTTATTAAACTCATCAGAACAGAACTCTAAGCCATTGTCTGCGCAAAGGTATTTTATTTGTTTTCTCGTCTATATTTCAATCATAATTTTCCAAGACTTAAATATGGAAAACACATCGCATTTCTGCTTCAAAAATAACGTCCAAAATTTTTTGGAAAAATCATCAATAAAAGTTAGCATATAATTAGCTCCATCTCTCGATGGCACTCTGGATGGCCCCCACAGATTAGAATGAATATACTCCAATGTTCCTTTCATGTTATGAATTCTTCTGGTGAATCAAACTCTCTTTTGCTTCCCAAAAAAATAGTGCTCACAGAACTTCAGTTTGCAAATTCCTCGCCATCAAGAAGTCCTCTTCTGCTCAACTTTGTCATGCCATTCTCACTCATATGCCCTAGGCATATATGCCAAAGTTTAGTAATATCATCATTTGACAAGGAAGAGGAAGTGACAGCTACATTACCAATAATAGTAGAACCCTGTAAAACATATAACTTGGTAGTCTTTCTCAGCCCTTTCATCACAACAAGGGAACCTTTGGAAATCTTTAAAACTCCACTTTTAGCTGTGTATCTTTATCCTTTTGAATCAAGAGTACTAAATGAAATTAAATTTCTCTTCAATTTTGGAACATGTCATACGTCACTAAGTGTTCTAACAACTCCATCAAACATCTTAACTTTAATTGTTCCAACATCTGCGATTTTACATGAAGCATTAATTCCCATCAAAACAACGCCTTCAGACACTGTTTCGTAAGTTGTAAACCAATCCCGATTGGGACTCATGTTAAAGGTGCAACCTAAATCAAGTATCCACTCCTCACTCACTTTAGAATTTCCCCATCGCTATAGGCTTCTACAACATCAGCTTCACCAGAATTTTCTAGTTGTTTTCCTTTTTGATTCGCAGCCTCCCTTTTAATCTTATTCTGTAGCTTATAGCATTCAGATTTAATCTGCCCTTTTTTCTTACAAAAGTTACAATTTTTACCTCTATTTTTAGACTTCGATCTACCCTTAGATTTACCGTAAGGATTCCATTCCTATGTCCTTCCACGATCATCATCAGCATTCCAATCTTGTCTCACACGAACAATGAGACCCTCTCCCTGAGAGTCGAGTTTAACTACAAGATGCTTCATCTTATCATATGAGGTCAAAGAATCTTAAACCTCATCAACTGTAAGAGACTCACGGCTATATAAAATCGTGCCTTTAACGGTTGAATAAGACGGGGGCAACCAACAAGGTAGAATCAACCCTAGATCTTCCTTATCATACTGAACCTCCATGGCCTTCAAGTTTGAGAGAATTTCTTTAAACACTATTAAGTGTTCGTGTACAGACCCACCTTCCTCCAAACGATAAGCATAAAGATGCTGCTTCATATGCAACTTGCTTGTTAGAGTTTTTGACATACATATTTGTTCCAGCCTCTTCCATAATGCAGCGTTGGTCTTCTCCTTCATCACATCCTGCAAAATTTCATTGGACAAATGCAGATGTAATTGTGTTAACACCTTTTGATCCTTATGCTTCTTCTCTTCATCTGTTAATGTCGAAGGCATCTTATCTATCCCTAGCAGAGCATCTTCCAGATCCATCTGGCAAGAACTGCTTGCATCTTAATCTACCACAACGCAAATCTGGTGTTATGATCCATTAGTGGAATTTCATACTTCAAAGATGCCATTACCATGATCAAGATGAACTACTCGAAAGCTCGGATACCAATTTGTGAAAATAAAATGAAATAAAATAAAGAACACAGAGATTTTACATGGAAACCTTTTCAAGAAAAAAATCACGGGCAGAGGAGAAGAAAATTCACTATGTTCGAATTCAAATGATTACAAGAGGAATAGATTATGTCTATTTATAGGCTTGTAAAGTCATATTCTAGTAAGATTGAAACACTTTATTCTAATCAATATAAAAAGATGGAGTTTAATAAGGTTTAAAAAACCTTATTCTAAAATAAAATAAAAGAAGTGTAGTTCTATATGGATTTTACTTATATTTTATTTTACCACTGTATTTTATTTAAATAAGGATTCGGGTTATTTAATTCTAACGGAACTAATTGTTGTCCCACCAAAATTTGGATTGGAGATACGTAACAATATTCTTGTCCAACTAGAAGGCCTTAGTGAGAACATCAGGATTAATGGGAGGGTTAGAGCCAAATATTACATTTGCAATCGTGATAACTCCTGGATTTTGGCTGTTGAGACCAGCAAATGCAACTGCTTTGGTATTCCCGATATTGAATTGGAAGTGGATGAGACCAACAGGGAAAACAAACACATCACCAGGGTTTAAGACTTTGGTGATGAAGCAGTTATCTGTGTTGGATGTAACGAAATCAACATAAAGTGTGCCTTCCAAAACCACAAGGATCTCTGTTGTACGAGGGTGCATGTGAGGAGGGTTTAGGCCACCATATGGAGCATAGTCAATTCGGACTAGACATATGCTGAAAGTGTTCAGTCTCGATATTTGTGCCACATTGATAGGAGTCACAGTTGATCCAATCGGATTTGAGGTGTTTCTAGGGATATTAAGCCTTGAATAGAAGAAGTCTTCTGCATTGGCAAGCTTTGGGTCCTTACAGAACTTTCCATTTACAAACACAGCATGAAATAAAGTAAGGTTAGTCAATATCGTGAATCCATGCAAAAGTATGAATTCTTATAAAGGAATTGTTACTTCAGATAAAAGGCTCTAGCGTCTTGCATAATTATGGACTTAAAGATACTAGTCAACAAGAGAGTACTGAGAAAAATAGTGTACCACCATTCTTGGTGTCATTGATGGCTACACAGAAATCTTGCAGGGGGCTGGGATCAGAAGCTGAGGCTAATAAGGGATTGCAGGCCAAGATGGCAAAAGCTGCAACGAAAAGTTGAAGTCGTTTCATCATAATTGATGTGCAAGCATGAAACGTATGCTACCAATTGGGAGAGGGGTGGGAAATCCTGCATGGCAAACAGGTCTATATATAGGCATTAAAACAAAAGAACTCGTCCTGATTTGCCTTTCACCAAGTACGAGAAGACTAGGCGTTTGCCTTCACAATTAGTTATTTCTTATTAGGAGGTGAATCATTCTTCAACCACTACACTTTCTAGTTCTGTTCTCCTCGTACATCATTTCAATATATTTCATGGAATTGGTCTTAATTCACTCGCAGTTCTAAACATTTTCTTATCTAGGCTTTGACTTTTCCTTCTCAGACTAAAGTTGATGGGGAAAAGGAAGTGCTGAAAATACATTATTATCTTATAATTTGCTAGTGAGAAGAAAGTTTTCTTATAAAATACTTCTTTCAAATATATATATTGCATCAAATATGAACTCAAAAAAAAAAATTCCATCTAGCCTTAGGCAAACAAATATATATATATATAATTTTTTATTAGCTCTAGATACCAATTGTTGGTGTTGAGAGCAAAGAGAAACAAGTTTTGAACTAAAAGACTTGAGCAGGAAGGCTCGATGCTTGGTGAACAAACAAGCAGAATTCAAGAATGAAATTTAAAAACAATGAACAATGGAGAATATGGAAAGAAAATCTAATAATTTCATTCAAAAAGAAAACTTTAGCATTAAGCCTTTACATAAACAAGACATAGGTTGATCATTACAAGTCAAATTTACCTAAACATCTACCTAACTCCACTAAAAATACATTGAAACTTGTTAAACTAACTTGTTCATATAAACAAAGCTGATTTTCAACTCAATCACTACCTAAACACATCAAATACATCAACAACAAGTTGAAATCAAACTAAATTACATAACAACTACTTAGAGTAGCAAAATGAACAAAATGAAACAATTTCATCAGCTGCATCCGCTAGGCTCGAGCTGCATGGTCTGCTGCTTGCTGGTCTTAGTGTCACATGCTGGCCAACTTCAACAGACTTTTCCTTCTCAGACTAAAGTTGATGGGGAAAAGGAGGTGCTGAAAGTACATTATTATCTTATAATTTCCTAGTGACAAGAAAGTTTTCTTGTAAAATTTTCAAATATATATTGCATCAAATATGAACTCAAAAATAATTCCATCTGGCCTTAGGCAAACAAATATATATATGTAATTTTTATTCAGATAGTGGGGATAATTTAATTTAGATTTGGAGTTGCTGCAAGCAGCCGGTAGTTTTGTATGTAAAACTAAACTCGGTCATTCTTTTAGTTAGCATGATCAAGGAAATGCTATGGAGACAAAAACTTAAGCTTGATTAAAGGCTTCTGATTTCGTCTGTAATCAACATGTTATACGATCTCAGTTGACATAGTCTATTCTGGCATGTTCATTTGTTCTGACATCTGTGCTTATCACATCCACAACATTGTCAATTTCTTGCAAGTTCAATGAAGCATGCATGCAAGAGCGAAACTTTCCAAGTCTGTTGATCACTTCAATTACCCAAAACTGAGCTTTGAATTAATCACTGATCCAATTCGTTGCCAACTTTGTAATAAAATATTTTTTAAGCCTAATTAATGACTTGAATTTTTCCTAGTACAGAAAAGTAAACTTCAAGACTTTAGTTACCTCACAGACTTCGAATCATATTAGTTTGAGTGATCACACCGCTTTGTTTAATACAAGTTTATTGCTAGTCAGCAACGCCATGAACTAACAAGTACGATATGATGCAACAGCAAAGAGTTTGATATATTAAGAAAGTGGTAAATTTGGTGTAGGCTTATCCAATGTTGTCCAAAATCGAATATACAGACTTTACACAGTCAAAATCAAGTGATTAGGTATATGATATATTCCAATTCTGGATTAAATCAAAGTGATTAGGCATGTTTGGACTTCCTTTACAATTTTATCTAATTACATTAGCATTTTATATCTATTTGTAATTCCCTTTCTAATATTTAAATTTAAATATGTCAAAGGTTCTTGTACTCTTTCCAATTTTAAAATTTAGTCCCTATATTTTAAATTTCCGTGCTTTTTTATTTAAAAATTTTAGTCCCTTTTTTTAATTTTCCCGTTAAAGTTAACATTGTCAAAGGTAAAATAACTTTTTTAGACATCAATATTTACAATTTTTTTTGTCAATTTGGTTCTTATCCTTTAAAAGTACATAATTTTTTAAAAAAAATAATTTTTTTTCATATTCTTTGATTTTTAAATTTCTAGCTAGAACGATGGCTTACTATTGGCTAAAGGCAGTTAAGGAAGGGGATTTCGTTAATGAGTGGACTTGCAAGGATGACTCAATCATATGTGTCCAATGTTGTTGTTTGTTAAAGCAATTTCAATGTTCAGTGGGATCCCCATGTAAAAGGAGCTTAGAAGCTTAATGTTGACGATTCCACTTTCGAGAAACTAGGGACTTCAGGTTGAGGGGGTGTGTCGCATTATGATTGTGGGGCTCATAGGATTTCAAGATTCTAAAGATGCTAAAATTGTGACCGTTAAATGTCCCCTTAACTTAAACTGAAAAAGTAAGATAAAACTGGTCGTTGAATAAGATTGGAGAAGTGGCTTTCTCTATGGTGTTTTGAGTGGCTAATGAGATAGCTCATTCTTTGGTAAAAAGCAACATGCTTTAGGGCTGTCATGTTTTCTAGTTTCTAGTAGTGATGGAGTGGTTCTTTTATTGTTCATATAATCTATTATAATCTGGTTTATGTAATCCAATGTTGCTTTTTTAAGGTGTGTCGAACTACATTGTTTGATTTTCGTAGTAGGATATGATAATTAAGAAAATTACCTTTCAACGAAAAAATTGTATATTTAAAGGAAAAAAAAACATTACTTGCTTATGTTCCTATAGTCGAACTTCATGCAGGATTGACCTAACCTTGCATTCCAAATAGAAACTTCTTGCACCAATTAATGCTCATACTTGCTTATGTTCCTATAGTTGAATCAGCTAAGGAATGGTTGTCGCTAAAGTGCTCAACAATTTTAATTTCCTCTTAAGTGGCATACGGGTACATAATAAATATAGCTTAAAACACAAGAAAAGAACAAGTCAAATCATTAAGGAAACTATTTAAAAACATAAAAAATAAAAATAAAAAGTATATATAAGTTAAAAAATATATTTAAAAATAAAAGATAAAAAGATGTTTTAAAAACTATTTTAAAAACATAAGAAATGATAAAATTTAATGCTATTTAAACTAGACCAGATCGACTGGGTCAATAACTAGTTAGGGTATCGATCCGATGAGAGGTAAAAAATTAGTTGACCTGCAAATTAGTATGAATTGGTTAAATCGGGCTAAAAAATCAGCTGAACTCGTTTTTTATAAAAAAATTTATTTTTCAATAATTTATTTGCTTTGAATCGATTGGATTAGTTGTTCTGGAAATCAATTGCCTAGATCAATTAGAAATCAGTTCAAACCATTTTTTAGCTCAGTTCAAGCAGTCTATACCAATTTTAAGTCAACTGATTTTTTACGTCTTGTCGGCCTAATACCCAACCAGTTCCCACTCCGATCAGTCGGTCTAGTCCAATTTAGATAACATTAAATTTTAAATTTTTTATATTTAACATCATTTGAAAGAGTTTTTTTTTTGAATTTTTTATATTTAAAATGCATTGAATCTACAGTACTACCATAAAAAAATGAAAATGAAAATAAATTATTAATCAAACAAAAAAAAAGAGCAAGTAAAAATAGCAATAACGAAAACAATAAAGTTCACTACTTAAAAAAGAAGCTTACAGCAACATAAGCAAATAATTTTTATATTTAATCTTTCCAAAAAAACAAATTATTATTGTAGAAAAGGAAACAAATCAAAGATTATTGCAAACAAATTGTGAATTTGAATCCAAATTGAAATATATTTGGGCGCCCTAATTGTTAGCCCACCAGAATTTTGACTGAAGATTTTTCACCACGTTCTTGTCCAATTGGAAAGCCTTGACGAGAACATCGGGATTGATGGGTGGATTTGATCCAAACACTGCATTGGCTACGGTAATAACACCAGGATTCTGGCTACTCAAAGCAGCGAAGGCAACGGCATTGGTTTTCCCCACATTGAATTGAAAGTGAATGAGACCAATTGGGAAAACAAATACATCTCCAGGGTATAAGACCTTGGTAATGAGACGATTATCGGTGTTGGATGTCACGAAGCCAACGTAGAGTGTGCCCTCCACAACGACTAGTATTTCGGTGGCACGAGGGTGAGTATGAGGGGGGTTTAGGCACCATTTGGTGCGTAATCAATTCGAACCAATGAGATGCCAAGAGTGTTCAGCCCTGGTATTTGAGCAACATTAACTGGAGTAACAGTCGATCCACTGGATTTGATGTGTTTCTGGGGATGTTGAGCCCTGAATAGTAAAAGTCTTGTGCTTTAGCAAGCTTTGGGTCCTTGCAGAACTTCCCATTAACAAACACTGGAGTGGAGACGAGAAGAAGAATGTTACAATTTCATGTACCATGCCATGAAGAGTATTGAAGTAATGGTCAGCATGCAGCAACCAAGACCATCGAAGGCTCAACATGCAGAAGTTGCTGGTTGATCTAGTCAGCAAGCTGTTTATGTTTCATTTTGTAATTTTAAGTTAGTGTAATGTAACTTAGTTGCTTTATAACTATGTTAGGTTTATGCTTGATGTAATTTTGATGTTGATTGAGCTGATAAATCAGCTTTGTTTATTTGTTCAAGCTAGTTAGCACAAGTTACTATGTGTATTAGTGGTAGTAGGTGAAGTTTAGGTCAACCTACTGTTTTGTCAAGATTGTAAACTTGTTTATGTATTGGCTTTGTGCCATTTTGAAGTTTAAGGAATGAATTCAACAAGTTTTCATCCAATGCTCTCCATTTTTAGTTTTACTTAAAAAATCCATTTGAGTTTTCTGCTTTGTTTCTCCTACAAGTCACGAGACTTGCTAGACAAGCATATTGCTGAAGCTTGCTGCTGCTGCCTCTTGCTCCAACAATTGGTATCTAGAGCCGTATTCTTAGAGGACCTGTTGTAGCTCAACATCAAAACGATGGCATCATCAGGTTTTTCACCAGCTTCACCACCTGTCTTCAATGGAGAGGGCTTCAACATTTGGGCAGTTAAGATGAGGACTTACCTGCAGGCATTCGACCTATGGGAAGTTGTCAACTCAGATGCTGAGCCAGCACCTCTTCGAGCTAATCCAACAGTTGCTCAAATAAGGCAACACACTGATGAAAGAACAAAAAGGCACAAGGCCATGTCATGCATACAGAATTGTGTGACAGATGTGATCTTTATGAGGATCATGGCCTGTGAAACACCAAAGGAGGCTTGGGACAAGCTGAAAGAAGAATTTCAGGGGACTGAGAAAACAAGGCAACAACAGCTGCTCAACTTGAGAAGAGATTTCGAAAATCTCAAAATGAAAGAGGAAGAAACAGTTAAGCAGTACTCAGATCGGATTATGGCTGTTGTAAACAGCATAAGGCTCCTAGGAGAGCAATTCAGTGAAGCTAGAATGGTTGAGAAAGTCATGTCCACTCTACCAGAGAGGTATGAAGCTAAAATTTCATCCCTCGAAGACTCAAGGGACTTGACAACTATCTCCTTAACTGAGCTAATCAATGCCTTGTATGCACAAGAGCAAAGAAGAGCCAGCAGACAAGAGGAGCACCAGGAAGGGGCTTTTCAAGCCAAAGAAGCCTCGAGCATCAAAACTCATAAAGGCAAAAAGTTCTGGAAAAACAGGCCTAAGCCTGATGCTGCTAGGAGCAGTGACCAACTCTGCAGACATTGTAAAAGAGCTGGTCATCCAGAAGATAGATGCTGGTTTAGACCAGATGCAGTATGCCAACACTGCAAGAAAAAAGGCCATGCTGAAAAAGTTTGCAAGAATAGAAGCAAACCAAGACAGAATCAATTTCAGCAGCAAAAAGCAGAAGCTCGAGTAGCTGAAGAAAGCAGTGATCAAGAAGAACATGTTTTTGCTGTGTCATGTGCAGCAAATCAGAAAAAGGGTTCAAAGGGCTGGCTTCTAGACAGTGGGTGCACAAACCACATGTCACCAGATGCAACTATCTTCAAAACCCTGGACAGAACCTGCAAAACCAAAGTAAAAATTGGAAATGGTCAGTTAATCAATGCTGAAGGAAGAGGAGATGTGCTGATTCATACCTCTACAGGTGGCAAAATCATTTCAAATGTACTTTTTGTACCTGAAATCGATAGGAACCTTCTCAGTATAACTCAACTACTTGAGAAAGGTTACTTAGTTGTTTTCAAGGAGAAAGAATGTCAAATTTTTGATCCAAGTGGATCAAACCTTATAACAGTCACCATGACTGATAAATGTTTTGAAGTAGACTGGCCAAATGACTCACATTCAGCCTGCATAGCCTCCACTGATGACTCGAGACTCTGGCACCAGAGGCTTGGACATGCAAATTACAAATCCATAGCCCGCATGGTCAATGAAGGTCTGGCAGAAAATTTCATCGATTCAGTGAAGAATGATGAGCTTTGTGAGATATGTCAGCAAGGAAAATTGGCAAGATTGCCATTTCCAACAAGCACAACATGGAGAGCATCAGAGAAGCTCCAGCTTGTGCATACAGATGTGTGTGGACCAATGAAGACTGAGTCTTTCAAAGGAAGCAGGTACTTTATTTTATTTATTGATGACTTAACAAGATACTGCTGGATTTATTTTCTAAAACAGAAGTCAGAAGTTCCATCTGTGTTCCTGAAGTATAAAGCTGCTGTTGAAACTGAGTCTGGTTGCAAACTTAGAGCAATGAGGTCAGATAATGGAACTGAGTACACCTCAGCTCAGTTCCAAGCCTACTGTGAAGAAGCAGGTATCAAACACCAGTTGACTAATGTGTATACACCCCAACAGAATGGGGTCAGTGAAAGGAAAAACAGAAGCTTGATGAACATGGCAAGATGTCTTCTGTTTGAGAAGAATTTGCCCAAAACTCTGTGGGCTGAAGCTGTTAACACAGCAGTCTATCTCCAAAACAGGCTCCCAACCAAGGCTCTGGCTGAAAAGACTCCATTTGAAGCCTGGTTTGGGTTTAAGCCATCACTGGCTCATCTCAGAACCTTTGGTTGTCTGTGCTATACTCAAGTTCCAGCTGAGAAGAGAAGCAAGCTAGATAAAAGAGCTCAAGCAGGGATCTTGATCGGCTACAGCTTGGTTAAGAAGGGCTACAGAATCCTAGAACCTGCTACAAACAAGATATTGGTTAGCAGGGATGTTGTTTTCAATGAAAAAGGACACTGGAATTGGGAGAAGGCTGAACCAGAGGCAGTGGCTGAAGATCTCGCAGTGGACCAAGTTGAAAATGATGAAAACACACCTGAAATGGATGTAGATGATGTTCCAATCAGAGGCACTCGATCACTTGCTGATGTTTATGAAAGAGCACAAGTGGCTACTGTTGAACCAAGTTGCTTTGAAGAAGCAGAAAACCAGGAGGACTGGAAGCAAGCAATGATTGAAGAAATCAGAATGATTGAAAAGAATCAGACCTGGAGTCTGGTTGATAAACCAACAAACAGGAAGATTATTGGTGTCAAATGGGTTTATCGAGTAAAGAACAATGCTGATGGTAGCCTAAACAAGTTAAAGGCTAGATTGGTTGTGAAAGGTTTCAGTCAAAGGTATGGGTCAGACTACCTGGAAACCTTTGCACCAGTGGCCAGGCTAGACACTATCAGACTGCTAGTTGCCTTAGCAGCACAAAAACAGTGGCTGATACACCAACTTGATGTAAAATCAGCATTTCTGAATGGATTCCTTGAAGAGGAGATTTATGTGGAGCAACCTCAAGGTTTCAAGGTGTCTGGCAAGGAAGAAATGGTGTACAAGCTCAACAAAGCCTTGTATGGCTTGAAACAGGCTCCAAGGGCCTGGTATAGCAGAATAGATGGCTATCTGACCAGTCAAGGATTTGAAAGAAGTCTTAGCGAGCCAACTCTGTATGTTAAATCAACTAGTGCTGAAACTCAGCTCATTGTCTCAATATATGTCGATGACCTACTGGTGACAGGAGGAGATCATGAGATGCTAAGCAGTTTTAAAGTCAAAATGCAACAGCACTTTGAAATGTCAGACTTGGGATTAATGTCTTACTTCTTAGGCATGGAAGTAACTCAAGCTAAGAATGGGATTTGGCTAAGTCAAAAGACCTTTGCTATGAAGGTTCTCAACAAATTCTCAATGGAGAATTGCAAAGCAACCAGCACACCAGTTGCTGTTGGAGAAAAACTCTCGAGCCAAGACAAGCATGAAAAGGTTTGTGAAACAACCTATCGAAGTCTAGTTGGATGTTTGTTATATTTGACTGCTACTAGACCTGATATAATGTATGCTGTGAGTCTACTCTCGAGGTTTATGCATTGTTCAAATGAAAGTCATTTTAGAGCTGCAAAAAGGGTTCTAAGATACATCAAAGGAACCTTGTCCTATGGAATGCAGTTTACCAAGGCTGAGAACTTGAAGCTAGTTGGATATTGTGACAGTGATTGGGCTGGTTCCTTGGATGACATGAAGAGCACTACAGGTTATGCATTCAACATAGGCTCTGCTATGATTTGCTGGAGCTCAAAGAAGCAGGAAGTAGTGGCTCAGTCGACTGCAGAAGCAGAATATGTAGCTGCTGCTGCAGCAGTCAATCAAGCCATATGGCTTAGAAAAATTTTGAAAGATATCAATCATGAGCAAAAGGAAGCAACTGAGATAATGTGTGACAACCAATCAGCAGTTGCTATTGCTAAGAATCCTGTTTTTCATGGAAGGACCAAGCACTTCAACATCAAACTTCATGCAGTTCGAGAAATGGAACAAGCTCATGTTGTTAAGCTGATACATTGCAGTTCTGAAGAGCAAATTGCTGATATTTTAACAAAAGCACTAAGTGTTTCCAAGTTTCAACATCTGAGAGCTAATATGGGAGTTTGCAACATGCTAACCAAGGAGGAGTATTGAAGTAATGGTCAGCATGCAGCAACCAAGACCATCGAAGGCTCAACATGCAGAAGTTGCTGGTTGATCTAGTCAGCAAGCTGTTTATGTTTCATTTTGTAATTTTAAGTTAGTGTAATGTAACTTAGTTGCTTTATAACTATGTTAGGTTTATGCTTGATGTAATTTTGATGTTGATTGAGCTGATAAATCAGCTTTGTTTATTTGTTCAAGCTAGTTAGCACAAGTTACTATGTGTATTAGTGGTAGTAGGTGAAGTTTAGGTCAACCTACTGTTTTGTAAGATTGTAAACTTGTTTATGTATTGGCTTTGTGCCATTTTGAAGTTTAAGGAATGAATTCAACAAGTTTTCATCCAATGCTCTCCATTTTTAGTTTTACTTAAAAATCCATTTGAGTTTTCTGCTTTGTTTCTCCTACAAGTCACGAGACTTGCTAGACAAGCATATTGCTGAAGCTTGCTGCTGCTGCCTCTTGCTCCAACAAAGAGGTTGTAGAATGTTTTATTTGAAGGTCAAGTTTAAGAAGAAGAGATAAAAACAAAACTTACCAGCATCCTTGGGGTCATTGATGGCTACGCAGAAATCTTGGAGAGGACTAGGATCAGATGCATAGGCAAATGGTGAAGCCAGAGCCAAGAGATAAAAGATTAGGATGAAATGGGCAGTTTTCATTGTGATAAATGGAATTTTGATTGCTTTGGAGAGGATGAGGAACTCTGCTGCAGAACATGACTATTTATACATTACAGTCTTTGAGCTAGTCTATGTTTTTCCATTTCTGATGAATTGTTCTTCAACTACTACCCTTGTCTCTTCCCACTTCCAATGCTTACATCAGTATCATTGTCATGGAAGTAGTCAAATCTGTAATTAAATTTTCTCTTTTGTATTACTTAATACAACTTGGTCCATTCGAACGTTGACTTTAGGAGATATCCAAGGTTGCTAAGGCGGCGGGCAGGCAACCCTGTTCATGCAAGATACAATGAAAATAATGTTAACAATAATCCAAGTTGGAAACATTTTGCCATTTGGCAGTGTTTAAACATAAAGTGCCAGCAGCTGGGCTTGGTTAAAGTGTGAAAGAGACTGCCATTGTGGGTTGAGGGAGATTAACTATTGAAACCTTTGACATGATCTTTTTCCCTCATTATCATCTCCTTTTGCAATTAGTGATCTCAATTTTATTTTATTTTTAAAAAAAATTAGAGAAACTGTTTTTCCAGGCCGGCTTATTAACCAGCTTCAACATCTATTAATTAATTCAAATAAAATTGCTTGATTACGTAAGAAGTATTTGCAAGAAAAGCGCCTTGGAGTGATTCAATACTTGTGGTTTTATATCTCTCTGAATATACACGTGCATGGACATCTTCATGAAAGCCCGGTTGCATTAAATGTAATCTGCATATAGTTTTCACCGTTCTATGGATATATAGGAGCACTGCAACTTTGAAATACTGCTAGAGGCTAATCAATTGTGTATATATATTATATATTTATATATATATATACACATTCAAAGTCAGTAGAGTAGTTAAGACGACATTGGGTATGTAAAAACGACCAGTTCGACGAGGTTGAAGGTGTAGAGTAGTTGAAGAATGATTCCTTCAGATCTCTTTAAAAACCAGTAATCACTTCAGACTTGGCAAACCTCTTTTTTTTTATTTTCCTTTTTAAAATGGAATTGTTAAAGAAATAAAATGACAATGGACATGTTCAGTGACTACTATCTATAAATGGACATGCTTTGAAACCAGATTTCTCACCCCTCATAAAGCAACAAATCCTAGAAGCTCAATTTGATCAGGTTCAGGACTGTTGCTTACAACAATGAAAGGTGTTCAATACCTTGTAGCATTTGTCCTCTTGGCTTTGGCTTCCAAACTTGTCTCAGCTTCAGATCCCGGCCCTCTTCAGGATTTCTGTGTAGCAATTAATGATACTAAAGACGGTGGTGTGTTCTTATAATTCTTTGAAATTTCATCTTTGCGATATATTCGCTTTAACTCTGAAAAGTGGAGAAATATAGCAAGTTGTTGGGTTTTTCACACAGGAAAAAAATAGATCTAATTTACCCGGGTAAAATATGAAGCTTTTGTTGAAATTAGAGCAACAAAGCAATATTTTCGGATAAAGTATGAAGTAAGTTTTAGATTCAAAGAAAAAGAGAGTTGCCAGAAAAGCAACAAACAGAAGCAAAAAGGAATGAGAAATTGAGAGAACAAGAATATGATCAGTTCATTTCATTGATTCATCAAATATATGATATACATAGAGAGCTTACAACAATATTTTTAACTTGTTGAAGTGAACAAACATTAAATTCATCCTAATGATAACCTAGGACCTGTCTAAAACTGGAAAGTACTTGACAACTTTATCCAGTCAAAAAGTTTCTGTCAAATCATATACAGGTCGTCTGTTACAACAAAACGTACTTCATCCAGATAACATACGTACATTTGTAGTTGTTGTATTTCATCCAGGTAATATACATACTGCTGTTTGTTGCCACCTTTAACACTCCTCCTTGGCTACAAAACAGCAGACTCCAATTTGCTTCTTCAAATACTCGAACCTAGTGGCAGCTAACGGCTTGGTCAAAATGTCTGCCAATTGAACTTCTGAGCAGCAATGGACCAAGTTGATCTCCTTTGACAACTCTGCCTCCCTCACAAAATGGTATTTGATCTTGAAATGCTTAGTTTTGCCATGAAACACAAGGTTCTTGGCAATTGCAACAGCTGACTGATTGTCAACTTTTATCTCTGTTGCTTCAACTTGCTCTTCATTCAAGTCATACAAAAGTTTCCTAAGCCAAATGGCTTGATCAACAGCCCCAGCAGCTGCAATATACTCTGCTTCAGCTGTTGATTGAGCAACAGTTTGTTGCTTCTTTGAGCTCTAGCTAAAAACTCCTGATCCTAGAGTGAAGAAGTATCCCGATGTACTCTTCATATCATCAACTGAGCCAGCTTAATCACTGTCTGAATAACCGACCAGCTTCAGTTCCTCAGCTCTCTCAAACTTCACACCATAGCCTAAGGTGCCTTTAACATACCTTAGGACTCTTTTAGTAGCTTTAAAATGTACAACATTGCAGCAGTGCATGAATCTCGATAGAAGGCTAACAGCATACAAGATGTCTGGCCTTATTGCTGTCAAGTAGAGTAGACAACCAACCAAACTTCTATACTCCTTTTCATCTACTCGATCATGCTTACTGGTGCTTGAGAGTTTCTCTCCTAGTGCAACAGGAGTGCTCACAGGCTTGCATTTTAACATGCTGAATTTACTTAAAACTTTCTGTGCAAATGCTTGCTGGCTTATGAAAATGTCATGCTCATTCTGATTAACTTCCATACCAAGGAAGTAGGTCATCAAACCTAAATCAGTCATCTCAAACACATCTAGCATTTGTTTCTTGAAATCTTCAATCAGCTCACCCTTGCAACCAGTTACTAATAAGTCGTCCACATAAAGTGAGACTATCAACAAGGTTTCCTTTTCAGCCTTCTTCACATAGAGTGTAGGCTCACTTATACTCTTCTCAAATCCAAGATTTGACAAGTATGCATCAATCCTGTCATACCAGGCCCTTGGAGCCTATTTTAGGCCATACAAAGCCTTCTTGAGCTTGTAAACCTTGTGTTCTTCACCAGCAACCTTAAATCCTTCAGGCTGTTCTATGAAGATTTCTTCCTTGAGAAATCCATTTAGAAATGCTGACTTTACATCCAATTGATGCACCTTCCACTGTTTTTGAGCAGCTAAGGCAAACAACAACCTTATGGTGTCTAACCTTGCAACAGGTGCAAAGGTTTCAACATAATCAACACCTTGCTGCTGACTGTACCCCTTCACAACTAGTCTGGCCTTATGCTTGTTCAGAGATCCATCTGCATTGTTCTTGGTCCTGAACACCCATTTGACACCTATTATCTTTCTATTTACTGGCTTATCAACCAGCTCCCATGTGTCATTTTTATGGATCATCTCCATTTCAGCTTCCATGGCCTTCTTCTAGCCTTCTTCCAGCATTCTTCTTTAGCAGCCTCTTCAAAATTTGAAGGTTCAACTATTGCAACATTACATCTTTGATAGATGTCTGCAATAGTCCTTGTCCCTCTCACAGGTGCTTTATCAAAATTATCATCAACTAGCCCTTCTTCAGCTAGTTCCAAACTATTTTCCAGCTGATCTTCATCAGTCAACCTTGTATTAGCATTATTCCAGCTCCATACTCTGCCTTCATCAAACCTCACATCCATACTCACCAAAATCTTCTTAGTTGAGGGATCATACACCCTGTAGCCCTTTTGATGCTGCTGTAGCCAAAAAATATTCCAAGAGCAACCCTTCTCTCGAGCTTGGTTCTCCTCTCAGCTGGAATAAGGGCATAGGAAACACAACCAAACACTTTTCGGTGTGAAACAGAAGGTTTGATTCCATGCCAGGCTTCAAAAGGAGTCTTTTCCTTCACAACAACGGTTGGCAACTTGTTGAGTAGGCACACTGAGGTATTGACAGCCTCAGCCCAAAACTTGGTTGGCAGCTTGCTCTCAAACAGCAAACATCTAGCCATATCAAGTACTGTTCGATTCTTCCTCTTACATACTCCATTTTACTGAGGAGTATAGACTGTTGTTAGCTGATGGTAAATCCCAGCTTGTTCACACAACTTCTGGAACCTTTCAGACAGATACTCAATGCTATTATCTGTTCTCAAGGCCTTAATCTAGCAACCAGATTGATTTTCAGCCAATGCCTTAAATTTGTTGAAGGCTTCAAACACTTTAGATTTTTGATTCAAGAAATAAACCCAGCAAAACCTGGTCAGATCATCTATAAACAGCACAAAGTACTTACTGTCATTTAAGGAAGAGGTCTTCATTGGTCCACAGACATCAAAATGGACTAAATCAAGTTTTTCTCGAGCCCTCTATGCCACATTAGCAGGAAAAGGTAACCTGGTTTGCTTGCTAAGCTGGCAAACCTCACAGATAATGTCTTTGGCATCAACTTTCGACATGTCTTCAACTAAGTTCAACTTGTGCAACTGATCAAGTGACTTGTAATTAACATGTCCTAATCTCCTGTGCCATAGACCAGCATCATCAACAAGGCTGGTGTGAGCCTTCTTCTCAAGTTGATTGACATCAAGCATAAAACACCTATCTATCATTGCTACTGTGACCAACTCCTGACCATAAGAGTCTTCAACAATGCATGAACCATTCTTAAAAGTAAGTGAGTAACCTTTTTCTACAAGCTGAACAACACTAAGTAGATTCTGATCTATGTCAAGCACAAAAAAGTACATCAGAAATCACTTTGTTACCTGACTTTGTGTTGATCACCACATTGCCCTTGCTTTTGGCTTCAATCAGGTTCCCATTGCCAATCCTGATCTTTAAGGCAAAACTTCTGTCGAGCTCCTTGAACAGTTTTTCATCAGCTGCCATGTGGTGTGTGCAACCACTATCCACTAGCCAGTCACAACTGACCTTACTCGAGGTTACAAAACAGGAGGCTGTAAAAACATGCTCCTTCTGAGCTTGAAGATCCTCAGCAGCCTTAGCTTGCATTTGTTGCTGAGCTTGTGCCTTCCCTCTGTTTTTGCATACCCTCTCAACATGTCCCAGCTGTTTGCAACTCCTGCATTGAACATCTGGTCCATGCCAGCAGTTCTTCTCCAAATGTCAAGTTTTCTTGCAGTGAATGCATGGTGGAAATCTAGTTTTCCCTGCATCTCTCATTGATTTCTCCCTTCTATTGACCTAATGTTTCTTCCCTTTTTGACTAGAACCTAAACTTTCCTTGGCCTTTTCTTGGAAAGCTCCTTCAGAATGCTCTTCCTGCCTATTGGCCCTCCTTTGCTCAAGTGCATATAGGGAAATTACCATCTCAGACAGTGAGATGGCTGATAAATCACTCGAGTCCTCCAATGAAGAGATCTTTGACTCAAACTTCTCTGGGAAAGTTGTAATGACCTTTTCAACAACTCTGCTCTCACCGAAATCATCACCAAGGAGCCTAATGTTGTTGACTATGGCCATTATTCTGTCAGAGTACTGCTTAATGGTCCCTGATTCTCTCATCTTCAAATTCTCAAAATCCCTTCTAAGCTTTATCAACTGTTGCTGTCTTGTTTTGTCTGACCCCATAAACCCCTCCTTAGCTTCTCCCATGCTTTCTTTGGTAAGTCACATGCCATTATCCTAGTAAAAATCACATCGGATTCTCCATTTTGCAAGCAAGCCATTACTTTATGCTTCTTGGCACAATCTTCACTATGTTGTCTTATCTATGCAATGGTGGGATTGGCCCTCAATGGTGGTGGTTCAGCATCATTCTCTACAACATTCCACAAATCATGTGCTTGAAGGTACGTTTTCATCTTAACTTCCCAAATGTGGTAGTTCTCTCCAGCAAACACAGGTGGTGGTGGTGTAAAGCTCATCTTTGCAGCAAACAAATAGACCAACAAAAAAAAATAGCTTCTGCTTCTTTTCTTTCAAACACAACCAAGGTCCTTAAAGACTTAGGCTCTTGATACCATTTGTTGGGTTTTTCACACAGGAAGAAAAATAGATCTAATTTACCAGGGTAAAATATGAAGCTTTTGTTGAAATCAGAGCAACAAAGCAATAATTCCGGATAAAGTATGAAGTAAGTTTTAGATTCAAAGAAAAAGAGAGTTGCCAGAAAAGCAACAAATAGAAGCAAAAAGGAATGAGAAATTGAGAGAACAAGAATATGATTAGTTCATTTCATTGATTTATCAAATATATGATATACATAGAGAGCTTGCAACAATATTTTTAACTTGTTGAAGTGAACAAACATTAAATTCATCCTAATGATAGCCTAGGACCTGTCTAAAACTGGAAAGTACTTGACCAACTTTATCCTGTCAAAAAGTTTTTGTCAAATCATATACAGGTCGTCTGTTACAACAAAACATACTTCATCCGGATAACATACGTACATTTGTAGTTATTGTATTTCATCCGGGTAATATACATCTTGCTGTTTGTTGCCACCTTTAACACAAGTACAAGTATTGGAAAAGTGTCCAAGTAGTAAACCCTTTTCTTTCCATTTATGCAGTTTTCGTTAATGGCAATTCTGCAAAGACCCCAAGCTTGCAACCGCAGAAGACTTCTTCCTGCCTGGCCTCAACATTCTTGGAAATACATCAAACCAAGTAGGATCAATGGTCACTCCAGCCAATGTTCAATAAATACCTAAACACTCTCGGCATATCTCTTGTTCGAATTGACTATGCACCTTACTGTGGCCTAAACCCTCCTCACATTCACCCTCGTGCCACTGAAATTCTAGTCGTTGTAGAGGGCACACTATCCATTGGCTTTGTCATATCGAACACGGATAACCGTCTCTTTACCAAAGTCCTTTACCCCGGAGATGTATTCATTTTCCCCGAAGGTATGATTCACTTCCAGTTCAACATAGGGAGTACGAATGCGGTTGCCTTTTCTGCTCTCAATAGCCAAAGCCCAAGGGTTATCACCATCGCAAATGCAGTGTTTGGCTCTGACCCGACCATCAATCCTGATGTTCTTGCCAAGGCCTTCCAACTGGATCAAAATATCGTTAAACAACTTCAGTCCCGGTTTTGGTGGGACAACAACTAGGGGATACTTCTAAACCCCATGAACCTTACTTAGTAGCTAATTGTTTGGATGATGTTTAACTTGTTTTTCACGTTGAATTTAGTTGAAAGAAAAATAAAAAAGATAAAAGAAGTTTCTCATGTACCTTACCTTATTGTAACCAGTCGTAATATTATTTTCATCATACCATATGGAGTCTTGCAATTACAATTTATTTTTAGTTTGAAGTTTGGATTTTAGACCTTCGTTTAGGGATATGAATGAATCACTATGATTGAATTCTTATATTAATTTTTTGTTGTTTTTTTTCCAACTACTGTTTAGAAACAAAATTCAAGAATCATCTATACACCCTTCAAAATTATATAAACCCTTTGTAATTTCTCTGGCTTTTCCCTCTCCCCTCAAATTATATATAAATGTATGTATTAGAGATAGTGAATGAAATCTTTATTCTTATTTTTTTTTTTAAAATTTAGTTGTTTGTAGACACTCAATTTTGCCCGGGCCTAGAAATAAGTCCAAAAACAAAAATAATAAACCCCCAAAAAAAACCGAAGTCCAAGTTCAGTCCAGAATTACAAATATAATTTGGCCCGATCGGAATGACCCATTGCTTGAAAAGATTTAAGGTCCATCTACAAGCTTGACTCATATGGAAATATAATCTTCAATGATATGCAATCTTAGATATGATACAATCTTAGTTATGATATGCAATCTTAGAAGATATAATTTTGTAATCTTGGAGATTTAATTTGTAGATACCTTTTAATCTTAACTGTTGATGTAATTGATCTGTACCGTTGGATTTGAGGAGGTTCAACTATAAATAGAGGCATATCCCTTCATTGTAAACACACTGGAGTTTTAGGAAACAATAAAAATTTTTGAGAGCTTTCACTCAAATTTCTTTCCCTCTTACGTTCTTATTTTCTACGGTTTGTTCTTATTTTATTCTTTGTTCATCTTCGTTTTTCAACCCTTTTTATTTTGATTTAATCCATGTTTCCTGGATTTTTTTATATATTTTAATTTTTTAATAATTTTAGTATCATATCAAACTCTTTCATTTTTCAAAAATTTTTTTAGTATTACTCTTAGTAAATTATTTTTTAAAATTTACTCAAATCATTATTTTAAAAAAATATATTTCATTTAATTGTCATATTTTATCCAAATTTTTTTCTAAAATGAAGCAATGTTTTTCGTATTTAGGAATTTGGGAAATAGTGCCCTAACATGCTGGGTTGCGATTTCCCGTTTGTCTAAATGCCTAAAGTATCCTTCTAAATAGATTTTGTAAATCAAGAGATGATTTCAGTTATGAGAGTTTAAAAATACCGTGTCCTATCACGCTGGATGTGATGTTTGTATTCTTTTGGAGATAAGGAATCTAGATTTTTCAACTTAAATAATTCCGGTTTTAAAAAAGGGATCCTATTTTTAAATCCTTTCAAAATTTTGACATTAAGACAGAAAACTATTCAATTTGGTACCAATTTTGGGCATTGCGAGTGTGCTAATCCTTCCTCATACGTAACCGACTCCCGAACCTATTTTCTTAATTTTCATAGACCAAAACGTTTTATAAGGTGATCCAATCACACCTAAAAAGGTTGTTGGCAACTCCCATTTTCGTTTTTCAAAAGTCGATCCCCATTTTTCAAACATCCCTTTAAAAAAAGGTTTCGATAGCTTGGCGACTCCACTGGGGCCTTAAGAGAGTCAAGCCAAGAAATTGAGTATTTTCTGTCTTAATGTCGGAAGTTTGGAAAATTTAAAATTGGATCCTTTTTACACGTGTTTGCTACATATGTTTGTTACCTTATTGCTATACATTGCATTTGCATGACCGTTGTGGTCACACCCTTAAGTGGGAGTGAGAAGCTACGCTTTCGTAAGGTTTTCACCTTCGTATGAGCTAGTGGATTGCTTTCGGAATACTGTACCTATGTCTTTGTGAGATTTTCATTTTCGTATGGCCATAGGGAAATGTGTCCTCCTGAACTGACTTGGTCTATATGAGCCTATAATGGGTGAAGGCCAAGGAATCTGCTAGTTCAGGTACCCTGGCTTTAGAGCTAAAACTCATATAGTAAACTTTAAAGAGTTTAGGAAAGATAGTGATAGCCTTTAGTAAGCTATCATTGTAAGTACTTGTTTATCATTTTTTTATTGTACTGACCTATTTTTATTTTGCTGTCATTGCATGTCATTTGGCATTTAAAGGTGTCGATTCACGGCTCGATTTCTAGATTAGAAAGTTTTGCAATGAGGAATGAATACCTTGATAGAGTGGAGGACAATGCTTCTGTCTGTACCTAGTCAGAGAAAACCCAGTTAGAGAAAGGAGATAGTGTCACCGAGGGGTATACGTCAGAGTTATGGGACTGCACCCATATTAATTCGACACAGAATGAGTTTCAGGAGCTGAGAAACATTTGGGCCCAATGGGATGACGAGGCTAAGCAGCTTTTCTATCAAAATTATGGATACCTTCCCTATTTGCTAGACGTCAAAGTAGATAGGCACTTGTTTCGAGCTATGGTACAGTTTCGGAATGCTGCTTATAGTTGCTTTACATTTGGTGATGTTGATCTTGCACCTACTTTGGAGGAGTATACGACTTTACTACGTTGCCCGAGGATTTAGGGTCACAAGGCTTATGTTAGGCCTGCTAGTCTTCCAACTTTTGCAAAGAAGTTGGTGATGATTACTGGGATGAGTGAGCAGTGGGCTGTAGCTCGTATACAGCAAAAGGGTGATAGTAAGTACGTTCCATGGGCCATTTTGAAGGATTTTATATCGACACATCAAGATGTAAAGAAAAGGGTCGACGTCCTGGCTTTGAGTATTTACGGCATGGTGATTTTCCTAAAGGCGTTGGGACACATAGATGAGGCAGTTACGGATTTGTTCGATCGCGTTGGTAAGTAGAATACACCGGGACCAGCAATCTTAGCTGAGACATTTAGATCTTTGAGTGCATGTCGGAAAGTCAGCGAAGCTAGATTCATTGGATGTGCACAGTTGCTGTTGGTTTGGATCCACAGTCATTTTTGGAAGCTTGATAAGGTTCCTTGCCGAGTATTCTTTGAGGGTTATTCACCCTTAAAAGAAGCAATAGACATGCCGAGGAGAGATGACATTTCAGAGGAGAGGTGGATAGACATTCTTCAGAATCTTCGAGAGGAAGATGTTATGTCGAAGGCTCCTTAGTTGGTTCCCAGTGAAGTCATTTACCGCTGTGGCAGTTTTGATTGGGTCCCTTTGCCAGGAATTTGGAGAGTTGTTGGATATGCACCATTGCTTATTCTAAGGCAATATAGAGTGAGGCAGTTCATACCGGTTACACAGGGTCTACCTCAAAGTGATTTCACTTATAAAGGAGATCACTATAAGAAGAAGATGCCAGAAATTTTTTAGGCTTGGAAGAAGCCTTTTTGTATGAAGATCTTGACCGAAGGCTCGACGTCAATCCTTGAGTATAAAGGGTGGTTTAATAGGAGAGTTAATGATAATGTCCCTAGGCCAATTTTGGGAGTGGCTCGATCATTAGAGGAGAGCTTACGAGTGATTCCATCAGAGTTAGAGGTTATGAAGCAAGAGTTCGAGAGAAAGAATTCGGAGATTGAAAAGAGGATTGAGAAGCTCGAAGAGGAAAAATGTGCTTAAGTCTCGACGTCGATGTTCAAAAGATGGAAGTCGAGTAGGTGAAAAAGGAAAAAAGAAAGATCGAGGAAACTCGAGATAATTTAAAGACGCACTACAAAAAGGCCCAGGTAACATTGAAAAGGGTCAGATTAGAGAGATCTCCAGAGCAGTGGCAGTAAGAGATTCAGGAAGAAAGAGCCAAAGCCGGGTATTGGAGAAGAAGTTCCAAGAGATGCAGTCGCGTAATCAGGCCCTAGACAAGGAAAATCAAGGATTAAAAACTAAGGTGGCTGAACTTGGACGATCTCTTCCTCATCATCGAAGTCGTAACCTTGCAATCGAGTTACAGGCAAGCTTGAATAAGATCAAGGAAATGAAGCACAATATTGGAAGGTTGGAAGCAGCACTACAGGGCTGTGAGCTACAGATTGAGCAGCTCGAGGCAAGAGAAGAACAGTGGAAGGGAGAACTTCACCATCTTCAGAATCAAGTTGGAAATAGGGATTATTTCATGGGAGAAGCCTTAGTTTAGATTCGAGAGGTTGCTGAACACTTGCAGGATTTGGCAGTACAAGCTAGAACACTGAGTATAATGTATGAGTCATCGTCAGACAGAGGACGAGAGTTAACATTGTTATTAGATAGGGTTAAGACTCTAGGCCTACGGGCGAAAGCGTATTTGTAATCTGTTTTATGAAAAGATTTTTGTTCCTTAATTAACATTTTCTAAAATGAAATTGAATCAGAATCGAAACTTTTTGCATTCATTTGCATTTCATAGCATCTCATTGTATCATATGCATTCAAGTTTATAAAAGACCATAATTAGTTAAAATTAATAGGGAGAAAGAGAGTAAGAGAAAGAAAATCTGGAAGCAACACATCACTACGAAACTCATTCTGTGTCAAATTAATACGGGTGAAGTCCCATAACTCTGACGTATATCCCTCGGTGACATTATCTCCTTTCTCTAACTGGGTTTTCTCTGACCAGGTACAGGTAGAAGCATTGTCCTCCACTCTATCAAGGTATTCATTCCTCATTACAAAACTTTCTAATCTAGAAATTGAGCCGTGAAACGACACCTTTAAATGCCAAATGACGTGCAATGACAGCAAAATAAAAATAGGTCAGTATCATAAAAAAATGATAAACAAGTACTTACAAGGGTAGCGTACTAAAGGCTATCACTATCTTTCCTAAACTCTTTAAAGTTCACTATATGAGTTTTAGCTCTAAAGCCAGGGCACCTGAACTAGTAGATTCCTTGGTCTTCACCCATTATAGGCTCATATAGACCAAGTTCAGTTCAGGGGGACACATTTCCCTATGGCCATACGGAGATGAAAATCTCACGAAGACATAGGTACAGTATGCCGAAAACAATCCACTAGCTCATACGAAGGTGAAAACTTTACGAAAGCGTAGCTTCTCACCCCCACTTAAGGGTGTGACCACAACGGTCATGCAAATGCAATGTACAGTAATAAGGTAACAAACATATGCAGCAAACACATGTAAAAAGGATCCAATTTTAAATTTTCCAAACTTCCGACATTAAGACATAAAATACTCAATTTCTTGGCTTGACTCTCTTAAGTCCCAAGTGGAGTCGTAAAGCTGTCGAAACCATTTTTAAAGGGATGTTTGAAAAATGGGGATCGAATTTTGAAAAACAAAAACGGGAGTCACCACCAACCTTTTTAGGTGTGATTGGATCACCTTATAAAACGTTTTGGTCTACAAAAATTAAGAAAATAGGTTTGGGAGTTGGTTACGTACGAGGAAGGATTAGCACCCTCGCAACACCCAAAATTGGTACCAAATTGAATAGTTTTCTATCTTAATGTCAAAATTTTGAAAGGATTTAAAAATAGGATCCCTTTTTTTAAAATTGGAATTATTTAAGTTGAAAAATCGAGATTCCTTAGTTCTGAAAGAATACAAACATCACATCCAGCATGATAGGACACGATATTCTTAAACTCTCGTAACTGAAATCATCTCGTGATTTACAAAATCTATTTAGAAGGATACTTTAGGCATTTAGACAAACGGGAAATCGCAACCCAGCATGTTAGGGCACTATTTCCCGAATTCCTAAATACGAAAAACATTGCCTCATTTTAGAAAAACTTTTGGATAAAATATGACAATTAAATGAAATATATTTTTTTAAAATAATGATTTGAGTAAAATTTAAAAAATAATTTACTAAGAGTAATACTAAAAAAATTATTAAAAAATGAAAGAGTTTGATATGATACTAAAATTATTAAAAAATTAAAAAATATAAAAAATCCGGGAAACATGGATTAAATCAAAATAAAAAGGGTTGAAAAACGAAGATGAACAAAGAATAAAATAAGAACAAACCATAGAAAATAAGAATGTAAGAGGGAGAGAAATTTGAGTGAAAGCTCTCAAAAAATTTTATTATTTCCTAAAACTCCAGTGTGTTTACAATGAAGGGAGAGGCCTCTATTTATAGTTGAACCTTCTCAAATCCAACGGTACAGATCAATTACATCAACAGTTAAGAATAAAAGGTATCTACAAATTAAATCTCTAAGATTACAAAATCATATCTTCTAAGATTGCATATCATATCTAAGATTGCATATCATTGAAGATTATATTTCAATATGAGTCAAGCTTGTAGATGGACCTTAAATCTTTTCAAGTAATGGGCCATTTCGATCGGGCCAAATTATATTTGTAATTCTGGACTGAACTTGGACTTCGTTTTTTTTTTGGTTTATTATTTTTGTTTTTGGACTTATTTCTAGGCCCGGGCAAAATTGAGTGTCTACATTCTTATTTTATTCTTTGTTCATCTTCGTTTTTCAACTCTTTTTATTTTGATTTAATCCATGTTTCCCAGATTTTTTATATATTTTAATTTTTTAATAATTTTAGTATCATATCAAACTCTTTCATTTTTTAATATTTTTTTTAGTATTACTCTTAGTAAATTATTTTTTAAATTTTACTCAAGTCATTATTTTAAAAAAATATATTTCATTTAATTGTCATATTTTATCCAAAAGTTTTTCTAAAATGAGGCAATGTTTTTCGTATTTAGGAATTTGGAAAATAGTGCCCTAACATTTTGGGTTGCGATTTCTCGTTTGTCTAAATGCCTAAAGTATCCTTCTAAATAGATTTTGTAAATCACGAGATGATTTCAGTTACGAGAGTTTAAGAATATCGTGTCCTATCATGATGGATGTGATGTTTATATTCTTTCGGAGCTAAGGAATCTCGATTTTTCAACTTAAATAATTCCGGTTTTAAAAAAGGGATCCTATTTTTAAATCCTTTCAAATTTTTGACAATAAGAGAGAAAACTATTCAATTTGGTACCAATTTTGGGCGTTGCGAGGGTGCTAATCCTTCCTCATACGTAACCGACTCCCGAACCTGTTTTCTTAATTTTCGTAGACCAAAACGTTTTATAAGGTGATCCAATCACACCTAAAAAGGTTGGTGGCGACTCCCGTTTTCATTTTTGAAAAGTCGATCCCCATTTATCAAACATCCCTTTAAAAAATGGTTTCGACATTATTCAATCTATTTTAATTAAAATAAAATATATTATTATTAACATTAATATCTTTATTAAAATAAAATTCTTTAATTGATTATTTTTATTAAATTAAATATGGACTAGTTTACTCATTATTTCTATATTTAAATTGATAGAACGAGTTGATTTCTTATGACTTAAAAAAGTTAGTTTATGATAAAATTTAAATTATTTAATTTTTTTATTAAAATAAAATTTATATTTTTTTTCTTACCATTAAAATCAAAATTCTTATTAAATTGAAATTGCTTAATTAATTATATTTATTAAATTAAACATTGACTAATACTTTCTATTAAGATTTTTTTGATATTTAAATAGAATTGAAGTTTTTTATGGTTCCAACTAGCCTATCTCTGTTCTATTTATCATCAACAAAGATGTGCTTTCACAATCAAATGGCTAGACATTTTAACTTAGAATAAAGTGAAACACATGAATGAGTTGAATAATATAAAAATTGGTTTGTTATGTCTCTTTAAGTTATTTCTTTTATATATATATAACTAGTTTCCTGCACATTCAAGATGTATAATATCATATTCAAGACACAAGGAATTGCTGAGAGGGATGAAGGAATGGTTAGACAAAGGTATAGAGGTTCAAATTATCTAGGCGTGAAGGCGGTTTATCTGTGTCCCAAGATCTTGTGCTTTGAAAAACATACATCTAGTGAATGATATGTTGAAAGTTATTGAGCAAAGCATTTCATATCACAACCTGCAAGTCCAGATTGCTTATCTGGTATTTCTGACAAAATTTTACTTTAATTTTCGTTCTTTGAAAGGCTAAGAACATTTTATACAATAAACTAGGGGCACAGAAGCATATAAAAATGTTATTCAGCTAAAAATATTTTTCCTCGACCACAAATGAACATTTTAATTGATTGGGAATGTAGAATATAGTTGTTTCCATTGAGCTTCTGACCTATGATAGGAGTATGAAAACTTTCAAATCCATCCCAATTCCCTTTGGACATTGTTTCATGTTTGGGTGAGATATCAACTGATAACTCCATTGTTTTTTTCCTTCAGTCATTGGGAAAAAATTGGATTAATGATATATGTTTTGGAATTGATACCTTGAAGAATTTGAAGAATGAAAAACTATTTTATTCTAATTGAAACTGTTTAGATGCTAAAGTGCGAAAAAAATTAAGAAACTAATATACTATTTAACATAAAATCAGGGAAAAAATCAAAGGCTAATTTCACAAAAATAAGTTTCCAAGTAAATCAGATTCTTTGGTTTCAACATTTCAAACTAAAACGATGGCTTACTACTAGCTAAAGGTAGTTAAAGAGGGGGTATCATTAATGAGTGGACTTTTTAAGATGACTCAAACTTATGTGTCCAAGACTATTATGTGGTTAAAACAAATTCGATGTTCGGTGTGATCCCTATATAGAGGGAGCTTTGAAGTTTAATGTTGATGATTCCACTTTCAGAAAACTAGGAACTTCAGGTTATGGGGTTGTGTTGCGTTATGATTGTGGGGCTGATAGGAATTCATGAATATGAATATACTAAAATTGTGACCGCTAAATGTGCACTTGACTTAAACTGAAAAAGTTTGAATCTCTAGCCTCTTCTTGAATGAATCCCTGAATTTTTCTCGCCAAAATAGAAAGAATGTCCTTTAGAATAGTCGAACTTATATATTGTGCATTTTGAGGGACATTTTCTAAGACAATTACCCCCACATATTCATTATAAGAAGCCAAGAGTTTTATTAGTTAAAGAAAGTTACACCGGTTTCTTGAATATTGTGCTTTAGAGTGTCCCTCAAAGGCACAACCATGAAATACAAGCCACTTAACAGCATCTATCGGCACCTTGAGCTATAGTCAATTTCTTGCAACTTGTTCAAAATTTTGTTCAAGGAGTTATGAAGATCGAGATAACTTTTCATTGCATTCTTATATAAATAATTTGCATCTTTACCCACATGAGTAACAAAAGGACATTTAGATCCTTCATTGACCTTCTTTCATGATCTAAATCCTTGGCTTGTAAATGCATTTCAATGAAGCCTAAATGGCTTGCTGAAGAGAAAATAAAGAAGGCAATATGTGACATTCTTAGTTGGTGAAAAATTGAGCCAATCCAGGAATAACTTGTACTAAGATGGGAGAAGTTAGCGTCCATTCTTGTCCATATACTGAGGAGATGTTGGATCCTCACTTAGAGGAATTAGTTGATATGGCCCAAGCTTAATGTAAGCTTGATGGAGTTCGTCCTGTTGATTTGGAGGGTAATCCCAAATAGAATTTTGAAGTCTCAGATCACACTCTAAAGAAAAAGCATAAAAATCATTTGTTTTGGCTCTTGACACCTTACGAGGATGTTCAGGAACTTGAGAAGACCTAATATCTAGTTTAAGAGTTTGGAAAGACTCAATATATCATTCAAGATCTTGGGATTGAGAAGTCTAGATATCTCGTTTAGGAGCTTGTAAAGACTAGATATCGCGTTTAGGAGCTTGGGATTGAGAAGACATGATATCTTGTTCAGGAGCTTGAAAAGATCCGATCTTTGATTTTTCTCCACTAATAATAGGAGTTTGAGGAACCAATGGATCATTATTGCTTTCTGACACCCTTTTCTTGAAAAAAGGTTCAATCTTTTTGTTGACCATAATTAAATTGAAAAACCTGAAGATTGTAATAATATATTAAACAACAACATATTAGGAAAAGGAAAACAAATAATAAGTCAAATAAATAAAAGAATAATTTATGCAAAAATATTTACCGAAAGGTCTTTTGCATAAAGAGCCGAGAGAAAGATAATTTGTATTTTTTTACTTTGTGTTCTTAGTCTAGGCATCAAACTTCTTTCTTTTTCTCTCAGCAGTGTCAGCACCTTACCAGAGGAAGATAATTCCTTAGCAAGACAAACAAATCAAAATACAATTAAGCTTTGAAGTCCATATGGAGTCTCTAAATTTATTCTTTCAAGACCCATCATACATTGATATTTGATTATTATTAAAGTTATATAATTAAAAATTAAAAAATACTTTATTAATATAAAGTATAATGTTTTGGCTTAAGGGGGCGAATTATATGAAATACAATTCGGCCAAAGGGGCGAATTTTATATAATATGGATATCCAATCTAAAATACATGATAATTTATATATAAAATTAAAAAAAATCTAAAAATTCCAAAAAGGGACTGCCCCCTGGATCCATCATGCTATGAAATAAATTTTGACTCAATTATGGTAATTACTATTTCGTTTATGTAGGTTCCTATTAGCCATGTTCGCAGTAATTTGAGAAAAAATACTAGCATTTTATGTGATTTAGAAACATATGATTCATTATTTTTCATGATAGCAATGTTTCTTGTGAGAGATTGTCACGGTAAATACAACTTCATTAATAACATATACTTCTTTCCTGGGCATTTGACCCATGTTCGAAATCTGGAGTCATCATTGTTGGGAGGGCTTTATCTGAATACTACCTTAAGCCCGAACATGAATAGATTCAGACCGTAAAGCGAATGAGGAAATTTGTGGTTATGTACCAAAAAAATGAATAATATATTCTAGAATATGACACACTTAGGATGTAGGAAAAAAAAAGAATTATATAACAAATATATTTATAAAAAAGTTGATATAAATAACAAATAATTTTTTGGTTGAATTGGTCAAGCATAAAGGTTAAAAACCATAAAGGCTTGAGCCTAAATCCTATTATCTGTGTTTTCCTATATAAAAGATATAAAATGACAAAAAGACCATCAAAATACTTCAATTTACTTTGTAAAGATATTTTGTTATTATACAACTGAGTTAGTGCCCAGTTGACTCGCGACACCAATTGAGTCAAATACTTATGGTTTAAATATGCCAAAGGTCTTATACCCTTTCAAAATTTAAAATTTAGTCCCTACACTTTAATTTTGAACATTGAGTCCATATACATTTTTTTTAGATAAAAATCTTTAACCCTCCATCTAATTTTGTGGTGAAAGTTAATTGTGTTAAAGGTAAAATAGCTTCTTTAGCACTCAACAATTACAATTTTTTGTCAATTTGGTACACACCCTTTAAAAGCACATAAAACAAAATTGAAAAAAATATTTTTTCCATATTTTGTGGAAAAAAAAATTAAGAAACTAGTGTACTATTTCACATAAAACCACTGAAAAAATCAAAGGTTGATTGTGCAAAAATAAGTTTCCAAGTAAATTAGATTCTCTGTTTTCAACATTTCCAACTAAAATGATGGCTTACTACTGGCTAAAGGCAGTTAAATTGAAATTGAAATTGCTTAATTAATTATATTTATTAAATTGAACATTGACTAATACTTTCTATTAAGTTTTTTTCGATACTTAAATAGAATTGAAGTTTTTTACGGCTCCAACTAGCCTATCTCCGTTCTATTTATCATCAACAAAGATATGCTTTCACAATCAAATGGCATTATAACTTAGATAAAGTGAAACACATGAATGAGTTGAATAATATAAAAATTGATTTGTTATGTCTCTCTAAGTTATTTCTTTTATATATTTATATATATAACCAGTTTCATGCACATTCAAGATGTATAATATCATATTCAAGACACAAGGAATTGTAGAGAGGGATAAAGGAATGGTTCGATATTATAACTTAGATAAAGTGAAACACATGAATGAGTTGAATAATATAAAAATTGATTTGTTATGTCTCTCTAAGTTATTTCTTTTATATATATATACATAACCAGTTTCCTGCACATTCAAGATGTATAATATCATATTCAAGACACAAGGAATTGCAGAGAGGGATAAAGGAATGGTTAGACAAAGGTATGGAGGTTCAAATTATCCAGGTGTGAAGGCTATTTATCTGTGTCCCAGGATCTTGTGCTTTGAAAAACATACATCTAGTGAATGATATGTTGAAAGTTATTGAGCAAAGCATTTCATATCACAACCCGCAAGTCCAGATTGCTTATCTGGTATTTCTGACAAAATTTTACTTTAATTTTCTTTCTTTGAAAGGCTAAGAACATTTTATACAATAAACAAGGGGTACTGAAGCATATAAAAAAATGTTATTCAGCTAAAAATATTTTACCTCGACCACAAATGAACATTGTAATTGATTGGGAATGTAGAATATAGTTGTTTACATTGAGCTCGTGACTTATGATAGGAGTATGAAAACTTTCAAATCCATCCTGATTCCTTTTGGACATTATTTCATGTTTGGGTGAGATATCGACCGATAACTCCATTGTTTTTTTCTTCAGTCATGCAATTTCTAGTCATTGGGAAAAAATTGGATTAATGATATATGTTTTGAAATTGATACCTTGAAGAATTTGAAGAATGAAAAACTATTTTATTCTAATTGAAACTATTTAGATGCTGAAGTGGGAAAAAAATTAAGAAACGAATATACTATTTCACATAAAATCAGGGAAAAAATCAAAGGCTGATTTCACAAAAATAAGTTTCCAAGTAAATCAGATTCTCTGGTTTCAACATTTCCAACTAAAATGATGGCTTACTACTGGCTAAAGGTAGTTAAAGAAGGGGGTGCCATTAATGAGTGGACTTTTTAGGATGACTCAAGCTTATGTGTCCAAGACTGTGACACCCTTAATTTGACCCTAGTCGAAAAGTGGTTTCGGGACCACAAAATCGAGTCATAAAAATAATTAACCGTCATAGTTGATGCTTATTATATGTATATATGCATGTGTGAAAATTTCATGTTTGAATTTTGTTAATTGTAAGTGAATTTTATTAAATAGGACTTATGTGAGAAAATTTAGAAATGTGCTAGGAAAATGTAAAGTGGCCTATTAATGCATGTTATGAAAATGATGGGTTTGCATGTCAAATTACCCAAAATTAGAGCTAGTGGCCGGCCATGCTATGGGGTGAAACATGTTGGAAACATGTTGTGTTAGTGTGTTATGTTAGAAAGAATAAAATAAGAGGTTAGTAATAAAGTAATGAAAAGAGAGGGGTGATGAAAACAAAGTTGTCTCATCCATGCCCCCCCTCCATTGCCGTGAATTGAAGGAAGAAAACAAAAGAAAAGAAAAAAAATGTTCATCTTCTTCTCCTACCTCTCTCAAGCCGAAACTAACCAAGAAATGGAAGAAAGCACACCTAAGGCATTCGGCCATCTTGTGTGGGGGGAATTAAGGTATGATATCATGTGATTCTTTTGGAATTTTTGTGAAGTTGAGTTTGTTTTGGTGCTTATAACATGACCCATGTGTTAATTTTTGAGTTTGTGTTGCAAGAAACATTTGGTTATGTCCTTATATGTCAAATTGATGATAAATTTTTGATATTTGGTGAATGAATATGGGTTTCGGTCATGGTAGATAACAAAGAATGTGGTTGTTGTTCATTGAGTAAATGATTGAGGAATGGTTAGAAGAATTTGAATGCTAAACTAGTTGATTTGTTTATAATGTCCGATTATGATCATTTATAGAGATGTGAATGAATTGTTGTTATGTGAATAAATATTTGTTTGATGATATATATATGTATTCGGCAATGGGATAAAATGTGTATTAAGGTAAGTTTCATGGTGATTATGCTTGTGATGTTGGGTTAATATTCGGCATTGAGTAATGTGGGGTAAGGTGATTAATCGGCTATGAAATTAGCTAAATTGAATAGGTATGTTTAATGATATGCTTAGTATAATGTATGATCTTATAACTCGGTTTGGTATTGAGATAAAGGTTAGATGTATGATTGGATTTTGGTATGTGTTAAATTGGTCAATCAAAGATTAAATGATATGTGATTGCCAAATGTGATTGTTAAGTGAATAATATTAGTTAAGTACTTAAGCAAATCTATTGTTTTACTTAAGCTTAAGAGCAAAGAGGATCAAAGTCGGATAGGGGAAAAGAGAAAGTAAACGAATAGCCGTGGACATCTAATCGTCGACCACTTCCGAGGTAAGTTTTAAGTGATTAAACGTTGAGTAAATTCAATCATAATAGGACATAATGAGTTGATTTAATAAGATATGATGTGGCCATGATATGTCTTAAACTCAAATGGTAAGTTCATAAGTGTTTGGACTTGGAAATTTAAGAGCAAATTGTAATAATTTGCTTTGGACAGCAGCAGTAATGTGTATTTAGAAATCACTATAAATTGTTGGTGTGGAATTATAGGCTGAATAAAATATGTAATCAAAGCTTAGTTAGTCTAGTTTCTTATAAAAGAGACCGTGGAAGTAAAGAAATTTCCTATAAAGAGATATTTAAAGTTGTGTGGGACAGTGTCAGAATGACTCCGAAATCCTCTGTTCTATTTTCGGAAAATCATTATAATTTGTACAAAAATGGTTATAAGATAATATTTATATGATTAGACTCCTTAATGAGTCTAGTTTCAAATGAAATCAAATAGAACACATTATGAATTCTGTACAATGAAAAATTTGAATCATAGTGAAGAATGGTCAGATTAGTCAAACAGTGAAACAGGGGAAACTTTATGAAAAATCTGGTATTGATTGGCCAAACCTAAAATTCTGGAAATTTTATGGATGGAAGATATACGAGTCTATATTCAGGGAAAATTAACGTCAAGTGATTTGGAGTTTTGTAGATCCAGTTATAAATAATTTAGTGACTATTTCTCAGGAAAACAGCTCGTAGTGAATATGTGATTTTGTTGTAAACATGGATAAAACTTGTTTTAGTTGCTCATAAGCTATTGATTAAACCCATACGTGAATTCTAAATCGTGATATTGTAAAACGATATATGAGTGTTAGACGGATCTTTGATATTAAAATTTGTGAAATTGTAAGTTTATGAGTATTCGAATATGAAATGATAGTATGGCGTGAAATTGAATTATTCATTGGAAAATGATTGATGTAGATTCGGCCAAGACAAAGTGTATACATGATAGTATATGTGGTATGTGAAGTATATTTGGATAATTGTGATGTGAATACATGAAAATTTATATTTTGATTTAGGATTTTATGTGATGAATGTGAATGTGTATATATGAGATAAGGCCGAATGACCAATGTGATGAATGTGAACATGCATATATGTGATAAGGCCGAATGACCAATGTGATGAATGTGAGCATGCATATGTGTGATAAGGCCGAATGGCCAATGTGGTGAATATGAACATGCATATATGTGGTAAAGCCGAATGGCTAATGTGAAATATGTATGAGATATGTATATGTGGTAAAGCCGAATGGCTAATGTGAAATATGTATGAGATATGCATATGTGGTAAAGACGAATGGTCAATGGGAAATATATATATGAGATATGTATATGTGGTAAAGCCGAATGGCTAGTGTGAAATATGTAGGCGATGTGCGTATATTGTGGCCGAACGACCAAATGTGAAAGGTGTGTATTATTAGATATTTGATGAGGCAAATGAATTACAAATATGACAGTCGATGTGAATGTTGTAACATGTGATTAAATGTACATGAAACTTGGAAATATATTCTGCGTAAGACCCGATGACTACGTGTGGAGATTATGTCCGGGTAAGACCCGATGACTACGTGTGGAGATTTTGTCTGGGTAAGACCCGATAACTTTGTGTGGATATTTCGTCTGAGCTAAAGGTCTCGCCGATAATCCAAGTAGAGGTTAAAGCTATAAGACTTCGTAATAAGAATTGCTTATAAATATATTCAATGCGAAAGGTTAAACAGGTATGTACTCCAAGTTTATATGTGAGCTTGATTTGAACTAAATCATAAGGTAGTTATGTGATGCATACGAGAGCAATCTATGAGACTATTCCTATGATTATGTGACATCGGATCAGTGTGAGAGGTTATGTGAAATCATACAATATATCTATGTCACATGAGCTCACTTTTATGTGAAAGTTTATCTGCCTATTGTATATGATGAGATGTGCATATTCGGTAAAGGGATGGTATGCCCGAAGGAAGAGTGAAATAAAATATACGAACAACTATGTTATAATTTGATTGTTATCTGTTGACACTGCTTAAAACTTACTAAGCATTGTAATGCTTACTCCGTTTACTCTGTTTCCTCTGTTTTATAGATCTCATTGCGAAGCTACAGGCTCGGGGATCGTCAGCAACTAGTCACACTATCACTATCCACCGCTTGTTACTGTGATGTTTAGAATTTTTTTATGGCATGTATAGAATAGACTAGTGGCGGAAGAATATTTTTGGTTAATGTATATAAGCCATGCGAAAATGACATCTTTTGAATGTTTACTTAGTGAAGTTTAAATTTTACCTCTGGCTGTGCTTAGTACTTATTTAAATGAACGATCTTTATTTCAAGAAAAAGTTCAAAATTTTACTGTTCTGACATGAGTTACAAGTCCGGTAATGCCCCTTACCTATTCTGGCGACGGTTACGGGATAGGGGTGTTACAAAGACTGTTGTGTGGTTAAAAATAAATTCGATGTTCAGTGCGATCCCTATATGGAGAGAGCTTTAAAGTCTAATGTTTTTTTTTGTCTCAATCAAGATATTACAAATTTCAACATTTGAAAGAAATTCTAACATTCAACAAGATACAAAATTTCCCCAACGAATACAACCCTAACCCAAGATCAGAAAACCAAACTCAAACAGATAATAGCAAACAATAACCTACAAAAACCCCAAAAAACCCTATCTGTTGAACAATCCTCAAAACAAAGAAAAAACCTACACAAAACACCTCTTAAAACCACATAAAAGCTTACAAACACACCAGTAGAAACACAACTACATCACACAAAAAAATCACCACCATGCCTTGAACATACCTGGCCTTTTCAAACTTGCAATTGCCAGCGCAAATGCCATCTTATTACCGTACTTATCCACTTTCGAGAAGGAAACATTGCTAACTCTAGACAACCCGATTTCAATTTCCTTAAAGAAAGTATTCAGCAACCATGGTCTCGAACCTTTGTTCTCAACCCAACTAAACACCTCAATGGATCCAACTTCAATGATTAAAGAACTTTTACCTTTCCAGCCCATCGCTAAAAACAAATCCAAAACCATGCTAATCGTACCTACCTCAGCTGGGAAGAAGTCTTTCACTGCAAATGGACCAGAAAATAATGCCCTTGCCACCCCATCTGAATCTCTTAACACCCCTCCACACCCGACTTTATCCTCAATCTCCATACTACAAACATTAAATTTTACCCAACCAACACTCGGAGGACATCAAAACCTGCCACTCAACCCAGATTTTCTAATATCACTCTGGCTTCTATATGGAAAAAACCACCAAATTGTCTCATCCACTCTTAATTCATCATGCACTGATCTAATCCACATCAAAGCCCACAACTTTGAATGAAAAACCAAACTGGACGTTATAGGCCACTTCTTATCAAACACCAACTCATTCTTTGCTAGCCACACCGACCAACAAACCGCTCCATTCCACCTTCCACCATTCAAAATTTTTTCTCCAAAGTCCCTCAATGAATTTGCATTGGAAAAGAAGGTGCACCTCTTTCTTTGGTTCTCTACTGCACCAAGGGCATCTACTTTCCATTTGACTAATCTTCATACCTCTTCTAATCAGGAACTCCTTAGTAGGAAGTCGATCTATTGAAACCAACCATAGGAAGCTTCTCACTCTAGGAGGTACCTTTAACTTCCAAATATTATCATAAGAGAAACTAATGTCAACCAAACCTTCTTTTATCAATAATTCCATTAATTTCTTCACCGAAAACACCCCCTAGCTATCATGAATCCAAATTAATCTATCCTCCTCCTCAGGTATCAACACCTTACTACTAACAATTTCCTTTAAATAGATGACCATATTCAACTCCTTATCCAAGAATGGTCGAATAAAGAAATCAGCCCAATTATCCTCGTTAAACCCATTTGAAATCGAAAAGTCTTTTACCAGCTCTTTCTTATTCATGGTTAAACAAAACAGCCTTGGAAATTCCACTCTCAGAGGCTTGTCACCATAGCAAATATCCTCCCAGAACAAATCTGTATTACCATTCCCCACCAGCCAATGAAAAGACTCAATCCCCATCTATTTAACCACTTTTGAGTCTTTCGCATTCTCTACAATACCCCTCCAAACCACTGACATATCTTTTAAATTGCCTGTTCTAAATTGCCAATGTTATGCGGGGGAGCCATACTTCGCAACAATAATTTTTTTCAACAAAGCTTCTCTATCCATCACGAATCTCTAGCTCTGTTTGGCCATGAGTAACTTATTTTTTACCCTGAAATCCACCGTAGCCATGCCCTCTTTTTCCTTTGGCAAACAAATCTGTTTCCACTTTACCTTCGCCATTTTCCTCCTTCCACCTACACTACCCAACAAAACATTCCTTCTAATTTTGTCAATCTTATTCACCACTGCAACAGGAGATTGAAATATTGACATAAAATATATAGGAAAAGAGGATAACACAGCATTAATAAGCACAATTCTGCCTGCCCAAGAGAGAGATTTATGTTTCTAGTTTAATAGTTTCCTCTCTACTCCTTCCACAATTTCATTCCAAGAAGAAATCTTCCGTGGATCAGCTCCTAAAGGTATACCCATATAGTTGAACAAAAATTCCCCTATCTTACATTTACATACTGTAGCCATTCCAAACAAGAACTCCACTTCAGTACCAAATCCCACTATGCACGACTTCCAAAAATTAATACTTAATCCAGAAAAATTTCAAAATAGCGAAGAATGTACTTATTATTCCTTACCACATCCTCGTCTGCCCTTAAGAATAAAATGGTATCGTCCTCAAATTGAAGATGTGAAACTGAACGATTCCACTTTCAGAAAATTAAGGACTTCAGGTTGTGGGCTTGTGTTACATTATGATTGTGGGGCTGATAGGAATTCAAGAATATGAATATACTAAAATTGTGACTGTTAAATGTGTGCTTGACTTAAACTGGAAAAGTTTGAATCTCCAATATCTTCTCGAATAAATCCCTAAATTTTACTGGCCAAAATATAAAAAATGTCCTTTAAAATAGTCGGACTGACATACTGTACATTTTGAGGGACATTTTCTAAAACAATTGCCCCTACATCTTCATTATAAGAAGCCAAGAATTTTATTAGTTCAAGAAAGTTACCTTGGTATCTTGAATCTTGTGCTTCATCGCGTCCATTAAAGGCACAAGCTTGAAATACAAGCGACTTAACAGCATCTATTGACACCTTGAGCTGTAGCCGATTTCTTGCAACTTGTTCAGAATTTTGTTTCTCAATAATCCTCTCAATATTTTGGAAGAAATTGTGAAGGTTGGGATAACTTTTCATAGCATTCGTTTGTAAAGAATTTGCATCTTTACTTATATGAGTAGCAAAAGGACATTTAGATCCTTCATTGACCTTCTTCCATGATCAAAATCCTTGGCTTGTAAAAGTATTTCAATTATGCCTAAATGGCTTGTTGAAGAGAAAACAAGAAACGCAATACCAAAATAGCATTTTGAAAATTCAAATTTTGATGAAGGTATCGATATCGATGTTAAAAACGATACCAAAATCACATTCTATTTTGGAAATTTTGATTTAAAAGCTCCAAACTAGTTAAAATTAGTTAAAAGCTCACTAAAACCCCGTACAATATATTGGATTCAACTCAACATTTAAGACTAATTCAAGATATATTTAAACTACTTAAAATAACTCCAAATCAATCACAATTATTACTTTAACAAAACACATTTGCATACATACTTAGAACCTCAATAATTCATTTCATATAGAACCAAAATACTTCAAATAAAAACCAAAATAGATAGAGTTTCAAGATTTAGCATTTTAGTCCCTAACACTTGCGAACACTGTAACGCCCCAAATCTTAATGTTTCTGCTTTTGCGACTAATTGAAGCAAGTGTGTATCTACTTCAGTGGTTAAGTGTTCTGGGTGTGTGTGAGTAGTCCCAAGTTTGAGCCATGTCTTTGGAAAATTTTGGCTTTTTCCTGAATTAAGCCTTAATTGCTAGTACAACAGGCTTATATTAAGTTATTTGTAATTTCCTATCAAAATAGGCCTGCTGGTCTGGTGGTTAAGTGATGTGTTGGTAAGCTAGTGGTCTTGTGTTCGAATGCCAACACGAGCAAAAACGATATATTTTTGCTCGGTGCTATGTTAGAGTTTCGGTCAAATAGAAATTTTGAGTAGTAGGAGAGAAGTTAGGATATGTGATCAGTTTTACTGTTTCCCCAAAAGTCTCATTTCTTTCTGACATCAGAACCCTTTCCTTCCTTTCTCTCTACTGAATTTTGCTTCTTGCTCCCCTCTTTGTTTGATTTTCCTTTTAGTTTCCAGTTTGATTAGCGATTGAAGGCACATTTTGTAAGTATATGTTTGTCTCTTTTTATCGTTACATGGCTAGTTCTTTGAAAAGGATTGTTTTGGCTCTTTTGGTTTAGGCGAAAATCAAGAACCAGCGGGTGCTCCACAAATGGTTTGAGTGTTAGGGATTTTTGGTCACTGTCGGTAAGTGTTTAGAGTACATTTTGATGTTCTAACAGTTATATTATGAAATATTTCAGTTTATTGTTCGCTCGTGTTACTATAGTTGGACCTTGGTAATGTCAATCATAGGGTCTAAAATACGAGATTGCATTTTGGGAGCGAAAATAGACCATGTGTGTACCCAAATTCACAAAAAACAACAATCGACGAAAGCTAAAAAATGAAACTATCGACACCACATAGGCGTGTGGTCGCCCGTGTAGTAGGCCGTGTGGCAGCACACAGGTGTGTGATCGACGAACCAGGTCGTGCACGTGTGACACGGGTGTTTGACAAGGCTGTGTAAGGACTGGCGAGGCCGTGTACGAGACACGGCCTCGACCAATTGGGTCGTGTAGGCCACACAGGCATATGGGCCCACACGGGTGAACACACGCGCGTGTGAGATTCTGGGTCAGGCCGTGTAATCTACACGGCCATGGTCAATCTGGGGCATGTGGGCACACACGAGCAAGCCACATGGGCTTGTGAGCCCAATTTTCTAAAATACTCTGAAAGGTTGCTTAGGTCCTCAAGTCGATTGGGACCTACTGTAGGGTCGATAAGAGTTACGTGACCCCTTATTATGTGATCTGGCTATGTGATATATGTGCTCCAGCATGTTACTCTTAACATGTAGACCGATTTGTATGTATAATCTGTTGATTGCATAATTGCATGTCATGTATTGTATGCCACATTACATCGGGGTTGGGTTAATGTATATAGAAGAAGTATTCTGAAAGGCTTCTAAGCTTGATATCTAATAGAATAGCTACAATTATCTGATTATGTGTTGCATTTCTATACAACATGGTGTGTAGGGATGGGTGGGTCGATTATATCCCTACATAATGTGTAGAGCTGGATGGAGTTGGTGTGTAGAGGCTAGTAGGTAGGACTCTATTATTCTACTTTGTTTTGCATGATATATCTAAGATAGGCTATGGCCTAGTTCGTATCTGATTCTGGATCTGAGTGAACTAATGTTTACACTGGTTCTGTGAAAGGGGTCAGGCTCGAATTATCTGATATTTGGACATATGACTAATTTCTGCTGTTGTGTGTATTTTCTGTAGGGATTACACACTGAGTTTGCAAAAAACTCACCCTTTTTTGTTTCATCTGTGAAGGTAATCCCCAGAGTTGATGGGTCAGCACAGCAAAGGACTCGACGATGGCCACATATATTTAGACTATTTTAAACTCCGTTTCAGTATTTATTTCGTAATTATTTTCTGGATTGTTTTGATGTAAGATAGGGACTTTATGGACTGTTGGACTTTATTTGGATTTTTAAACTGTTTATGGGATTTTAGTCTAAACTTGGTTTTAATTAAAATGACAGTGGTCTTAAATACGAACAATTTTCCAAAGATGAATTTTATCAAAAGCTTCTGCGTAAGGAAATATTTTAAAGCAAATCAATTAGTCCTCGTTTTCCCAAACTAAGTAAAAGATAATAATTGGAACAGTTTGAAGGTCAATGCGTTTTCAAAAACTCTCTCATGTGACATCGCCAGATTTGGCCATAACGTCTAGGCCTGGTTTGGGGTGTTACATTTAGTGGTATCAGAGCCAGGTTGCAAAACTCGGCTATGATTGGGTTTTAAAGTTGGTTTTCTAGAAATGATTTGTAAATAATTTGAATTATTTTTAGAATAAGTATGTGGTACACCGAGTCTCCAGCACCGATCCTGTAAGTTTTCTAAACCTCTATTTAAAATTTTCTAGAAGTATGATTAGAATATACTAAAACTACTTTAGTTAGTATATTACACTGAAAACACTCTAGGAAGTGTAAACTGAAAACTGTAGTGAGACTACAATTCGCGATAACAGATTCTAAACTTTTGATACTATTTTGCTTAAAATATCAGTTAATAAATATTGAAACTATTAACTAATACATAAATCTGTTAATACAGATAAATTCCAAAATTTAAGATGAGCACACGTGGTACTCGTGGACGTGGTACTAGATGTCGAGGTAGAGGCAGTAAAGGGGTTTGAGCTGAATCCTCTGCTATGGATAATATATCAAATTTGGACACGAGTGAGACGCCAGTGTCGCCTACTACTGAGACTGGGTCTCATGATCGTATAGTCAGGGATGACGTATTGTACCAGGCTATGCTCAGGATTTTAGAGAGGGTCGCTAGGCCTAATGCTGGATCTGAGGGCCGTGGGTTGATTAAGGAACAACTCTGGTCTAATGGGGCTGAATTATTTAGGGGTGTCGCTGGAGTTGCCCCTAACTTGGCTGAATACTGGATGGAGGCCACGAAAAGAATTATGGACGACTTGGATTTTACTACTGAGCAGAAGCTTAAGGGGGCTATTTCTCTATTATGTGACGAGACATACCAGTGGTGGCTAACGGTTAAGGAGGGAACTCAAACCGACCGATTAACCTGAGATTATTTTAAGATTACATTCCAGGGTAAGTATGTGAGGGCCAGCTACATTTGATGCCAGGAGGCATGAGTTCCTTAATCACACTCAGAGAGACCATTCAGTGGTTGAATATGAGGCCGAGTTCCTGAGGTTAAGCCATTATGCGTAAGGCATGGTGGCGATTAAGTATGAGCGTTGTGTCTAATTTGAGGATGGTCTCAGGGACAGTTTGCAAATCCTAATAGCTCCGCAGAGGGAGCGTGACTTTTGTGCCCTAGTTGAGAAGGCGAAGATTTCCAAAGAGGTAAAGTACAGTGAGCGCCAAAACTGAGACAGGGGAAAAGTAAGAGGGATTTGGAGCCCTTGAGTTTTGGGATGAGGCCTAAGAAAAAGGCTAGGTCGGATGGGCCAGTGAGAGTTGGGCCACTATTGGGGTGGCACTTTGTGGACATTATGGTAGACGCCATCCGGACGAATGTTGGAGGACTACTGGGGCGTGTTTGAGATGTGAGTCCATTGAGCATTGTGTCAGAGATTGTCTATTGAGAATCGATCATATGCAAGCTACATGTACTGGTACTACGCAGCCACCGAGAGTAATTCAGCAGCCACCTAAGGGCTGTGGTTAGGTGAGAGGTGGTAACAACATGGGCCGTGGATAGAGAGCACTGAGTAGAGGTGCTGGACATGCAGAGAAGAGGCAGCCTGAACTAGTTTATATTGTTCATCGCCATAAGGACAGAGATACTCCAGATGTCATCACCGGTACGTTTTTAATTTATAATGTACCTTATTTGGCATTGATGGACGTAGCCTCTACGCACTCTTATGTAGCTAGTATAGTATCTGAAACCTTGGGCATTTTGGTTGAGAGTACTTCTAGCGAGGTAACTTTTGTGAGTCCACTGGGACAGTCTATCTGAGTGAGTAAACTATTTAGAGACGTTCTGCTAGAGGTCCAAGGGACAGTATTTCTGGCTGATTTAATGGAGCTTCTATTTGGGGAGTTCGATCTAATTTTAGGAATAGACTGGCTGGTTAAACACTAGGTGAGTCCAGATTATGCAACAAAAAGGGTCGTCTTGAGGACTGAGGAAGACAGTGAGGTAGTGGTAATTGGGGTACGACGAAACTACCTGACTAATGTGTTCTCCGCTTTGGTAGCAGAAAGGTTCATTCAGAAAAGGTGTGAGGCATTCTTGGCCTACGTCAGTATTTCTAATTCTGGGGACTCTTCAGTTAAAAACATCAAAATAGTAAGAAATTTTCCAGATGTGTTTCCTAAGGAGCTATCGGGGTTACCTTCGAGCCGTGACGTGGAGTTTGGGATTAAGGTGTTTCCTGGTACAGCTCCGGTGTCTATCGTCCTTTATCGAATGGCACCGAAAGAGCTGATGGAACTTAAGGCTCAGATTCAAGAACTGTTAGACCGTGGGTTTATTCGTCCTAGTGTGTCTCCGTGGGGAGCACCTAGTTTATTCATGAAAAAGAAAGATAAAACAATGAGGATGGGTATCGACTACCGTCAGTTGGACAAGCTAACGATCAAGAATAAGTACCCACTTCTGAGGATAGATGACTTATTTGACCAATTTAGAGGGGTTTCTATGTTTTTGAAGATCGATCTGCGATCGGGTTACCATCAGTTGAGAGTTAAGAAGGCCGATGTACATAAGAAGGCATTTAGGACTCGTTATAGACATTACGAGCTTCTAGTTATGCCTTTTGGGTTGACTAATGCACCAGCGGCATTTATGGACTTGATGAACCGTGTGTTTCAGCCTTATCTAGACCAATTTGTGGTGGTATTTATTAACGACATTTTGGTGTATTCTAAGATAGAGGATCATCACGATGAGCATCTCAGAGTGGTTTTACAGATTCTTGGGAGAAATAATTGTATGTGATGTTCAGGAAATGTGAGTTCTGGCTTTGGAAAGTGACATTTTTGGGACATATGGTTTCTGATGAAGGGATACGAGTTGATCCTCGTAAGATTGAAGCAGTATTGGATTGGAAACGGCTGAAGAATGTGTATAAGTCCACAGCTTTCTGGAGTTGGTAGGTTATTATCGGCACTTTCCAGAATGGTTTTCCTTGATGGCAGCTCCGTTGACTAAACTTCTGCGAAAAGGAGTACCTTTCGTTTGGACTAATACACAGCAGGAGAGCTTTGATAAGCTCAAAACTATTTTAACTTAGGCTCATGTTCTGATACATCCTAAGCCCGATAAAGACTTCATGGTATACTATGATGCGTCGCATGTGGGCCTGGGTTGTGTTTTGATACAAGAAGGAAAAGTAGTTGCTTATGTGTCTCGACAGTTCAAGATTCATGAGGCTAACTATACGACGTACGATTTAGAGTTGGCAGCGGTTGTCTTTGCTCTGAAAATCTAGAGGCATTACATGTACAGTGAGAAGTGTACTATCTACACTGATTACAAAAGCCTCAAATATCTCCTCACTCAGAAGGAGTTGAACCTTAGGCAGTGTAGATGGGTTGAACTGCTTAAGGATTATGATTGCACTATCGAGTACTATCCTGGTAAGGCCAATGTGGTGGCTGATACGTTAAGTCATAGGGCTATAACCGATCTGAGAGTGATGTTTGCTCAACTTAGTCTCTTCGACGATGGGAGTCTGTTGGCAGAATTTCAGGTTAGACCGACATGGATTGATCAAATCAGATATAAACAGATGGGGGATAAGTCCTTGGAGTTGCGTTTCCGTCAGGCTGAGAGTGGTACTACTACGGAATTTGGGATTAATAAGAATGGGATATTGTGTTTCTATGGTTGGATTTGTGTACCGAATGATGAGGACTTGAGACAATTGATTCTGAGGGAGGCGCATAATAGCCCGTATACTATGCATCTCGATAAAAATAAAATGTACCGAGATTTGCGAGATGTATATTGGTTCTAGGGTTGAAGCGTGAGGTTACTAACTTCATTGTTCGCTGTTTCATTTGTCAACAGGTTAAAGCTGAGCATCAGTTACCTTTGGGTTTGTTGCATCTGGTTAGGATACCGATCTGAAAATGGGAGCGAGTAATAATGGACTTCGTTTGTGGGTTACCTCTAACACCCACTAAGAAGGATTCTATCTGGGTCATCGTGGATCAATTGACCAAGTTCGCACACTTCATCCCTGTCAGGATAGACTTTTCTCTGCAAAAATTGGCCAAGCTTTATATTTCTGAAATAGTGAGATCGCATAGGGTACCTGTCTCGATCATTTCTGATAGGGATCCTCGTTTCACATCTCGGTTCTGGAAGAAACTTCATGAGGCTTTGGGCTCAAGATTAGACTTCAGTACTACTTTTCATCCTCAGACAGATAGTCAGTTGGAGAGGGTGATTCAGATACTGGAAGACATGTTAAGGCGTTGCATTATTGATTTTCGAGGCAGTTGGGAGGAATACTTGCCATTAGCAGAGTTCACTTACAATAATAGCTACCAGTCTAGTATATAGATGGCACCTTACGAGGCACTGTATGGTTGTAAGTGTCGCACTCTCTTATGCTGGACTGAGTCAGGTGAGCGACGTATTCTAAGACTGAGGACAAGGTCTATTTGATTCGAGATCGATTGAAAGTGGCTTCTGATAGGCAGAAGTCCTATGCAGATCTTCAGCGTTGAGAGATAGAGTATTTTGTGGGAGACTTCGTTTTTTATAGAGTATTTTGTGGGAGACTTCGTTTTTCGCAAGGTCTCGCCATGGAAGAAGGTTCTGAGGTTCGATCGTAAGGGTAAGCTAAGCCCTAGATTTATCGAGCCATACCAGATTCTGAAGCAAGTAGGGCCAGTCACCTATCAGTTAGAGCTACCTCCGGAGTTGGATCGCATACTTGATATGTTCCACGTCTCAATATTGAGACATTATCTCTGATCCCATGCATGTTGTTTCTGTTGAGGAGATCGAGGTTAGCCCAGATCTGACTTTCGAAGAGGAGCCGATGCAGATTTTGGGTCACGATGTAAAGGTTTTAAGGAGAAAGTCTATCCTACTGGTTAAGGTTTTATGGCGTAGCCTTAGCTCTGAGGAGGCTACATGGGAGTCGGAGGATGTGATGCGACAGTAGTATCCTCATCTGTTCTGATCAGGTAAAATTTCGAGGTCGAAATTTTTTTTAAGGAGGTAGAGTTGTAACGCCCCAAAACTTAATGTTTCTGCTTTTGCGACTAATTGACACAAGAGTGTATCTATTTCAGTGGTTAAATGTTCTGGGTGTGTGTGAGTGGTACCAAGTTCAAGCCATGTCTTTGGCAAATTTTGACTTTTTCTTGTTAAGCCTTAACTGCTAGTACAACAGGCTTATATTAAGTTATTTGTAATTTCATATCAGAATGGGCTTGCTAGTCTAGTGGTTAAATGATGTGTTGGTAAGTTGGTGGTCTTGTGTCCGAATGCCAGCACGAGAAAAAATGATATATTTTTGCTCGGTGCTGTGTTAGAGTTTCGGTCAAACAGAAATTCGGAGTAGTGAGAGAGAAGTTAGGGATATGTGATAAGTTTTTTCTGTTTCTCCAAAAGTCTCCTTTCTTTTTGACGTTAGAACCCTTTCCTTCCTTTCTCTCTGTCAAATTTTGCCTCTTGCCCCCCCTCTTTGTTCGGTTTTTCTTTTGGTTTCCAGTCTGAGAAGTGATTGAAGGCACGTTTTGCAAGTATATGTTTGTCTCTTTTTATCATTGTATGGATAGTTCTTTTAATAGGATTGTTTTGGCTATTTTGGTTTAGGCGAAAATCAAGAACCAACGGGTGCTCCACGAACAATTTGAGTGTTAGAGATTTTTGTTCGCTGTTGGTAAGCGTTTAGAGTACGTTTTGATGTTCTAATAGTTCAATTATGAAATATTTCGGTTTAGTGTTCGCTCATGTTACTAAAGTTGGACCTTGGTAATGTCAATTATAGGGTCTAGAATACGAGATTGCATTTTGTGAGCAAAAACAAACCAGGTGTGTACTCAGAAACATAGAAAATGAGAATCGAAAAAAGCCAAAAAATGAAATTGTCAATGCCACATGGGTGTGTTGTTGCCCGTGTGGTAGGTCGTGTGCAGCACACGGGCGTATGATCGATGAACTAGGCCTTGTACGCATGACATGAATGTATGACACGGCCATGTAAGGACTGGCGAGGCCGTGTGCAAGAGACGGGCTCAACCAATTGTACCCTGTAGGCCACATGGGCGAGTGGGCTCACACGGGTGAACCACACGAGCATGTGGGATTCTGGGCCAGACCTTGTGATTTACACGGGCAAGGCCAATATGAGCCGTGTGGGCCACACGGGTGTGTGGGCCCACACGAGCAGGCCGTATACGCATGTGGGCCCAATTTTCTAAAATACTCTGAAAGGTCTGGGACCTACTGTAGGATCAGTAAGAGTTATGTGACCCCTGATTATGTGATCTGACTATGTGATATATGTGCTCCAGCATGTTACTCTTAGCATGTAGACTGATTTATATGTATGATCTATTGATTGCATAAATGCATATCATGTATTGTATGCCGCATTGCATCGGAGTTGAGTTAATGTATATGGAGGAAGTATTTTGAAAGGCTCCTAAGCCTGATATCCAACAACACAGCTACAATTATCTGATTATGTGCCGTATTTCGGTACAGCATGGTGTGTAGGGATGGGTGGGTCGATTATATCCCCACATGCTGTGTAGAGCTAGACGGAGTTGTTGTGTAGAGGCTAGTGCGTAGGACTCTATTATTCTGCTCTGTTTTGCATGATATATCTTAGATGGGCTATGACCCAGTTCGTATCTGATTCTGGATCTGAGTGAACTAATGTTTACACTAGTTCTATAAAGGGGTCAGGCCCGAATTATCTAATATTTGGACATATGACTGGTTTTTGCTATTGTGTGTATTTTCTATGGAGATTATACACTGAATTTGTGAAAACTCACTCGTTTCTGTTTAATCTGTGTAGGTAATCCCCAGACTTGACGGGTCGGCACAGCGGAGGACTCGACGGTGGCCACGCATATTTAGACTGTTTTAAACTCCGTTTTGGTATTTATTTCTTAATTAATTTCTGGGTTGTTTTGATGTAATACGGTGACTTTATGGATTGTTGGACTTTATTTGGATTTTTAAACTGTCTATGGGATTTTAGTCTAAACCCGATTTTAATCAAAATGATAGTAGTCTTAAATACGAACGGTTTTCGAAAGACGAATTTTATCGAAAGCTTCCGCGTAAAAGAAATGTTTTAAAGAAAATCAATTAGTCCTCATTTTCCCGAACTAAGTAAAAGATAATAATTGGAACAGTTTTAAGGTCAATGGATTTTCAAAAACACTCTCATGTGACATTGCCAGATTTGGCCATAATGTCTAGGCTGGGTTTGGGGTGTTACAAACACATTTGGCCTGCCTATGTGCATGCCATTTTAACTCAAAATATAGTACCTACTCTTGTAACTCTTGAGGATGTGATAAGATGAAAGTCTCCTAGCCTGACTCTAGCTCTTCAAGTCTAACTGTACCTACGCATTAAAATAAACGCATTAAGCCCGTAAAGGCTTAGTAAGCACTACAAGAATAAATAGGTAAATGAATCGTAACATAATGTTTAAAATTATTCAATTAATACATGTTTACACACATACTAAATTCATTCAACTATACCTTGCTTTAACAAAATTTAACTTGCCTTTGAAAGTTACTAAACTTACCTCAACACTTTGATTATTCAATATTGTTCACATTTCATATCTTTAGCCTACAATAGACTTTTTCTTATAAATCAAAAAATTGTTGGACTTTCTGTAACACTCCTAACCCGAATCCGATCGCCGGATTAAGGCTAAGAGGTATTACCAAACTAAACATTTAATTATCTCATTCACATTGTCAATACAAATAAATAGAGATCGAGCTGAAATACATACTGATATTTAAGTTATACGCCATTTTCGTATGGCCAAAATATTTACAATTTCAAAACATCGTTATCATCAGCCTAACCTGTACATGCCATATCGAGTCCAAAATATAACTGTACCCAAAAAGATCGATAGTGTGAAGAACTGCTGACGATCCCTGAGTCGGTGGCCAAAATCAACAATCTATAAAACAGAGAAATAAAGAACAGAGTAAGCTTTCAAAGCTTAGTAAGATTTAAGCATCACAAACAATTAAGACTTATCAAAAATCGAAACATTCATTTAAACAGACTTATTCTCAATTCAAATTGCTTCATGGCCGAATACACATAAACATAAACATAGATTCTCAGCACATATTTTTCTTTTACTTAAAGTTCATACGATGCATTTAAATAAAATAATCTCATATATTAACAACATTTGACCGAATAGGTCATTGTTTTACTCGTAGATATAACAATCATTCACACTTAAGTATCATTTTTAATACTAATAATTCACAAAATCATTGACTGAATGTAAATGAGTACATAAAGTAATTTTAACATATAATTCATATACAAATATACCATGACCGATTAAATCATTCTCATATTCGCAAATATAACCATCAATCACATTTATATATATATATTCTTCTTTGATGCTAATGATTCACTTCGAAATCAAATCACCGATGTGTAAGTAATACGTACCTGAACATCTTAAATGTATAGTACTTACTCAACGATGGTTTACTGCGAACATTCAATATCGTAATCTTACTTAATTTACTGGCATTAAGCCTGTCAGGTCTTAGAACTTGAAACCAATTACCAGCACAAGCCTGCAAGAATTTAAACCCAGTATAATACCAGCTTGAAGCCTGCAGGACTTTAGCCCGGACATATTTCCAGCACGTAGCCTGTGGACCTTAAGTCCGGTTATAATTCCAGCACATAGCCTGCGGACCTTAAGTCCGGATATAATTCCAGCACATAGCCTGCGGACCTTAAGTCCGGATATACATCACTGAATGTCATGCATACTTATTTGCAAGAAAATTCAATCCACATAGCATCTCACAATCATAGTTCATTTATTTCATTCAAATAATAGCATAACATGGGCACCATTCATATAACTTTTGGCTCAATAACATACATAAAAATATATGTCCATTTTACTTTCTAAGCTTAACTTCTAATGTCTATTCGGCTTTAAGCCTTAAACATAAATTATTTGTCACTCAACTATATTCAAATAGAATCAATAGATTGCAGTACAGTTATCATACACATATCAAGACATTATCAATTACGTACTAAATATGACTACTTACCTCGGATATACTTGAACGGTTGCGGAAAGACTACTCAATTACTTTCTCCTTTCCCCTATCCAACTTCGACCCTCTTTGCTCTTGAGCTTAAATTCAACAATTTTTAAACTAGTCATTATTCGACTATTCAAGCATTACTTCAAAAATATAATATATATATATTCGACTTTCACACATATCGATCATAGTAAGTTTATAAGAAAACATTAAGCAACTCATTAACAAATTTTTATCAATGTTTACCACATAATCACAAATTCACAATAAGCTATCTTCCTGAGCAACAGTCACTAAATTATTTATAATTGGAGCTACAAAACTTCAAATCAATTGCCGTAAAATTTCCCTGAAAATAGACTCATATATCTTTTATCCAAACAATACCATATTTTTCTTAAAGTTTTCCCCTGTTTCACTGTTTGACTAATCTGACCACCCTTTACTACGAATCAAATTTCTAATTGTACAGAAGTCAAAATAAGATCTCGTTGATTTCATTTGAAACTAGACTCATTAAGATTTAATTACATAATTTATTCAGCTTCTAACTCCACTCCTACAATTTATGGTGATTTTTCAAATTCACATTACAGCTGCTGTCCCAAGAAGATTTACTACAATTTACTCTTTCACAACTCTTTGCATTCATATTATTTAAACATGTATGTCACCAATCAATTTCATCACATATATCTATAATTTCACTTAAGCATAATCTTAATACAACACATCATGCTCAAATCATTATTCAAGTTCAAATTCAGCATTTTCACAAATACACATGCCGATTTCATGCACTCATCTCTAATGTTAATTAAGAAATGCCGAATGTCACCAACTAAATGGTATACACACACTCACATGTATAAAAGTTATCCACACTTCCTATAGCTCATTCGGCATTAACAATTTAACCTTACTCAAGCTTCATATAAATTTTTCTTGACCGGATATAAAATGAATTTAAAATCTAATCGATCAAACTTTAACATGTTCATAGCTCTTTTAACAAAATTTCATTCATGTTTCTATCACCACATAATTATGAACTAATTAAAAACTTTCATATTACACCATTTCAATTTATGGCAATATGCCGAATGCACAAACTTAACTAAAAACTCAAAATTTAACCTTCTTCACTTCAATTAACCACTACTTATTCTTCAAAACATCAAATACAATATGAATAACACCTAAACATTTATATCCAAATTTGCTAACACATAGGGCCTTTGGCCGAATGTCATTAAACTCAAGTCACAAAAATATTATTCCTTAAGACACTTTCAAAAACCACATTCGACACCTCCCTTCAACAATTTAACAAATCTCAAATTCACTTACAAGCACATATATATAACATATAAAGCATTAAACATTTTTCATCATGAATCTATAACATAACTGAATGCTTAATTTTTTTTTATCTCCCTAAATTTAAATTCGGCAATCACATAATCAAATACTAAAACCTTAACTTTCAAGCCAAAAAAACTAGCAAACTCAACACATCCAACATAAATCTCCATACCAATGACATCAAAACATCTACCAAGAATTTCAACCTCCATGGCCGAATATCAATCTTCCAAAATAACAAAAATTCGAACCATGAAATAGGTAGAATTCAAACTAACCATTCAAATTATGCATGAATTTCCAAGAGTAGCATTACACATACCTTATTCTAGCAATTTCCTTAGCCGAAAATTTTAACAAAAATTTTTCTTCTTTCTCTTTTCTAGCCACGGCAATGGAGGAACAAGGATGAACCAACTTTGGTTTCTCCTCCCACTAACACATATTTTAGTTCCCTTATTCTTTTATTCATCTTTAATTCATTTAATTCATTATCAATTTAATATTGCAAGAAAACATAACTTAGTGGAAATGATCTTGTCATGGCTGGCCACTCAAAGTATTTTGGGTAAATTGACATGCAAGTCCACATTTTTTTTATTTGCATGCATTTGTAGGTCACCATAAATTTACCCATTATACTTCTCATGTTTCACACTCAAGTCCTATTTGGAAAATTCACATCAAATGACTATATCAAAACATCAAAAAATTTCACACATGATTTAAACACATATAATAGACATAGAAATGAGCATTTAGAATTTTTTTCTGACTCGGTTTTGTAGTCCCGAAACCACTTCTGGACTAGGGTCAAAAAAGGGCTGTCACACTTTCTTTAATGAAGAACTCTTTCTTTGACCGGTTACCAGAGTAAAAATAATGTAATGGAATAGAAGGGAAAAGCCCCCCACAATAATAGCCCCCCACAATAATAACCTTACTTATAAAGCTCATAGCTCTCACAATAACTTATACATGGCTGACATGCAAAGCTAACTCACCACCTTAATGTGACAAACATAGTAATTTCTAGGAAAATTCTACCATAATTATTCGTTGCACTTTAGTTAATTTACAACTAGATCTTAACAAAAACCCAAATAAAATTGTATAGAAAACACATGCTCAAATAAAAAAACTATCAAGTCCACAACTCAACAATCTGCCATTGGCGTTCCCAGAAAATATGGGGAAATTGTTTACTCGCACACCCCAGACAGTTCCATAAGAAAACAAAAAAAAATACAAAATCCATATAGAATAAAAGGCGAAGAAAAACCTACCTTTAATGTCGAATGACATCTTCAATTTCTAGTTTCTTTTCAACCACTTTCAGTCCTCCTATATCACATTTCTTTCCAATCTGAGAAAAGATAAGTTCAACCATGTTGTTGACAGATTTCGATAGGGGCACTTGAGAGCTGCTTGACATCTTGAAATGGCTCCCCCAATCTCGCTTTGTCTTTTTAAACTTTCTTCCATTTCTTCCAGCACTGACTTTTCCTCCAGCGATCTGCCTTTTAAAAGTCGAATCATCGTTGCCCAACACCTTCGCTCGGTCATCGTCCACTAACTCAAACAGATTTGGGTGATTGTTTTCCTTAAAAACAGTTGTTGACTACTTTGCTGGGTCAAGTACACCTTTTTTCAATGTCACTGTAACCTCCAATGGAGCCTCAAAAGTTGAATTAAAGTGACTAATTGTCACAGAGCTATTACCTTCAAAAGGCTGATCTCTAGCTGCATTGCTAAACTCACCTGGGTCTTTTCTAGAAACTACATAAACGAAAGAAGTGGACGCATCTTAGGTTCATGATCCTTTATTTTCCTTCTTCCATGATCAAAACCCTTGGCTTGTAAAAGTATTTCAATGACACCCAAATGATGCGACATTCTTTGTTGGTGAAAACTCGAGCCAATCTGGGAATAACTTGTACTAAGATGGGAGAAATTAGCGTCCATTCTTGTCAATATACTGAGGAGATGTTGGTGCCTCACTTCGAGGAATCAATTTATATGGCCCAAACTTAATGTAAGCTTGATGGAATTCATCCTGTTGATTTGGAGGGTAATCCCAAATAGAATTTCCAAGTCCTAGATCACGCTCTAAAGAAAAAGCATAAAACTCATTTTTTTCGACTCTCAACACCTTACGATGATGTTCAAGAACTTGAGAAGACCCGATATCTTGTTTAGTAGTTTGTAAAGACTTAATATCTCGTTCAAGATCTTGGGATTGAGAAGACCAGATATCTCATTCAGGAGCTTGTGAAGACTCGTTATCGCATTCAGGAGCTTGGGATTAAAAAGACATGATATCTTGTTTAGGACCTTGAAAAGATCTGATATTTTATTTTTCTCCACTAATAATAGAAGGTTGAGGAACCGATTCATCATTATTGCTTTCTGACACCCTTTTCTTAAAAAAATATTCGATCTTTTTGTTAACCATAATTTAATCGAAAAACCTAAAAACTATAATAATATATTAAACAACTACACATTAGGAAAAGGAAAAATAATAATAAGTCAAATAAATAAAGAACATAATTTATGCAAAAACATAAGGAGCTGAGAGAAAGATAATTTGTATTTTTTTTACTCTATGTTCTCAGTCTAGGCATCAAACTTCTTTCTTTTTTCGCTCGGCAGTGTCGACACCTTACCAGAGGAAGATAATTCCTTAGCAAGAAAAAAATCAAAATACAAGAAAGTCACTAACCTAATATGTATGGGTATAGGCGAAATCAATTAATTCTTGAATTTGGATTTAAAGTCCATATGGAGCATCTAAATTTAGTTTTTCAAGACCCATCAAGTATTAATATTTGATTATTATTAAAGTTATGTAATTAAAAACTAAAAAATACTTTATTAATATAAAGTATAACCTTATGGCTTAATGGGGCGAATTATATGAGATACAATTTGGCCAAGGGGGCGAATTTTATACAATGTGGATATCAAACCTAAAATACATGATAATTTATATATAAAATTAAAAAAAATCTAAAAATTTCAAAGGGGGAATTGCCCGTTGGATCCGTCCTTGCTATGAAATAAATTTGGACTCAATTATGTCAATTTCTATTTTGTTTATATAGGTTCCTATTAGCCATATTCGCAGTAATTTGAGGAAAAATACTAGCATTTTATGTGATTCAAAAACATATGATTCCTTATTCTTCATGATAGCAATGTTCCTTGTGAGAGATTGTCACGGTAAATACAACTTCATTAATAATATATACTTCTTTCCTAGGCATTTGAACTACGTTCAAAATCTAGAGCCGTCATTGTTGGGAGAGCTTTATTTGAATACCACCTTCAGCCCGAATAAGAATAGATTCAGACCGTAAAGCAAATGAGGACATTTGTAGTTATATACCAAAAAAATGAATAATATATTCTAGAATATGACACACTTAGGATGTAGGCGAAAAAAAGAATTATATAACAAATATATTTGTAAAAATTTGATATAAATAACAAATAAATTTTTGGTTGAATTGGTGAAGTATAAAGGTTAAAAAGCCATAAATGCTTGAGTCTAAATCCTATTATCTGTGTATTTTTTATATGAAAGATATAAAATGACAAAAAGACCATCGAAATACTTCAATTTACTTTGAAAATGTAAAGATATTTTGTATCATATGGAGTTGACTTATGACACCAATTGAGTCAAATACTTATAGTTTAAATATGCCAAAGGTCTTATATCCTTTCAAAATTTAAAATTTAGTCCCTATACTTTAATTTTGAACATTGAGTCCTTATATTTTTTTTTAGATAAAAAATCTTGATCCCTCCATCTAATTTTGTTGTTAAAGTTATTTGTGTTAAAGTAAAATAATTTCTTTAGCCTTCAACAATTACTACTTTTGTCAATTTGGTCCTCACCTTTCAAAAGCACATAAAGCAAATTTGAAAAATTATTTTTTTTCCAGATTTTAAATAAAAACATAAAAAATAATAAAAAATCATTAAAATTTAAAACAATAAAAATAATTTTAAATATTTAAAAAATTTCCAAAATTAATTGTTATCTAAATAAAACGGGTTGGACAGGGAATCAGTTGGGGTATCAATCTAGTGAGAGTTAAAAAACTGGTTGACTTGCGAACTGGTACGAACTTGTTAAACTGTGCTAAAAATTTTGGTTAATGGATAATTAAACCTATTTTAAACTGGTTTGACCAATTGGTTAAATGACCTATCCGATCGGTTCAAAGTAAAAAAATTATTCAAAAATAAAAAATTATAAAAATTGGTTCAACTTATTTTTTTAGATCGGTTCAACTAATCCATATTGGTTCACGGGTCATCCAGTTTTTAAAAATTTTAAACTATTTTTGCCCTCAACATTTATAGTTTTTTTTTCAATTTGGTCCTTATCATTTTTAAAAGTATATAATTTTTAAAAAATATTGTTTTTTTACTTTTTTCATATTTAAAAATTTTGACAAATTATAATTTTAAAAAAATAAAAATATGAAAAAAAACTGCTTTAAAATTTAATTTTTTTAAATATAAAAATATAATGTCATCTAAATTGGGCCAAATTGGTTGGATCAAGAATCGACTGAGATATTGATATGATGAGAGGTAAAAAAATTAGCTGACCCATGAACCAATACAAATTTGTTGAACTGAGCTAAAAAATCAGTTGAACGGACTTTTATAATATTTATAATATTTTATTTTCTTTGAATTGGTAGGATTGGTTGTTTTGGGAACCAATTGGTTAGACCAATTCAAAATATGTTCAACTGTTGGTTAAATCAATCCATACCATTTCATGAGTCAACCGGTTCTTTACTTCTCATCGGATTGAATCCCATTCCTAGTCTAATTGGTCCAATTTAGATAACAATGAATTTTTGCAATTTTTTTATATTTTTATTTATTCTAAACAACTTTTATTATTTCAAAATTATTTATTTTTTAAAAAATTTAAATTTTTATGTTTTTATTTAAAACTTGAAAAACATTAATTTTTAATATTTTTCAAAAAAAATTTAATGTGCTTTTAAATGTTAATGACCAAATTGACAAAAAAATGTAAATGTTGAGGGATAAAAAAGTTATTTTACCTTTAACATTGTTAACTTTGATGACAAAATTAGACGGATAGATCAATTTTTTTTTAAATAGAAGGACTCAATGTCTTAAAATTAAAGTATAGAAAGTAAATTTTAAATTTTGAATGACTATAGTAACCTTTGGCATATTTAAACCAATACTTATTATATAGTATACATCTTATATATCTATTAAAAATAGTAGCTTTTAAAGATTTTTTTTCCCCAAGTAATTTAGCATTTTTAGGTTAAAATATGTTCCAAGTCCTTACACTTTTCATGCATTTTGAATTTAGTCCTTCTACTTTTATTGCAAGAAATTTAGTCCCTCTACTTTTTGGATTTAAAAATTAACACTGATAAAATTATCTTATTAAATTGATGTTCATTACGACATAGTTTTTTTTTACATGGATACTAAGTGGGCATCTGTTTATTTCAAAACATCACACCAACAAATTTAAAAGAATAGTTTTAATGGTGTTAAGAATTGAACTTAAATTTTGACATTTGAAAAGTAGAGGGATTAAATTCCCAAAAATAATAGTAAAGGGACTACATTTCAAAGTTGCAAAGAATACAGAGACATGGAACATATTTTAACCTTTTTTAAGTATGTGATACATTAAAAGACACGAATACCTCTATCTAGATCTTCCATTAGATAGAATATCCTCTCGGTCTCATCTACTAAATCTTCCACTAAAGGCGTCAATTCTAACGTAGAAAGAACTTTGATACAAATTAATAAACAATTAATCAATAGCATGAATATCAACTTAGATTAGCAATTAATATCACGACCAACCATCAAGAAAATTCAATCTTAATTTCCAAACAAGCATTGTCGAAACCATTTTTTAAAGGGGGTGTTTGAAAAACGGGGATCGACTTTTGAAAAACGAAAACGGGAGTCGCCACCAATCTTTTTAGGTGTGATTGGATCACCTTATAAAATGTTTTGTTTTAAAACATTAATTTTGGTCTACGAAATTATGAGAAAAATAGGTTCGGGAGTCGGTTATGTACGAGGAAGGATTAGCACCCTCGTAACGCCCAAAATTGGCACCAAATTGAATAATTTTTTGTCTTAATGTCAGAAAATTTGAAAAGATTTTAAAACTTGAACAATTTAAAGTTGAAACTTGAGATTCCTTTGTTCTGAAAGTATACAAACATCACATCCAACATGTTAGGACACGATGTTTTAAATCCTCATAACTAAAATTATCTCATGATTTTGAAAATTTATTAAAAGGATATTTGGTTATTTAGTCAAACAAAAAAAAAATCACAACCCAGCATGTTAGGGCACTATTTTCTAAATTTCTAAACACCAAACATTGCCTTATTTAAGAAAAAACTTTTTGAATTAAATGAAATATTTTTTTAAAACAATGAATAATATAGAATTTAATAAAAAAATAATTTGATATAAATACTAAAATTATTAAAAAATAAAATATAAAAGAGAATTAAAAAATTAAGGAGATAGGGATTAAATAAAAAGGTTGAAAACGAAGATGAACAAAGAATAAATAAGAACAAACCGTAGAAAATAAGAACGCAAGAGGGAGAGAAATTTGAGTGAATGCTCTCAAGAATTCTTATTGCTTCCTAAAACTCAAGTGAAGTCAAGTTGTTTTACAATGAGGGGAGAGGCCTCTATTTATAGTTGAGCCTCCCCAAATCCAATGGTACAGATCAATTACATCAACGGTTAAGATTAAAGGATATCTACAAATTAAATCTCCAAGATTACAAAATCATATCTTCTAAGATTGTATATCATATCTAAGATTGCAATCATATCTAAGATTGTATCATATCTAAGATTGCAATCATATCTAAGATTGTATCATATCTAAGATTCCATATCACATCTAAGATTGCATATCATTGAAGATTATATTTCCATATGAGTCAAACTTGTAGATGGGCCTTAAATCTTTTCAAGTAATGCGCCATTCCGATCGGGCCAAATTATATTTGTAATTTTGGACTGAACTTGGACTTCGTTTTTTTTGGGGGGTTATTATTTTTGGACTTATTTTTGGGCCTGGGCAAAATTGAGTGTCTACAGCTGCCCCTCTTTGCTTATTGCTGTGTAACAGGAATGGAGCAAAGACTATAAAAATACCAATTTTGCCCGGTCTTGCCGAGTCTTGAGTTCTTGATCTTCTTTAAATGGCCTCTTGACGGCTTCAACTGCTTCTTGCAAACTCATGATTGTCATGTTGATATCTTCGATCTGCTCTCCATCGAACATAGAGACGCCAAATCTGCTTCTTCAATTTGTTCCCTGATAATACAGAGATGCCAAATCATCTTAGATTTGCTTCAGCGTAAACACGTGAAAGCCAAATCAGCTATGTCTTCGATTTACTCCTTGTAAGCACAAGGATACCAAACCATCTTGGATCTGCTTCAGTCTAATCATCTGAAGGTTAGATCTGCTATATGTCTGTCCTCCGTCGAATATGGAGACGCCAAACTTTGATTTGTTCTCTGACAATACAGAGATGCCAAATCATCTTAGACTTGTTTCAACATAAACACGTGAAAGCCAAATCAGCTATGTCTTCGATTTGTTCCTTGTAAGCACAAGGATGCCAAACCATCTTGGATCTTGCTTCAGTATAAACATCTGAAGGCCAGATCTGCTATGTGTCTGCCCTCCGTCGAATATGGAGACGCCAAACTTCGATTTGTTCTCTGACAATACAGAGATGCCAAATCATCTTAGACTTGCTTCAACGTAAACACGTGAAAGCCAAATCAGCTATGTCTTCGATTTGTTCCTTGTAAGCACAAGGATGCCAAACCATCTTGGATCTTGCTTCAGTATAAACATCTGAAGGCCAGATCTGCTATGTGTCTGCCCTCCGTCGAATATGGAGACGCCAAACTTCGATTTGTTCTCTGAAAATACAGAGATGCCAAATCATCTTAGATTTGCTTCATCATAAGCATGTGAAAGCCAAATCAGCTATGTCTTTGATTTGTTCCTTGTAAGCACAAGGATGCCAAACCATCTTGGATCTTGCTTCAGTATAAACATCTGAAGGCCAGATCTGCTATGCTTTAACCTGTTACCCTACGGCTTAAGGGGTTAAGTCGCATCTTCGATCTGCTCCGCTACTGCTTAGGGAGATAAGATCCACAATTTTGACCTGTTACCTTACTGCTTAGGGGATTAAGGCGAGTGGCCGTTGATTTGTTCCACTACTGCTTAGGGAGATAAGATCTGTAATTTTAGCCTGTTACCCTACTGCTTAGGGGGTTACGGTGAGTCTTTGATCTGTTCCACTACTGCTTAGGGAGATAAGATCTGCAAATTTAACCTGTTACCCTACTGCTTAGGGGATTAAGGCGCTGAATTTTGTAATTTTCAATCAATCTTGCTACATTGTCCGCTGGGGAATCCACTTGTAGAATTGATTTCCTGGAATTTATGCTTATGCCAAATAATTAAGATGCCATGATCGAAATGAGTCAAATGCTCCTAATTAGACATATTATGATGCAAAATGTTTATGAAAAAAACTCTTATTTCGGATGTCATCACTCATTCATCTATCGAGCTTCCCACCTCATTCTTCTCGACATATCAATCATACTCTGCTTGTATGCCTCGAATCTTCTCCATCAATTTGGTCTACCGTACCATTCCCCGAATGTTACGACCCACTGAAGATGTTTACAAAATGATCCTTTCTTAAGATCAGTATTGCTTAAAACATCCAACCACCTTTTGGACTGAAGAAGAAAATCTCTCAAGTATCTCCAACCCATACATATGGGAATTCCTTAAACAATTGTCTTGTTTCAGTTTCTTGTATTATTTAGAAATTTCCAGTGTAATATGCAAAACTTCGTTTGTGAAGATATTTTAGTTCATCTATCATTATTTCAATGTAACATGCTTTATGAATAATGGGAGACAAATAAATTGATCCTGAGGATAATTAGATTTGGACAAAATATTGGAAGCAATGAAAAAATATTAACCTGAGAACATATCTTTGCGAAGAAAAAGAATCCAAAAATAGTAAATAGGACAGAAATCAGATGCCCCAGATATCGCTGCTTGAGCGTCTATACACCAGCTCCATAAAGACTTTCTTGAGTTCAACATGTGTTTAAAAGATCCAAAGTAATTCATTGATGCCTCGATATGTAACATACTTCACTTCTCGTCGAATCCGGTATAGCAAGGTCACTGCATGACTTTCCAAATTTGAGCTGCATTTTAAGGTTTTCAACTCGAAACCCCTTTGGTCTCAAGGCGCCCTTTGCGGGTTTTCACCTTGGCCTCTCCATTTTTTCTTTTTTCTTTTTCTTTTTTTTTCTCTTTTTCTTTTATTTTTTTCCTTTTTTTTTAAATAGAAGTCCCAAAGTGCCCTTTGCGGGTTTTCACCTTGGCTTCCCTTCTCCTTCAGACAAAGTACTCATTGACTGAGTCCGAATTCACTGGATCAGATAAATTCTTCCTATCCATTTCTTGTCAAAATCAGTGCACCTCTAGAGAAAGCCCTCTTCGCAACATATGACCATTCCCAATTCGATATCCTTTTGCATGAGAAGGATCTCTTTCAGCATAAGGTTTCCTTTCTGAAATTCTTTTGGACGAACCTTCTTTGTCATAAGTCTGTGTCATCCATTCTTGGTACATTTGCTTAGGATGAATACTTTCAAGTTAAGTTTACTAGAGGTATTCAATTCTTGACTCCATCAAAGCTTGGAGGAAAAATCTTGATTTATAAACCCATGAAAAGGATTGCCCCAGCAACAGTCCTGGCTGTTGTTTGTCAAACCCTACAAAAAGATGGTTCAATGATTCTCAGCAGACAAGAATGAAGTTGCTGACTTTATCCTTCAACCTGGAAAGCTGAGGTACAGAGATTACTCCCGAAGCATACATCCCACCATGACTCGATGATGTTTCTGAAGCATCCCTAATCTTCATAAATTGCCCCCAACTGTGAAGCTGCCAAATGAGTGTAGCAAATAGGAGCCACAAAAAATATGGCTGTGGTGCTTCTTTGATACATATAGGATAGAGAATGAACAAACTCTTGCAGATCATCAGCCGAAAACCCAGCTTGGTCTAAGAGAACATGATAGTGGGTCTGCCTCGTGATTCCAATCATTCCAGCATGGGTACCAAGGTAAAAATCATTGTTCTTTGGATGGCATACTTTGTTGTCAATGACAGTACCATGTAGCACATTGTCAAGAGATCCCTGCTGAAAAAACTTGGTATGATGGTTTTTCGTACAATAATAATCACAATCTTTAGGGTTCCACTTCTCGTCAAGGAACTTGCAATACTCAATAACTTGATCAAAACTTGATTGAATTGAGACTCGCTAACCCCATCCCCAAAAATAATGATTTGATCAGGTTTCTTCTTCCCTGAACTTATATAAAAGTCTAAGAGAGCTTCCTTCATGATACCGTCATCCACTTTGTCAGAAACTGGTTTTGAAGAAAGAATCTATCATTTTATGCTTCAGAGACTGTGTACGGCCTGATGCCCTATAGCCGGAAATTAATGGCCACTGCCTGGAGCTAACCATCGTAGCTATTGACGGCACATCAGACTGCTCAGGAAAGCTAAACAATGCACCCATTCCAAGGATGATGGTTGGAACCTTTGAAACAACTAGAATTGAAGGTGTTTGCCCTAGCGTAAGCATAGAGAGTAGGCGGTAGTTTCTTATGCCAATTTTTACCACTCTTAGTCATCTTCTGTAATTTGTTTTTTTTTCTTTTTCTTTTCTTTTGGCAACCTTTGTTGTACTGTGGTATGGCGCATTATCTTTGAAAAGACTGCAAACTTTTGGCATTGTGCAGTTATATATAATCTTTTTTCTTTTTTTTTGAGATGGATGACTTTTAACTTTGTAATATTGGCATATGAAGCTATCTCCCCTCCTAATGGAGCAGTTGACGTCCACAAAGATGAGTCATTGTCAGCTTGAAACTTTTGACGAGCTCGGGCCCATAACATACATGCCCCATAAGTCTTGACTCCTTTAAATTTGGCATTCATTGTACAACTGATGCGATCCCTTTTCATGGTGGACCAACAGTGCCCCAAAACCTCATGTTTATTCAGGCAATTGCAAATCCTCCTGCATTCGTTTTTGGACCACATTTTGAATTCCCATAATAGTCTCAACAAGGTCTTGTCTTGTCTCCTCAGCTAATTCCAATTTCACAATCTTTCCTTCCTCTAAGGCTATATTTCCTACCACCACTTCATGGGGTAAAAACCATTTTCAATAAATTCAGAAACAAGTCACAATTTCTGTCACCTTCAAAGTACTGAGATTCCTCTAAACACATATCCCGCTCAAAAGGAACTCTGAATCTGTAGCATCGTTGCTTGTGTCATTGATATCTAGGGATCTATGATAGGCACACAAAAGAATATGCAAGGAATAAATGAATTCAAAAATGACTATTTACATGAAATGAAAATTTATAAAGAATGTCAAAGGTCAAAAGAATCAGAATGAAAGAATATTTACTTGGATGAATAATAAAAGTATGTTTTATTGAAAATAAAAATGTCTGAACATGAGCCCACTTCTCAAAAGAAATCTCATTACTCCTAGGCTTTAGAGCAACAAGAGTGTTCTGAATATTACTTCGTAAAATTCCTAAAGATTACAGGAAGTTCTTGTAACACCCCCGAACCCGAGACCGTCGCCGGAGTCGAACACGAGGTGTTAACAGACTTCAAACCACTTATTAAAATTTTTCTAGACAAGCTGCCAATCTGCGTACTAGTCACTTTAAAAATCACATCTTGAGCTCTGGAACTCGAAATCCAGTTCCGTGAATTTTCCCTGAAACCAGACTCATATGCCCTTCTACATATTTTTTTCTAGAATTTTTGGTCCAGCCAATTAGTACAGTTTATTAGTCAAAGTCTCCCATGTTACTGGGGTCGACTACACTGACCTTTGCGCATTACGACCTGGATATCTCCATGTACAGAGCTTAAATACTGATGCCGTTTGTTTCTATAGAAACTAGACTCAGAGAGGAATCCATACATATATGGCTTGACTCCTAATTATCTCTGGTTAATTTGTAATAAATTTCCAAAGATCGGAACAGGAAATCCAGAAACCGTTCTGGCCCTGTCTCACGAGAACCTGAATATCTCTTAATATACTGTTCATATGATTGTTTCGTTACTTTCATATGAAAACAGATTCATCAAGATTCGATTACATAATTTATTCACTATTTAATTCCATTCCTACAAAATTTTTGTGATTTTTCAAATCCACACCACTGCTGCTGTCAGTATCTGTTTTCAAGGTAAACTTTACCTATTTCGTGGTTACCACGGACCAACTAGGGTTTTGTCATACATAGGTCCGCATATGATCATATTTAGCCATTCCAATGGCTGATCATTTGCTCAACACTTCCATTCCAAACCATAGTCACATCATGAAACCATATATACATACATAAACACAAATGGTCTAATGCCATACTCCACTTCTACAAGCCATTTTCGCATGGCTGTACACACATACATCACAAAAAGTACTTGAACAACAACAATGGGTAGTCCTATACATGCCATATTCAGAGTTCAACTAAAAGAGTACCAAAAGGGCTTTGATAGTGTGGATGACTTCGACTTCGATGATCCCGAATCCGATATCTAACGAACAAAATCTATAAAACAGAGAGCCAAAGCAACGGGGTAAGCATTTTAAAGCTTAGTAAGTTTCAAGTAATGAAATCAACTTTGACTAAAGTATTACATTCACATAGCTAAATGAATCACTTTATTAATACACATTCTCATAATCATGCTTACTTCACACTTCATCAACATATATACACACACAAGGTATCAACCCATCTAAAAGCCCAAAAGTTCGTTAGTCGATTGAACGAATACTATTTAAAACGAATCGACTTTCCGAAGCACATGCAAACATACCTTATCGTTTGGGTTTGTCGAGCGTATTAATTGAATTTATTACAGCACAAAACGCTCACATTCATACCCAAGTTTCTTCGGAATTTAGCCGGATATTACCACAAGCACAATTGCCTTCGGGTCTTAACCCGGGCATAGCAACTCGCACGAATGCCTTCGGGTCTTAGCCCGGATATATCAACTCGCACAAATGCCTTCGGGTCTTAGCCCGGATCAAATCACTAGCACAAATGCCTTCGGGACTTAGCCCGGATCAAATCACTAGCACAAATGCCTTCGGGACTTAGCCCGGATCTCATTCAAATGCTCATGCACACATAAATCAACAGTCTTGGCACATCCATATTTCATTTTCGTTACTAAGGCTCAAACACAAAACATTTATTAAACCTTTCCAATTTCGGCTCAATAGCCACACACAAAGAGCATGATTTCAATTGGCTTTATAACATAGTCTCTATGCACATTCGGCTATCCGTCATAGTATGACTAATCATTTCAATATAATTCAAGTAGGGTCATTACTCGAAGACTTACCTCGGATATTTTAAATAGTTGTGGATAGACTACTCGATCGCTTTTTCTTTTCCTTTATCAGATTTTGACCCTCTGGGCTCTTGAGCTTGATTCAATAAATAGATTTTATTAAATAACTTATCAATTTAGCGATTCGATTTAATACATGTATACCATACAATTAAGTACAAATGATGTTATTAACTAGATATTAAACATCATACATATGCTCTACTCAAGTACTAAAGAACATAATACTAGCTTAATACCATGCATAATCGAATTTATTTAGCATCATTTAGTTTTATAAAAATACACATATCATCCCAACTCGACACAAGAGTCAAATTCATCACTCAAACATTCACACCAATTTATTTAATATTTTGGCCGAAACCCTCAATTGGCTAACATAGCCTTAATATTTCAATATAAACACGTATACATCAAAGGCAATTTAAAACACTTAACCCTTATACTCAATAATGAAACCAAACCGTATACCTAATTTTTAAACACATCACCTCCAAATGCATGCATTAACTAACATATATCCAATCCACATGCCAAGTTACCATGAATAAATTAAACTTATATATATATAACATAGCTGAATATTCCTTAACATAAAGGCATTTAGTGACATTTTAAAAAAAATATAATAACCATTTCCATAAGTATATTTTCATGCAAAGACCGTACCTAAATCACCAACATTTTAACTCCCAACTACTTAGACTTAACCTTTCATACCCTTATATCTAATGTCATAAGAATAGCCGAATGTCCAAATTAACCAAGCTTAAAGATTTAACCTTCAACACTTTAATATTCCACAACCTATTCTTCAAGGCTTCAAATATAAAGTAATTAACATTTATACTCTTATGCCGAATTAGCTAACACTTATAATCCATAGCCGAATGTCATTAAACCTAAACCACCATGAAAATTTTACTTATCACCTCATACCTTATTATCAAATTGAACTAATTATGCTTATAAAAATAATATCAAAACCGAAACCTTTTAATAATTAAGCCTCTAATTATTTATTTCAATTACCCAAACGAAATTTTCTCACATTTAACACTTATATACTCATCAATTGTTGAAGACAAACAAAATCTCATTTCCTCCCTTGACAACCACAACCGAAAGCTCAAACCAACATCTAAAATTCCAAGTTTTCAAATGGGCATATATGGAACTAGCTAATTGACTTAAACTAAGCTTAAAATTTCAAAAACTAACAAAATTTTTACTAACCTTCTCAAGCTTCAAGTGACCGAATGTTTTTGCCCCAATTCTTTCTTTCAATTCGGCCAAGAAGACAAAGATGAAGCTTTGTCTTCATTACTTTTCTTTTTATTCTTTCTTTAATTTATTTCCTTTCTTTTGCATAAAATAATGGCCATTTAATTAAGATTTAGTACATATTATATATATATGACCATCATGGCCGGCCACCACTTAAAATAAAAGGGGTATTTGACATGCAAGTACAATTATTTGCAACATGCATAAATGGGCCATTTTACATTAGCCTAGCACATTTCTAAATTTTCTCACATAAGTCCTATTTAATAAAATGCACTTACAATTTACAAAATTCAACCATGAAAATTTCACACATGCATATATACATATAATAAACATCAAATATGACGGTCAATTATTTTTGTGACTCGGTTTAGTGGTCCCGAAACCACTTTCCGACTAGGGTCAATTTAGGGCTGTCACAGTTCTTCTGCAGTCCAATTGTTTAAAGAAATTCCCGGTTCGTAAGGGTGAATGCCCTCAAGGTTTCTTTGTTCAGTCCCTTCCTCATGTATGACATTGAAGGGATGATTTTCATTTCCAAACACCCCCTTCTCTGGGTAAGCTACCCTTCCTGACACAAAAGTCAAGGATATGTAAGGGAATGTCGTTAATTCCCATTCAACTTCTTTTTCACTCAGCCGTGACCCTCTTCTCTCTCTCTCTTTTTCTTTCTCTTTTTAATAAATTTAACTAATTAGGGTCTTTTTATGGATTTAAATGCATTTGATGTGATGTAATGCAAATGCATGAATGCAAAAGAAAAGGAGATGTTGATCTTGAATTCAATTCCATTAGAATAACTTTTCTAGAAAACAGATTTCTTTACATGAAAATAGATTACATATGCGATCTTGCCCTTCATAGTCCAAGTAAACACTGACCTTTTCTTCATGGCCGAATCCTGTAAATTCTCCAAAAGATGCCTTTGCTAGCTCCTTGCTGCTTAATCTGAGCCTCGATCTCTTGCTCGCTTATCTTCATGATACTCATCAAAAAGTGTCGGCTCTTGGATAATCTTCATTGGCAATTAAATCAAGTCATATATTCCTTCGTGGACTTCCGGCTTTCTCTCGTTATACTCTTAGATAACCTTTGTTAGCTTGAATCTCTGGCAATTATATCATGTATTCCTCCGTGGACTACCAACTTTCTCTCGTCGTGTTTACTTGGACTATATTCAGAGGACCACACTATAATCTACTTTATCAAGAAATTTGTTTCCTTATGACAAACTATTCTATTTAGGAATCGAATTTCGAATCAACACCTTCTTTTCTTTGATGTAATGTAATATAAATGCATGAATGCAAAAAGGTATTGATCTCGATTTAGTTTCATTTTAGAAAACGTTATTTAAGGAATAAAAGTCTTTTCATAAAATGGATTACAAATACGCTTTCACTCGTAGGCCCAGAGTCTTAACCCTATCTAATAACAAACCTAACTCTCGACCTCTATCTGAATTGTAGCTCATATTGGTGCTCAACGTGCTTGCCCTTTCTACCAGTATCTGTAAATGATTAGCTATCTCTTGAATTTGAATTACGGCTTCACCTATGAAGTAAGCTCTACAGCCAAAGACACCTCCTCCAATGTCTGTGAAGTTGCTCTAATTACCTTGAAAGAAAGATTAGCGAACAAGTAGGCATTACAGCTTCGCAGCATACTGCCTTAAAATGATATCAAACATCCTCAGTACTACTTGAGAGTCTTTAAATTTCTGCCTCCACAGAACATTTCAAATTGCTTGCATGGGTATCTTTGCAGCATAGCTAATCTCCACTTTAAAGGTCTTTAAACGATACGATCTTCTTTAATCTTTTTCTTTCATGCTCATTTGGGTTGTCTCGGTCATCAGGGCTTGCATTTCCATTATTTTTGATAAGTACAACATCCTAAAGTACCACAGTAAATTCCAGCTTGTAGTTTGGTAGCGGTCCTATAGTAAGTGAGCCTTTCTACCATCATAAGCAAAATTCTTTCCATCCAATTCAATTTTGTAGGTCTTAAACCCTTACATCCATGAGGTGACTATCTTCATCTGTAATGGTAGAAGTGTCCATCAGTACTCCCCACGCTCACCTTGAATTGTTCATCTATCTTCATGTCAAGCAAATACTGCAATTCCCCATAACTGTTGTAGAACAACTGATTGGCTTCGTTACTCCATTAATCCCATATTTCCTTTAACTCTTGGAGGTTATTTTGCATCACACTAATGAAAGTGTAGTCCCATAATTCTGATGTGTATCCTTCGATGACACTATTTCCTTTTTCTATCTGGGTTTTCTCTGACCAAGCACAAACGAAAGAGTTGTCCTCCACTTTGTTAAGATATTTGTTCCCCATTACAAAACTTTCTAACTCAGAAATCGAACCTTGAATCAACACCTTTTAATGATAAATGACATGCAATGATAGCAAAATAAGAAAAACAAGTCAGTGTCACATATATAAAAAATAATAATAAATAAGAACTTATAAAGGTAGGCACTAAAGGTCATCATCATACTACTTGGGGCAAGCACTTAAAGTTCACTATATGTAGTTCGGTTCTAAAGCAAGGGTACTTGAACCAGCAGATCCTCGATCCTCACCAATTATAGGCTCATATGGACCAAGTTCGGTTCAGGGGGACACATTTCCCTATGACCATGCGGAGATGAAAATCTCACGAAGACATAGGTACGGATGTATCCCGGAAGCAATCCACTAACCCATGCAGAGGTAAAAACCTCACGAAAGCATGCTTCTCACTCCCACTTAAGGGTGTGACCACAACGGTCATGCAAATGCAATGTGTGTGTAAACAATAACAAACATATGCAACTAACACATGTAAAAATAACATATTTTAAAAATTTTCCAAATTTCCGACATTAAGACAGAAAATAATCAATTTTTGGCTTGACTCTCTTATAGGTCCCCAGTGGAGTCGCCAAGCTGTCAAAACCATTTTTTAAAGAGGGTGTTTGAAAAACGGGGATCGACTTTTGAAAAACAAAAACGAGAGTCGCCACCAATCTTTTTAGGTGTGATTGGATCACCTTATAAAATGTTTTGTTTTAAAACATTAATTTTGGTCTACGAAATTATAAGAAAAATAGGTTCGGGAGTCGGTTCCGTACAAGGAAGGATTAGCACCCTCGTAACGCCCAAAATTGGTACCAAATTGAATAATTTTTTGTCTTAATGTCAGAAAATTTGAAAAGATTTCAAAACTTGAACAATTTAAAGTTGAAACTTGAATTTCCTTTGTTCCGAAAGTATACAAACATCACATCCAGCATGTTAGGACACGATGTTTTAAATCCTCGTAACTGAAATTATCTTATGATTTTGAAAATTTATTAAAAGGATATTTGGTTATTTAGTTAAACGAAAAAAAATCGCAACCCAGCATGTTAGGGAACTATTTTCTAAATTTTTAAACACCAAACATTGCCTTATTTAAGAAAAAACTTTTTCAATTAAATGAAATATATTTTTTAAAACAATGAATAATATAGAATTTAATAAAAAAATAATTTGATATAAATACTAAAATTATTAAAAAAATAAAATATAAAAGAGAATTAAAAAAATTAAGGAGATAAAGATTAAATAAAAAGGTTGAAAACGAAGATGAACAAAGAATAAATAAGAACAAACCGTAGAAAATAAGAACGCAAGAGGGAGAGAAATTTGAGTGAATGCTCTCAAGAATTCTTATTGCTTCCCAAAACTCAAGTGAAGTCAAGTTGTTTTACAATGAGGGGAGAGGCCTCTATTAATAGTTGAGCCTCCCCAAATCTAACGATACAGATCAATTACATCAATGGTCAAGATTAAAGGATATTTACAAATTAAATCTCCAAGATTACAAAATCATATCTTCTAAGATTGTATATCATATATAAGATTGTATCATATCTAAGATTGCAATCATATATAAGATTGTATCATATCTAAGATTGCAATCATATCTAAGATTGTATCATATCTAAGATTCCATATCACATCTAAGATTGCATATCATTGAAGATTATATTTCCATATGAGTCAAACTTGTAGATGGGCCTTAAATCTTTTCAAGTAATGGGCCACCGATCGGGCCAAATTATATTTGTAATTCTGGATGAACTTGGACTTCGATTTTTTTTGGGGGGGGGTTTATTATTTTTGGACTTATTTTTGGGCCCGGGCAAAATTGAGTGTCTACAAGGATTTTAACAAGCAACTTGTAATAGCCCAAATTCGCCCGGGCCCAATAAAAACAATAAACCAAAATACACAAAAAAAAACCAAAATAATTAAATGTTCAGTCCATTTACAAAGCCCACTGTTAATCTGACAGCCTAAACTACCCAGCAGCCCATTACACCCTCAACCCAAAGATACACGGGACCGAAAATGCCCAAATCAGTTAGCAGGTTAGGAAACCCTAGGGTTTACAGAAGCTTCGTGCCGCAAGCACTCCAATCGTCACGCCCCTTCGTCTTGCGTCGTTCCAGTGACCCTTCATCAACGCTTCCATCGGTGCCGTGACTCCAGCTCCATATCGCGCTGTAATCGGCGCACGAATCAACACCAGCGCACTCACCACCGTGATATCCTCGCGTGTTTTTGTTTAAAGGGCTAATTGCCCAATTGATCCTTCCGCATTTTTAATATTTATAATTTCATTTTATTTTTATTATAATTTGGCCCTAACCTTTTATTTTTGTTTCAATTTAGTCCTAAAGGCCATTATAAAACTTATTTTGGGAACGACGTCATTTTTGGGATTAGGGCTAATTGCCCAGTGAGTCCCTCATTTTAACGCGCGTTTCAATTAGGTCCAAATTTTTTATTATTTTGAAATTAACCCTAGAGTTTTATTTTTATTTAATTTTAATCCTTTTTAAATTTTTTATATATAATTTATTTATTTTAAATATTTTATATATTATTTATTTTTACTATAAACATTATTTATATATGTAAAAAATTATTATATATATTATTTTTATTTATGTATTATTTATTATATTATTTATATTTTATTATATATTATATCATTTTATTATATATATTATTCATTATATTATTTTTATTTTATTATATATTATATTATATTATTATATATTATTTATTATTATGTATAATTTTAAAAATTTGTAAATTATTATTAAATAATACATATATCATTATTAAATATTTAGTATGTAATATTCTACAATTTACTATAAAATCTTGTTCCTATTTAACATATTATTATTTTTATAAATATATATTAAGTTATTATATCATATAGTATATTTTTATATATATTAACCATTTTTTTTAAAAAAAATTCTCCTTTATTATTTATATATTGTTTTAAATATTTTTTTTAATATCTCATTTATTTTTAATCGTATTTAATTTTTATCTTTATTTTTTTGACTTATTTTTTATATGTTCATAATTTGTTTATTTATTTTTGTATCGTTTTTTGTATTTATTTAGTATTGTTTTAGTATGTTAATTTTATCTCATAAATTATTTATTATTTTTATGTTATTTATTGTTTTTATATATTTGCATAAAAATTGATTATCTATGTTGATATTTTAAGTTATATTTGCATGAAATATTATTGTATATATATTATGTAATTTATATTGTTATATTCATTGTTTTCTATGTTGTATTTTGCATGAAATGTTAATGTATGTATATTTATGTTATTTATGCTTATATCTGCATGAAATGTTAATGTATATTATGTAATTTATGTCGTTATTTATCATTTTCTATATTATATTTGCATGAAATGTTAAAGTATGTATCATGTATTTTATATTATTTAGTATTGATATCTTATAATATGTTAAATGCATCATTGTTTTAAAAAAAATTTATTTCATTTAATCCAAAAGAATTTTAAAAATGAGGCAATGTTTTTTTTTGTATTTAGGAATTCGGGAAGTAGTGCCCTAACATGTTGGGTTGCGATTTCCCGTTTGACTAAATGTCTAAAGTATCCTTCTAAATAGATTTTGTAAATCACGAGATGATTTCAGTTACGAAAGTTTAAGAATATCGTGTCCAATCATGCTGGATGTGATGTTTGTACTTTTTGGAGCGAAGGAATCTTGATTTTCAACTCAAATTATTCCAATTTTAAAAAGGGGTCCTATTTTTAAATTCTTTCAAACTTTTGAAATTAAGACAGAAAAATATTCAATTTGGTACCAGTTTTGGGCATTGCGAGGGTGCTAATCCTTCCTCGTACGTAACTGACTCCCGAACCTATTTTCTCACATTTTCCTAGACCAAAATGTTTTATAAGGTGATCCAATCACACCTAAAAAGGTTAGTGGCAACTCCCATTTTCAAAATCTCCCTTTAAAAATGTTTTTGACAGCTTGGCGACTCTGCTGGGGATAAATAAGAGAGTCAAGCCAAGAAATTAATTTTTTTTTGTCTTAATGTCGAAAATTTGGAAAAATTTTAAAAAATATAGATCTTTTTACATGTGTTTGCTGCATATGTTTGTTATTTTGTTTTCGCACACATTGCATTTGCATGATCGCTGTGGTTGCACCCTTAAGTGGGAGTGAGAAGCTACGCTTCCGTGAGGTTTTCACCTCCGCATGGGATAGTGGATTGCTTTCGGGATACATCCGTACCTTTGTCTTCGTGAGATTTTCATGTCCACATGGCCATAGGGAAATGTGTCCCCCTGAACCGAACTTGGTCCATATGAGCCTATAATGGGTGAGGATCGAGGAATCTACTGGTTCGGTACCCTCACTTTAAAACTGAAACACATATAGTGAGCTTTAAGTGCTTACCCTAGGTAGTATAGTGATAGCCTTTAGTAAGCTACCCTTATAAGTACTTGTTTATTATACCTTTTATATATGACACTGACCTATTTTATTTTGTTATCATTGCATGTTATTCAACATTTAAAGGTGTCGATTCACGGTTCGATTTCTAGATTAGAAAGTTTTGTAATGAGGAACGAATATCTTGATAAAGTGGAGGACAACGCTTCTGTTTGTGCGTGGTCAGAGAAAACCATGTTAGAGAAAGGAGATAGTGTCACCGAAGGGTATACGTCAAAGTTGTGGGACTTCACTCGTATCAGTTCGACACAAAATGAGTTTCAGGAGTTGAAGGACATTTGGGCCCAATGGGATGACGAAGCTAAGCAGCTGTTCTACTAGAATTATGGAGATCTTCCCTATTTGCTAGACATCAAGGTGGATAAGCATCTGTTTCGAGCTATGGTACAGTTTTGGAACCCTACTTATAGTTGTTTTACATTTGGAGAGGTAGACTTAGTACCTACTTTGGAGGAGTATACGACCTTGCTTCGCTGTCCAAGAATTCAAGGTAACAAAGCTTATGTTAAGGCTGCTAATCTCCCAACTTTTGTGAAGAAATTAATGATGATCACAGGAATGAGTGAACAGTGGGCCGCAGCTCGAATCCAACAAAAGGGTGATGGTAAATGCATTCTATGGGTAAGTTTGAGGGATCTGATATTGGCGCACCCAGATGTGAAGAAGAGGGTTGATGTCTTGGCCTTAAGTATTTAGGGTTTGGTGATTTTCCCCAAAGCTATGGGGCACATAGATGAGGCAGTTGCGGATTTATTTGATTGACTTGGTAAACAGAACACACCTGTGCCTGCAATCCTAGCTGAGATGTTCAGATCATTGAGTGCATGTCGGAGAGTCGGTGAATGTAGATTTATTGGATGCGCACAGTTGTTGTTAGTATGGTTCAACAGTCACTTTTGGAAGGTTGATAAGGTTCCTTGCCGAGTATTCTTTAAGGATTATTCTCCCTTAAAGGAAGCAGCAGCTACGCCGAGGAGGGAAAACATTATAGAGGAAAGGTGGATGGAAATACTTCAGAATCTCCGAGAGGAAGATGTTATGTGGGAAACCCCTTGGATGGCTCCTAATGAAGTCCTTTATCATTGCAGAAGCTTTGATTGGGTACCTCTTCCTGGAATTTGGGGAGTTGTTGATTATGCACCATTACTCGTCCTAAGGCAATACAAAGCAAGGCAGTTTATACCGGCAACCAAGGGTTAGCTCAGAGTGATTTCTCATATAAGGGGGATCATTACAAGAAGAAGATGCGAGAGATTTCCGAGGCTTGGAAGAAGATTTACTGTGTGAAGATTCTGACTGAAGGTCCGACGACAACCCTTGAGTACAAAGGGTGGTTTAACAAGAGGATCAATGATTACATCCCTAGGCCGAGTTTGGGGGCTGCTCAATCAATCGAGGAGAATTTATGAGTGGTTCCATCAGAGTTAGAAGTCATAAAGCAAGAGTTCGAAAGAAAAAGTTTGGAGCTCGGGACAAAGATAGAGAAGCTGGAGGAAGAGAAGATGTATCTAAGCTTAGACGTCTACGTTCAGAAAATTGAGGTCGAGAAAGTGAGGAAAGAAAAGAGGAAAATTGAGGAAGACCGAGATGACTTGAAGATGCAATACAAGAGGATACAACTATCAATTGAAAAGAGCTAGATTGGAGAAGTCTTCAGGGTAGTGGCAACAAGAGGTTCAAGAAGAAGGAGCCAAAGCCGAACATTGGGATAAGAAGTTTCAAGAAATGTAGGCACAAAATCAGGCCCTAGAGAGAAGCTTGGCAGAAAGTCAGAAGGAGAATCAAGGATTAAAATCTAAAGTGACTGAACTCGGACGGTCCCTTCATCTTCACCGAAGTCGTAACTTTGCGGTCGAGTTAAAGACAAGTCTGAACAAGATCGAGGAAATGAAGCACAAGATTGAAGGGTTAGAAGCAGCATTGCAGACTGTAAACTCTGGATTGAGCAGCTTGAGGAAAGAGAAGGACATTGGAAGGGAGAGCTTCACCATTTTCAAGATCAAGTCAGAGATAGGGACTACCTCATAGGAGAAGCCATAGTCCAGATTCGAGAGGTTGTTGATCATTTACAAGACCTGGTGGCTCAAGCTAATGTATTGAGTGCAAAGTATGAGTCAGTGTCAGATAGAGGTAGAGAGTTAGCTTTGTTATTGGATAAGGTTAAAACTCTAGGCCTGAGGGCAAAAGCGTATTTGTAATCCATTTTGTGTAAAGATTTTTGTTTCTTAAATAACGTTTTCTAAAAGAAACTGAATCAGAATCGATATCTTTTTGCATTCATGCATTTGCATCTCATCGCATCATATGCATTCAAATTTATAAAAAGACCTTAATTAGTTAAAATTACTAGAGAGAAAGAGAGAGAGTAAGAGGAAGAGAAAACCTGGAAGCAACACATCCTTACAGTACACGCACTAAGATAAAGAAATGGATCAAAGACTTGAGCAGATCCAAAGAGAAATGCAAGAGCAATTGCAGGAACAATTGGCAAAAATCCAACAGGAGATGAAGGATCAAATGTTGGAGGCCCAAAGGAATATGATGGCTGAAATGGCTCAGCTGCTGAAAGGGGCAACGGATAAAGGAAAGGCCCGTATGACTATCACTGAAGAGGATAATGAGGATCATCCTCCGGGTTTTACCCCACCCCATGTGCAAACTCAACCTGAGGCATATCCCCAAAGGTCGTCCATCACAATAAGGCCTCAACATGGGCAAGTCAATGCTGGAACACCCATGAACTTCCAAATTGGCTCGGGATCTAACCCGGGAGATAACCCTACCAATCCAGTCATCCCTGATTTAGATGTAGCTGAGAGGGAAGAGATGAGACTCGAATCATTAAGGCAATTAGAGGAACGTTGCAGATGGTTAGAGGAGAAATTTAAGGCATTGGAAAATGCTGATAATCATCAGGGAATTGATGCCAAGGACTTGAGTTTGGTCCCAGATTTGGTGCTTCCTCATAAGTTCAAGATGCTGAGATTTGAGAAGTACAATGGGACTACTTGCCCCGAGGCCCATATCACCATGTTCTGTAGGAGGATGACCAGCTATGTAAACAATGATCAACTATTGATCCATTATTTCCAAGATAGTTTGGTTGGGGCAGCGGTTAGGTGGTACAATCAATTGAGCCACGCTAGGATCGGTTCTTGGAGAGACTTAGCGCAAGCCTTCATGCAGCAATATAATCATGTGACTGACATGACTCCTGATAGGATCACTCTGCAGAACATGGAAAAGAAGCTTAATGAGAGCTTTAGGCAATATGCACAGAGGTGGAGGGAGGTTGCCATGCAAGTTCAACCATCGCTCTTAGAGAAAGAATCAACCACTGCTCTTGGAGAAAGAATCAACCACCGCTCTTAGAGAAAGAAACTACCATGTTGTTCATTAACACCTTGAAGGCCCCATTCATTACTCATATGATTGGAAGTACCACCAAAAGCTTTGCTGATATAGTTATGGCAGGGAAAATGATTGAGAATGCCATAAGGGGTGGTAAGGTAGAGGTGGAAATTGCTAAAAGATCGGCCCTAAGAAGGAAAGATAATGAGGTAAACAATACGAGTAGTTATATCTCAAAAGCGATTACGGTTAGTCAGCCTAGAGCAACTACAGTTGGGGAACAGGGTTCCCAAAAGCAGGGATCTGGTACGAGATAAAACTCTAACAAAGTTTCATTCAAGCTTATCCTAGTGATGTACCAGGAGCTTTATCAAAGTTTATTTGATGCACATGCAATAGCTCCTTTTCATTTGAAACCACTGCAACCTCCATATCCCAAATGGTACGATGCAAACACCAAATGTGAATACCATGTAGGGATATCGGGGCATTCGATCAAAAATTGAACTGGCTTTAAAAAAGTAGTGGAAAGACTTATCAAGATGGGGGTCGTAAAATTTGACGACACCTCTAGTACAGAGAACCCGTTGCCAAACCATGGTGATCAAGGGGTAAACACAATTGGGGAAACTAGATGAGAAGGATTAAAGAGGACATAGCCGAGACAAGAATGCTGATGAAAGTAATCTGGGAAGAAATGATGAAAAGAGAGATGATAATCTCTGAAGAAGGAAATAAAAGAGCGAGGGACTACTGCGAGTTCCATGCAGAAGAGAGACACGAGATCCAAGAATGTGACAAGTTTAAGGCTTTGGTACAAAGCCTCATGGATAATAAGGAGCTGGAATTTTATGAAGCTGGCTCATATGGGGGACACGTATGCGCATTAGAAGGTGAACTAAAGAATCAAAGAATCAACCGGCCAAGGATCATTATTTCTCTACCAAGGAATAATGAAGTTGAGACACAAACAGCGGCGAAAGTTATTTATCACAAACCCTCTTCCTTTCCTTATAAGGATAATAAGAGGGTACCTTGGAATTATGACTACAATGTGACAATGCTGGAGAGAGAAGATATAGCTAGTACTTCTAAGGAGGCTCAAGTTGAAGGTTCCTACACACGTAGTAGGAAGCGTTATGATGCAGGAGGCATCAGAGTTGAGCCCACGAAAGTGAAAGCCTTTGATATTGAGAAGGAGAATGGGGCTAAGGTACTTGTTAATGAGCCAGTGAAAGAAGAAGAAGCTAGAGAGTTTCTAAAATTCCTGAAACACAATGAGTACAGCATGGTTGAACAATTGTGCAAACAACCAGCTCACATATCAGTGTTGGCTTTGCTTCTGAGTTCAGAGGTTCATCGTGAGGCATTAATGAATGTGCTCAACGAGACTTACGTTACTAATGATATATCCATCAACAAGTTGGATCGATTGGTTAGTAACATAAGCGCTGACAACTTCATTTATTTCAATGATGATGAAATCCCACCTGGTGGCATGGGATCAGCTAAAGCTTTGCACATCACCACTCGTTGCAAAGGATATACATTGCTGAGTGTGCCTATTGATAATGGGTCAGCCTTAAATGTCCTGCCATTGTCCACATTGAATAGATTGCCCATAGACAGTTCTTACATGAAAACATGCCATAATGTAGTGAGAGCATTTCATGGCACGGAGAGAAAGGTCATGGGAAGAATTGATATCCTTTTGATGATCGGGCCAAACACGTATGAGGTAGATTTTCTAGTGATGGACATAAGCCCTCTTATAATTGCTTGTTGGAAAGGCCTTGTATACATTCAGCAGGAGCGGTGCCCTCATCTTTGCACCAGAAATTGAAGTTAGTAACAAACGGACGGCTGGTCACCATAAATGCGGAGGAAGACATCATAGCAGCAGTTACCAGTAACGCACCCTATGTAGAAGTGAACGAGGAGGCCGTTGAGTGTTCTTTTCACTCCTTAGTATTCATTAATGTAACATTTATTTTAAAGGGGAATGAGGTGCTGGTGCCTAAGATATCCAGAACCACAAGAATGGGTTTGCAGATGACAATGGGGAAAGGAGCCTTGCCAGGAAAAGGATTGGGAAGATGTCTCCAAGGAGGGATTCAAGTTCTAGAACTAAAGGAGAAGAGAGATCATTTTGGCTTGGGTTTCAGGCCAGATCACAGGCAGAGGAGGAAGGAAATAAAGAAGCGTCAATAAATAAGAAGGGCACGTTTAAGTGGAAGAGAAGTAGAGTGGGAATCAATGACGTTCCCTCATATATCCCAGACCTTTATATCAGGAGGGATAATTCACCTTAAGAGAGGGTTGCTCGGAAAAGGAAGTCATTACATCAATGCTGTACATAATGAAGAGTCTGAACGAAGAAACCTTGAGGGCATTCGCCCTTACAAACCGAGAAGCTCTTTAAACATTTGGACTGTAGAAGAACTTCCTATAGTTTTTAAAGATTTTTTAGAGTAATTTTCAGAACACTCTTGTTGCTTTACAAGTCTAGGAGTAATAAGATTTCATTTGTAAAATAGGCTCATGTTCGGATATTTGCGTTTCAATAAAACACAACTTTTGTTATCAATTCGAGTGAATATTCTTTTGACCTTTTTAAATCCTTTCAATTTTTTTTCATTTCATTCATAACACATAAATAAACATTCTTAAATTCATTCATTCTTTGTACATTCTTTCGTACCCCGCAGTTCCCTAGATATCAATGACATGAGCACTGATACTACAAATCCTGAATTCTCTTTTGAGCAAGACATGTGTTTAGAAGAACCTTAGGATTTTAAAGATGACAGGGATTGTGATGTGTCTCCAGATCTGTTGAGAATGGTGAAACAAGAGGAGAAACAAATCCTACCCCATGAGAAAGAGGCAATAGAGAATGTAGCCTTGGAGAAAGGAAAAGAGGTGAAAATTGGGACATACATTGCTAAGGAAACGAGACAAGGTCTTGTTGAGCTGCTACGTGGATTCAAAGATATCTTTGTATGGTCATATCAGGATATACTGGGGTTGAATACTGATATCGTGGTACATCATCTTCCCATAAGACAGGATTCCAAGCCAGTCCAACAAAAATTGCGAAGGATGAGGCCTGATATTATGCTAAAAATAAAAGACGAAGTCAAAAAGCAGTTTGATGCTGGATTCTTACAAGAGGTTAAGTACTTAGAATGGGTGGCTAACATTGTGCCTGTCTCTAAGAAGGATGGGAAAGTACAAATGTGTGTTGATTACAGATATTTGAACAAAGCCAGCCTAAAGGACAATTTTCCTTTACCGCACATCAACACTTTGGTGAACAATACAGCGAGATATTCGTTGTTCTCCTTTATGGATGGCTTCTCAGGGTACAATCAGATAAAGATGCATCTTGAAGACATGGATAAAACCACCTTCATAACATTGTGGGGTACATTTTGTTACAAGGTACTGCCCTTTGGGCTGAAGAATGCAGGGGCAACATACCAAAGGGCTATGGTGACCTTATTCCACGATATGATGCACAAGGAGATTGAGGTGTATGTTGATGACATGATTGCCAAACCTCGAACAGAGAAGGAGCATATTGAAGCCTTGAGGAAGTTGTTCCTAAGATTGAAGAAGTTTCAGTTGAAGCTTAATCCAGCAAAGTGCACCTTCGGAGCTTGGTCGGGGAAATTATTGGGCTTTGTGGTCAGTGAAAAGGGAATAGAAGTTGACTCAGACAAGGTTAGAGCCATACGAGAACTGCCTCCACCACGTACTCAGAAGGAAGTTTGCGGTTTTCTTGGAAGATTGAATTATATCGCTTGGTTTATTTCACAATTAACCGATAAATGTGATCCTATATTTCGCCTCTTTAGAAAACACAACCAAGGTACTTGGGATGAGGAATGCCAGAATGCCTTTGATAAAGTCAAGCAATACTTGTTAAACGCTCTAGTGTTATCTCCGCCCAGTCCAGATAGACCATTAATTCTGTACTTATCAATGTTTAGTAATTCTATGGGATGTGTGCTTGGTCAACATGATGAGACAGGAAGAAAAGAGAAGGCGATATATTACCTCAGTAAGAAATTCACTGAGTGTGAGATAAGATATTCGCCAATTGAGAAGTTGTGTTGTGCGTTGATCTGGACGACTCGAAGGTTGAGGCAATATATGCTATATCATACGACTTGGCTAATTTCAAAACTTGATCCATTAAAGTACATGATGGAGTCAACAGCCCTAAATGGAAGAATGGCAAGGTGGCAAGTACTATTTTCGGAGTTTGATATAGTCTATGTGAGTCAAAAGGCTATAAAAGGAAGCGCGGTAGCAGAAGTTTTGGCTAGCAGAGCTCTAGAAGATTATGAGCCATTGAGCTTTGATTTCCCTAATGAAGAGTTGATGTATGTGGCAACTACTGAAGAATATCCATAGAAGCTGAATTTTGACGGCGCATCCAATACGGTAGGAAATGGAATTGGGGCAGTCTTGGTATCCCCAAATGGTGATCAATATCCATTTACATGTAAATTGGATTTTGACTGCACGAAAAATATGGCTAAGTGTAAAGCATGTATCATGGGGATTTGAGTGGCCAAAGAGTGAACAATTAGAACCCTGGAAGTATATGGAGACTCTGTGTTGGTAATTTACCAGCTTAGGGGTGAATGGGAGACAAGGGGTCTCAAATTGATTAATTATCGAAAGGTAGTTTTGGAGTTACTTGAGGAGTTTGATAACATCACCTTCAATTATCTCCCACGGGATGAAAATCAGATGGCAGATGCTTTAGCAACACTGGCTTCCATGATTAAAGCAAATAAAAAAGAGGATGTGAGACCAATTCAGATGAGTATTTCTAAGGTTTCAGCTTATTTTTGTAACATTGAAGAAGAGGAAAAGGATGACCATCCTTGGTATCAAGATATATTACGGTATGTGAGAAATCGTGAATATCCTGAGCAGGTAACTGAGAATGACAAAAGAACCTTAAGGAGGTTAGCCTGTGAATATGTACTAGATGGGGATATCCTTTATAAAGGAAGGAAAGATCAGGTGCTTTTGAGATGTGTCGACGCTGTGGAAGCCAGACAAATATTGGAAGAAGTACATGAAGGTGTTTGTGGGACACATGCTAATGGCTTTACAATGGCAAGGTAAATCATGAGGCTTGGATACTATTAGTCTACTATGGAAGGAGATTGTATCAGCTATGCCAAGAAGTGTCATAAATGCCAGATATATGGGGACAAGATTCATGTACCACCTTTACCTTTGCATGTTATGACTTCTCCAAGGCCTTTTTCCATATGGGGCATGGATGTCATTGGGCCAATATCACCAAAAGCTTCGAATGGGCATCGTTTCATTTTCGTGGTCATTGACTACTTCACGAAATGGGTAGAGGCAGCTTCATATGCTAGTGTTACCAAGTCAGCATTAAGTCGATTCTTGAAAAAGGAGATTATTTGTCGGTATAGAATGCCTGAGAGGATCATATCGGACAATGCATTAAACTTGAATAACAGTATGATTGTGGAAGTCTGCAGCCAATTCAAGATCAAACATCATAATTCATCTCCATATCACCCAAAAATGAATGGAGCGGTGGAAGCTGCCAACAAAAATATCAAGAAGATAGTAGGAAAAATAACTGAGACCTACAGAGATTGGCATGAGAAATTACCATTTGCACTCTTTGCCTATCGAACGTCCGTCAGAACCTCTACTGGGGCAACTCCTTTCTCGTTGGTTTATGGGATGGAGGCAGTGTTACCCATTGAAGTGGAAATACCTTCTCTTCAAATTTTGTCAGAGATAAAGCTGGATGAAACAGAATGGATTCAATCGCGGTATGATCAATTGAACTTGATTGAAGAAAAAAGGCTAAGGGCTATTCATCATGGTCAGATGTATCAGAAGTGAATGATGCGAACTTATGACAAGAAAGTTCTTCCAAGAGAATTTCATGAAGGGGACCTTTTACTGAAAAAGATTCTTCCCATACAGAAGGACTTTAGAGGAAACTGGATGCCGAATTGGGAAGGGCTATATGTTGTGAAGAAGGCTTTTTCTAGTGGTGCACTAATTTTGACAGAAATGGATGGGAAGAGTTTACCCAATCCAGTGAATTCAGACTCAGTCAAGAAGTACTTTGTCTAAAGAGAAGGGAAGCCAAGGTAAAAACCCATAAAGGGTGCTTTGAGACTTCTAAAAAAAATAAAAAAAATAGAGAGGCCAAGGTGAAAACCCACAAAGAGCGCCTTGAGACCAAAGGGGTTTTGAGTTGAAAACCCGAAAGGGCAGCTCAAATTTTGAAAAGCATGCATGACCTTGCTATACTTGATTCGACAAGAAGTGGAGTGTGTTGCATACCGGGGCATTAACAAAGTACTTTGAATCTTCTAAACACATGTTAAACTTAAAGCAGTCTTCATGGAATTTGTATACAGAAGCCCAAGCTGTGATATATAGGGCATTGGGTTTTTGTCCTGTTTATTATCTTTGGATTCTTTTTCTTCTCAAAGATATGTTTTCAAATCAATTTCCTTTTGTATTCTTGATGATTTATCTAACTACTCTCAAGATCAAATCATTCGTCTTCCATTATTCATAAAGTGTGTCGCATTGAAATAATGATTGATGAACTAAATATTTTTACAAACGAAGTTTTGCATATTACTCTGGAAATCTTTATATAATACGAGAAACTAAAACAGAACAATTGTTTGAAGAATTCCTATGAGTGAAGGTCAGAGGTACTCGAGAAAATTTCTTCTTCAATCCAAAGGATGATTGGACAATTCAAACGATTCAATCCTAGGAGAGGATCATCTCCAGCAGGTCGTATCATTTGAAGAATGGTACAATAGGACCAATTTGATTCAAAGCATACGAGCAGAGTATGATTGATACTTCGAGTAAAATAAAGATGAAACTTTGATGGATGAATGAGTAAAGACGTCCGAAATAGGAGTTATTTTCATAACATTTTGCATCATAATATGTCTAATTAGGAGCATTTGACTCATTTCGATCATGGCATCCTAATCATTAGGCATGAGCACATACGCATTCTACAGGTTATGTACTTTAGGGGATAATGTAGATCACCAATAGCAGATTTGGCATCTCTGTATTGACGGGGAACAAATCGAAGAAGCAGATTTGGCATTTCTGTATTAGACGGGGAGCAGATCGAAGATAGCAGATCTGACATTCGTGTGTTTACATCGAAGCAGATCGAAGATGACAGATTTGGCGTCTCTGTATTAGATGGGGAGCAGATCGAAGATGGCAGATCTGACATTCGTGTGTTTACATAGAAGCAGATCGAAGATGATAGATTTGGCGTCTCTGTATTAGATGGGGAGAAGATCGAGGATAGCATATCTGACATTCGTGTGTTTACATCGAAGCAGATCAAAGATGACAGATTTGGCATCTCTGTATTAGACGGGGAGTAGATCGAAGATAGCGGATCTAACATTTGTGTGTTTACATCAAAGAAGATCGAAAATGACAGATTTGGCGTCTCTGTATTAGACGAGGAGCAGATCGAAGATAGCAGATCTGATATTTGTGTGATTACATCAAAGCAGATCGAAAATGACAGATTTGGCATCTCTGTATTAGACGGGAAGCAAGTCGAAGATAGCAGATCTGACATTCGCGTGTTTATATCGAAGCAGATAAAAAATAGCAGATTTGGCGTCTCTGTATTTGACGGGGAGCAGATCAAGGATATTAACATGGCGCCTCTGAGTTTGCAAGGAGCAAATTGAAGACCATAAAGTCAGGATCCAATAAGACCGGGAAATTTTGATCCTTTTATAAGTTTTTGCTCTATTCCTGTTACACGGCAATGAGCAAAGAGGGGCAGCTGTAATAGCCCAAATTCGCCCGGGCCCAATAAAAACAATAAACCAAAATACACAAAAAAAACCAAAATAATTAAATGTTCTGTCCATTTACAAAGCCTATTGTTAATCCGACAGCCTAAACTACCCAGCAACCCATTACACCCTAAACCCAAAGATACACGGGGCCCAAAAGGCCCAAATCAGTTAGCAAGTTAGGAAACCCTAGGGTTTACAGAAGCTTCGCGTTGTAAGCACTCCAATCGTCATGCCCCTTCATCTCGCGCAGTTCTAGTGACCCTTCATCGGTGCTGTGACTCCAGCTCCGTATCGTGCTCTAATTGGCGCATGAATCAACACCAGTGCACTCACCGCCATGATATCCTTGCTGGTACCTGCAAAAAGGAAAGAACCACAGCAGAAAAGAGAAGCAAACATGGAAAGAAATCAAAGATTTCTTTCCCAAAATGTAACAATTTACAGAAGGCTATAAAAGCCTCTTTTCTAATCTGTAAGGGGGGATATACACAATTTATCAGATATAAAAAAACACAGAGAAACAGATTATAGATTTTTTAGCTTTGCCAGAAAATAGAGGTGATTCTTCTTACTTTATTTTCTTTATTTTCCTCTTGGATACCTGCATTTCATACATACAAAGTACTATAAAATAAAAAAGGATTACCTCTCGATTCGTTGTGAAAAGTGAAGCTTTTCGAATCCCGACTACCGTACATGGTAGACTCGGTAGCGGCGCGTGAACGCGTGGGAGCCTGATGACGGAGGCTCGACGAAGCTCCGAGAGCCTACTCTCTGTCCTCTTTCAGAGGTTTTTTTTAGTTTTTTTAAACGGTTTAAAAATGAATTTCTGGGGCCAAAATTTGGCTTATATAGCCTCATGGGAACGACGTCGTTTTGCTTAAAATGACAGGCTTCAAGATGGCGTCGTTTCAAAGGCAGGGATCTGCGCGTTAACCCGTGACCCGGGAAGGATCCGTGTAACGCCCCAATTTTCGGGAATTCTGTGAATGTTGGCATAGGTTTAATTATATTAGTGGGCCTCTAGAAGGCCCAAGCTTAAGATAGAACCCAGCAATTTTAGTTAATTTTTGTTCCATAAGAAAAAAGGGGGTGAAATTATGAAATAGAACCTATGTGAAAATGTTTGAAAATGCTATCGGCTAAATTGAAGTGGCCAAATAAATAGGAGTGCAAAATAGGAGGATTTGCATGACAAACCTCCCATTTTACATGAAGTGGCCAGCCATCATGTTGTTGTAGACAATATGAGCACTTGATATCCATAATTCATGGTACAAATTGATAATGGGTTAGGTAAATGTTCCATGATAATGGATTAGGTAAATATTTCATGATAATGGGTTAGGTAAATGTTCCATGGTAATGGTTTAGGTAAATGTTCCATGATGGGCATTTCATGTCTTTTGTATTAAAGAATTAAATGGATGAAATATGAAATTTTATTATAAGAAAAAGAGGTGAAAAGAACAAAGTTTTGTCCATCTTTGTTCATCATAGCCGAAAGTTAGAGAAGAGAAAGGAAAGGAGAAAGCTCTCGAATGTTCGGTCACTTGGGGAAGAAAATTGAAGGTAAGTTCATGGTAGTTTGCTTCTATCTTGATGTTCATGAATTCTTCTTGATTCTTCCTTAACTCTTGAAGCATATTTTGGTTTTTAGTTGTGTTGTGAGCATTTAGTCATGAATTAAAATGAATGAAATGGTTGTTGTTTCACGTTCTTTTGATGAAAAATGGAAGATAGGTGAAGTTGAGCCAAACAAATGAGCATGCATGTGCCTTATATGCTAAGGGGAAAAATCGGCTAACATGTTGTGCTTTAAAATGATGAAATGGAGATTATACTTAAGTAAAATCATAGATATGTGATGATTGATTGGTGATATACATGTTTAAATAACAAGCATGGAAGTTAGGTGTGAAAGAGTGATTTGGTAATAAATCTGCTTAGGACAGCAGCAGTAACGTGACTTTGGAAAATCACCATAAATTGTGGGAGATGAGTTAGAAGCTGAATAAATTATGTAATTAAAACTTAATGAGTCTAGTTTCAAATGGAATAAACTATAACATATTTTGAATTCTTTGCAATCAGAAATTTGATTCGTAATGAAGAGTGGTCAGATTAGTCAAACAGTGAAACATGGGAAAATTTGAGAAAAATCTGGTATTGATTGGCTAAACCAAAAATTTTGAAAATTTTATGGATAGAATATATATGAGCCTATTTTCAGAGAAAATTAATGGCAATTGATTTGGAGTTTCGTAGCTCCAGTTATAAATGATTTAGTGACTGTTGCTCAGGAAGATAGCTTGCAGTGAAATTTTGATTATGTGGTAAACATTGACAAAAAAATTGTTAATGAGTTGCTTATTGATTTCTTATAAGCTTACTATGATCTGTAGGTGTGGTTGGCTGAATATTGTAAGGGGTTAATACGTTGTTCATATTTGAATAGTTAGATTAATGTGTTAGTAATCCAATTGTAGGCAGTTCATGTGTGGATCTCGTCAGCATATCGTCGCAAACAGGTGTGTAACTGACACCCTCTCATAGACTAGATTGGCAAAAGTCGAAAAGCTGAAATGCTGAAAAGTCGGTATTTTGGGAATTTGCGAGTGTACGAATGCTCGTAAGATAGTTGGGTTTGTATATTTGGTAATCTAAAGTAATAAACTGTAGTACACGCGATTTCGTACATTTTGATAATTTGGGCTTAATGGGCCAAAGATCGGGTCATGGGCCAACGGGCCCAATTTGGTAAGTATGCGCGGTAAGTGTTCTGATAGTACGTAAATAGTTAGGATATGCATGAGAATCCTAAAAGTAGCTAAATTACTATAATACCCCTATGTATGAAAAATTACTGTTATACATCTAGGTGCAAAATTACCGTTATACTCCTAGGGTTAATTTTGACTGAAAAGCATGACGATCTGATTCTGTATGATGTATGCCATGATTATATATCTGTTGCATGGGGACATGGGTTATATTATGGAGGAAGCGTCCTGATGGCTATGCCACAATTATCTGATCTGGTGGCTCTGCCACATATATCTGTTCTGGTGGCTATGCCACGATTATCTGATCTGGTGGCTCTGCCACATATATCTGTTCTGGTGGCTTTGCCACAATATCTGTATCTGGTGACTTCGTCACAATATCTGGCAGCCTCGCTGCGATTTCTGTGGTGTGTAGCGGTTGGGTGGGTCGAGTAGTCTCCCCACATGGTGTAAGGCTGGTACGGGGGTGTTATGGATGAATCTGGGTTGGGTTTCTGCATAAACATGTAATATCTGTTCTGTTCTGTTATGGGCCTATGGGCTTTATTCTGAATTCTGTTTTGGGCTAAGGCCAACTTATTCTATTACTGTGGTTTGAGCTGATATAGGTTATGGTTGGGTTAATTTACACACTGAGTTTTCCCCAAACTCACCCCTTTTATTTTCATCCACGCAGGTAATCCCCAACCATAGTGGGCTTGAAACTGTGAGGGAATTCGAAGTGGCCACCCGTTCTGAAAGTTTGATTTTCTTCTGGTGAATTGGACATCCTTTTATTTACGTTTGAAGTTTTGGGTTTTTAAATGTAATAAGGCCGCTTAATTATTTTTGATGGTTTTAATATGTATTACTAAGATAGGTATTACTTATTTTAACTGTTGAAATTGGATAGCATTAGGGCGCGTTTTCAAAAACAACAATTGATTTCAAAATAACACGACAACAAGCAAAGCTTCCGCAATGAAAGTATTTTCCAAAATTAATCACTCTTCCTAAAAATGACTTAATCAAATCGGTTTCCTAGGAATATCCATGACGTTAAGGCGTGGCAATGGAAGTATGCATGTCTAGGATTGGATCCGAAGGGAGCTTGGTACTTAAGCAGTCCGATGGACTCACCACCTCTTTTCCGGTTTCCTACCTGGTGCACAGCTTCCATTCACTTTAACCTATAATGAAATTATCTTTTAAAACACTAAGTAAGTTTTTCTAGATCAACAATATAAAATGTTTTGAACGCTTCGATGTGGCATGTCGGATCCGGTCATAACGTTTGGGCCGGGTTTGGGGTGTTACAATTCGCGTGTTTTTGTTTAAAGGGCTAATTGCCCAATTGATCCTTCCGCATTTTTAATATTTATAATTTCATTTTATTTTTATTATAATTTGGCCCTAACCTTTTATTTTTGTTTCAATTTAGTCCTAGTGGCCATTATAAAACTTATTTTGGGAACGACGTCGTTTTTGAGATTAGGGCTAATTGCCCAGTGAGTCCCTCGGATTTTAACGCGCGTTTCAATTAGGTCCAAAGTTTTTATTATTTTAAAATTGACCCTAGAGTTTTATTTTTATTTAATTTTAATCCTTTTTAAATTTTTTATATATAATTTATTTATTTTAAATATTTTATATATTATTTATTTTTACTATAAACATTATTTATATATGTAAAAAATTATTATATATATTATTTTTATTTATGTATTATTTATTATATTATTTATATTTTATTATATATTTTATTATATATTATATCATTTTATTATATATATTATTCATTATATTATTTTTATTTTATTATATATTATTATATTATTATATATTATTTATTATTATGTATAATTTTAAAAATTTGTAAATTATTATTAAATAATACATATATCATTATTAAATATTTAGTATGTAATATTCTAAAATTTACTATAAAATCTTGTTCCTATTTAACATATTATTATTTTATAAATATATATTAAGTTATTATATCATACAGTATATTTTTATATATATTAACCATTTTTTTTTAAAAAATTCTCCTTTATTATTTATATATTGTTTTAAATATATTTTTTAATATCTCATTTATTTTTAATCGTATTTAATTTTTATCTTTATTTTTTTGACTTATTTTTTATATGTTCATAATTTGTTTATTTATTTTTGTATCGTTTTTTGTATTTATTTAGTATTGTTTTAGTATGTTAATTTTATCTCATAAATTATTTATTATTTTTATGTTATTTATTGTTTTTATATATTTGCATAAAAATTGATTATCTATGTTGATATTTTAAGTTATATTTGCATGAAATATTATTGTATATATATTATGTAATTTATATTGTTATATTCATTGTTTTCTATGTTGTATTTTGCATGAAATGTTAATGTATGTATATTTATGTTATTTACGATTATATCTGCATGAAATGTTAATGTATATTATGTAATTTATGTCGTTATTTATCATTTTCTATATTATATTTGCATAAAATGTTAAAGTATGTATCAAGTATTTTATATTATTTAGTATTGATATATTGTAATATGTTAAATGCATCATTGTTTTAAAAAATTTATATTTCATTTAATCCAAAAGAATTTTAAAAATGAGGCAATGTTTTTTTGTATTTAGGAATTCGGGAAGTAGCGCCCTAACATGCTGGGTTGCTATTTCTCATTTGACTAAATGTGTAAAGTATCTTTCTAAATAGATTTTGTAAATCATGGATGATTTCAGTTACGAAAGTTTAAGAATATCGTGTCCAATCATGCTGGATGTGATGTTTGTACTTTTTGGAGCGAAGGAATCTCGATTTTCAACTCAAATTATTCCGGTTTTAAAAAGGGATCCTATTTTTAAATTCTTTCAAACTTTTGACATTAAGACAGAAAACTATTCAATTTGGTACCAATTTTGGGCGTTGCAAGGGTGCTAATCCTTCCTCGTACGTAACCGACTCCTGAACCTGTTTGCTCACATTTTTGTAGACCAAAATGTTTTATAAGGTGATCCAATCACACCTAAAAAGGTTGGTGGCGACTCCCATTTTCAAAATCTCCCTTTAAAAATGGTTTTGACACAACTGATAGGTAATAATAAGAATAAGAGTTTAGAATGTTCATTCATAGGCGTAGATCAATTCATGTGCAAGAGCTTGAATGTTCTCCTTTTACAAAGCCTCTAGTAAGAAGGAAGAAAATCTCTATATAGAAATGCGATAGGATAATGGTTTATATAGTAATTAAAAACATAATTTCTATCATAAAAGAGAAAAATAGAAAATTACTAACTAAGAAAAATCTGTAAAAATGATTTAACTAATGAAAAAAGCATGAAAAAGTCTATATATAGAAATGAGATAGGATAATGGTTTATATAGTGATGAACCAAAATTCTATCATGCCCTTACTAAAAATCCTCCTTACAAAGGCTAAGGATTGAAAATGACACCAAAATGCCCCTTAAAAACCACTCCAAATTTGGGCAGTTACAACTGTATTGTCGCAACCACGGAAATTCATGGTTGTGACAATTCTTGTGATTACAACACTAGGGTCTCTGTCTGTAATGCCCTAATTTTCAGGAATTCTGTGAATGTTGGCATAGGTTTAATTATGTTAGTGGGCCTCTAGAAGGCCCAAGCTTAAGATAGAACCCGTCAATTTTAGTTAATTTTTGTTCCATAAGAAAAATGGGGTGAAATTATGAAATAGAACCTATATGAAAATGTTTGAAAATGCTATAGGCTAAATTGAAGTGGCCAAATAAATAGGAGTGCAAAATAGGAGGATTTGCATGACAAACCTCCCATTTTACATGAAGTGGCCAGCCATCATGTTGTTGTAGACAATATGAGCACTTGATATCCATAATTCATGGTACAAATTGATAATGGGTTAGGTAAATGTTCCATGATAATGGATTAGGTAAATATTCCATGATAATGGGTTAGGTAAATGTTCCATAATAATGGTTTAGGTAAATATTCCATGATGGGCATTTCATGTCTTTTGTATTAAAGAATTAAATGGATGAAATATGAAATTTTATTAAAAGAAAAAGGGGTGAAAAGAACAAAGTTTTGTCCATCTTTGTTCATCATAGCCTAAAGTTAGAGAAGAGAAAGGAGAGGAGAAAGCTCTTGAATGTTCGGTCACTTGGGGAAGAAAATTGAAGGTAAGTTCATGGTAGTTTGCTTCTATTTTGAGGTTCATGAGTTCTTCTTGATTCTACCTTAACTCTTGAAGCATATTTTGGTTTTTGGTTGTGTTGTGAGCATTTAGTCATGAATTAAAATGAAGGAAATGGTTGTTGTTTCATGTTCTTTTGATGAAAAATGGAAGATAGGTGAAGTTGAGCCAAACAAATGAACATGCATGTGCCTTAGATGCTAAAGGGAAAAATCGTCTAACATGTTGTGCTTTAAAATGATGAAATGGAGATTATACTTAAGTAAAATCATAGATATGTGATGATTGATTGGTGATATACATGTTTAAATAACATGCATGCAAGTTATGTGTGAAAGAGTGAATTTGGTAATAAATCTGCTTGGGACAGCAGCAGTAACATGACTTTGGAAAATCACCATAAAATGTGGGAGATGAATTTGAAGCTGAATAAATTATGTAATTAAAGATTAATGAGTCTAGTTTCAAATGGAATAAACGAGAACATATTTTGAATTCTGTACAATGAGAAATTTGATTCGTAATGAAGAGTGGTCAGATTAGTCAAACAGTGAAACATGGGAAACTTTAAGAAAAATATGGTATTGATTGGCAATACCAAAAATTCTGAAAATTTTATGGATAGAAGATATATGAGTCTATTTTCAGGGAAAATTAACGGAACTTGATTTGGAGTTTCGTAGCTCTAGTTATAAATAATTTAGTGACTGTTGCTCAGGAAGACAGCTTGTAGTGAAATTATGATTATGTGGTAAACATTGACAAAAATTTGTTAATGAGTTGCTTATTGTTTTCTTATAAGCTTACTATGATCTGTAGGTGTGGTTGGCCGAATATTGTAAGGGGTTAATATGTAGTTCGTATTTGAATAGTTAGATTAACGTGTTAGTAATCAAATTGTAGGCAGTTCGTGTGTGGATCTCGTCAGCATATCGTCGCAAATAGGTGTGTGACTAACACCCTCTTTCTTAGTCTGGATCGGCAAAAGTCGAAAAGCCGAAATGCCGAAAACCGGTATTTTGTAGATTTACGAGTGTGCGAATGCTCGTGAGGTAAATCGATTAATGTTTTTGGTAAGCTGCAAAATTTGGACTACAAAGTGCATGATTTCTGTGCCCTCGATATTTTTGGGCTTAATGGGCCAAAATTGGAATGATGGGCCAATGGACCCAATTCGGTAAGAACCCTCGGTACGTGATTCTGTTAGTACGTGAAAAGTAGGAATATGCATGAAAAACCCTAAAATAGATAAATTTCTGAAATACCTTTAAAAAGTGGAAAATTTACAGTTTTACCACTGGTAGATAAATTACCGAAATACCCCTAGGGTTAAATTGACTTAAATGAATGTTTGAATGTTGTTATTTACTGCATGCCATGTTGTTATTATCTGATGCATGGGATTGGGATATTGACGGAGGAAGTACTGAAAGTGGCTTGTCCACGTACTGGAGGCTTTGCCTCAATTTCCTGTTAACTGAGCAGCAAGGCTGCAACTGTGGAGTGTTAGGCTGGGTGGGTTGAGCTATTCCCCACATGGAGTGTAGGGCTGGTACGGGTGGAGTGTAGAGGTTGGTGGGTTGAGTAGTCTCCCCAAATGGGCTTGCATATGTTACTGATGTTACATGTATTTTGAAATGGGCCTATGGGCCATACTGTTATCTGAATAAGGGGCTAAGGCCTAGTTTTTGTAATCTGAAAAGGGCTCTGGCACAGTACCACTGTTACCTGAATGGGCTTAGGCCCAATAGGCTTAAGCTGACTTGGGCTTTGAATGGGTTTTCCGTACACACTGAGTTTCCCCAAACTCACCCCTTTTATTTTCATCCACGCAGGAAATCCCCAACCATAGTGGGCTTGGAGCTGTGAGGGAATTCGGAGTGGCCACCCGTTCTGAAAGTTTGATTTTCTTCTGGTGAACTGGACATCCTTTTATTTACATTTGAAGTTTTGGGTTTTTAAATGTAATAAGGCCGCTTAATTATTTTTGATGGTTTTAATATGTTTTACTAAGATAGGTATTACTTATTTTAACTATTGAAATTGGATAGCTTTAGGGCGCGTTTTCAAAAACAACAATTGATTTCAAAATAACACGACAACAAATTAAGCTTCTACAATGAAAGTATTTTCCAAAATTAATCACTTTTCCTAAAAATGACTTAATGAAATCGGTTTCCTAGAAATATCCATGACGTTAAGGTGTGGCAATGGCGGTATGCATGTCTAGGATTGGATCCGAAGGGAGCTTGGTACTTAAGCAGTCCGATGGACTCACCACCTCTTTTCCAGTTTCCTACCTGGTGCACAGCTTCCATTCACTTTAACCTATACTGAAATTATCTTTTAAAACACTAAGTAAGTTTTTCTAGAGCAATAATATAAAATGTTTTGAACGCATGTCGGATCCGGTCATAACGTCTGGGCCTGGTTTGGGGTGTTACACTGTCTTCAAGGATTCATTCCAAACAATAGAGTCTCTGTCTTCAAATTTGGGTAGTTATGACTACATTATCGTGACCATGGTAATTCATCGTCACGGCAATGGTTAAATGTCTAGCCAAAAGTTGCGTTTTAAGTTCCCAATCCATCCTACATAACCATAGAAACTTTATTAAGTATCGATAACTATTAAAACTATGAAATAACATGAAAGACACTAATAAATGACTGGAAAACACACATCTATCTCTTAAACACCTAAAACATGAATTGACCCTAAAACAACTCGGTTTTACTCAAAAACACACTAAAATAAAGGCAAAAAGACCTTAATTATATATGCCAAATTATGCTATATCACTTAGATATTAGAGTGGATATCTCCGAAAAGATAGAGACATAGATGTGACTATCTGGACTAGTAGTACATCAAACATGACCCAAATAGAATTAATCCTAGATTCGTTTATGGATTTATTCACTTATAACATTCATAGTGTGATTTACCTCAATCTTGAGTAAGTGGCGGACTATGTGTGTGTGACTCATATGCTTTGATGTATTGAGAGCCTAAGTTTAATTAGTAATAGAGCTGAAAGCTAGAATATTGGGTATACAACTTCTGTATGACATAACTTTATTTACAATAGTGGAATTCATATCCCAATAAAGGGTAAATGTTATCTTCTTAGATCAAAAAGTAACGTGACCATGGGTTATTTGTCTAAAGAAGAATGATTTAATCACTATGTGTTAGTAATTGACCTTTTATGAAGGAAGATGTAAGGGTTAGCATCAGATAAAATATGATCATATTGGGATAATTATTTTTATCCCAAAGAGGTTAAAGATATCCTATGAGGGTAACACACATATGACAAGGTCATTAGATGTGCACTTGATAAGTAACTTTGGTAATGGTATATAGTGGGGAAAGCTCATTCATATACTTTAGTGGAATGACTCCATAACTAAATAATATTGTAATAAATAGATGAATAGTTGAAACTTAATTAAAAATATTTTGAGCCCTAATTATACATTTCCAATGGTCCCTCTCTGTATATCGTTGATGGTCTATATTTGAGTTGATGATGTGAAAATATGAAAACAACGAATAAGAGAAATGGATCGCATGGATCATTATTTGTAGTAAATGCGTTTCTCACCATGAATAAGAGATGAATTAGAGAATAAATTAATATCTTTGAGCTATTATTTAATTGAATGGTAATTAAAAAAATTGAAGTTTAAAGTGAAAATTAAATTAATTAGTCATCACAGTTTCATAAGAAGAAGTTAATTAAATTTATTTACTCATTGATTCTAATATGATAAAGTTGTTATGTCTTCAACAAGATCAGAATGGGGTAAACTACCCTATTATTCACTGTAAATAGGGTCAATTCTAGTCACCCCAAAAAGGAAATTGATCAAATTGGCCACACCACCTATTGACCTTGAACCAATTGTTAAATGCAAGAAACAGAGTACAAGCAGAAGTGATAGTGGAAGTGGGAACTTCTAATCAAACTACAATAAAACATAGAAAAAAAGGGGACATCAAATTTTTCTATGTTATTCGATTTCCCTACATCTACAAAGCCTAGCTCAGTGAGATGAATCCACTATCTTTGAACTTTATCTAACCAGTGATCCCAGTTCTAATACATCCCAGTGAATAATCATCACTTTATACTTCAAAGACTATATATTTCACCATTAAATTCTACTATGAGAATTTAGTTTGTAAAACCATTAACAAAAGCTGTTACTATCTCAAATGCACTCCTACAAAAAATGTTCCTCAATGAACTAATAAGTGCTCTTGTAACGACCTAGTTGCTAGTGGTGTCAAAAAGGCAATTTTTAGACCCCATTTCTATAAGTCGAGTCCATAAATATTTAATAAATTTAGTTATTGAGTTATTATACTGAAGAATTGAAATTTGGTTAAGTGATTTAACCAAAATTGTGAGTAATTAAGACTCAGGGACTAAATTGTAAAAGTTTAATTGTTATAGATTTTTAATTAGGGTAAAGCTTGGATACTTAGATAGAAATTATCAAAAGGATTAAAATGACAAATAAACCAATTCTAAATGAATGATGTGGGATATGATCTTAAATGTCATTAACTTAAGTTAATTAAGGATGAAGGTTTAATTAATCATGATTAAGTAAATTAATTAAGATTAATTAAAATTAAACTAAGTATCTAAATGAAATTTAGTGTAATTAAAATATGACAAAAGTCATCATGTTCCCACAAAAGCCACCATCTACCTTAGAAGTCATTCATGAAAGCTTAAAAACCTAGTTTTAACATTCAACCATCTTTACAAGTAAGTCTCTAGCCATTTTTTTTATTTTAATAGATTTTTTTTAATCTTGAGAGCTTGATTTAGCTAACCTACAAATAAATTTTATCAATTGGTAAAGTTTTGATAACATGCCATTATTGAGAATTGGATGATTTAAATGTTAAATTGATAGAAATTAAGCTTAGTTTAAGAAAATAACTAAATTGTAAAGCTTAATTGTTAGTTTCGTACATTAGAGACTGACTTGAATAAAATTAAAAACTTTCATAAAATCAGATTCTAATCCGATGCCCTAAATTGAAAGTTATGGTTATCTCAGTTTTAGGGACTAGTTTGAATAATTTGCAATATCTATGAAATTTGGTATTTTATTTTGATTTGGCTGAAATTTGATAATGCGATATGTTTTATGATTATTCATAGCTAACGACCACATTGAATCGTCAATAGGAGAAAGGAAAGGCAAAAATCGTTGATTAGTGACGTGCAAAATTTAGGTTTGTACATTTATGATTTAAGGCCATTTTAATTGATTGCATTTCATGTAAATCATATAGAGGAGTTTCAACGTGAGTATTCCGTGATAAATTAAACTATTGAATTGAGCTTGAATTTGAGTTTCTAAAATAGAGGACTAAAATGAATAAATTGTAAAATAACATGAATTGCTTGAACTATGATATGTATTATCTGATTTGAGAGAAGAAATATGTTGAATGATATGAATTGCCTATGTTATGTTAATAAAATGAGTTGTGACAATGAATATGTTTGGTGATTGTACTAAATTGTAAATAGAATTGAATACCTTATTAATTAGTTGGGTTGAGTTTGATATAGTTAGGATGCCATAGGATTGGATTGAGTACGAGATTACGTGCTTATGCCCCAGGATGCATTTTGTGTGCCAGATATGAGCTGTGTACTAGGATGTGCTTCATGCGCCAGTATTCACATACGTGCTAGTTTACACTATTTCGGTTTATTCGGTGATGCACTTTGGTGCCAGTTTGGTGTGTTGGTTGGACCATATGACTATTCATCCGAGTTTGAGTTGAGTTAATAAGGGCTACATATTAGAATTTAGTAAATGATTCAGATAAGGTAATATTTAATACTATTGAGCTAAACTTTTAGCCATGTGAATTGAAATAAAAAAGATATGGAGTTATATTGTGATTCTAACTAAAAATGAGCCCTGAGGGCCGAAATAAATACGAATGAGTCACCAGATTCTAGACTTGATTCAAAAAGTATGAAATTGGTATGAATTGATTGAGTACTAATGGCTAAATAAGTTGAAACTAGTTATAAATGATGAAATATTTATAAATGATGAAATATTGGTAAGGTTGTGTTGGACTTGATATAAGTATGTCTACATATGTAAGTTGATTGTTAAAATTTGCTTGTCACCTTAAATCATGATTTTTTTTATTAATATTTGCATAGAGTCATGTTTTTTTATTAAATTGTAATGTAATTCTTGTATTTATATCTTGAATCCTAAATGTACCACTAAGCCCTATTACTCAGTGTGCAGTTTTTTTTCTCCCTGTGCAAGTTCAGGTGATTCTCGAAGTGTAGAGATTAAAAGCTAGCATCCAGACTATCGTTTCCAACCCCAAAAATTTTGTATAAAGCGACTCATTTTGGTCTTTCGGGCATGTACCTAGGAACCTTAGGCTAAAAGTCTCAAATGTTAAGTTACATATGATATGATTTTTTATTAATGATTTGAACTTGTGTTGAAATGAATTCTAGTTGGTGTGGGATATATATGAATTGGTTGAATGAAAATGTATATATGTGATCTTAGGTCCCTTTTAACTTGCAAACAAGTTGATTTTGGAAGAAACAGATTGTCACATTGCGACGATGAACTTTTGACGTCACGGCGAGAAACAAAGCGAGGTTCTTGTGGCGATGCCATTATTTTGAAGTCACAATGAGCACCAAACAAATATTTGCACCGCGACGAGGAACCCTCGGCATTTTGATGTTAACCAAAATTTTTGTAACCCTTACAATTAAGTTCTTTTTCGACCTTGGGTTAGCAAAAGAGCTTTCATAAGCCCGTATAAAATTCAAAAATGATGATGTATCATGTTATACACAAGTTTTAGTTATATTTGAATGCTTAATAGTTTGTAATTTGATCGTAGTTACTCTAAAAGTGAATGTGGCACCATATAACTCAGACCTAGCGATCCAATTGGGTATCGGGTTGTTATGTCTCTCAAATACTTAGTACACAAACCTATTCAAGTCTCTCAAATATATAGGATTTTTGGAGACTTGCTAACATACTGAAGATTGACGACAATCCCTTCTAGACAACAACTAAAATAGCTAAATAGAATATTATAATAATGACCAAAGTAAGTTGGGTTGTTAAAAGATAAGTTTTCAAGTTTTGTCTCAATCTAACATCATTAATTCAAGGAATTTGGTACACTCGGTCCGATCTGATCCTTAGGATATGTTTCTCCAAGTGAATTGATCTTTATTGATGGACTTGAATAATCTCACAATATAACACAACCTAAAGATTTGTTTCAATAAATTGACAACTTTCAAATATTGCAAGTTGCTTTCTCTAACGCAATAGTGATGGAAGTGGGCATTTTCATTGGCAAATTGCAACAATGTTAAATATTTTCCTCAACACCACCGTTAAATGGTAAAAAAAATTTAATGATGAATTTCCATGTTAGTCACACAAAATTTTAAGTAAACTACTTATAGTTTTTTTTTTAGAATGAAAGGGCCCGGAGACCACTTCCTCAAATCAAATTGCATTTGAAAAGACAAATTACAACAATTAGACAGTGACCAATTAAAAAGAGAACCAGGCACTTTATTACATTCGCGATTTGACTTTGACTTTAGAGAAAGAATCAAGCATCTTACGAGCCTCCTTAATACGGTAGCAAAAAATAGTGATATCATCCTCGTGCTTACAAAATTTATTAACGATACAAGCATAATCCTTTCAGAGATAACCTTGTCAAGATTAAGTGACTGAGCAAGCCAAATACCTTCAAGAAAGGCATACAATTCAACGCACTCGGAGTTAACAATCCTGTTAATGAAAACCACTTTACCACTGAGAACAAGGCCATCTAGATCTCTAACGATAATTCCCAAGCCCATTCTATTCGCGTTCACAGATGCATCAACATTTACTTTAATAACACCCACCTACTGTTTTTCCTATTTACAAGTTCTAGGAGCCCAAAGTAAGATAGACTGAATAGAGAAATTATGAATGCGAAAATCACCATTAAGTTTGTGGGCACTTTCCCGAGTCACTCAAGCGTTCTCCTCATTGCCCCTAAAAATGGCATTATTTTTGTAGTTCCAAATATTCGGAAGGGTAGTAATGAAGTCCTTGAAAGTTTTTTTTTGTCCAAGATACGCATACAGTCTTCAATCCGATCAATGCAAAACACATATTTATTAATCAAAAATCTATTATGAAAACCACTAGCAACAAGGACATCCTAAGCTTTAGGGTAATCTCTTAAAGCATGAATCACAGTTTCATCACCGTCTTTACACCTCGAGCAAACCAAATCAACATTATGTTTAATATTCGATATCTTAACGTTAATGGAAAGCAATTCATAACTAATGCACCATGCAAAAAAAAAAATCAGGAAGGACTCTCATCTTCCAAATAAACTTCTAAAAGAACCAATGCAAGCCAAACCCAATGCCTTTAAGTAGCAATGAAGAATATGCCGACATGGCCGTGTAAATTCCATGGACATTATGGAACCAAACCATCCTATCATTCGTCCTATGAGGTAAAATTTGGATGTTACAAATTCGGCTAGCCATAAAATTGCTGTACAGCTCACGCTCACGATCCATGTTCCATCCACCATAATGTGGTAACCAAAGAGCACGGACACAAACTCCGAAAGAGAATCGGTCAAGATATGTAAGGCATTTCAATCAAGACCCTCAAAGCCCAATTCGTCATTGTCAAGCCAAATTCTACAACCATCCCCCACATGCCAGCCAAGCCCCTTTACGAGCTCTTGTAGCCTCCAAAATGCTTGACCAAGTAAAGGAAAGTTTATCAATCTTTTTGGGATGGAATAAATCACCTTCAACAAAATATTTCAAGCTAAGAACACGGAAGAAAAAAGTGTCCCTATGCGGGATGAGCCTCCATACTTGCCAACCAAGTAGGGCGAAGTTAAATAGCCGAAGGTCTCTGAATCCAATTCCACCTATACCTTTTGATAAAAAAAGATTATCCCAAAGGAGCATAGCCCAACCACGTCCCTTCTCTTTGCTTGCCCGCCACCAACGATGAATTTTAGAAGTCATCTCCTCCATCGTACCCCTAAGAGAAAGGAAAATAGACACAGTGTAAGTAAGTAATGATTGTAGAATAAATTTAATAAAAAATCTCTTCACCACCATAAGAAAGCAATAGTTTAGACCAACTATTAATCCTATTGGAAAAACGATCTAGAATATGCTTAAAAGCTCCCTTTTTTTCTTTCCAATAAACAAAAAAGCCCAAGATAATAATCCAAATTCACCACCACCTGCATCCCTAGCTTGTCACCAAAAAGTTGTTTTTGAACCCTTGGCATATTGGGACCAAACCAAACCATTTAATTAGAAAGGTTAATTTTTTGCCTGGAGACCCTTTCGAAATTGTCTAAGGATCAACCTCCTTATTTTTGTTCTTGACAAAGAGAAACACATTATCAGTGTAACAGCCTGGTTTTATCTAAATCGGAACAGTGATTTTGGAACCACAAATCCAAGGTTGTAAAATTATTTTAATATTATTTTTGGTATTTATACCATGTGAATATGTATGTGTGAAAATTTCGTAAAATAATTTTAGCATTTGAGTGCTTAATTTGATGAAAAGAATAAATCGCGTAAAATGCAAAAGTTGCATTCTAATTGTTTAAGTGTTCAATTGATATGGTTTATTAAATGTGAAGACCTTATGTTGTGAATAGAACATTGGTAGTGGGAATGGACTTAAATGGGCATGTATTTGATGTTTATTAATGCTTTAAACTAAGGTCAAATTGGCAAATTAGTAATTAACTTATGTTTTAATAAAACAAAACATAAAACTATCTTTATGTTCATCTTTTATGGCTGAATGAAGCAAAGAAGAAAGCTAAAATAGGGTTTGAAATTTTGGCACTTGCATAGCATGATTGAGGTATGTTTTGAGCTCGGTTTTTGATGATTTTTACATTTTTTTGTGATCATTGCTTAGTAAACTAGCTAGCCTGTATCTTAATTTTTGAATATTTCATGATTTTGTGAAGTGCCATTGATGAATGTTTGAGCTTTTGAATGATTGATGATGATATATGAAATCTTGATGATAATTTTAAAGTTTTGTTAAGTGATTTTATCTAAAAATGCATTTTGGGGATTTAATTGTGAAAAGTGTAAATTGGGTGGATAAAATGTGAAATAAATGAAAGTTTTGGGCTGCTAGAGCCCCCTATGAAATTTGGCTAGCATGTAATTGGATTGAATTGTGTGAATTTTGTATATTTTTGAACTAAGGACTAAATTGAATAAATATGAAACTTTAGGGGCTAAAGTGTAAACATGCCCAAATAGGTATTTTTGGATGAAATTGAATGAATAGTGATTAAATGAGTTAATTTTGAATATATATTGATCAAGAAAGAAATAAATCAGATTTAGATCGGGGGAAATCAAAAGTTATAGAGTAATCGATCCGATTTGTCAATTTCGAGTACGAGGTAAGTTCGTATGTGATAATTTCATTATAATTGTATGTTACATGGTTTGGTATTGCATAAAATGTGATTATGAGATTACAGATAATGTTTGAATTTTGAATACGATTACACGGATGTATTCGACGATGAAATCGACAAGTGAAACTTCCCGGTTGAACCTTAGAAATAGTTAGGATGCTAATGACATGTCATTAGGTTAATGTATTGGCTTCGGGCCATGATATGGCACTTTGGGTGAGAATAATACCTTGATTTAGCTACGGGCCATGGTGTAGGTATTTAGAGAGGAGTTACCTTGATTTGGCTATATGAAAGTTGATGGTTATAATTTGCTTGTCGCCTTAGATAATGAATTTTTTTGATTAATATGTGTATATAAGCATGTTTTATATTCAAAGTTTAATGTTAATTCTTGTAATTATATATTGGATCCTAAATGTACCATTGAGCCCTATTACTCAGTGTAGAGTTTGTTTTCTCCGTCCACAAGTTTAGGTTATTTTTGAAGCCTGGAGATTTAAAGCCAGCATCCAAACTATCATTTCCAACCCAACAAATTTTGTATAAAGTGACTCATTTTGGTCTTTTGGGCATGCACCTAGGAACCTTAGGCTAAAAGTCTCAAATGTTAAGTTACATATGGTATTATCTTTTGTTAATGATTTCAACTTGTATTGAAATGATTAAAAAATGATGGTGTATCATGTTATACACATGTTTTAGTTATATTTGAATACTTAACAATTTGTAATTTGGTCGTAATTGCTTTGACAATGAATGTGACACCTTATAACTCAAACCCGACGATCGAATCAAGTATCGGGGTGTTACATCTCTCAAATACTTAGTACATTTCAAGTCTCTCAAATATATAGGACTTTTCGAGACTTGCTAGCATACCAAATATTGACCACAATCCCTTCTTGACAACAACTAAAATAACTAAATAGAATATTATAATAATGACTAAAGTAAGTTGGGTTGTTGGAAGATAAGTTTTCAAGTTTTGTTTCAATCTAACATCCTTAATTTAAGAAATTTGGCACACTCGATCCGATCCGGTCCTTAGGATATGTTTCTCCAGGTGAATTGATATTCATTGATGGACTTGAATAATCCCACAATATAACACAACCTAAAAATTTGTTTCAATAAATTGACAACTTTGAAATATGGCAAGTTGCTTTCTTTGATGTAGTGGTGATGGAAGTGGGCATTTCCATTGGCAAATTGCAACGATATCAAATATTTGCCTCAACACCACCATTAAATGGTAACAAAATTTTAATGGTGAATTTCCACGTTAGTCACGCTAAAATTTGTGTAAACTATCTATTAATCACTCTAAATAGGGGTCATTCCTATTTTGGTGACTCCAAAATTGTTCACATAAATGCACTGTAAGTCTTCCATTACCATTTATTAGTGGAGTGACCAATTTGATAAATTTCTTTTTTGGGTGACTAAATTAACAAAATAAAAAAATTGGGGTGACCAAATTAGAGGCGAGCCGTATTTAGAGTGACTAACGATATAATTTACTCTAAAATTTTTGACATACAATAACGAGACATACAAATATAATAATTTAATTGATTTTAAGGTTTGAGCCTAATTTTGCTTGGGTTGGGGCTAATATTCACTTAAACTTTCCCAACAATAATGGCCCTAAGATTCAAACTCAATCCAAAGTCTTAGGGAAAATGTCCAGGGCTACTTTTTCCAACTATTTGTTGGTATAATTTAATTGATGTATATGATATATAAGATTCACCAATGATTTATTAACCAATAAAGATAAATAATTATAAATAATAATGAGTAAAAATTGGTTAATTATAAAATGTATAATTTTTTAATAAATAAAAAAATTAGTAGAAAAATGGTTAAGTTAATTATGAATATACTATGATGAGTCATAATTCTCGTAATAAAGTATACATAATTTTTTTAAAAATATTAAATTCTTTTTTAAAATATAACTTACAAAATGACCTAATATGATAGCTTATAAGAAAGTATTGACACTGAAAACACCACGTGATATGTTAAGTGGGAGGTTATAACACCAATTTAAAATAATCGCTATCGAGAAAATTAGCAACTATCGAAAGCAAATCTTGATACAAAATGCAAGACAGAAAAAACTTAACATGGAAACATAAGTCATTGCAAGTAGACTAGCAAACTAGAAACCATGCCATAACCATCAAATCAGGCACATTATTAATAAAAACACACATTATTTAGAACAAAACAATCACAACTTCTCATGATTGAAGAAATTTTATTCCCATATATTTAAATGAACCTGTGAAAATAAAATAAAATAAAGAACACACAGATTTTACGTGGAAATCCTTTTGGGAAAAAACCCACGGGCAGAGGAGAAGAAAATTCACTATGTCGAATTCAAATGATTATAGGAGGAACATATTATGTCTATTTATAGGCTTGTAAAGCTACATTCTAGTAAGATTGAAACACCTTATTCTAATCAATATAAAATAGATGGAGTTTAATAAGGTTTAAAAAACCTTATTCTAAAATAAAATAAAAGAACTATAGTTCTATATGGATTTTACTTTTATTTTATTTTACCATTGTATTTTATTTAAATAAGAATTCGGGTCATTTAATTCTAACAATCTCCACCTTGACATGAATTCTCAATGAACAAGTTCTTCATTGCGAACTCTCAACGAACAAGTTCTCCACCTCTTCCATAAAACCCTTTAAGGGCTTAACTTCAACAATGAACACCAATCAAGTCTAAACAATGCTCAAACTTGGTTATAGGAAGTGACTTAGTCATCATATCTGCAGGATTTTCATGAGTACTAATTTTGCTCACAACAATATCACCACGAGTTATAATATCACGTACAAAATGATACCGAACATTAATGTGTTTTGTTCTCTCATGAAACATTTGATCTTTTGTAAGGAAGATTGCACTCTAACTATCACAAAATATTGTATTGATTTGAAGGACTTCATTAAGTTCACTAAAAAGTCCCTTCAACCAAATAGCTTCTTTACAAACCTCAGTAATCACTATATACTCAGCTTTAGTGGTAGACAAAGCAACTGTAGTTTGCAAAGTTGCTTCCCAACTGATTGCACAACCTCTGATTAGAAAGACATAACTTGTGAGAGATCTTCTTCTATCAAGGTCTCCAGCAAAACCAGCACCAACATGCCCAATGACTTCATCTCTAGTTTTTCCAAACTGTAAGCAGACATCAGTAGTACCTCGTAAGTATCTTAAAATCCACTGAACTATTTTCCAGTGTTCTTTACCTGGATTCGCCATGTATTTTCCAAACAAACACTGCATATTGAACCTGCAAAGAACTTTCTCAATGTATCCCTCCTGACTTAGGTACAATTTACTTGCTTTTCTATCTCTGAGAATCTTTATACCAAGTATCTTCTTTGTTGGTCCCAAATCTTTCATCTCAAATTCTTCAGTTAGTTGGGCTTTGACCTTTCTTATCTCTCATTTATCTTTTGCTGCTATCAACATGTCATCAACATAAAGAAGTAGATATACGAAAGAACCATAACTGTTTTTCTTAAAGTAAACACAACTGTCAAAACTACTTCTTTTGAAATCATGAGAAGTCATAAAGGAATCAAACCTCTTGTACCATTGTCTTGGTGATTGTTTCAAACCATAAAGGGACTTTTTCAGCAAGAAAAAAGACTGTAAAACCCTCTGGTTGTTGCATGTAAATGTCTTCTTCAAGTTCTTCATGCAAAAATGCAGTTTTTACATCTAACTGCTCAAGCTCCAAATCATGCATGGCCACAATACCAAGCAAAGCTCGAATCGAACTATACTTCACAACTGAGGAGAACCCATCTGTGAAGTCCACTCCTGGAATTTGACTGTAACCCTTTGCAATAAGCCTTGCTTTATATCTGGGTTCTTCAACTCCTGGAGTCCCTTCTTTCTTTTTAAACACCCATTTACAATGAACAGCCTTTTTACATTTAGGAAGTTTCACAAGATCCCATGTTTTGTTTTTGTGGAGTGATTTCATCTCCTCTTGCATAGCAAACATCCACTTTTCTGAGTCTTCACAGCTAACTACCTCAGAATAATTAGATGGCTCTCGGTTTGCATTTATATCTTCAGCCACATTTAAAGCATAAGCAACTAGATCAGCCTCGGCATACTTCTTTGAAGGTTTAATTTCTCTTCTAGTTCTGTTTTTGGCAATAGAGTGTTGTGGTGAAGAAGCAACTCTATTCTCAATTTTTGTATTGGCTTGAGGAGTCGACTCTATATTAATCTGATGCTCCACCTGCTTTTGATTTTCTTTATTGGAAGAGTCTTTAAGAGATAAGTTAGGTAGCATAGCAGTTTCATAAAAAACGACATCTCTGCTAACCACAACTTTTCTATTTTCAAGACACCATAACTTATACCCTTTTACACCGACTTTATAACCAAGAAAAACACATTTAATTGATCTTGGTTCCAATTTTCCATTATCAACACGAGCATACACAAGACACCTAAAGATTTTTAAGTCCGAATAATAAGCAGGATTACTGGACCATACCTCTTGTGGAGTCTTTTTCTCAATGGCAACAGATGGAGATAGGTTGATCAAAAAAATGTAGTAGAGGTTGTTTCTGCCCAAAACAACTTCGGTAAGTTGGCATTTGACAACATACATTGAACCTTCTCCATGATCGTTCTGTTCATTCGTTCTGCAATGCCGTTTTGCTATGGAGTAGGACGAATTGTCAAGTGTCTCATGATTCCTTCTGACTTGCACAGTCTATTAAAATCATCAGAACAGAACTCTAAGCCATTGTGTGTGCAGAGGTATTTTATTTTTTTTTCTCGTCTATTTTTCAATCATATTTTTCAAGACTTAAATGCGAAAAACACATCGCTTTTCTGTTTCAAGAAGAACGCCCAAACTTTTCTGGAAAAATCATCAATAAAAGTTAGCATATAATTAGCTCCACCTCTCGAAGACACTCTAGATAGCCCCCACAGATCAGAGTGGATATACTCCAACGTTCCCTTCGTGTTATGGATTCCTCCAGTAAATCAAACTCTCTTTTGCTTCCTAAAAATATAGTGCTCACAGAACTTCAGTTTGCAAACTCCTTGCCCATCAAGAAGTCCTCTTTTGCTCAATTTTGTCATGCCATTCTCACTCATATGCCCTAGGCGCATATGCTAAAGTTTAGTAATATCATCATTTAACAAGGAAGTGAAAGCGACAGCTGCATCACCAGTAACAGTAAAACCCAGTAAAACATATAACTTGGTAGTCTTTCTCTGCCCTTTCATCACAACAAGGGAACCTTTGGAAATCTTTAAAACTCCACTTTTAGTTGTGTATCTGTACCTTTTTGAATCAAAAGTATTCAATGAAATTTAATTTCTCTTCAATTTTAGAACATGTCGTACGTTACTAAGTGTTCTAACAACTCCATCAAACATCTTAACTTTAATTGTTCCAACACCTGCGATTTTACATGAAGCATTATTTCCCATCAAAACAACACCTTCAGACACTGTTTCGTAAGTTGTAAACCAATCCCGATTGGGACTTATGTGGAAGGTGCAACTTAAATCAAGTATCCACTCCTCGCTTACTTTAGAATTATTGGCAAAAGCGACTAGAATTTCCCCATCACTGTAGTCTTCTACAATATTAGCTTCACCAAAATTTTCTAGTCGTTTTCCCTTTTGATTCGCAGCCTCCCTTTTAATCTTGTTCTGCAGCTTATAGCACTCAGATTTAATCTGCCCTTTCTTCTTACAGAAGTTACAAGTTTTACCTCTGTTTGAAGACTTCGATCTACCGTTAGATTTACCTTAAAGATTCCATTCCTATGTCCTTCCACGATCATCATCAGCATTCCGATCTTGTCTCACACGAACAATGAGACCCTCTCTAAGAGTCGAGTTTAACCACAAGATGCTTCATTTTATCATACGAGGTCAAAGAATCATAAACCTCATCAACTGTAAGAGACTCGTTGCTATATAAAATCATGTCTCTAATGGTTGAATAAGACGGGGGCAATGAACAAAGTAGAATGAAGCCTAGATCTTCCTTATCATACTGAACCTCAATGGCCTCCAAGTTTGAGAGAATTTCTTTAAACACTATTAAGTGTTCGTGTACAGACCTATCTTCCTCCAAACGATGAGCATAAAGACGCTGCTTTGTATGCAACTTGCTTGTTAGAGTTTTCGACATACATATTTATTCTAGCCTCTTCCATAATGCAGTGTCGGTCTTCTCCTTCATCGTATTCTGTAAAATTTCATTGGACAAATACATATGTAATTGTGTTAATGCCTTTTGATCCTTACGCTTCTTCTCTTCATCTGTTAATGTCGAAGGCATCTTATTTATCCCTAGCAGGGCATCTTCCAGATCCATCTACGCAAGAACTGCTTGCATTTTAATCTACCACAACGCAAATTTGGTGTTGCAATCCAACAGTAGAATTTCATACTTCAAAGACGCCATTACCGTGATTGAGATGAACTACTCGGAAGCTTGGATACCAATTTGTGAAAATAAAATAAAATAAAGAACACATAGATTTTACGTGGAAACCTTTTCGGGAAAAAAATCACGGGCAGAGGAGAAGCAAATTCGTTACGTCGAATTCAAATGATTACAAGAGGAATAGGTTATGTCTATTTATAGGCTTGTAAAGCCATATTCTAGTAAGATTGAAACACCTTATTCTAATCAATATAAAATAGATAGAGTTTAATAAGGTTTAAAAAACCTATATGGATTTTACTTATATTTTATTTTACCGCTGTATTTTATTTAAAAAAGGATTTGGATCATTTAATTCTAACAGAACTAATTGTTGTCCCACCAAAATTTGGATTGGAGATAGGTAACAATATTCTTGTCCAACTGGAAGGCTTTAGTGAGAACATCAGGATTAATGGGAGGGTTAGACCCAAATACTGCATTTGCAATCGTGATAACTCCTGGATTTTGGCTGCTAAGACCAGCAAATGCAACTGCTTTGGTATTCCCGATATTGAATTTGAAGTGGATGAGACCGACAGGGAAAACAAGCACTTTACCAGGGTTTAGGACTTTGGTGATGAGGCGGTTATCTATGTTGGATGTAACAAAACCGACATAAAGTGTGCCTTCCAAAACCATAAGGATATCCATTGCACGAGGGTGCGTGTGAGGAGGGTTTAGGCCACTATATGGAGCATAGTCAATTCGAACTAGAGATATGCCGAGAGTGTTAAGTCCCGGTATTTGTGCCACATTGACAGGAGTCACAGTTGATCCAACCGGATTTGAGGTGTTTCTAGGGATATTAAGCCCTGAATAAAAGAAGTCTTCTGCATTGGCAAGCTTTGGGTCCTTGCAGAACTTTCCATTTACAAACACTGCATGAAATAAAGTAAGGTTAGTCAATATCGTGAATCCATGCAAAAGTATGAATTCTAATGAAGAAAATGTTACTTCAGATCAAAAGCTCTAGCGTCTTGCATAATTATGGACTTAAAGATACTGGTCAACAAGAGAGTACTAAGAAAAATAGCGTACCACCATTCTTGGTGTCATTGATGGCTACACAGAAATCTTGCAAGGGACTAGGATCAGAAGCTGAGGCTAATAAGGGACTGAAGGCCAAGATGGCAAAAGCTGCAACGAAAAGTTGAAGTCGTTTGGTCATAATTGATGTGCAAGCACGAAATGTATGCTACCAATTGGGAGAGGGGTGGGAAATCCTGCATGGCAAACAGGTCTATATATAGGCATTGAAACAAAAGTACTCATCCTGATTTGCCTTCCATCAAGTACGTCAAGACTAGGCGTTTGCATTCACAATTAGTTATTTCTTATTAGGAGGTGAATCATTCTTCAACCAGTACACTTTCTAGTTATGTTCTCCTCGTACATCATTTCAATATATGTTGTGGAATTGGTCTTAATTCACTCACAGTTCTAAACATTTTCTTATCCAGGCTTTGACTTTTCCTTCTCAGACTAAAGTTGACTTCTTTCAAATATATATATTGCATCAAATATGAACTCAAAAATAATTCCATCTAGCCTTAGGCAAACAAATATATATATATAATTTTTTTTTCAGATAGTGGGGATAATTTAATTTAGATTTGGAGTTGCTGCAAGCAGCCGACAGTTTTGAATGTAAAACTAAACTCGGTCATTCTTTTAGTTAGCATGATCAAGGAAATGCTATGGAGACAAAAACTTAAGCTTGATTAAAGGCTTCTGATTTCGTCTGTAATCAACATGTTATATGATCTCAGTTGACATAGTCTATTCTGGCATGTTCATTTGTTCTGACATCTGTGCTTATCACATCCACAACATTGTCAATTTCTTGCAAGTTCAATGAAGCATGCATGCAAGAGCGAAACTTTCCAAGTCTGTTGATCACTTCAATTACCCAAAAATGAGCTTTGAATTAATCACTGATCCAATTCGTTGCCAACTTTGTAGTAAAATATTTTTTAAGCCTAATTAATGACTTGAATTTTTCCTAGTACAGAAAAGTAAACTTCAAGGCTTCAGTTACCTCACAGACTTCGAATCATATTAGTTTGAGCGATCACACCGCTTTGTTTAATACAAGTTTATTGCTAGTCAGCAACGCCATGAACTAACAGGTACGATATGATGCAATAGCAAAGAGTTTGATATATTAAGAAAGTGGTAAATTTGGTGTAGGCTTATCCAATGTTGTCCAAAATCGAATATACAGACTTTACACAGTCAAAATCAAGTGATTAGATATATGATATATTCTAATTCTGGATTAAATCAAAGTGATTAGGCATGTTTGGACGTCCTTTACAATTTTATCTAATTACCTTAGCATTTTATATCTATTTGTAATTCCCTTTCTAATATTTAAATTTAAATATGTCAAAGGTTCTTGTACTCTTTCAAATTTTAAAATTTAGTCCTATATTTTAAATTTCCGTGCTTTTTTATTTAAAAATTTTAGTCCCTTTTTTAATTTTCCTGTTAAAGTTAACATTATCAAAGGTAAAATAACTTTTTTAGACCTCAACATTTACAATTTTTTTTGTCAATTTGGTTCTTACCCTTTAAAAGTACATAAACTTTTTTTAAAAAATAATTTTTTTTTTCATATTCTTTGATTTTTAAATTTCTAGCTAGAAGATGGCTTACCATTGCTAAAGGCAGTTAAGGAAGGCATTTTCGTTAATGAGTGGACTTGCAAGGATGACTGAATCATATGTGTCCAATGTTGTTGTTTGTTAAAGCAATTTCAATGTTCGGTGGGATCCCCATGTAAAAGGAGATTAGAAGTTTAATGTTGACGGTTCCACTTTCGAGAAACTAAGGACTTCAGGTTGAGGGGGTGTGTTGCATTATGATTGTGGGGCTGATAGGATTTCAAGATTCTAAAGATGCTAAAATTGTGACCATTAAATGTGCACTTAACTTAGACTGAAAAAGTAAGATAAAATTAGTCATTGAATAAGATTGGAGAAGTGGCTTTCTCTATGGTGTTTTGAGTGGCTAATGAGATAGCTCACTCTTTGGCAAAAGCAACATGCTTTAAGGGTGTCATGTTTTCTAGTTTCTAGTAGTGATGGAGTGGTTCTTTCATTGTTCATGTAATCTATTATAATCTAGTTTATGTAATCCAATGTTGCTTTCTTAAGGTGTGTCGAACTGCATTGTTTGATTTGGGGAGTATGATAATTAAGAAATTACCTTTCAATGAAAAATTTGTAAATTTAAAGCAAAAAAAAACATTACTTGCTTATGTTCCTATAGTCGAACTTCATGCAGGATTGACCTAACCTTGCATTCCAAATAGAAACTTCTTGCACCAATTAATGCTCATACTTGCTTATGTTCCTATAGTTGAATTAGCTAAGGAATGGTTGTCGCTAAAGTGCTCAACAATTTTTCCTCTTAAGTGGCATACGGGTACATAATAAATATAGCTTAAAACACAAGAAAAGAACAAGTCAAATCATTAAGGAAACTATTTAAAAACATAAAAAGTAAAAATAAAAAGTATATATAAGTTAAAAATATATTTAAAAATAAAAGATAAAAAGATATTTTAAAAACTATTTTAAAAACATAAGAAATGCTAAAATTTAATGCTATTTAAACTGGACCAGATCGATTGGGTCAAGAACTAGTTAGGGTATCGATCCGATGAGAGGTAAAAAATTAGTTGACCTGCAAGTTAGTATGAACTAGTTAAACCGGGCTAAAAAATCAGTTGAACTGGAGGTTAATTCGTTTTTTATAAAAAAAAAATTATTTTTCAAGAATTTATTTGCTTTGAATCGATTGGATTAGTTGTTCAGGAAATCAATTGCCTTGATCAATTAGAAATCAGTTCAAACCATTTTTTAGCTCAGTTCAAGCAGTCTATACCAATTTTAACTCAACTGATTTTTTACGTCTTGTCGGCCTAATATCCAACCGTTTCTCACTCCGATCAGCCGGTCCAGTCCAGTTTAGATAACATTAAATTTTAAATTTTTTATATTTAGCATCATTTCAAAGAGTTTTTTTTTTGAATTTTTTATATTTAAAATGCAGTGAATTTACAGTACTGCCATAAAAAAATGAAAAATGAATATAAATTATTAATCAAACAAAAAAAAGTAAGTAAAAATAGCAATAACGAAAACAATAAATTTCATTACTTAACAAAGAAGCTTACAGCAACATAAGCAAATAATTTTTATATTTATTCTTTCCAAAAAAAATTATTATTGTAGAAAAGGAAACAAGTCAAAGATTATTGCAAACGAATTGTGAATTTGAATCCAAATTGAATTATACCCTAATTGTTAGCCCACCAGAATTTTGACTGAAGATTTTTCACCACATTCTTGTCCAATTGGAAAGCCTTGACGAGAACATCGGGATTGATGGGTGGATTTGATCCAAACACTGCATTGGCTACGGTAATAACACCAGGATTCTGGCTACTCAAAGCAGCGAAGGCAACGGCATTGGTTTTCCCCACATTGAATTGAAAGTGAATGAGACCAATTGGGAAAACAAATACATCTCCAGGGTATAAGACCTTGGTAATGAGACGATTATCGGTGTTGGATGTCACGAAGCCAACGTAGAGTGTGCCCTCCACAACGACTAGGATTTCGGTGGCACGAGGGTGAGTATGAGGGGGGTTTAGGCTACCATTTGGTGCGTAATCAATTCGAACCAATGAGATGCCAAGAGTGTTAAGCCCTGGTATTTGAGCAACATTAACTGGAGTAACAGTCGATCCCACTGGATTTGATGTGTTTATGGGGATGTTGAGCCCTGAATAGTAAAAGTCTTGCGCTTTAGCAAGCTTTGGGTCCTTGCAGAACTTCCCATTAACAAACACTGGTGGAGACGAGAAGAAGAATGTTATAATTTCATGTACCATGCCATGAAGAGGTTGTAGAATGTTTTATTTGAAGGTCAAGTTTAAGAAGAAGAGATAAAAACAAAACTTACCAGCATCCTTGGGGTCATTGATGGCTACGCAGAAATCTTGGAGAGGACTAGGATCAGATGCATAGGCAAATGGGGAAGCCAGAGCCAAGAGACAAAATATTAGGATGAAATGGGCAGTTTTCATTGTGATAAATGGAATTTTGATTGCTTTGGAGAGGATGAGGAACTCTGCTGCAGAACATGACTATTTATACAATACAGTCTTTGAGCTAGTGTTGGTGCAAGAGGCAGCAACAGCAAGCTTCAACAGAATGCTTGTCGAGCAAGTCTCGTGACTTGTAGGAGAAACAAAGCAGAAAACTCAAATGGATTTTTAAGCAAAACTAAAAATGGAGAGCATATGGATGATAACTTGTTGAATTCATTCCATTGAACTAAAAATGGCACAAAGCCAATACATAAAACAAGTTTACAATCTTGACAAAACAGTAGGTTGACCTAAACTTCACCTACTACCACTAATACACATAGTAACTTGTGCTAATTAGCTTGAACAAACAAACAAAGCTGATTTATCAGCTCAGTCAACATCAAAATTACATCAAACATAAACCTAACATAGTTATAAAGCAACTAAGTTACATTACTCTAACTTAAAATTACAAAATGAAACATAAACAGCTTGCTGACTAGGTGAACCAGCAGCTTCTGCATGTAGTGCCTTTGACAGTCTTGGTTGCTGCATGCTGACCATTACTTCAACAGCTAGTCTATGTTTTTCCATTTCTGATGAATTGTTCTTCAACTACTACCCTTGTCTCTTCCCACTTCCAATGCTTACATCAGTATCATTCTCATGGAAGTAGTCAAATCTATAATTAAATTATGTCTTTTGTATTACTTAATACAACTTGGTCCATTCGAACGTTGACTTTAGGAGATATCCAAGGTTGCTAAGGCGGCGGGCAGGCAACCCTGTTCATGCAAGATACAATGAAAATAATGTTAACAATAATCCAAGTTGGAAACATTTTGCCATTTGGCAGTGTTTAAACATAAAGTGCCAGCAGCTGGCCTTGGTTAAAGTGTGAAAGAGACTGCCATTGTGGGTTGAGGGAGATTAACTATTGAAACCTTTGACATGATCTTTTTCCCTCATTATCATCTCCTTTTGCAATTAGTGATCTCAATTTTATTTTATTTTTTAAAAAAATTAGAGAAACTGTTTTTCAAGGCCGGCTTACTAACCAGCTTCAACATCTATTAATTAATTCAAATAAAATTGCTTGATTAAGTAAGAAGTACTTGCAAGAAAAGCGCCTTGGAGTGATTCAATACTTGTGGTTTTATATCTCTCTGAATATACACGTGCATGGACATCTTCATGAAAGCCCGGTTGCATTAAATGTAATCTGCATATAGTTTTCACCGTTCTATGGATATATAGGAGCACTGCAACTTTGAAATACTGCTAGAGGCTAATCAATTGTGTATATATATATTATATATTTTTATATATATATATATACACATTCAAAGTCAGTAGAGTAGTTAAGACGACATTCGGTATGTAAAAACGACCAGTTCGACGAGGTTGAAGGTGTAGAGTAGTTGAAGAATGATTCCTTCAGATTTCTTTAAAATCCAGTAATCGCTTCAGACTTGGCAAACCTCTTTTTTTTATTTTCCCTTTTAAAATGGAATTGTTAAAGAAATAAAATGACAATGGACCTGTTCAGTGACTACTATCTATAAATGGACATGCTTTGAAACCAGAATTATCACCCCTCATAAAGCAACAAATCCTAGAAGCTCAATTTGATCAGGTTCAGGACTGTTGCTTACAACAATGAAAGGTGTTCAATTCCTTGTAGCATTTGTCCTCTTGGCTTTGGCTTCCAAACTTGTCTCAGCTTCAGATCCCGGCCCTCTTCAGGATTTCTGTGTAGCAATTAATGATACTAAAGATGGTGGTGTGTTCTTATAATTCTTTGAAATTTCATCTTTGCGATATATTCGTTTTAACTCTGAAAAGTGGAGAAATATAGCAAGTACAAGTATTGGACAAGTGTCCAAGTAGTAAACTCTTTTCTTTCCATTTATGCAGTTTTCGTTAATGGCAAGTTCTGCAAGGACCCCAAGCTTGCAACCGCAGAAGACTTCTTCCTGCCTGGCCTCAACATTCCTGGAAATACATCAAACCAAGTAGGATCAATGGTCACTCCAGCCAATGTTCAACAAATACCTGGACTTAACACTCTCGGCATATCTCTTGTTCGAATTGACTATGCACCTTACGGTGGCCTAAACCCTCCTCACACTCACCCTCGTGCCACCGAAATTCTAGTCGTTGTGGAGGGCACACTATCCGTCGGCTTTGTCACATCGAACACGGATAACCGTCTCTTCACCAAAGTCCTTTACCCCGGAGATGTATTCGTTTTCCCCGAAGGTATGATTCACTTCCAGTTCAACATAGGGAGTACGAATGCGGTTGCCTTTGCTGCTCTCAGTAGCCAAAACCCAGGGGTGATCACCATTGCAAATGCAGTGTTTGGCTCTGACCCGGCCATCAATCCTGATGTTCTTGCCAAAGCCTTCCAGCTGGATCAAAATATCGTTAAACAACTTCAGTCCCGGTTCTGGTGGGGCAACAACTAGGGGATACTTCTAAACCCCATGAACCTTACTTAGTAGCTAATTGTTTGGATGATGTTTAACTTATTTTTCACGTTGAATTTAGTTGAAAGAAAAATAAAAAAGATAAAAGAGGTTTCTCATGTACCTTCGCTTATTGTAACCTGTCGTAATATTATTTTCGTCATACCATATGGAGTCTTGCAATTTAAATTTATTTTTAGTTTGAAGTTTGGATTTCAGACCTTCGTTTAGGGATATGAATGAATCACTATGATTGAATTCTCATATTAAATTGATAGAACGAGTTGATTTCTTATGACTTAAAAAAGTTAGTTTATGATAAAATTTAAATTATTTAATTTTTTTATTAAAATAAAATCTATATTGTTTTTATTGCCATTAAAATCAAAATTCTTATTAAATTGAAATTGCTTAATTAATTATATTTATTAATCTATTAAGTTTTTTTCGATATCTAAATAGAATTGAAGTTTTTTATGGTTCCAACTAGCCTATCTCTGTTCTATTTATCATCAACAAAAATGTGCTTTCACAATCAAATGGCTAGACATTTTAACTTAGAATAAAGCGAAACACATGAATGAGTTGAATAATATAAAAATTGTTTTGTTATGTCTCTCTAAGTTATTTCTTTTATATATATATAACCAGTTTCCTGCACATTCAAGATGTATAATATCATATTCAAGACACAAGGAATTGCCGAGAGGGATGAAGGAATGGTTAGACAAGGGTATGGAGGTTCAAATTATCCAGGCGTGAAGGCGGTTTATCTGTGTCCCAAGATCTTGTGCTTTGAAAAACATACATCTAGTGAATGATATGTAGAAAGTTATTGAGCAAAGCATTTCATATCACAACCTGCAAGTCCAGATTGCTTATCAGGTATTTCTGACAAAATTTTACTTTAATTTTCTTTCTTTGAAAGGCTAAGAACATTTTATACAATAAACAAGGGGCACAGAAGCATATAAAAAAATGTTATTTAGCTAACAATATTTTTCCTCGACCGCAAATGAACATTTTAATTGATTGGGAATGTAGAATATAGTTGTTTCCATTGAGCTTGTGACCTATGATAGGAGTATGAAAACTTTCAAATCCATCCCGGTTCCCTTTGGACATTGTTTCATGTTTGGGTGAGATATCGACCGATAACTCCATTGTTTTTTTTTTCTTCAGTCATGCAATTTCTAGTCATTGGGAAAAAATTGGATTAATGATATATGTTTTGGAATTGATACCTTGAAGAATTTGAAGAATGAAAAACTATTTTATTCTAATTGAAACTATTTAGATGCTAAAGTGGGAAAAAAAATTAAGAAACTAATATACTCTTTCACATAAAATCAGGCAAAAAATCAAAGGCTAATTTCACAAAAATAAGTTTCCAAGTAAATAAGATTCTTTGGTTTCAACATTTCAAACTAAAATGATGGCTTACTACTGGCTAAAGGTAGTTAAAGAGGGGGTGTCGTTAATGAGTGGACTTTTTAAGATGACTCAAACTTATGTGTCCAAGACTATTGTGTGGTTAAAAACAAATTTGATTTTCGGTGTGATCCCTATATAGAGGGAGCTTTGAAGTTTAATGTTGATGATTCCACTTTCAGAAAACTAGGGACTTTAGGTTATGGGGTTGTGTTGCGTTATGATTGCGGAGCTGATAGGAATTCAAGAATATGAATATACTAAAATTGTGACAGCTAAACGTACACTTGACTTAAACTGAAAAAGTTTGAATCTCCAGTCGCTTCCCAAATGAATCTCTAAATTTTTCTCGCCAAAATAGAAAGAATGTCCTTTAGAATAGTCGGACTTATATATTGTGCATTTTGAGGGACATTTTCTAAGACAATTACCCCCACATATTCATTATAAAAAGCCAAGAGTTTTATTAGTTAAAGAAAGTTACATCGGTTTCTTGAATATTGTGCTTTAGAGCGTCCCTTAAAGGCACAACCATGAAATACAAGCCATTTAACAGCATCTATCGACACCTTGAGCTATAGCGGATTTCTTGCAACTTGTTCAAAATTTTGTTTATCAATAATCATCTCAATATTGTTCAAGGAGTTATGAAGATCGAGATAACTTTTCATTGCATTCTTATGTAAATAATTTGCATCCTTACCCACATGAGTAACAAAAGGACATTTAGATCCTTCATTGACCTTCTTTCATGATCGAAATCCTTGGCTTGTAAATGCATTTCAATGACGCCTAAATGGCTTGCTGAAGAGAGTATAAGGAAGGCAATATGTGACATTCTTAGTTGGTGAAAAATTGAGCCAATCCAGGAATAACTTGTACTAAGATGGGAGAAATTAGCGCCCATTCTTGTCCATCTACTGAGGAGATGTTGGATCCTCACTTAGAGGAATCAGTTGATATGGCCCAAGCTTAATGTAAGTTGATGGAGTTCGTCCTGTTGGTTTGGAGGGTAATCCCAAATAGAATTTTGAAGTCTCATATCACGCTCTAAAGAAAAAGCATAAAACTCATTTGTTTTGGCTCTCGACAGCTTACGAGGATGTTCAGGAACTTGAGAAGACCTAATATCTAGTTTAGGAGTTTGGAAAGACTCAATATATCATTCAAGATCTTGAGATTGAGAAGTCTAGATATCTCGTTTAGGAGCTTGTGAAGACTAGATATCGCGTTTAGGAGGTTGGGATTGAGAAGACATGATATCTTGTTCAGGATCTTGAAAAGATCCGATCTTTGATTTTTCTCCACTAATAATAGAAGGTTGAGGAACCAATTGATCATTATTTCTTTCTGACACCCTTTTCTTGAAAAAAGGTTCAATCTTTTTGTTGACCATAATTAAATCGAAAAACCTGAAGATTGTAATAATATATTAAAGAACAACATATTAGGGAAAGGAAAACAAATAATAAGTCAAATAAATAAAAAAAATAATGTATGCAAAAAAATTTACTGAAAGGTCTTCTGCATAAGGAGTCGAGAGAAAGATAATTTGTATTTTTTTTACTCTGTGTTCTTAGTCTAGGCATCAAACTTCTTTCTTTTTCTCTCAGCAGTGTCAACACCTTACCAGAGGAAGATAATTCCTTAGCAAGATAAACAAATCAAAATACAATTCTGCTTTGAAGTCCATTGAGTTTCTAAATTTAGTCTTTCAAGACCCATCATACATTAATATTTGATTATTATTAAAGTTATATAATTAAAAATTAAAAAATACTTTATTAATATAAAGTATAATGTTTTGGCTTAAGGGGGCGAATTATATGAATACAATTTGGCCAAAGGGGCGAATTTTATATAATATGGATATCCAATCTAAAATAGTTGATAATTTATATATAAAATTAAAAAAATCTAAAAATTCCAAAAGGGGACTGCCCCCTGGATCCATCATGCTATGAAATAAATTTTGACTCAATTATGGTAATTACTATTTCATTTATGAAGGTTCCTATTAGCCATGTTCGCAGTAGTTTGAGAAAAAATACTAGCATTTTATGTAATTTAGAAACATATGATTCCTTATTTTTCATGATAGCAATGTTTCTTGTGAGAGATTGTCACGGTAAATACAACTTCATTAATAACATATACTTCTTTTCTGGGCATTTGACCCACGTTCGAAATCTGGAGTCATCATTGTTGGGAGGGCTTTACCTGAATACTACTTTAAGCCTGAACATGAATAGATTTAGACCATATACCAAAAAAAATGGATAATATATTCTAGAATATGACACACTTAGGATGTAGGTAAAAAAAAAGAATTATATAACAAATATATTTATAAAAAAGTTGATATAAATAACAAATAATTTCTTGGTTGAATTGGTGAAGCATAAAGGTTAAAAACCATAAAGGCTTGAGTCTAAATCCTATTATCTGTGTTTTCCTATATAAAAGATATAAAATGACAAAAAGACCATCAAAATACTTCAATTTACTTTGTAAAGTAAAGATATTTTGTTATTATACAACTGAGATAGTGCCCAGTTGACTCGCGACACCAATTAAGTCAAATACTTATAGTTTAAATATGCCAAAGGTCTTATACTCTTTCAAAATTTAAAATTTAGTCCCTATACTTTAATTTTGAACATTGAGTCCATATACATTTGTTAGAGTTTCAGTCAAATAGAAATTTTGAGTAGTAGGAGAGAAGTTAGGGATATGTGATCAGTTTTTCTATTTCCCCAAAAGTCTCTTTTCTTTTTGACATCAGAACCCTTTCCTTCCTTTCTCTCTACCGAATTTTGCTTCTTGCTCCCCTCTTTGTTCAGTTTTCCTTTTGGTTTCCAGTTTGATTAGCGATTGAAGGCACGTTTTGTAAGTATATGTTTGTCTCTTTTTATCGTTGCGTGGCTAGTTCTTTTAAAAAGATTGTTTTGGCTCTTTTGGTTTAGGCGAAAATTAAGAACCATTGGGTTCTCCACAAATGGTTTGTGTGTTAGGGATTTTTGGTCACTGTCGGTAAGTGTTTAGAGTACGTTTTGATGTTCTAACAGTTATATTATGAAATATTTCTATTTAGTGTTCACTCGTGTTACTATAGTTGGACCTTGGTAACGTCAATCATAGGTTCTGGAATACGAGATTGCATTTTGGGAGCGAAATAGACCATGTGTGTACCCAGATTCACAGAAAACGAGAATCGATAAAAGCTAAAAAATAAAACTGTTGACACCACATAAGAGTGTGGTCGCCCGTGTAGTAGGCCGTGTGGCAGCACACCGGTGTGTGATCGATGAACTAGGCCTGCGCTCGTGACACGAGTGTATGACACGGCCGTGTAAGGACTGGCGACCCGTGTGCGAGACACGGGCTTTACCAATTGGGTCACGTAGGCCACACAGGCGTGTGGGTCCACACGAGTGAACCATACGCGCGTGTGAGATTCTGGGCCAGGCCGTGTGATCCACACGACCAAGGCCAATCTGGGGCGTGTGGGCACACACGAGCAAGCCACATGGGCTTGTGAGCCCAATTTTCTAAAATACTCTGAAAGGTTACTCAGGTCCTCAAGTCGATTAGGACCTACTGTAGGGTCGGTAAGAGTTACGTGACCCCTTATTATGTAATCTGGCTATATGATATATGTGCTCTAGCATGTTACTCTTAACATGTAGACCGATTTGTATGTATAATCTGTTGATTGCATAATTGCACGTCATGTATTGTATGCCGTATTACATCGGGGTTGGGTTAATGTATATGGAGAAAGTATTCTGAAAGGCTCCTAAGCCTGATATCTAATAGAACAGCTCCAATTATCTGATTATGTGCCGCATTTCGGTACAACATGGTGTATAGGGATGGGTGGGTCGATTATATCCCCAGATAATGTGTATAGCTGGATGGAGTTGGTGTGTAGAGGCTATTAGGTAGGACTCTATTATTCTACTCTATTTTGCATGATATATCTAAGATAGCCTATGGCCTAGTTCGTATCTGATTCTGGATCTGAGTGAACTAATGTTTACACCGGTTCTGTAAAAGGGGTCAGGCCCAAATTATCTGGTATTTGGATATATGACTAATTTCTACTGTTGTGTGTATTTTCTGTGGGGATTACATACTGAGTTTGCGAAAACTCACCCTTTTTTGTTTAATCTGTGTAGGTAATCCCCAGACTTGATGGGTCGGCACTGCAGAGGACTCGACGATGGCCACATATATTTAGACTATTTTAAACTCCATTTCAGTATTTATTTTGTAATTATTTTCTGGGTTATTTTGATGTAAGATGGGGACTTTATGGACTGTTGGACTTTATTTGGATTTTTAAACTGTTTATGGGATTTTAGTCTAAACCTGGTTTTAATTAAAATGACAGTAGTCTTAAATACGAGTAATTTTCCAAAGATGAATTTTATCAAAAGCTTCTGCGTAAAGAAATATTTTAAAGTAAATCAATTAGTCCTCGTTTTTCCGAACTAAGTAAAAGATAATAATTGGAACGGTTTGAAGGTCAATGCATTTTCAAAAACACTCTCATGTGACATCGCCATATTCGGCCATAATGTCTAGGCCGGGTTTGGGGTGTTATATTTAGTGGTATCAGAGCCAAGTTGCAAAACTCGACTATGGATTTGGGTTTTAAAGATTGGTTTTCTAGAAATGATTTGTAAATAATTTGAATTATTTTTGGAATAAGTATGTGGTACACCGAGTCTCCAGCATCGATCCTGTAAGTTTTCTAAACCTCTATTTAAAATTTTCTAAAAGTATGATTAGAATATACTAAAACTACTTTAGTTAGTATATTACACTGAAAACACTCTAGGAAGTGTAAACTGAAAACTGTAGTGAGACTACAATTCGCGATAACAGATTCTAAACTTTTGATATTGTTTTGCATAAAGTATCAGTTAATAAATATTGGAACTATTAACTAATACATAAATCTGTTAATACAGATAAATTCCAAAATTTACGATGAGCACATGTGGTACTCGTGGACGTGGTACTAGATGTCGAGGTAGAGGCGGTAAAGGGGCTCAAGCTGAGTCCTCTTCTATGGATAATATATCAAATTTGGACACGAGTGAGACGCCAGTGTCGCCTGCTGCTAAGAATGGATCTCATGATCGTATAGTCGGGGATGACGCATTGTACCAGGTTATGCTCAGGATTTTAGAGAGGGTCGCTAGGCCTAATGATGGATCTAAGCGCCGTGGGTCGATTACGGAACCACTCTGGTCTAATGGGGCTGAATTATTTAGGGGTGTCGCTAGAGTCGCCCCTAACGTGGCTGAGTACTGGATGGAGGCCACGAAAAGAATTATAAACGACCTGGATTTTACTGCTGAGCAGAAGCTTAAGGGGGCTGTTTCTCTATTACGTGACGAGGCATACCAGTGGTGGCTCACGGTTAAAGAGGGCACTCAGACTGACTGATTGACCTGAGATTATTTTAATATTACGTTCCAGGGTAAGTATGTGGGGGCCAGCTACATTTGATGCCAGGAGGCATGAGTTCCTTAATCACACTCAGATAGACCGTTTAGTGGTCGAATATGAGGTTGAGTTCCTAAGGTTGAGCCGTTATGCGCGAGGCATGGTGGCGATTGAGTATGAGCACTGTGTCCAATTTGAGGGTGGTCTCAGGGACAGTTTGCAAGTCCTGATAGCTCCGTAGAGGGAGCGTGACTTTTTTGCCCTAGTTGAGAAGGCGACAATTGCCAAAGAGGTAAAGTACACTGAGTGCCAAAATCAAGACAGGGGAAAAGTAAGAGGGATTTGGAGCCCTTGAGTTTTGGGATGAGGCCTAATAAAAAGGCTAGGTCGGATGGGCCAATGAGAGTTGGGCCTCTTGTGGCGCTTTGTGGAAATTGAGGTAGACACCATCCGGACGAGTGTTGGATGACTACTAGGGCATGTCTGAGATATGAGTCCATTGAACATCGTGTCAGAGATTGTCTACTGAGAACCGATCATATACAAGCTACAGGTACTAGTACTGCGTAGCCATCGAGAGTAATTCAGCAGCCACCTAGGGGCCGTGGTTAAGTGAGAGGTGGTAACAACATGGGCCGTGGATGGAGAACACCGGGCAGAGGTGCTGGACATGCAGAGGCGAGGCAGCCTCCACTAGCTTATACTGTTCATCGCCATAAGGATAGAGTTACGCCAGACGTCATCATGGGTATGTTTTTAATTTATAATGTACCTTATTTAGCATTGATAGACATAGGCTCTATGCACTCTTATGTAGCTAGTACAGTATCTGAAACCTAGGGCATTTTGGTTGAGAGTACTTCTAGCTAGGTAACAGTTGTGAGTCCGCTGGGACAGTCTATCTGAGTGAGTAAATTGTTTAGAGATGTTCTGCTAGAGGTCTAAGGGACAGTATTTCTGGTTGATTTAATGGAGCTTCTATTTGGGGAGTTCGATCTAATTTTAGGAATAGACTGACTGGTTAAACACTGGGTGAGTCTGGATTGTGCAAAAAAAAGGGTCGTCTTGAGGACTGAGGAAGACAGTGAGGTAGTGGTAATTGGGGTACAACGAGACTACCTGACTAATGTGTTCTCCTCTTTGGTAGCAGAAAACTTCGTTCAGAAAAGGTGTGAGGCATTCTTGGTTTACGTCAATATTTCTGATTCTGGGGACTTTTCAGTTAAAAACATCAGAATAGCAAGAGATTTTCCAGATGTGTTTCTTGAGGAGCTATCGGGGTTACCTTCGAGCCGTGAGGTGGAGTTTGAGATTGAGTTGTTTCCTGGTACAGCTCCAGTGTCTATCGTCCCTTACCGAATGGCACCGAAAGAGCTAACGAAACTTAAGGCTCAGATTCAAGAACTGTTAGACCCTGGGTTCATTCATCCCAGTGTGTCTCCGTGGGGAGCACCTAGTCTATTCATGAAAAAGAGTACCTTTCTTTTGGACTGATGCACAGTAGGAGAGCTTTGATAAGCTCAAAACTGTTTTAACTCAGGCTCCTGTTCTGATACATCCTAAGCCCGGTAAAGACTTCATGGTATACTTTGATGCGTCACATGTAGGCCTGGGTTGTGTTCTGATACAAGATGAAAAAGTAGTTGCTTATGTGTCTCAACAGTTCAAGACTTATAAGGCTAACTATACGACGTACAATTTAGAGTTGGCAGCGGTTGTCTTCGCTCTGAAAACCTAGAGGCATTACTTGTACGGTGAGAAGTGTACTATCTACACTGATTACAAAAGCCTCAAATATCTCCTCACTCAGAAGGAGTTGAACCTTAGGCAGTGTAGATGGGTTGAACTGCTTAAGGATCACGACTACACTATCGAGTACCATTCTGGTAAGGCCAATGTGGTGGCTGATACGTTAAGTCATAGGGCTATGACTGATCTGAGAGTGATGTTTGCTCAACTTAGTCTCTTCGACGATGGGAGTCTGTTGGCAGAATTTTAGGTTAGACCGACATGGATTGATCAAATCAGATATAAACAGATGGAGGATAAGCCTCTCGAGTTGTGTTTTCGTTAGGCTGAGAGTGGTACTAATACGGAATTTAGGATAAATAAGGATGGGATATTGTGTTTCTGTGGTCGGATTTATGTACCGAATGATGAGGACTTGAGACAGTTGATTCTGAGGGAGGCGCATAGTAGCCCTTATACTATGCATCCCAACGAAAATAAAATGTACCGAGATCTGTGAGATGTATATTGGTTCTAGGGTTGAAGCATGAGGGTACTAACTTCATCGTCTGCTGTTTGATTTGTCAGTAGGTTAAAGCTAAGCATCAGTTACCTTCGGGTTTGCTGCAGCCGGTTAGAATACCGATGTGAAAATGGGAGCGAGTAACAATGGACTTCGTTTGTGGGTTGCCTCTAACACCCACTAAGAAGGATTCTGTCTGGGTCATCGTGGATCGATTGACCAAGTCCGCGCACTTCATCCCTGTCAGGACAAGCTTTTCTCTGCAAAAATTGGCTAAGCTTTATATTTCTGAAATAGTGAGATTGCATAGGGTACCTGTCTCGATCATTTCTGATAGGGATCATCGTTTCACATCTTGGTTCTAGAAGAAACTTCATGAGGCTTTGGGCTCAAGATTAGACTTCAGTACTGCTTTTCATCCTCAGATAGATAGTTAGTTGGAGAGGGTGATTCAGATACTGGAAGACATGTTAAGGGGTGTATTATTGATTTTCGAGGCAGTTGGGAGGAGTACTTGCCATTAGCATAGTTCACTTACAATAATAGCTACTAGTCTAGTATATAGATGGCACTTTACGAGGCACTGTATGGTTGTAAGTGTCGCACTCTCTTATGCTGGACTGAGTCGGGTGAGCGATGTATTCTGGGTCCGAAGTAGGTTTCTAAGACTGAGGGCAAGGTCCATTTGATTCAAGATCGATTGAAAGCAGCTTCTGATAGGCAAAAGTCCTATGCAGATCTTCAGCGTCGAGAGATAGAGTATTTTGTAGGAGACTTCATTTTTTATAGAGAATTTTGTGGGAGACTTCGTTTTTTCTCAAGGTCTTACCATGGAAGAAGGTTCTGAAGTTTGATCGTAAGGTTAAGCTAAGCCCTAGATTTATCGAGCCATACCAGATTCTAAAGCAATTAAGGCCAGTCACCTATCAGTTAGAGCTACCTCCAGAGTTGGATTGCATGCATGATATATTCCACGTCTCAATATTGGGACACTATCTCTGATCCCATGCATGTTGTTTCTGTTGAGGAGATCGAGGTTAGGCCAGATCTAACTTTCGAGGAGGAGCCGATGCAAATTTTGGGTCAAGATGTAAAGGTTCTAAGGAGGAAGTCTATCCCACTGGTTAAGGATTTATGGCGTAGCCGTAGCTATGAGGAGGCTACATGGGAGTCGGAGGATGTGATGTGATAGTAGTATCCTCATCTGTTTTGATCAGGTAAAATTTCGAGGTCAAATTTTTTTTAGGGAGGTAGAGTTATAACGCCCCAAATCTTAATGTTTCTACTTTTGCAACTAATTAACACAAGTGTGTATCTGTTTCAGTGGTTAAATGTCTTGGGTGTGTGTGAGTGGTCCCAAGTTTGAGCCATGTCTTTCGCAAATTTTGACTTTTTCCTGAATTAAGCCTTAGCTACTAGTACAACAGGCTTATATTAAGTTATTTGTAATTTCATATTAGAATAGGCTTGCTAGTTTGGTGGTTAAGTGATGTGTTGGTAAGTTGGTGGTCTTGTGTTCGAATGCCAACACGAGCAAAAATAATATATTTTTGCTCGGTGCTGTGCTAGAGTTTCGGTCAAACAAAAATTCGGAGTAGTGAGAGAGAAGTTAGGGATATGTGATCAGTTTTTTCTGTTTCCCCAAAAGTCTCCTTTCTTTTTGACGTTTGAACCCTTTCCTTCCTTTCTTTTTGTCGAATTTTGCTTCTTGCTCCCCCTATTTGTTCGGTTTTTCTTTTGGTTTCCAGTCTGATAAGTGATTGAAGGCACGTTTTGCAAGTATATGTTTGTCTCTTTTTATCGTTGCATGGCTAGTTCTTTTAATAGGATTGTTTTGGCTCTTTTGGTTTAGGCGAAAATCAAGAACCAGCGGGTGCTCGATGAACAGTTTGAGTGTTACGGATTTTTGTTCGCTATTGGTAAATGTTTAGAGTACGTTTTGATGTTCTAACAGTTCAATTATGAAATATTTTAGTTTAGTGTTCGCTCATGTTACTAAAGTTGGACCTTGGTAATGTCAATTATAGGGTCTAGAATACGAGATTGCATTTTGAGAGCAAAAACGAACCAGATGTGTACTCAGAAACATAGAAAATGAGAATCGAAAAAAGCCAAAAAATGAAACTGTCAATGCCACATGGGTGTGTGGTCACCCGTGTGGTAGGCCGTGTGGCAGCACACAGGTGTATAATCAATGAACTAGGCCTTGTGCGCGTGACACGAATGTATGACACGACTGTGTAAGGATTGGCGAGGCCGTGTGCAAGACACGGGCTCGACCAATTGTGTCCTGTGGGCCACATGGGCGTGTGGGCTCACACGGGTGAACCACACGGGCATGTGGGATTCTGGGCCAGACCTTGTGATTTACACGGGTAAGGCCAATATGAGCCGTGTGGGCCACACGGGCGTGTGGGCCCACATGAGCAGGCCGCATAGGCATGTGGGCCTAATTTTCTAAAATACTCTGAAAGGTTTCTCGAGTTGCCCAAGTCGACTGGGACCTACTGTAGGATCAATAAGAGTTATGTGACCCCTGATTATGTGATCTGACTATGTGATATATGTGCTCCAGCATGTTGCTCTTAGCATGTAGACTGATTTATATGTATGATATGTTGATTGCATAAATGCATGTCATGTATTGTATGTCGCATTGCATCGGAGTTGAGTTAATGTATATGGAAGAAGTATTTTGAAAGGCTCCTAAGCTTGATATCCGACAACACAACTACAATTATCTGATTATGTGCCGCATTTCGGTACAGCATGGTGTGTAGGGATGGGTGGGTCGATTATATCCCCACATGGTGTGTAGCTAGACGGAGTTGTTGTGTAGAGGCTAGTGGGTAGGACTCTATTATTCTACTCTATTTTGCATGATATATCTGAGATGGGCTATGGCCCAGTTTGTATCTGATTCTGGATCTGAGTGAACTAATGTTTACACTAGTTCTGTAAAAGGGGTCAGGCCCGAATTATCTAATATTTGGACATATGACTGGTTTCTACTGTTGTGTGTATTTTCTATGGGGATTATACACTGAGTTTGTGAAAACTCACCCTTTTCTGTTTAATCTGTGTAGGTAATCCCCAAACTTGACGGGTCGGCACAGCGGAGGACTCGACGGTGGCCACACATATTTAGACTGTTTTAAACTCCGTTTTGGTATTTATTTTTTAATTATTTTCTGGGTTGTTTTGATGTAATACGGGGACTTTATGGACCGTTGGACTTTATATGGATTTTTAAACTGTTTATGGGATTTTAGTCTAAACCCGATTTTAATCAAAATGACAGTAGTCTTAAAATACGAATGGTTTTCCAAAGACGAATTTTATCGAAAGCTTCCACGTAAAAGAAATGTTTTAAAGAAAATAAATTAGTCCTAATTTTCCTGAACTAAGTAAAAGTTAATAATTGGAACAGTTTTAAGGTTAATGGATTTTCAAAAACACTCTTATGTTACATGGCCAGATTCGGCCATAACGTCTAGGCTGGGTTTGGGGTGTTACAAACACATTTGGCCTGCCTATGTGCATGCCATTTTAACTCAAAATACAGTACCTACTCTTGTAACTCTTGAGGATGTGATGAGATGAAAGTATCCTAGCTTGACTCTAGCTCTTCAAGTCTAACTGTACCTACACATTAAAATAAACGCATTAAGCCAGTAAAGGCTTAGTAAGCACTATAAGAATAAATAGGTAAATGAATCGTAACATAATGTTTAAAATTATTCAATTAATACATGCTTACACACATACTAAATTCATTCAACTATACCTTGCTTTAACAAAATTTAACTTGCCTTTGAAAGTTACTAAACTTACCTCAACACTTTGATTATTCAATTTTGTTCACATTTCATATCTTTAGCCTACAGTAGACTTTTTCTTATAAATCAAAAAATTGTTGGTCTTTCTCTAATGAAGAACTCTTTCTTTGACCGGTTACCAGAGTCAAAATAATGTAATGGAATAGAAGGGAAAAACCCCCACAATAATAACCTTACTTATAAAGCTCACAGCTCTTACAATAACTTATACATGGCTAACATGCAAAGCTAACTCACCACCTTAATATGACCAACATAGTAACTTCTAGGCAAATTCTACCATAATTATTCGTTGCACTTTAGTTAATTTACAACTAGATCTTAACAAAAACCCAAATAAAATTGTATAGAAAACACATGCTCAAATAAAAAACTATCAAGTCCACAACTCAACAATCTGCCATTGGCGTTCCCAGAAAATATGGGGAAATTTTTTACTCGCACACCCCAGACAGTTTCATAAGAAAACAAAAAAATACAAATCCATATAGCATAAAAGGCGAAGAAAACCCACCTTTAATGTCGAATGACATCTTCGATTTCTAGTTTCTTTTCAACCACTTTCAGTCCTCCTATATCACCTTTCTTTCCAATCTGAGAAAAGATAAGTTCAACCATGTTGTTGACCGATTTCGATAGGGGCACTTGAGAGCTGCTTGACATCTTGAAATGGCTCCCCCAATCTCGCTTTGTCTTATTAAACTTTCTTCCATTTCTTCCAGCATTGACTTTTCCTCCAGCGATCTTCCTTTTAGAAGTCAAATCATCATTGCCCAACACCTTCGCTTGGTCATCGTCCACTAATTCAAACAGATTTGGGTGTTTGTTTTCCTTAAAAATAGTTGTTGACTACTTTGTTAGGTTAAGTACACCTTCTTTCAATGTCACTGTAACCTCCAATGGAGCCTCAAAAGTTGAATTAAAGTGACTAATTGTCACAGAGCTATTACCTTCAAAAGGCCGATCTCTAGTTGCATTGCTAAACTCACCTGGGTCTTTTCTAGAAACTACAGAAACGAAAGAAGTGGACGCATCTTAGGTTCATGATCCTTCATTTTCCTTCTTCCATGATCAAAACCCTTGGCTTGTAAAAGTATTTCAATGACACCCAAATGATGCGACATTCTGAGTTGGTGAAAACTCGAGCCAATTCGGGAATAACTTGTACTAAGATGGGAGAAATTAGCGTCCATTCTTGTCAATATATTGAGGAGATGTTGGTGCCTCACTTCGAGGAATCAATTTATAAGGCCCAAGCTTAATGTAAGCTTGATGGAATTCATCCTGTTGATTTGGAGGGTAATCCCAAATAGAATTTCCAAGTCCTGGATCACGCTTTAAAGAAAAAGCATAAAACTCATTTTTTTCGACTCTCGACACCTTACAATGATGTTCAAGAACTGGAGAAGACCTGATATCTTGTTCAAGAGTTTGTAAAGACTTAACATCTTGTTCAAGATCTTGGGATTGAAAAGACCAGATATCTCATTCAGGAGCTTGTGAAGACTCGTTATCGCGTTCAGGAGCTTGGGATTGAAAAGACATGATATCTTGTTTAGGACCTTGAAAAGATCTAATATTTTATTTTTCTCCACTAATAATAGAAGGTTGAGGAACCGATTCATCATTATTGCTTTCTGACACCCTTTTCTTAAAAAAAGATTCGATCTTTTTGTTGACCATAATTTAATCGAAAAACCTGAAAACTGTAATAATATATTAAACAACTACACATTAGGAAAAGGAAAAATAATAATAAGTCAAATAAATAAAGAACATAATTTATGCAAAAACATAAGGAGCTGAGAGAAAGATAATTTGTATTTTTTTTACTCTATGTTCTCAGTCTAGGCATCAACCTTCTTTCTTTTTTCTCTCGGCAGTGTCGGCACCTTACTAGAGTAAGATAATTCATTAGCAAGACAAACGAATCAAAATACAAGAAAGTCACTAACCTAATATGTATGGATATAGTCCAAATCAATTAATTCTTGAATTTGGATTTAAAGTCCATATGGAGCATCTAAATTTAGTTTTTCAAGACCCATCAAGTATTAATATTTGATTATTATTAAAGTTATATAATTAAAAACTGAAAAATACTTTATGAATATAAAGTATAACCTTATGGCTTAATGAGGCGAATTATATGAGATACAATTTGGCCAAGGGGGCGAATTTTATACAATGTGGATATCAAATCTAAAATACATGTTAATTTATATATAAAATTAAAAAAAATCTAAAAATTTCAAATGGGGAATCGCCCCTTGGATCCGTCCTTGCTATGAAATAAATTTGGACTCAATTATGTCAATTTCTATTTTGTTTATATAGGTTCCTATTAGCCATATTCGCAGTAATTTGAGGAAAAATACTAGCATTTTATGTGATTCAGAAACATATGATTCCTTATTCTTCATGATAGCAATATTTCTTGTGAGAGATTGTCACGGTAAATACAACTTCATTAATACTATATACTTCTTTCCTAGGCATTTGAATCACGTTCAAAATCTAGAGTTGTCATTGTTGGGAGAGCTTTATTTGAATACCACCTTCAGCCCGAACAAGAATAGATTCAAACCGTAAAGCAAATGAGGACATTAGTAGTTATGTACCAAAAAAATGAATAATATATTCTAGAATATGACACACTTAGGATGTAGGTGAAAAAAAAGAATTATATAACAAATATATTTGTAAAAAATTGATATAAATAACAAATAAATTTTTGGTTGAATTGGTGAAGTATAAAGGTTAAAAAGCCATAAATGTAATATCCTGAATTAGGGCTTAATCGGAATAGTGGTTTTGTGACCACAAATCCGAGATAGAAATAATTATTTTATAATTATTTTGATTATTATGATATGATTGCATGATTGTGTGAAAATTTCGTGATGAAATTCTATGGCTAAAGTGCTTAAATTGAAAGTAGGGACTAAATCGAATAAGTTGCAAAACTTGCATTCTAGAAGTTTTTAGTATGAAATTGTTTTGGAATATTAATGAGGAGGTCTTAAATAGCAATTTGACCAATTTTAAGTTCATGGACAAAATTAGGACATGGAAGGAATTTTTGGAAAGTTTAGTAGTAAGGGTATTTTGGTCATTTAGTTATTAAAATGAATTAAAAACAAAATTAAAAGCCAATTTTTGTCCACCTTCTTCATTAGGCCAAAATTTCAAGGGTTCTCCATAGCTAGGGTTTGTTTCAAGCTTCCAAGCTCCATAGTAAGTGATTCCAAGCCCCGTTTTTAATGTTATTTACGTTTTTGGAATCCTGGTAGCTCGATTAAGCTTATGTTAGCAATAATTCAACCTAGGGTTTATATTTGGAAAAATACCCATAGGTGAAATTTGTGTATTTTGATGTTTTATGATAGTATATGAGGTTTTAAATTATGTTAGACAACTTGTGCTACTCGGTTTTGAGTGAAAACGAGTAAAAGGGCTTAATCGACAAAAATACCTAATAGTCACAAGTATATGTTAGAGAGAGAATTTGATGTTGCCATAGAAGGGAAAAGTGATCAGCATGTTATAAAACATAAGAATAAGGAATAAAGTTTAATTCCCGAGCCTAGGGGCAAAAGTTTAATTATGCAAAAGTTTAAGGGCAAAAGTGTAATTTTTCCAAAGTTCGTATTAAATGCTGTTTTGATGAATGTATGTATTAAATAAGATTAATTTGGCATCATAGATCAAGAGAAACGAGATTCAAGTTGCGATCGAGGAAAAGAAAAGATTGTGGACTAAATTGCAAAATCTTTATATTTTGGTACCAAGGTAAGTTCATGTGTAAATAATGTAGCATAAATTGTTATTTTTAAGTTATTGATGTTAATTATATGATATGCTGATTTTTAATCGTGAAATATTATGCTTTGTGTTTAATGTTGAGTAATATGCAAATCATGTTTACTACTTGATAAATATGAATTGCTACCGAGTATCGGTTCTGATATTCCATGGAAGACGACAAATGTGAGATCGAGGGAAAAAGCCCGTTTGAACCTTAGGAATAGATTAGGATACAAGTGACATGTCACTAGGATGGTTGAGCATCCGAACTCGTTGAGTTGAGTTCGAGTTCACCTATGGATGCGAATGTCCGAACTCGTTGAGTTGAGTCCGAGTTCGTGAGATGTAACTAGGCATCCGAACTCGTTGAGTTGAGTCCGAGTTCACTTATGGATGCGAACGCCCGAGCTCGTTGAGTTGAGTCCGAGTTCACTTAGGGGCGGGTTACATGATTTCTTGATTACATATGAGGCACTTATGTGCAAATTATCCGTGTATCCGAGTTGTATTCCGATGTGTTCAACGGGTGAAATTTCTAGTGAAATGGAAGAACACTTAAGATGCAAGTGACGTTTTGGTAAGTGTTGTGAAATGGACACTTTGGACAGGTATGTTCTTAACCCTCGGGTTGAAAATAGATACAACAACGATAAGGTGGTAAGATGATGAATGATGTTTAGAAATATGACATATGTTTTGGTGATACCATGCTAAAGTTGTTTGGTATATTTGTATTGTTATGTTACTTGTTATTTACATATGAACTTACTAAGCATTTATGCTTACTCCCTCCTCTTTATTTACTGTAGTTTTGAACAAGCCAGCTCGGGAATCGGGACGGGTCGAAGGTTCGATCACACTATCCAAAGGACTTTCATCTGGGTATATGGCTTGTAAAACTTAAGTATGGCATGTATAGCAATATACTTATTTTGTGTAAATAATTTTATGATATGGCCATATTTGGTTGAGAAATGTTTGATATTGATAAGTCATGGTGATGGCTAATTTAGATCATGTTTGATATTATGGAAGTTTAATAGGTTATCTAGTTCATAAAAATTCATGGAAAGATGAAACTTGCCTTAAAACAGAATATTGCTGCAGCAATGACATGAATTTGAAAAATCGCTAAAAATAGTATAAATGGAACTAAATAATGAGTAAGTTATGAAATTGAAGCTTCATGAGTCTATTTTCATGTGGATTGAACAAAACAGACACATAAATTATATTTTATGAGATATTTAAACTTTTGTGAAACAGGGCCAGAGTGATTTCTGGATCCCCTGTTCTGACTTTAAAAATTCAAAATAAATTTTAAAAAAATAATTAGAAGTTTTTATTTATATTTACAGATTCCTTATTGAGTCTAGTTTTAATAAAAACAAATCTTGTAGTCATTAAAATTCTATATAGAGAGAGATCTGATTTGTAATACACAGATGTCAGAGCAGTCAAACCCTGAAACAGGGGAGACTTTAACTAATAAACTGTACTAATTGGCCCAACCAAAAATTCTAGAAAAAAATTAGTAAATAGATATATGAGTCTAGATTTAGCGAAAATTTACGGATCTTGATTTTGAGTTTCGTAACTCGAGATATGATTTTTCTTGTAACTGGTTCGCGGGTCATCCAATTTTTAAAAATTTTAAACTACTTTTGCCATCAACATTTATAGTTTTTTTCAATTTGGTCCTTATCATTTTTAAAAGTATATAATTTCTTAAAAAAATATTTTGTTACTTTTTTCATATTTAAAAATTTTAACAAATTAAAATTTTAAAAAAATAAAAATATGAAAAAAACTGCTTTAAAATTCAATTTTTTTAAATATAAAAATTTAATGTCATCTAAATTGGGCCAGATTGGTTGGATCAAGAATCGACTGAGATATTGGTATGATGAGAGGTAAAAAATTAGCTGACCCACGAACCAATACAAACTTGTTGAACTGAGCTAAAAAATTAGTTGAACAGACTTTTATAATATTTATAATATTTTATTTGCTTTGAATTGGTAGGATTGGTTATTTTGGGAACCAATTGGTTAGACCAATTCAAAATATGTTCAACTTTTGGTTAAATCAATCCATACCGTTTCACGAGTCAACCGGTTCTTTACTTCTCATTGGATTGAATCCCATTCCTAGTCTAATTGGTCCAATTTAGATAACAATGAATTTTTGTAATTTTTTTATATTTTTTATATTTTTATTTATTCTAAACAATTTTTATTATTTCAAAATTCTTTATTTTTTAAAAAATTTTAAATTTTTATGTTTTTATTTAAAACTTGAAAAACATTAATTTTTAATATTTTCAAAAAAAAAATTAATGTGCTTTTAAAGGTTAATGACCAAATTGATAAAAAAATGTAAACGTTGAGGGATAAAAAAGTTATTTTACCTTTAACATTGTTAACTTTGATGAAATTAGACGGATAGATCAATTGTTTTTTTTTTTTAAATAGAAGGACTCAATGTCTTAAAATTAAAGTATAAAAAGTAAATTTTAAATTTTGAATGAATATAGTAACCTTTGGCATATTTAAACCAATACTTATTATATAGTATACATCGTATATATCTATTAAAAATAGTAGCTTTTAAAGATTTTTTTTCCCAAGTAATTTAGCATTTTTAGGTTAAAATATATTCCAAGTCCTTGCACTTTTCATGCATTTTGAATTCAGTCCTTCTACTTTTATTTCAAGAAATTTAGTCCCTCTACTTTTTGGATTTAAAAATTAACACTGATAAAATTATCTTATTAAATTGATGTTTATTACGACAAAGTTTTTTTTTTGTTACATGGATACTAAGTGGGCATCTGTTTATTTCAAAACATTACACCAACAAATTTAAAAGAATAGTTTTAATGGTGCTAAGAATTGAACTTAAATTTTGACATTTGAAAAGTAGAGGGATTACATTCCCAAAAATAATAGTAAAGGGACTACATTTCAAAGTTGCAAAGAATACAGAGACATGGAGCATATTTTAACCTTTTTTTAAGTATGTGATACATTAAAAGACACGAATACCTCTATCTAGATCTTCCATTAGATAGAATATCCTCTCGGTCTCATCTATCTAAATCTTCCACTAGAGGCGTGAATTCTAACGTAGAAAGCACTTTGATACAAATTAATAAACAATTAATCAAAAGCATGAACATCAACTTAGATTAGCAATTAATATCACAACCAACCATCAAGCAAATTCAATCTTAATTTCCAAACAAGCATTTTAACAAGCAACTGATAGGTAATAATAAGAATAAGAGTTTAGAATGTTCATTCATAGGCACAGATCAATTCATGTGCAAGAGCTTGAATGTTCTCCTTTTAAAAAGCCTTTAGCAAGAAGGAAGAAAATCTCTATATAGAAATGCGATAGGATAATGGTTTATATAGTAATTAAAAACATAATTTCTATCATAAAAGAGAAAAGTAGAAAATCTACTAACTAAGAAAAATCTATCAAAATGATCTAACTAATGAAAAAAGCATGAAAAAGTCTATATATAGAAATGCGATAGGATAATGGTTTATGTAGACACTCAATTTTGCCCAGGCCCAGAAATAAGTCCGAAAACAAAAATAATAAACCCAAAAAAAAACGAAGTCCAAGTTCAGTCTAGAATTCAAATATAATTTGGCCCAATCGGAATGGCCCATTACTTGAAAAGATTTAAGGTCCATCTACAAGCTTGACTGATATGGAAATATAATCTTCAATGATATGCAATCTTAGATATGACATGCAATCTTAGATATGACACAATCTTAGATATGATTGCAATCTTAGATATGATATGCAATCTTAGAAGATATGATTTTGTAATCTTAAAAATTTAATTTGTAGATACCTTTTAATCTTAACTGTTGATGTAATTGATCTGTACCGTTGGATTTGAGGAGGTTCAACTATAAATAAAGGCCTATCCCTTCATTGTAAACAAACTGGAGTTTTGGGAAACAATAAAAATTTTTTAGAGCTTTCACTCAAATTTCTCTCCCTCTTACTTTCTTATTTTCTACGGTTTGTTCTTATTTTATTCTTTGTTCATCTTCATTTTTCAACCCTTTTATTTTGATTTAATCGGTGTTTCCCTGATTTTTTTATATATTTTAATTTTTAATAATTTTAGTATCATATCAAACTCTTTCATTTTTTAATAATTTTTTTAGTATTACTCTGAGTAAATTATTTTTTAAATTTTACTCAAATCATCATTTTAAAAAAAATATATTTCATTTAATTGTCATATTTTATCCAAAAGTTTTTCTAAAATGAGACAATATTTTTCGTATTTAGAAATTCGGGATATAGTGCCATAACATGCTGGGTTGCGATTTCCCGTTTGTCTAAATGCCTAAAGTATCCTTCTAAATAGATTTTATAAATCACGAGATGATTTCAGTTACGAGAGTTTAAGAATATCGTGTCCTATCATGTTGGATGTGATGTTTGTATTCTTTTGGAGCTAAGGAATCTCGATTTTTCAACTTAAATAATTCTGGTTTTAAATAAAGGGATCCTATTTTTAAATCCTTTCAAAATTTTGACATTAAGACAGAAAACTATTCAATTTGGTACCAATTTTGGGCGTTGCAAGGGTGCTAATCCTTCCTCGTACGTAACCGACTCCCGAACCTGTTTTCTTAATTTTCGTAGACCAAAACGTTTTATAAGGTGATCTAATCACACCTAAAAAGGTTGGTGGCGACTCCCATTTTCGTTTTTCAAAAGTTGATCCCCATTTTTCAAACATCCCTTTAAAAAATGGTTTCGACAGGTTGGCGACTCTACTGGGGAATTAAGAAAGTCAAGCCAAGAAATTGAGTATTTTCTGTCTTAATGTCGGAAGTTTGGAAATTTTAAAATTGGATCCTTTTACATGTGTTTGCTGCATATGTTTGTTACCTTATTGCTGTACATTGCATTTGCATGACTGTTGTGGTCACACCCTTAAGTGGGAGTGAGAAGCTACGCTTTCGTTAGGTTTTCACCTTCGTATGAGCTAGTGGATTGCTTCCAGGATACTATACCTATGTCTTCGTGAGATTTTCATCTCCGTATGGCCATAGGGAAATGTGTCCCCCTGAACTGAACTTGGTCTATATGAGCCTATAATGGGTAAAGACCAATGAATCTGCTGGTTCAGGTACCTTGGCTTTAGAGCTAAAACTCATATAGTGAACTTTAAAGAGTTTAGGAAAGATAGTGATAGCCTTTAGTAAGCTACCATTGTAAGTACTTTTTTATCATTTTTTTATGATACTGACCTATTTTTATTTTGCTGTCATTGCATGTCATTTGGCATTTAAAGGTGTCGATTCACGGCTCGATTTCTATATTAGAAAGTTTTGTAATGAGGAATGAATACCTTGATAGAGTGGAGGACAATGCTTCTGTCTGTACCTGGTCAGAGAAAACCCAATTAGAGAAAGGAGATAGTGTCATCGAGTGATATACGTCAGAGTTATGGGACTTCACCCGTATTAATTCGACGTAGAATGAGTTTTAAGAGCTGAGAAACATTTGGGCCCAATGGGATGACGAGGCTAAGCAGCTTTTCTATTAGAATTATGGAGACCTTCCCTATTTGCTAGACGTCAAAGTAGATAGGCACTTATTTCGAGCTATGGTACAGTTCTGGAACCCTGCTTATAGTTGCTTTACATTTGGTGATGTTGATCTTGCACCTACTTTGGAGGAGTATCGACTTTACTGCGTTGCTTGAGGATTCAGGGTCACAAGGCTTATGTTAGGCCTGCTAGTCTTCCAACTTTTGCAAAGAAGTTGGTGATGATTACTGGGATGAGTGAGCAGTGGGCTGTAGCTCGTATACAGCAAAAGGGTGATAGTAAGTGCATTCCATGGGTCGTTTTGAGGGATTTGATATCGACACATCTAGACGTAAAGAAAAGGCCTGGCTTTGAGTATTTACGGCATGGTGATTTTCCCACAGGTGTTGGGGAACATAGATGAGGCAGTTGCGGATTTGTTTGATCGCGTTGGTAAGCAAAATACACCGGTACCAACAATCCTAGCTGAGACATTTAGATCTTTGAGTGCATGTCGGAGAGTCGGCGAAGGTAGATTCATTGGATGTGCATAGTTGCTGTTGGTTTGGTTCCACAGTCATTTTTGAAAGGTTGATAAGGTTCCTTGCTGAGTATTCTTTGAGGGTTATTGTGACAGCCCAAAATTGACCCTAGTCGGGAAGTGGTTTCGGGACCGCTAAACCGAGTCACCGAAAGGTTTGAATGTGATGTTTATTATCTAGAATATGTAATCATGAATGTGTGAAAATTTCAAGCTTCGATTTAGTCGATTGCATGTGAATTTAGTCAATAGGACTTATATGAGAAAATTTTAAAATGTGATAGGTCAATGCATGAGGACCTATTAGTGCATGTGGAAGAAAAAGGGACTTGCATGTCAAATTCCCCTCCCTAATATGTAGTGGCCGGCCATGCTATGGGTGGAAACATGTCACCAACATGTTGTGTTAGTGATGTATGGTAAGGAAAATAAAATATTAAGCATGATAATTAAAATAAATTAAAGAAAGGAATTAAACAATGAAAAGGAAGGGTGATGAAAAAAAAAATGGTCTCATCCATACCCCCCCTTTTGTTGCCGTGAGTTGAGGAAAGAAAACAAAAAAAAAAAATGTGTGTTCATTCTTGAACACCTTTGGCCGAATAGAGGAAAGAAAGGAAGGGGAAGAGCTTGAGAAAATCGGCTATGGTGGTTTGCTAGACTAAGGTATGTTTGATGTTGTTCTTGAGATGCATGCATGTTTTAGTAGTTGACTTGAGTTCTAAAAACCCATGGTTCAATTTTGTGGATTGATGATGATTTTGTGTTTTGCCATTGATGAGTGCTTGAGCTTTTTCATAGTTGTTGATGAAAAGTGAAAGATATGTTAAAGATTAATATGTTTTGTGTTGAAGTTTTTGGGTGATTTTGAGTAGTTGGGGCTAAATTACAAAAACAAATTTTTGAAGGACTCAAAGGTGAAATAAATGAGATGTATGGACTTATATGGGCACTAGGAAGATTCGGCCCTTAAGGAGTGTGACCAAACTTTGTGTATTTTGTGTTTTGTGGAATAAAGACTAAATTGTGAAAGTGCGAAATATTAGGGGTAAAAATGTAATTTACCCATTTATGCGTTATTAGACCAAATTGAATGAAAATATGTTAAATTAAGGCTTGGCAAGCTAGCTATTAAGGTGAAATGCTAATGTTAGTATTTGATTCGGTAATAATCTGTTTGGGGACAGCAGCAGTAAGGTGATTTTGGAAAATCGCCATAATTTGTAGGAGTTGAATTAGAAGCTGAGTGAATTATGCCATTAAAGCTTGAAGAGTCTATTTTCTTACAAAAGAAACTATGAAAACAAAAGAGTTACCGATCTTGAGATATTTGAAGTATTGTGGGGCTGAGTCAAAATGACTACTAGATTCCCTGTTCTGTTTTTAGAAAATCATTATAAATTGTACAAAAATGATTATAAGATAAAATTTATATGCTTAGACTCCTTAATGAGTCTAGTTTCAAATGAGATCAAATACAACACATTTTGAATTCTGTAAAATGAGAAATTTGATTCGTAGTGAATATGTGATTTTGTTGTAAACATTAATGAAAATTTGCCAATGAGTTATTTATTGGCTATTATAAAGCTTACTATAAGCTATGTGTGTGAAAGTCAAATCAATATATATATTATTCTGAAAGTAATACTTGAATAGTCGATTAATGACTATTTTAAATTATTGATTTGGCTCAAGGAGTTAAAGGAGGTGAATCGAGCAAAGGCAAAGAAAAGGTTATCGAGTAGTCGAGTTGGAACCGTCTTACCCAACACGAGGTAAGTCATTAAGCATGTAGTTGGTATTATTTCAATGGTCATAATGTTTATGTATTGATGCTGAATGGAATGAATAAATATACATATATATATATATGCATGTACGTATGTGATGATGAAATTGTTGAATGAAAGAAAAGAGGTAAGATGTACTGAGTTGTTGATCTCGGCACTAAACGTGCGGGATAACCATTTATGACCATGAGATTGGCGCTAAGTGCGCGGGATTAAATTGTACAGCACTAAGTGTGCGATTTGACTATGTTGCACTAAGTGTGCGAAATGAATATGATGCACTAAGTGTGCGAATTGACCATGCGGCACTAAGTGTGCGAGTTTGACTATGTAGCACTAAGTGTGCGATTTGATTACGTAGCACTAAGTGTGCGAGTTGATTATATAGCACTGAGTGTGCGGACTCAATATACATTCGTGAATCATTATGGACACTATGTGTGCGACACTATTGAGTCGATCGCGGACAGCGGATCGGGTAAGTGTCTTGAGTACATGGCTAATAGGTGCTATGCTTATACTTGGTGTTGAGCTCGGTAAGTTTGAACCTATGTGACAAATATACTTGAAGTCACGTACATAAAATTTATCGTAGGATGGGTGAAAGGCCGTTTAGTCGTTTGATTGTAACGAAAATAAATTGATTTATGAAAATGCTTCAATGTCCTATTGATGAGTATATGGAATGTGAATGCATGAATTGATATGGAATTGAATTGATAGGTTGGAGGAACTATGGTATGGTTCGGAATGGATGGAGTAATTAGCCTCGTTCCATTTTGTTTTCACTTGTGATAATGTTATTGATGGATGGTAGTGCATAGCTTATGACTTACTGAGTTATAAACTCACTCGGTGTTTCCTTGTCACCCATTATAGGTTGCTTGGACTCATCTATTTTTGCGTGGTCGGGCCGTCATCGAAGTCATCACACCGGATAGCAAGTTTTGGTACTTTCTTCTTAGTTGGCTTAGAAGAACATTTTGGCATGTATAAGCTATTACGTTGTGTTTGAACTTTGGCATGTAAACTTTAAGCCATGCGAAAATGGCACGAATGTTCGATTGAGTTGGATCAAGGGTAGGCATGAAATGAACCTAGTTACTTTCGTAACAGATGCTGGCAGCAGCAGTGTCATGAGATTGAAAAATCACTAAAAATAGTAGGAGTGGAATTAATTGATGAATAAATTATGTAAGCGAAGCTCGATGAGTCTGTTTTCATGAGGAAGTAACGAAAAGATCATATGGGCAGTATATTAAGAGATAATCAGATTTTTGTGGGACAGGGCCAGAACGGTTTCTGGATTCCCTGCTCCGACTTTGGAAATTCATTACAAATTAACCAGAGATAATTAGGGGTCGTACCATATATGTACAGATTCCTCTCTGAGTCTAGTTTTCATAGAAACAAACGGCATCAGTATTGAAGCCCCGTGCAGGGAGATATTCAAGTCGTAATGGGTAAAGGTCAGTGTAGTCGACCCCTGCAACTTGGGAGATTTTGACTAATAAACTGTACTAATTGGCCCAACCAAAAATTCTAGAAAAAAATAAATAGATGGGCACATGAGTCTAGTTTCTGGGAAAAATTACGAAACTGATTTTCGAGTTACGAAACTCAAGATATGATTTTTAAAACGACTAGTACACAGATTGGGCAGTGTCTGGAAAATAAATTTTATAAGGGGTTAAAGTCAGTTAACACCTCGTGTTCGACTCCGGTGTCGGTTTCGGGTTCGGGGTGTTACATTTTATTGGTATCAGAGCTATGGTTTAGTCGGTTCTAGGACTACCATAGCGCGTATGAGTCTAGCTATACATGCCGAATGTTAATGTTTAAATGTGTGATGACTTCCGACGGTTGAAATGTTTTTGTTTTGATTAGTAAATGGACCCCGGTGAAGAAAGAACCCTAGCGGATGACGTTGAGAGTGTAGCGGCTGCTCCTGCACAAGGGACGCCGCCTGTTGAACCTCAGTCATCTGCGAATAATCAAGGTGAGGGGGCTAAACAAGCCTTCTTTACCATGATGAATGAGTGGGTCGCGCAATATGCCCGAACCAACCCGGCTGTCCAACAATTCCCGAATTTGAATAATCCACCCCAAGAGCCTGTAATGCCATCAGTCGCTGATCCTGTGAGGCTGAGTAAGCCACCTGTAGACTTGATTAGGAAGCGTGGGGCCGAGGAGTTCAAGGCCATAGTAACTGATGATGCCGAAAGGGCCGAGTTCTGGCTAGATAACACCATTCGGGTGTTCGATGAATTGTCATGCACACCCGACGAATGTCTAAAATGTGCTGTATCTTTGTTGCGAGACTCAGCCTACTATTGGTGGAGGACCTTGATTTCCATAGTCTCGAACGAGCGAGTAACTTGGGACTTCTTTCAAATGGAATTCCGGAAGAAATTTATTAGCCAACGGTTCATTGATCAGAAGCGTAAGGAGTTCTTGGAACTCAAGCAAGGCCGTATGACTGTATCTGAATACGAACATGAATTCGTAAGACTCAGTAGGTATGCCCGGGAGTGTGTAGCTGACGAGGTTGCTATGTGCAAAAGATTCGAGGAAGGATTGAATGAAGATTTAAAGCTACTAATGGGTATTTTGGAAATAAAAGAATTCGTAACACTAGTCGAACGAGCCTGCAAGGCGGAAGAACTTGGAAAGGAGAAGAGGAAGGCTGAATTTGAAGCTAGGGATTATCGTAAGAGATCGACGGGTAAAGCTCCGTTCTCAGCTGTAAAGAAGTTCAGGGAGGACATTAAGAAGTCGAGGGCGACTGCGGGAATTTCCATCAGGGCAAGACCATCGATGGGCTCCCGAGCTACTTTGGTAGCTAGTGTGGGCAATAATCGTCACGAGAAACCTGAATGTTCCCAATGTGAAAGACGACACCTAGGTGAATGTTGGGGCAAGTCTACTAGCAGGGTCTGTTACGGATGCGGTTCGAAGGACCACTTCATTAGAGATTGCACGGAGCTGGATGAGAAGAATAAGATTCAAGGTGCAAGACCTAGTGGAGTGACATCTAGAGGTAGACCACCGAGAATTTTAGGAGGCAGGGGTGGTAGTCAGAGGGGGCCTCTGATACGGCCGATCGAGCCGAGAACCGTACTCCTGCTAGAGCATATGCCATTCGCGCACGAGAGGAGGCATCCTCCCCCGACGTCATCACTGGTACCTTCACTCTCTTTGATACTAATGTGATTGCATTGATTGACCCTGGTTCTACTCATTCATATGTATGCGAAACCTTAGCAACCAGTAAGACTCTACCTGTCGAGTCTACTGAGCTCGTAATTCGAGTATCAAACCCTTTGGGTCAATGCGTACTTGTTGATAAAGTGTGTAAGAGATGCCCTCTAATAATCCGAGAATCCTGTTTTCTGGCCGATTTGATGCTTTTGCCGTTCGACGAGTTTGATGTTATTTTTGGTTTGGATTGGTTAACCGCGCATGATGCGGTTGTGAATTGCAAAAGCAAGACTATCGATTAGAGGTGCGCAAATAACGAAATAATCCGAGTTGAGTCTGCGGACTTAAGGGGGTTGCCAGCTGTAATATCAGCAATGTTGGCCCAGAAATATGTAAGGAAAGGGTGCGAAACGTACCTCGCGTATGTACTTGATGACAAGGAGTTAGAAAAGAAACCCGAATCGGTGCCGGTGGTTTGTGAATACCCGGATGTTTTTCCTGAAGAGTTACCGGGGTTTGCCACCTGTTCGGAAGGTAGAGTTTGGTATTGAGCTTGTACCTGGAACTACGCCAATTTCGATCGCTCTGTATCGTATGGCACTAACCGAGTTAAAAGAGTTGAAAGCTCAGTTGCAAGAATTGACGGATAGAGGTTTCGCTCGACCGAGTTTCTCACCTTGGGGTGCACCAGTATTGTTCGTGAAAAAGAAGGACGGAACCATGAGGTTGTGCATTGACTATCGTCAACTGAATAAAGTCACGATAAAGAATAAGTATCCGTTACCGCGTATTGATGATTTGTTTGACCAACTGAAGGGAGCCTCAATGTTTTCAAAAATAGATCTGAGATCGGGCTATTATCAGTTGCGAATTCGAGAATCGGACATACCCAAAACTGCCTTCAGGACGAGATATGGTCACTACGAGTTCTTAGTGATGCCGTTTGGGCTCGCTAATGCCCCTGCGGTGTTTATGGATTTGATGAATCGGATCTTCAGGCCGTATTTGGATCGGTTCGTAGTTGTGTTTATTGATGACATCTTGGTCTATTCAAGAGATGAGACCGAACATGCTGAGCATCTGAGGCAAGTGTTGCAAATTTTGCGGGATAAGCAGTTATATGCTAAGTTCAGTAAGTGTGAGTTCTGGTTAAGAGAGGTTAGCTTCTTGGGTCATGTGGTGCCCACATCGGGTATTCGAGTTGACCCGAGCAAAATTTCAGTCATACTTAACTAGAAGCCTCCGAGAAGTGTTACCGAAGTCCGGAGCTTTCTAGGGCTCGCCGGTTATTACCGACGATTTGTCAAAGGTTTCTCGATGATAGCCACACCAATGACGAAGTTACTTCAAAAGGATGTTAAGATCAAATGGACGGAGAAATGTCAGAAAAGCTTCGATCAACTGAAAACTCATTTGACTGAAGCTCCAATTTTGGTGCAACCCGAATCGGGTAAAGAGTTTGTCATTTATAGTGATGCATCCCTACTTGGGTTGGGTTGCGTATTGATGCAAGAAGGTCGAGTTGTGGCCTATGCGTCGAGACAATTGAAGCCACACGAGAGAAATTATCTGACCCATGATCTCGAACTAGCCGCCATTGTGTTTGCATTGAAAATATGGCGACATTATTTGTTTGGTGAGAAGTGCCATGTGTTTTCGGATCACAAAAGTCTCAATATTTGATGACTCAACGAGACTTGAATCTGCGACAAAGACGTTGGCTTGAGTTGTTGAAAGATTACGAGCTTGTCATTGATTACCACCCGGGAAAGGCTAATGTGGTTGCGGACGCCTTAAGCCGGAAATCACTGTTTGCTTTGCGAGTGATGAATGTACACTTGTCTGTTCTACCTGACAATGTGTTAGTAGCTGAATTAAAAGCCAAACCATTATTGACTCATCAAATTCGTGAAGCTCAGAAAGTCGATGATGAATTGGTTGCAAAACGAGCTGAGTGTGTTCCGAACAAGGAATCGGAGTTTCAGATTGATGATGATGGTTGTTTGAGGTTTAGAAGTCGTTTGTGTGTTCCAAGGAATTCGGAACTCATTCCGATGATTCTGAACGAAGCCTATTGTAGCCGAATGTCAATTCACCCGGGGAGCACGAAAATGTACAACGACTTGAAACGTCGGTTTTGGTGGCATGGTATGAAACGAGACATCTCCGACTTTGTTTCGAGATGTTTAATATGTCAACAAGTGAAAGCGGAACATTAAGTGCCTTCAGGGTTACTTTAGCCGATCATGATACCCGAGTGGAAATGGGACCGAGTCACAATGGACTTTGTGTCCGGACTGCCATTGTCTGCAAGTAAGAAGGATGCGATTTGGGTTGTTGTTGATAGGCTGACTAAATCGGCTCACTTTATCCTCGTGCGTACGGATCTTTCATTGGATAAACTAGCCGAATTGTATGTCTCTCAGATTGTGAGATTACATGGAGTACCTATTTCTATCGTGTCGGATAGAGATCCGAGATTTACCTCACGATTTTGGAAGAAATTGCAAGAAGCTTTGGGTACCAAGCTGCATTTTAGCACCGCTTTTCACCCCCAAACCGATGGTCAATCCGAGCGGATAATTCAGATGCTTGAGGATATGTTGAGATGTTGCATCCTCGAGTTTAGTAGTTCATGGGAACGGTATTTACCTTTGATTGAATTCGCTTACAACAATAGTTTTCAATCAAGTATTAAGATGGCACCTTACGAGGCTTTGTACGGGCGTAAATGCCGCACACCATTGTTTTGGACTGAGCTTGGTGAAAGTAAAATTTTCGGAGTTGATTTGATTAAAGATGCCGAACAGAAAGTAAAGGTGTTATGGCTCGAACACGGGATCGAGGAAGCTACTTGGGAAACCGAGAGCTCGATGAAAGAACGATATCCAAACCTATTTACCGGTAAGATTTTCGGGGACGAAAATTTCTTAAGTGGGGGAGAGTTGTGACAGCCCAAAATTGACCCTAGTCGGGAAGTGGTTTCGGGACCGCTAAACCGAGTCACCGAAAGGTTTGAATGTGATGTTTATTATCTAGAATATGTAATCATGAATGTGTGAAAATTTCAAGCTTCGATTTAGTCGATTGCATGTGAATTTAGTCAATAGGACTTATATGAGAAAATTTTAAAATGTGATAGGTCAATGCATGAGGACCTATTAGTGCATGTGGAAGAAAAAGGGGACTTGCATGTCAAATTCCCCCTCCCTAATATGTAGTGGCCGGCCATGCTATGGGTGGAAACATGTCACCAACATGTTGTGTTAGTGATGTATGGTAAGGAAAATAAAATATTAAGCATGATAATTAAAATAAATTAAAGAAAGGAATTAAACAATGAAAAGGAATGGTGATGAAAAAAAAAAATGGTCTCATCCATACCCCCCCTTTTGTTGCCGTGAGTTGAGGAAAGAAAACAAAAAAAAAATGTGTGTTCATTCTTGAACACCTTTGGCCGAATAGAGGAAAGAAAGGAAGGGGAAGAGCTTGAGAAAATCGGCTATGGTGGTTTGCTAGACTAAGGTATGTTTGATGTTGTTCTTGAGATGCATGCATGTTTTAGTAGTTGACTTGAGTTCTAAAAACCCATGGTTCAATTTTGTGGATTGATGATGATTTTGTGTTTTGCCATTGATGAGTGCTTGAGCTTTTTGATAGTTGTTGATGAAAAGTGAAAGATATGTTAAAGATTAATATGTTTTGTGTTGAAGTTTTTGGGTGATTTTGAGTAGTTGGGGCTAAATTACAAAAACAAATTTTTGAAGGACTCAAAGGTGAAATAAATGAGATGTATGGACTTATATGGGCACTAGGAAGATTCGGCCCTTAAGGAGTGTGACCAAACTTTGTGTATTTTGTGTTTTGTGGAATAAAGACTAAATTGTGAAAGTGCGAAATATTAGGGGTAAAAATGTAATTTACCCATTTATGCGTTATTAGACCAAATTGAATGAAAATATGTTAAATTAAGGCTTGGCAAGCTAGCTATTAAGGTGAAATGCTAATGTTAGTATTTGATTCGGTAATAATCTATTTGGGGACAGCAGCAGTAAGGTGATTTTGGAAATCGCCATAATTTGTAGGAGTTGAATTAGAAGCTGAGTGAATTATGCCATTAAAGCTTGAAAGAGTCTATTTTCTTACAAAAGAAACTATGAAAACAAAAGAGTTACCGATCTTGAGATATTTGAAGTATTGTGGGGCTGAGTCAAAATGACTACTAGATTCCCTGTTCTGTTTTTAGAAAATCATTATAAATTGTACAAAAATGATTATAAGATAAAATTTATATGCTTAGACTCCTTAATGAGTCTAGTTTCAAATGAGATCAAATACAACACATTTTGAATTCTGTAAAATGAGAAATTTGATTCGAGTGAATATGTGATTTTGTTGTAAACATTAATGAAAATTTGCCAATGAGTTATTTATTGGCTATTATAAAGCTTACTATAGGCTATGTGTGTGAAAGTCAAATCAATATATATATTATTCTGAAAGTAATACTTGAATAGTCGATTAATGACTATTTTAAATTATTGATTTGGCTCAAGGAGTTAAAGGAGGTGAATCGAGCAAAGGCAAAGAAAAGGTTATCGAGTAGTCGAGTTGGAACCGTCTTACCCAACACGAGGTAAGTCATTAAGCATGTAGTTGGTATTATTTCAATGGTCATAATGTTTATGTATTGATGCTGAATGGAATGAATAAATATACATATATATATATATGCATGTACGTATGTGATGATGAAATTGTTGAATGAAAGAAAAGAGGTAAGATGTACTGAGTTGTTGATCTCGGCACTAAACGTGCGGGATAACCATTTATGACCATGAGATTGGCGCTAAGTGCGCGGGATTAAATTGTACAGCACTAAGTGTGCGATTTGACTATGTTGCACTAAGTGTGCGAAATGAATATGATGCACTAAGTGTGCGAATTGACCATGCGGCACTAAGTGTGCGAGTTTGACTATGTAGCACTAAGTGTGCGATTTGATTACGTAGCACTAAGTGTGCGAGTTGATTATATAGCACTGAGTGTGCGGACTCAATATACATTCGTGAATCATTATGGACACTATGTGTGCGACACTATTGAGTCGATCGCGGACAGCGGATCGGGTAAGTGTCTTAAGTACATGGCTAATAGGTGCTATGCTTATACTTGGTGTTGAGCTCGGTAAGTTTGAACCTATGTGACAAATATACTTGAAGTCACGTACATAAAATTTATCGTAGGATGGGTGAAAGGCCGTTTAGTCGTTTGATTGTAACGAAAATAAATTGATTTATGAAAATGCTTCAATGTCCTATTGATGAGTATATGGAATGTGAATGCATGAATTGATATGGAATTGAATTGATAGGTTGGAGGAACTATGGTATGGTTCGGAATGGATGGAGTAATTAGCCTCGTTCCATTTTGTTTTCTCTTGTGATAATGTTATTGATGGATGGTAGTGCATAGCTTATGACTTACTGAGTTATAAACTCACTCGGTGTTTCCTTGTCACCCATTATAGGTTGCTTGGACTCATCTATTTTTGCGTGGTCGGGCCGTCATCGAAGTCATCACACCGGATAGCAAGTTTTGGTACTTTCTTCTTAGTTGGCTTAGAAGAACATTTTGGCATGTATAAGCTATTACGTTGTGTTTGAACTTTGGCATGTAAACTTTAAGCCATGCGAAAATGGCACGAATGTTCGATTGAGTTGGATCAAGGGTAGGCATGAAATGAACCTAGTTACTTTCGTAACAGATGCTGGCAGCAGCAGTGTCATGAGATTGAAAAATCACTAAAAATAGTAGGAGTGGAATTAATTGATGAATAAATTATGTAAGAGAAGCTCGATGAGTCTGTTTTCATGAGGAAGTAACGAAAAGATCATATGGGCAGTATATTAAGAGATAATCAGATTTTTGTGGGACAGGGCCAGAACGGTTTCTGGATTCCCTGCTCCGACTTTGGAAATTCATTACAAATTAACCAGAGATAATTAGGGGTCGTACCATATATGTACAGATTCCTCTCTGAGTCTAGTTTTCATAGAAACAAACGGCATCAGTATTGAAGCCCCGTGCAGGGAGATATTAAAGTCGTAATGGGTAAAGGTCAGTGTATTCGACCCCTGCAACTTGGGAGATTTTGACTAATAAACTGTACTAATTGGCCCAACCAAAAATTCTAGAAAAAAATACATAGATGGGCACATGAGTCTAGTTTCTGGGAAAAATTACAAAACTGATTTTCGAGTTACGAAACACAAGATATGATTTTTAAAACGACTTGTACACAGATTGGGCAGTGTCTGGAAAATAAATTTTATAAGGGGTTAAAGTCAGTTAACACCTCGTGTTCGACTCCGGTGTCGGTTTCGGGTTCGGGGTGTTACAGTTATTCTCCCTTAAATGAAGCAGTAGTCATGCCGAGGAGAGATGACATTTCAGAGGAGAGGTGGATAGACATTCTTCAGAATCTTTGAGAGAAAGATGTTATGTGGAAGGCTCCTTGGTTGGTTCCTAGTGAAGTCCTTTACCGCTGTGGCAGTTTTGATTGGGTCCCTTTGCCAGGAATTTGGGGAGTTGTTGGATATGCACCATTGCTTGTTCTAAGGTAATATAGAGCGAGGCAGTTCATACCGGTTACACAGGGTCTAGCTCAAAGTGATTTCTCTTATAAAGGAGATCACTATAAGAAGAAGATGCGAGAGATTTCTGAGGCTTGGAAGAAGCCTTTTGTATGAAGATCTTGACCAAAGGCTCAACATCAATCCTTGAGTATAAAGGGTGGTTTAGTAGGAGAGTCAACGATAATATCCCTAGGCCAATTTTGGGAGTGGCTCGATCATTAGAGGAGAGCTTACGAGTGATTCCATTAGAGTTGGAGGTTCTTAAGCAAGAGTTTGAAAGAAAGAATTCAGAGATTGAAAAGAGGATTGAGAAGCTCGAAGAGGAAAAAATGTGCTTAAGTCTTGACGTCAATGTTCAAAAGATGGAAGTCGAGAAGGTGAAAAAGGAAAAGAGGAAGATTGAGATGACTTAAAGACGCACTACAAAAAGGCCAGGTAACGTTGAAAAGGGCCGGATTAGGGAGATCTCCAGAGTAGTGGTAGCAAGAGATTTAGGAAGAAAGAGCCAAAGCCGAGTATTGAAAGAAGAAGTTCCAAGAGATGCAGTCGCGTAATCAGGCCTTAGAGAAGGAAAATCAAGGATTAAAAACTAAGGTGGCTGAACTTGGACGATCTCTTCATCATCACCGAAGTCGTAACCTTGCAATCGAGTTAAAGGTAAGCTTGAATAAGATCGAGGAAATGAAACACGTTATCGGAAGGTTGGAAGTAGCACTACAAGGCTGTGAGCTACGGATTGAGCAGCTCGAGGCAAGAGGAGAACAGTGGAAGGGAGAACTTCACCATCTTCAGGATCAAGTTAGAAATAGGGATTATCTCATGGGAGAAGCCTTAGTTCAGATTTGAGAGGTTGCTAAACACTTGCAGGATTTGGCAGTACAAGCTAGAACGCTGAGTATAATGTATGAGTCATCGTCAGACAGAGGAGGAGAGTTAACATTGTTATTAGATAGGGTTAAGACTCTAAGCCTACGGCTAAAAGCGTATTTGTAATCCGTTTTATGAAAATATTTTTGTTCCTTAAATAACATTTTCTAAAATAAAATTGAATCAGAATCGACATCTTTTTGCATTCATGCATTTACATTTCATAGCATCTCATTGTATCATATGCATTCAAGTTTATAGAAAGACCCTAATTAGTTAAAATTAATAGGGAAAAAGAGAGTAAGAGAAAGAAAATCTGGAAGCAACACATCACTACGGAACTCGTACAAAAACTAAGAACATTGACCAAAGATTTGAGCAGTTACAGAAGGACATGCAGGACCAATTGCAAGAGCAACTGGCAAAGATGCAAAAAGACATGAGGGAGCAAATGTTGGAGGTATAAAGGAACATGATGGCTGAGATGGCCCAACTTTTGAGGGCCATTGATAAGGGAAAGGCTCTCATGGAAATTATTGGCGAGGAGGGTGAGGATCATCCTCCAGGTTTCACCCCACCCCACGTGCCTACACAAACCGAGGCACTTGCTAGGAGGCCATTTGTCACTATAAGGCCCCAACAAGGGTCGGTCGATACTGGGATCCCCATGAATTTCCCAACTAGTTTAGGATTCAATTTGGGTGACAATCCTGCAAATCCTATCATTCCTGACTTAGACATGGCTGAAAAAGAAGATCTAAGAACTAAGGCTGCAAGATAGTTGGAAGATCACTGCAAATGGTTAGAGGAAAAGTTCAAGGTTTTAGAGAATGCTGATGGGCATCACAGGGTTGATGCCAAAGATCTAAGCTTGGTCCCGGACTTGGTGCTTCCTCACAAATTCAAGATGCCAGAATTTGAGAAGTACAATGGGACTACTTGCCCAGAAGCCCACATTACGATGTTCTGTAGGAGGATGACTGGGTATGTGAATAATGGTCAATTGTTGATTCACTATTTCCAAGACAGTTTAATTGGAGCAGCAGCCAAGTGGTATAATCAACTGAGCCGGCCAGAATAAGTTCATGGAGGGATCTTTCACAGGCCTTCATGCAGCAGTACAATCATGTGACTGACATAACTTTGAATAGGATCACGCTGCAAAACATGGAGAAAAAGCCTAATGAAAATTTTAGGCAATATGCACAGAGATGGAGAGAGGTAGCAATGCAAGTTCAACCACCGTTGTTGGAGAAGGAGACTACCATGTTGTTCATCAACACTGTAAAAGCTCCATTCATCACTCACATGATTGGGAGCACCACCAAAAGCTTTGCGGATATAGTCATAGTGGGAGAGATGATTGGGAATGCCATAAGAGGTGGCAAAATTGAGGGGGAAACAACTAAAAGATCGGCCCCAAAGAGAAAGGATAGTGAAGTGAATAACACAAGCACTTTCAACACGAGGGCAATCACAGTTGGTCAACCTAAAACAGCTGCGGTCGAGCAACAGAGTTCTTAAAGGCAGGAGGTAGGTACAAGGCAGAATTCTAAAAGGATGCAATTCACACCTATCCCCATCACGTATCGTGAGCTCTATCAAAGCTTATACGATGCACATGTTATTTCTCCTTTTCATCTTAAGCCATTGCAGCCCTCATATCCTAAATGGTATGACACAAACGCCAGATGCGAATACCATGCTAGAATACTGGGGCATTCGATTGAAAACTGTACTGGTTTTAAGAAGGCCGTAGAAAGGCTTATTAAGATGGGGGTAGTGAAGTTTGATAATACCCCGAATACTGAAAACCCATTACCAAATCATAGTGATCAAGAAGTGAACGCCATTGGTGAAACCAGTGAGAGGAGAATAAATGAAGGCGTGGCTGAAGTGAGAACGCCGATGAAGATAATTTGGGAAGAAATGGTAAAAAGAGAGATGATAATCTCTAAAGAGAGGAATGAAGAAGCAATGGACTATTGTGAGTTCCATGCCAAAGAGGGGTACAAGATTCAGGAATGCGATGAGTTTAAGGCCTTGATACAAAGCCTTATGGACAACAATGAGCTAGGATTTTATGAAGCTGGGCCAAATGAGAGACATATATGCACATTAGAAGGTGCATTGAAGAATCAAAACTGGCCAAGGATCATTATTTCTTTACCAGGAAGTAATGAAGTTGAAATACTGACGGTACCGAAAGTTATCATTCATAAACCTGTTTCCTTTCCTTATAAGGATAACAAGAGAGTACCATGGAGTTATAACTGCCATGTGTCAATGCTAGAGAGGGAGGATATAGCTAGTGCTTCTAAGGAAGTTCAAGGTGAGGGTTCCCATATACGGAGCGGGAAGCGATATGATACAGTGGGCGTCAGAGAGGAGCCCACAAAACAAAGAATATTAGTACAGAGAAGGAGAAAGAGGCCGAAGCACCTATCAAAGAGCCAGTAAAGGAGGAAAAGGCTAAGGAATTTCTAAAGTTCCTTAAACATAGTGAGTATAGTGTGGTCGAGTAATTGCGTAAGCAGCCGGCTCGCATATCAGTATTGGCTCTACCTCTGAGGTCTGAGGTACATCGAGATGCATTGATGAAGGTGCTCAACGAAACATATGTCACCCATGACATATCCGTTAACAAGTTGGACCGGTTGGTGAACAACATAAGTGCGAATAATTTCATCTATTTTAATAACGATGAAATCCCACTAGGGGGCAGGGGTCAACAAAGGCCCTGCACATCACCACTCGATGTAAGGGGTACACACTCCCAAGTGTGCTCGTCGATAATGGATCAGCTTTGAATGTTCTACCGTTGTCTACTCTAAACAGATTACCCATTGACAATTCTCACATGAAGACATGTCAAAATATGGTAAGAGCCTTTGACGGTACAAAAAGGAAGGTGATGGGAAGGATTGACATCCCTTTGGAAATTAGGCCGAATATATACGAAGTAGAATTCTTGGTGATGATATCAAGCCCTCCTACAATTGCTTATTAGGGAGGCCATGGTACATTCAGCGGGAGCGATGCCCTTATTGTTGCACCAAAAATTAAAGTTAGTGACGGATGGACGGTTAGTAACCATCAATACGGAGAAGGATATTATAGCCGCAGTCACTAGGAAGGGCCCTTATGTCGAGACAAACGAAGAGTCTATTGAGTGTTCCTTTCGCTCTTTAGAATTTGTGAATGTAACCTTCATTTCAGAAGGGAGTGAGCCATCGGCGCCAAAGATAGCAAGAGCCACGAGGATGGCTCTACAAATAATAGTGGGAAAGGGAGCCTTACTAGGAAGGGGGTTAGGAAAATACCTGCAAGGAGGGACTCAAATCCCAAAACTAAAAGAGAAGAGAGATCGCTTTGGTCTGGGCTTCAAGCCAGACTATAAGCAAAGGAGGAAGGAAGTTGAGAAGCACCAAGAGGGAAGAAGGGGGCGCCTTAATAGAAGAGAAGTGGAGTGGGAGTCGATGACATTCGTTCCAATATCCCAAACCTTTATATCAAGAGGGTTACTTTTAGAAGAAGGTCATCAGATTAATGCTATACACGACAAAGGATCAGAGCAATGAAACCTTGAGGGCATTCGCCCTTACGAACCGAGAAGCTCTCTGAACAATTGGATTGTGGAGGAACTTCCTGTAGTCTTTAGGAATTTTTCAGAGTAATTCTCGAAACATTCTTGTTACTCTAGAGCCTAAGAGTAATAGGATTTCATTTTTGAAATGGGCTTACAATCATCTATTATTTTTTAATAAAGCATAACTTTTATCAATTTGAACGAGTATTGTTTCATTTTTATCAACCAATATTCCATTAAATTTTGGCAATTCTTATTCTTTCATTCATAGCACATAAATAATCATTCTTAAATTCATTCATTCTTTGTATATTCTTTATACTTCACAGATCCCTAGCTACCAATGACATGAGCATTGATATTACAAATCCTGATTTCTGTCGTGAGCAAGACATGTGTTTAGAGGAATCACAGGATTTTGAAGATGTCCAGGATTGTGACGTGTCTCTAGATCTTTTGAGGATGGTGAAACAGAAGGAGGAACAAATCATGCCAATGAGAAAGAGGAAGTAGAGAATGTAGCCCTAGAGGAAGGGAAAGAGGTGAAAATTGGCACGCATATTACTGATGATATAAGGCAAGGACTGATTGAGTTGTTACGTGAGTTCAAGGATATCTTCGTATGGTCCTATCAAGATATGCTAGGGTTAAATACTGATATTGTGGTGCATCGTCTTCCAATAAGACAGGATTGTAAACCAGTTCAATAGAAGTTGCGAAGAATGAGACCAGATATCGTATTAAAAATAAAGGATAAAGTTAAGAAACAGTTCGATACAGGATTCTTACAAGAGGTGAAGTATTCTGAATGGGTAGCTAACATTATACCAGTTCCTAAGAAGGATGGGAAGGTACGAATGTGTGTTGATTACAGGGATTTGAACAACGCTAGCCCAAAAGATAATTTCCCTCTGCCTCACATAGACACTTTGGTAGACAACACAGCGGGATATTTGTTGTTCTCCTTCATGGATGGTTTTTCAGGGTACAATCAGATAAAGATGCATCTTGAAGACATGGACAAAACCACCTTCATAACCTTGTGGGGGACTTTCTGTTACAAGGTAATGCCCTTTTGGCTAAAGAATGCAGGGGCAACATACTAAAGGGCTATGGTGACCTTATTTCACGAAATGATGCACAAGGAAATTGATGTGTATGTTGATGATATGATTGCCAAATCTCGAACAGAGGAGGAACATATTGAGGTTTTAAAGAAACTATTCTTGAGATTAAGGATGTTTCAGTTAAAACTTAATCCAGTAAAATGCACTTTCGGAGCTAGGTCGGGGAAGTTACTAGGTTTTGTGGTCAGTGAAAAAGGAATAGAAGTTGATTCAGACAAAGTAGGAGCCATACAAGATTTGCCTTCACCACGTACTCAGAAAGAAGTTCGGGGTTTTCTTGGGAGGTTGAATTATATTGCTCGGTTTATTTCACAATTAACTGAGAAATGTGACCCTATATTTTGCCTCCTTAGAAAACACAACCAAGGTACTTGGGATGAGGAATGCCAGAGTGCTTTCGATAAGGTTAAGCAATACTTGTTAAATGCTCCTGTGTTATCTCCACCTAATCCAGGTAGACCATTAATTCTGTACTTATTAGTGTTTAGCAATTCTATGGGATGTGTGCTTGGCCAACATGACGAGTAGGGAAGAAAGGAGAAAGCAATATACTACCTCAGCAAGAAATTCACAGAATATGAGATGAGATATTCGCCAATTGAGAAATTGTGCTGTGCTTTAATTTGGACGACTTGAAGGTTAAGGCAATATATGTTGTATCATACTACTTGGCTTATTTCAAAACTTGATCCTCTGAAGTATATGATGGAGTCAACAGCTTTGAATGGAAGAATGGCGAGGTGGCAAATTCTAGTTTCAGAGTTTGACATAGTTTATGTGAGCCAGAAGGCTATAAAAGGAAGTGCGATAGTGGAATTTCTGGCTAGTAGAGCTCTAGAAGACTATGAGTTGTTGAATTTTGATTTCCCAAATGAGGAGTTGATGTATGTAGCAGTTACAGAGGATTATCCTTGGAAGTTGAGCTTTGATGGGGCATCCAATGTAGTGAGAAATGGAATTGGGGCAGTCTTGGTATCCCCAAATGGTGATTATTATCCATTCACGTGCAAGTTGGATTTTGATTGCACAAACAATATGGCCGAGTATGAAACATGAATCATGGGACTCCGAGCGGCTATTGAGCGAAGAATAAGAACCTTGGAAGTTTATGGAGACTCCGCGTTGGTAATTTACCAGCTTAAAGGTGAATGGGAGACAAGGGATCCTAAATTGATCAATTATCGAAAGGTAGTTTTGGGGTTACTTGAGGAGTTCAATGACATCACTTTCAATTATATCCCACGAGACGAAAACCAGATGGCAGATGCTCTAGCAACCTTGGCTTCAATGATTAAAGTGAATAAAGAGGATGAGATGAGACCTATTCAGATGAGTATCTTCGAGGCTCTAGCTCACTGTTGTAACATTAAGGAAGAAGAAAATGATGATAACCCTTGGAATCAGGATATATTTCGATATGTGAGAGATCGTAAATACCAAGAACAGGCAACTGAAAATGATAAGCGAACTTTAAGGAGATTAGCTTGTGACTACGTTTTGGATGGGGACATCTTGTACAAAAGAAGAAAGGACCAAGTACTGTTGAGATGTGTTGATGCCGTAGAAGCTAAGTTAATCTTGGAAGAAGTTCATGAGGGTGTTTGTGGGATGCACGCTAATGGTTTCACGATGGCTAGACAAATCATAAGGTTTGGATATTATTGGTCTACTTTGGAAGGGGATTTTATCAACTACGCCAAAAAATGCCATAAATGTCATATTTATGGAGACAAGATTCATGTACCACCTTCACCTCTACACGTTGTGACTTCTCCATGGCCTTTTTCTATGGGGGGCATGGATGTCATTGGGCCAATATCACCAAAAGCTTCAAATGGGCATCGCTTTATTTTTGTGGTCATTGATTACTTCACGAAGTGGGTAGGGGCTGCTTCTTATGCGAATGTTACTAAGTCGGCTGTAATTCGTTTCTTGAAGAAAGAGATTATTTGTCGGTATGGGATGCCTGAAAGGATCATATCAGACAATGCACTGAACTTGAACAACAAAACGGAAGCAGAAGTTTGCAGTCAGTTCAGGATTAAGCATCATAACTCTTCGCGTTATCGCCCAAAGATGAATGGGGCAGTGGAAGCTGCTAACAAAAAAATCAAGAAGATAGTGGGGAAAATGACTGAAACTTACAGAGACTGGCATGAAAAGTTACCATTTGCACTCTTAGCTTACCGAAAGTCTGTCAGAACTTCTACCGGGGCAACTCCTTTCTCGTTGGTTTATAGGATGGAAGCAGTGTTACCTATTGAAGTGGAAATACCGTTTCTTCGAGTCTTGTCAGAGATAAAGTTGAATGAAGCTGAATGGATACAATCGCGATATGATCAGTTGAACTTGATTGAGGAAAAGAGGCTAAAGGCCATTCGTCATGGTCAGATGTATCAGAAGTGAATGATGCGCGCTTACGACAAGAAAGTGAGACCAAGAGAATTCCATGAGGGGGATCTTGTGCTGAAAAAGATCCTCCCTATTCAGAAGGACTTTAAAGGAAAATGGATGCCAAATTGGGAAGGGCCGTATGTCGTGAAGAAGGCCTTCTCTGGGGGTGCATTGATCTTAATAGAAATGGATGGGAAGAGTTTGCCCAATCCAGTGAATTCAGACTCAGTCAAAAAGTACTTTGTCTAAAGGAGAGAAGAATTTAAGGTGAAAAGCCGCAAAGGGTGCCTTGAGTTTTCGAAAAAAGAATAGAGGGGCCAAGGTGAAAACTCGCAAAGGGCGCATTGTGACCAAAGGGGTTTTGAGTTAAAAACCCGAAAGGGCAGCTCAAATTTTGAAGAGCACACGGTAATCTTGCTATATCTGATTCAACGAAGAGTGAAGCGCGTTGCATATCTGGGCATCAATAAAGTACTTTGGATCTTTTAAACACATGTTGAATTCAAGAAAGTCTTCATGGAGCTGGCATATAAATGCTCAAGCGGCGATATCTAGGGCATCTAACTTTTGTCCTGTTTGCTATCTTTAGATTCTTTTTCTTCTCAAAGATAGGCTTTCAGATTAATTTCCTTTGTATTTTTGACAAATTTATTGAAATCTAATTATTCTCAAGATTAAATTCATCTTCTATTATTCTTAAAGTATGTTGCATTAAAATAATGATAGATGAACTAAATAATTTTCACAAATGAAGTTTTGCTCATTACTCTGGAAATTTCTAGATAATACAAGAAACTAAAACAAAAAAATTGTTCGAAGAATTCAAGTAAGTGAGGTTTGAAAGTACTCGAGAAAATTCTTTCTTTAGTCCAAAATGATGATTGGACAAATCAAACGATTCGATCCTAAGAGAGGATCATCTTACAGACATTTTTGGTGGGTCATAGCATTTGAAGAATGGTACGAACCCACAGACTGAGTAGGAATGATACTTCGAGAGAAATAAGGATAAACTTCGACGAAAGAATGGGTGGTGACGTCTGGAATAGGGGTCATATTCATAAACATTTTGCATTATAACAGGTTTAATTAGGAGCATTTGACTCACTTCGATCATAGCATCCTAATCATTAGGCATGAACTCATACACATTATACAGGTTATGTTCTTCAAGGGACAATGAAGATTGATGCGCCTTAACCCCCTAAGCAGTAGGGTAACAGGCTAAAGCATAGCAGATTTGACCTTCAGGTGTTTACGCTGAAGCGGATCCAAGATGATTTAACATCTCTGTATTGTCAGAGAATAAATCGAAGAAACAGATTTGGCATCTCCATATTCGACGGAGAGCAGATCGAAGACATAGCAGAGCTAACCTTCGGATGTCTTCACATCGAAATAGATCCAAGATGATTTGGCATCCTTGCGTTGACAAGGAGCAGATCAAAGACATAGTAGATTTGGCTTTCACGTGTTTACGCTGATGCAGATCTAAGATGATTTGGAATCTCTGTACTGTCAGAGAACAAATCAAAGAAACAAATTTGGCATCTCCATATTCGACGGAGAGCAGATCGAAGACATAGCAGATCTGACCTTCATTGAAGCAGATCTAAGATAATTTGGCATCTCTGTATTAAACGGGGAGAAGATGAAGACACAACAGACCTGATCTTCATTGAAGCAGATCCAAGATGATTTGGCATCTCTGTATTAGACGGGGAGTAGATCGAAGACACAACAGATCTGACCTTCATTGAAGTAGATCCAAGATGATTTGGCATCTCTATGTTAGACGGGGAGTAGATAGAAGACATAGCAGATTGGACCTTCATTGAAACAGATCCAAGATGATTTGGCATCTCTTTATTAGACGGGGAGCAGATCAAAGACATAGCAGATCTGACCTTCACGTGTTTATGCTGAAGCAAATCTAAGATGATTTGGCATCTTTGTACTGTCAGAGAACAAATCAAAGAAACAGATTTGGCATCTCCATATTCGATGGAGAGCAGATCGAAGACATAACAGATTTAACCTTCATTGAAGCAGATCCAAGATGATTTGGCATCTCTGTATTAGATGGGGAGCAGATCGAAGACACAACAGATTTGACCTTCATTGAAGCAAATCCAAGATGATTTGGCATCTCTGTATTAGACGGGGAGTAGATCGAAGACATAATAGATTGCACCTTCATTGAAGCAGATCCAAGATGATTTGACATCTCTGTATTAGACAAGGAGCAGATCGAAGACATAGTAGATCTGACCTTCATGTGTTTACATCGAAGCAGATCCAAGATAACAGATTTGGCATCTCTGTATTAGACGGGGAGCAAATCGGAGATAACAGATTTGGCATCTCTGTATTATACGGGGAGCAGATTGAAGAAGCAGATTTGGTGTCTCTGTATTAGACGGGTAGCAGATCGAAGATAACAGATTTGACATCTCTGTATTAGACGAGGAGCAGATCAAAGATAGCAGATATCGCCTTCTTGAGTTGCAGTGAAGCAGATTGAAGCCGTCAATAGGCCATTTAAAGAAGATCAAGGATCAAGAACTCAAGACTCGGCGAGCCCAGGCAAAATTGGTCCTTTTATAGTCTTTGCTCTATTCCTGTTACACAGCAAAGAGCAAAGAGGTGTAGCTGTAGACACTCAAATTTGCCCGGGCCTAGAAATAAGTCCAAAAACAAATAATAAACCCAAAAAAAAAAACGAAGTCCAAGTTCAGTCCAGAATTACAAATATAATTTGGTCCGATCGGAATGGCCCAGTACTTGAAAAGATTTAAGGTCCATCTACAAGTTTGACTGATATGGAAATATAATCTTCAATGATATGCAATCTTAGATATGATATGCAATCTTAGATATGATACAATCTTAGATATGATTGCAATCTTAGATATGATATGCAATCTTAGAAGATATGATTTTGTAATCCTAGAGATTTAATTTGTAGATACCTTTTAATCTTAACTGTTGATGTAATTGATCTGTACCGTTGGATTTAAGGAGGTTCAACTATGAATAGAGGCCTCTCCCTTCATTGTAAACAAACAGGAGTTTTGGGGAACAATAAAATTTTTTGAGAGCTTTCACTCAAATTTCTCTCCCTCTTACGTTCTTATTTTCTACGGTTTGTTCTTACCGAACATCAATATCTTTTGTTCTCTCATGAAACATTTGATCTTTTGTAAGGAAGATGGCACTTTGACTGTCAAAAAATACTGTACTGATTTGAAGGTCTTCATTGAGTTCACTAAATAGTCCCTTCAACCAAATAGCTTCTTTACAAGCCTCAGTAATCGCCATGTACTCAGCTTTAGTGGTAGACAAAGCGACTGTAGTTTGCAAAGTGGCTTTCCAACTAATTGCACAACCTCCGATTGTAAAGACGTAACCTGTGAGAGATCTTCTTCTATCAAGGTCTCCAGCAAAATCAGCATCAATATACCCTATGACTCCATCTTTAGTTCTTCCAAACTGTAAGCAAACATCAGTAGTGCCTCGTAAGTGTCTTAAAATCCACTGAACTGCTTTCCAATGTTCTTTGCCGAGATTTGTCATGTATCTGCTAATTGCACTAACTGCATATGATAAATTTGGACGTGAGCAAACCAAAGCATACATGAGAGATCCCACTGCACTAGAGTATGGAACATGTGAGATGTACTCAATCTCATCATCTGATTGTGGAGACAAAGTCGAAGAAAGTCTGCAATGGGCTGCTAAAGGAGTACTAACAGGCTTAGCACTCTGTATATTGAACCTACAAAGAACTTTCTCAATGTACCCCTTCTGACTTAGGAACAATTTACTTGCTTTTCTATCTCTGAGAATCTCCATACCAAGTATCTTCTTTGCTGGTCCTAAATCTTTCATCTCAAATTCTTCACTCAGTTGGGCTTTGACCTTTCTTATCTCTCCTTTATCTTTTGCTGCTATCAACATGTCATCATAAAGAAGTAGATACACAAAATAACCATCACTATTTTTCTTAAAGTAAACACAATTCTTTTGAAATGATGAGAAGTCATAAAGGAATCAAACCTCTTGTACCTCTGTCTTGGTGACTATTTCAAACTGTAAAGGAACTTATTTAGCAAGCAAACGTAGTCCACTTTTTCTGAGACTATAAAACCCTCTGGTTGTTGCATGTAAATATCCTCTTCAAGCTCTCCATGCAGAAATGCAATTTTTACATCAAACTGCTCAAGCTCCAAATCATGCATGGCCATAATACCAAGCAAAGCTCGAATCGAACTATGCTTAACAACTGGAGAGAACACATCTGTGAAGTCCACTCCTGGAATTTGACTATAACCCTTTGTAACAAGCCTTGCTTTATATCTGGGTTCTTCAACTCCTGGAGTCCCTTCTTTCTTTTTAAACACCCATTTACAACGAACAGCCTTTTTACCTTTAGGAAGTTTCACAAGATCCCATGTTCTGTTTTTGTGGAGTGATTCCATCTCTTCTTGCATAGCAAACATCCACTTTTCTGAGTCTTCACAGCTAACCGCATCAGAATAATTAGATGGCTCTTGATTCGCATCTATATCTTCAGCCACATTTAAAGCATAAGCAACTAAATCAGCTTCGGCATACTTCTTTGGAGGTTTAATTTCTCTTCTAGTTCTGTTTTTGGCGATAGAGTATTGTGGTGAAGAAGCAACTCTATTCTCAATTTTTGTTATGGCTTGAGGAGTAGACTCTGTATTAATCTGATACTCCACCTGCTTTTGGTTTTTTTATTGGAAGAGTCTTTAAGAGATAAGTTAGGTAGCATAGCAGTTTCATCAGAAACAACATCTCTGCTAATCACAACTTTTCTATTTTCAGGACACCATAACTTATACCCTTTTACACCAGCTTTATAACCAAGAAAAACGCATTTAATGGATCTCGGTTCCAATTTTCCATTATCAACATGAGCATACGCAGGACACCCAAAAATCTTTAAATCAAAATAATTAGCAGGATTACTAGACCATACTTCTTGTGGAGTCTTTTTCTCAATGGCAACAGATGAAGATCGGTTGATCAAAAAACATGCAGTAGAGGCTGCTTCTGCCCAAAATGACTTCGGTAAGTTGGCATTTGACAACATACATCGAACCTTCTCCATGATCATTCTGTTCATTCATTCTGCAACGTCGTTTTGCTATGGAGTATGACAAACTGTCAAGTGTCTCATGATCCCTTCTGACTTGTACAATCTATTAAACTCATCAGAACAAAACTCTAAACCATTGTCTGTATAGAGGTATTTTATCTGTTTTTCGGTTTGTTTTTCAATCATAATTTTCCAAGACTTAAATGCGAAAAACATATCACTTTTCTACTTCAGGAAGAATGCCCAAAATTTTCTGGAAAAATCATCAATAAAGGTTAACATATAATTAGCTCCACCTCTCGAAGGCACTCTTGATGGCCCCCACAGATCAGAATGAATATACTCTAACGTTCCCTTCGTGTTATGGATTCCTCTAGTGAATCGAACTCTCTTTTGCTTCCCAAAAACACAGTGCTCATAGAAATTCAGTTTGCAAATTCCTTGCCCATCAAGAAGTCCTCTTTTACTCAATTCTGCCATGCCATTCTCACTCATATGCCCTAGGCGCATATGCCAAAGTTTAGTAATATCATCATCTGAAAAGGAAGAGGAAGCGACAGCTGCATCACCAGTAACAGCAGAACCCTGCAAAACATATAACTTGGCAATTTTCTCTGCCCTTTCATCACAACAAGGGACCCTTTGGAAATCTTTAAAACCCCACTTTCAGCTGTGTATCTGTACCCTTTTGAATCAAGAGTACTCAACGAAATTAAATTTCTTTTCAATTCTGGAACATGCCGTACGTCACTAAGTGTTCTGACAACTCCATCAAACATCTTAACTTTAATTGTTCCAACACCTGCGATTTTACACGAAGCATTATTTCCCATCAAAACAACACCTTCAAACACTGTTTCGTAAGATGTAAACTAATCTCAATTAGGACTCATGTGGAAGGTGCAGCCTGAATCAAGTATCCACTCCTCATGTACTTTAGAATCATTGACAGAAGCGACTAGAAGTTCACCATCGCTGTAGTCTTCTACAACATCAGCTTCACCGGAATTTTCTGGTTGTTTTCCCTTTTGATTTGTAGCCTCCCTTTTAATCTTATTTTGTAGCTTATAGCACTCAGATTTAATGTGCCGTTTCTTCTTGCAGAAGTTACAAGTTTTACCTCTATTTGAAGACTTCAATATACCCTTAGATTTACCACGAGGATTCCGTTCCTGTGTCCTACCACGATCATCATCAACATTCTAATCTTGTCTCCCACGAACAATGAGACCCTCCCCCTGAGAGTCAGGTTTAACCACAAGATATTTCATCTTATCATACGAGGTTAAAAAATCATAAACCTCATCAACTTTGAGAGACTCGCAGCTATATAAAATCGTGTCTCTAAAGGTTGAATAAGACGGGAGAAATGAACAAAGTAGAATCAACCCTAGATCTTCCTTATCATACTGAACCTCCATGGCCTCCAACTTTGAGAGAATTTCTTTAAACACTGTTAAGTGTTCGTGTACAGATGCACCTTCCTCCAAACGATGAGCATAAAGACGCTGCTTCATATGCAACTTGCTTGTTAGAGTTTTCGACATACATATTTGTTCTAGCCTCTTCCATAATGCAGCGGTAGTCTTCTCTTTCATCACATCCTGTAAAATTTTGTTGAACAAATGCAAATGTAATTGTGTTAACGCCTTTCGATCCTTACGCTTCTTCTCTTCATCTGTTAATGTCGAAGGCATCTTATCTACCCCTAGCAGGGCATCCTCCAGATCCATCTGCGCAAGAACTGCTTGCATCTTAATCTGCCACAATGCAAATCTAGTGTTGCGATCCAACAGAAGAATTTCATACTTCAAAGACGCCATTACTGTGATTGAGATGAACAACCCGAAAGCTCTGATACCAATTTGCGAAAAATAAAAAAAATAAAAAATAAAGAACACACAAATTTTACGTGGAAACCCCTTCGGGAAAAAGCCACTGGCAGAGGAGAAGAAAATTCACTATGTCGAAAATTTGAATCAATACAAGAGGAATAGACTATTTCTATTTATAGGCTTGTAAAGCCATATTCTAGTAGGATTGAAACACCTTATCCTAATAAATATAAAATAGATGGAGTTTAATAAGGTTTAAAAAACCTTATTCTAAAATAAAATAAAAGAAGTCTAGTTCTATATGGATTTTACTTTTATTTTATTTTCCATCGTATTTTATTTAAATAAGAATTCGGGTCACTTAATTCTAACAACTTAGATATTAGAGCGGATATCTCCAAAAAGATAGAGACATAGATGTGACTATCTAGACTAGTAGTACATCAAACATGACCCAAATAGAATTAATCCTAGATTCGTTTATGGATTTATTCACTTGTGACATTCATAGTGTGATTTACCTCAATCTTGAGTAAGTGACAGACTATGTGTGTGTGACTCATATGCTTTGATGTATTGAGAGCCTAAGTTTAATTAGTAATAGAGCTGAAAGCTGGAATATTGGGTATACAACTTCTGTATGACATAACTTTATTTATAATAGTGGAATTCATATCCCAATAAAGGGTAAATGTTATCTTCTTAGATCAAAAAGTAACGCGACTATGGGTTATTTGTCTAAAGAAGAATGATTTAATCACTATGTGTTAGTAATTGACCTTTTATGAAGGAAGATGTAAGGGTTAGCATGAGATAAAATATGATCATATTGGGATAATGATTTTTATCCCAAAGGGGCTAAAGATATCCTATGAGGGTAACACACATATGACAAGGTCATTAGATGGGCACTTGATAAGTAACTTTGGTAATGGTATATAGTGGGGAAAGCTTATTCATATACTTTAGTGGAATGACTCCATAACTAAATAATATTGTAATAAATAGATGAATAGTTGAAACTTAATTAAAAATATTTTGAGCCCTAATTATACATTTCCAATGGTCCCTCTCTGTCTATCGTTGATGGTCTATATTTGAGTTGATGATGTGAAAATATGAAAACAACAAATAAGAGAAATGGATCGCATGGATCACTATTTGTAGTAAATGCGTTTCTCACCATGAACAAGAGATGAATTAGAGAATAAATTAATATCTTTGAGCTATTATTTAATTGAATGGTAATTAAAAAATTGAAGTTTGAAGTGAAAATTAAATTAATTAGTCATCACAGTTTCATAAGAAGAAGTTAATTAAATTTATTTACTCATTGATTCTAATATGATAAAGTTGTTATGTCTTCAACAAGATCAGAATGGGGTAAACTACCCTATTATTCACTGTAAATAGGGTCAGTTCTAGTCACCCCAAAAAGGAAATTGATCAAATTGGCCACACCACCTATTGACCTTGATCCAATTGTTAAATGCAAGAAACAAAGTACAAGCAGAAGTGATAGTGGAAGTGGGAACTTCTAATCAAACAACAATAAAACATAGAAAAAAAAGGGACATCAAATTTTTCTATGTTATTCGATTTCCCTACATCTACAGAGCCTAGCTCAGTGAGATGAATCCACTATCTTTGAACTTTATATAACCAGTGATCCTAGTTCTAATACATCCCAGTGAAGAATCATCACTTTATACTTCAAAGACTATATCTTTCACCACTAAATTCTCCTATGAGAATTTAGTTTGTAAAACCATTAACAAATGCTGTTACTATCTCAAATGCACTCTTACAAAAAATGTTCCTCAATGAACTAATAAGTGCTCTTGTAACGACCTAGTTGCTAGTAGTGTCAAAAAGGCGATTTTGAGACCCCATTTCTGTAAGCCGAGTCCATAAATATTTAATAAATTTAGTTATTGAGTTATTGTATTGAAGAATTGAAATTTGGTTAAGTGATTTAACCAAAATTGTGAGTAATTAAGACTCAATGACTAAATTGTAAAAGTTTAATTGCTATAGATTTTTAATTAGGATAAGGCTTGGATACTTAGATAGCAATTATCAAAAGGATTAAAATGACAAATAAACCAATTCTAAATGAATGATGTGGGATATGATCTTAAATGTCATTAACTTAGGTTAATTAAGGATTAAGGTTTAATTAATCATGATTAAGTAAATTAATTAAGATTAATTAAAATTAAACTAAGTATCTAAATGAAATTTAGTGGGAAAATATGACAAAAGTCATCATGTTCCCACAAAATCCACCATCTACCTTAGAAGTCGATGAAAGCTTAAAAACCTAGTTTTAACATTCAACCATCTTTACAAGTAAGTCTCTAGCCATTTTTTATTTATTTTAATAGCTTTTTTTTTTTTAATCTTGAAAGCTTGATTTAGCTAACCTACAAATAAATTTTATCAATTGGTAAAGTTTTGATAACATGCCATTATTGAGAATTGGATGATTTAAATGTTAAATTGATAGAAATTAAGCTTAGTTTAAGAAAATAACTAAATTGTAAAGCTTAATTGTTAGTTTCGTACATTAGGGACTGACTTGAATAAAATTAAAAACTTTCATAAAATCAGATTCTAATCCGATGCCCTAAATTGAAAGTTATGGTTATCTCGGTTTTAGGGACTAATTTGAATAATTTGCAATATCTGTGAAATTTGGTATTTTATTTTGATTTGGCTGAAATTTGATAATGCTATATGTTTTATGATTATTCATAGCTAACGACCACATTGAATCGTCAATAGGAGAAAGGAAAGGAAAAATCGTTGATTAGTGACGTGCAAAATTTAGGTTTGTATATTTATGATTTAAGGCCATTTTAATTGATTGCATTTCATGTAAATCGTATATAGGAGTTTCAAGGTGAGTATTTAGTGATAAATTAAACAATTGAATTGAGCTTGAATTTGAGTTTCTAAAATAGAGGACTAAAATGAATAAATTGTAAAATAACATGAATTGCTTGAACTATGATATGTATTATCGGATTTGAGAGAAGAAATATGCTGAATGATATGAATTGCCTATGTTATGTTAATAAAATGAGTTGTGACAATGAATATGTAACACCCCGTGCCCGAGACAGTTGCCGGAGTCGAACACGAGGTGCTGACCGACTTAATTCATTTACTTGCACAGTTCATTTTCAAATTTCCAGACAGCTGGCTAACTGTGTCGCTGTCACCTTAAAAATCATATCTTGAGTTCCACAACTCAAAAATCAGTTTCGTGATTTTTCCCTGAAACTAAACTCATATATGCATCTACAATTTTTTTTCTAAAATTTTTGGTCGGGCCAATTAGTACAGTTTATTAGTTAAAGTCTCCCATGTTACAGGGATCGACTACAATGACCTTCGCGCATTACGACTTGGATATCTCCCTGTACAGGGCTTCAATACTGATGCCGTTTGTTTCTATAGAAACTAGACTCAAACAGAAATCTATACATATATGGCATGACTCCTAATTATCTCAAGTTAATTTATAATTAATTTCCAAAGTCGGAACAGGGAATCCAGAAACCGTTCTGGCCCTGTTTCACGAAAACCTAAATATCTCTTAACATACAACTCATATGACCGTTTCGTTTCTTCCATATGAAAGTGGATTCATCAAGGTTAATTTACATAATTTATTCACTATTTAATTCCATTCCTACTATTTTTAGTGATTTTTCACATCCACATCACTGCTGCTGTCAGCATCTGCCTTTAAGGTAGACTTTACCTATTTCATAGTTTCCATGATTCAATTAGCCCTTTTTTTTTTGCATACATAGCACAAAGTATAATCATGATTAACCATTCCAATGACTAATCGTTTCCAAACATTTCCATACCTCTTAGTGATCAACATACAAAACGATTATAGTACTATGCTAAAAACGTATATAAGCCATTTTCGCATGGCTATCCAAATTTACACAAAATCCATGGGTACATGACCAACAACAAGAAGGGTAGTCCTATACATGCCATTTCAAAGTTCAACCAAAATTGTACCAAAAGGGGGCTTTGATAGTGTGGGAGACTTTGACTTCCAAAAATCCCGAGTCCGATAGCTGACGAGCCAAAATCTATAAAACAGAGAAACAAAGAAACGGAGTAAGCAATTTATGCTTAGTAAGTTTTGAGCAAGGGATTCCAGCACAACAAAAGTATAGCATTCATATAGCTAAATGGATAATTTCATATGCACAAATTCTCAATATCATACTTACTTCACATTACCAACCCTTATGTTCATACACAAAAGATCAACTTAGCCAAAGGCCGGTAGCTCATTTATCGACTGAGCGAATACAGATTTGTAAGGGATCAACTAATTCAAAGCACACACGAAACATACCTCATCGCTGGGATTTTACGAGCGTATTAATTTAAATTTTTACAGCAAGATCGCTCATTCCCAAATCAAGCATCTTCGGGGTTTAGCCGGATATAACCACTCGCACAAGGCCTTCGGGTCTTAACCCGGATATGGTCACTAGCATAAATGCCTTCGGGACTTAGCCCGGATATAGTCGCTAGCACAAATGCCTTCGGATCTTAGTCCGGATGTAGTCGCTTAGCACAAAAGCCTTCGAGACTTAGCCCGGATATCAGTCGAGTAACCATGCACATATATCAATAAGTCATGACACATTCATATTTCATTTTCATTACCAAAGCTCAAACACAAGACACTTATCACATTTACAATTTCGGCTCAATAGCCACATACAAGAGCATGATTTTGATTTACTTAAGACATAATCTAATCGAATCATAATTTAAGTCCCATTACTTAAGAAAAAGGATGAACAAATTTTTTTTTTCTTTTCTTCACTCACGGCAATGGGGGGAACACTCACACACATTCTTTTCTTTTTTTCTTCCTTCCATTTCTTATTAGTTTATTGCCCATGCTTCTTATTTTATTTTTCCATTAACACAACATGTTTCATGACATGTTTGCCCATCATCCCTTGTCGTGGCCGGCCACTAGTACTTAAATGGGGGGAAATTGACATGCAAGTCCACCCCTTTGATTACATGCACTATTAGGCCACTTGCATTTGCCTAGCACATTTCTAAATTTTCTCACATAAGTCCTATCAACTAAATTTACATGCAATTAACTAAATCGAAGCTTAAAACTTTCACACATTTATATTCACATATTTTAGGCAATAATTATCACATTCAAATAATTTGGTGACTCGGTCTAGCGGTCCGAGACCGCTTTCCGACTAGGGTCACTTTAGGGCTATCACAACTCTCCCCCACTTAAGAAATTTTCGTCCCCGAAAATCTTACCGGTAAATAGGTTTGGGTATCATTCTTTCATCGAGCTCTCGGTTTCCCAAGTAGCTTCCTCGATCCCGTGTTTGAGCCATAACACCTTTACTAATGGAACCCTTTTGTTTCGCAACTCTTTCACTTCACGAGCTAGGATACGCATCGGTTCTTCTTCATAACTCATATTGGCTTGAATTTCAACCTCTGATGGGCTAATTATGTGCGATGGATCAGATCTATAGCGTCGAAGCATCGAAACATGAAAGACGTCGTGAATCAAAACCAAAACATCCGAGGTAAGTTTTCGAGTAATGGGACTTAAATTATGATTCGATTAGATTATGTCTTAAGTAAATCAAAATCATGCTCTTGTATGTGGCTTTTGAGCCGAAATTGTAAATGTGATAAGTGTCTTGTGTTTGAGCTTTGGTAATGAAAATGAAATATGAATGTGTCATGACTTATTGATATATGTGCATGGTTACTCGAATGATATCCGGGCTAAGTCCCGAAGGCTTTTGTGCTAAGCGACTACATCCGGACTAAGATTCGAAGGCATTTGTGCTAGCGACTATATCCGGGCTAAGTCCCGAAGGCATTTATGCTAGTGACCATATCCGGGTTAAGACCCGAAGGCCTTGTGCGAGTGGTTATATCCGGCTAAACCCCGAAGATGCTTGATTTGGGAATGAGCGATCTTGCTGTAAAAATTTAAATTAATACGCTCGTAAAATCCCAGCGATGAGGTATGTTTCGTGTGTGCTTTGAATTAGTTGATCCCTTACAAATCTGTATTCGCTCAGCCGATAAATGAGCTACCGGCCTTTGGCTAAGTTGATCTTTTGTGTATGAACATAAGGGTTGGTAATGTGAAGTAAGTATGATATTGAGAATTTGTGAATATGAAATTATCCGTTTAGCTATATGAATGCTATACTTTTGTTGTGCTGGAATCCCTTGCTCAAAACTTACTAAGCATAAATTGCTTACTCCGTTTCTTTGTTTCTCTGTTTTATAGATTTTGGCTCGTCAGCTATCGGACTCGGGATTTTTGGAAGTCGAAGTCTCCCACACTATCAAAGCCCCCTTTTGGTACAATTTTGGTTGAACTTTGAAATGGCATGTATAGGACTACCCTTCTTGTTGTTGGTCATGTACCCATGGATTTTGTGTAAATTTGGATAGCCATGCGAAAATGGCTTATATACGTTTTTAGCATAGTACTATAATCGTTTTGTATGTTGATCACTAAGAGGTATGGAAATGTTTGGAAACGATTAGCCATTGGAATGGTTAATCATGATTATACTTTGTGCTATGTATGCAAAAAAAAGGGGCTAATTGAATCATGGAAACTATGAAATAGGTAAAGTCTACCTTAAAGGTAGATGCTGACAGCAGCAGCGATGTGGATGTGAAAAATCACTAAAAAATAGTAGGAATGGAATTAAATAGTGAATAAATTATGTAAATGAACCTTGACGAATCCACTTTCATATGGAAGAAACGAAAAGGTCATATGAGTTGTATGTTAAGAGATATTTAGGTTTTCGTGAAACAGGGCCAGAACGGTTTCTAGATTCCCTGTTCCGACTTTGGAAATTCATTATAAATTAACCAGAGATAATTAGGAGTCATTCCATATATTTATAGATTCCTATTTGAGTCTAGTTTCTATAGAAACAAACGGCATCAGTATTGAAGCCGTGTACAGGGAGATCTCCAAGTTGTAATGCGCGAAGGTCAGTGTAGTCGATCCCTGTAACATGGGAGACTTTAACTAATAAAGTGTACTAATTGGCCTGACCAAAAATTATAGAAAAAAAAATTGTAGATGCATATATGAGTCTAGTTTCAGGGAAAAATCACGAAACTGATTTTCGAGTTGTGGAACTTAAGATATGATTTTTAAGGTGACAGCGACATAGTTAGCCAGCTGTCTGGAAACTTTTAAAATGAACTGTGCAAGTAAATGAATTAAGTCGGTCAGCACCTCGTGTTCGACTCCGGCAACGATCTCGGGCACGGGGTGTTACAAGTTTATTGCCCATGATTCTTATTTTATTTTTCCATTAACACAACATGTTTCATGACATGTTTTGCCCATCATCCCTTGTCGTGGCCGGCCACTAGTACTTAAATGGGGGGAAATTGACATGCAAGTCCCCCCCTTTGATTACATGCACTATTAGGCCACTTGCATTTGCCTAGTACATTTCTAAATTTTCTCACATAAGTCCTATCAACTAAATTCACATACAATTAACTAAATCGAAGCTTAAAACTTTCACACATTTATATTCACATATTTTAGGCAATAATTATCACATTCAAATAATTTGGTGACTCGGTCTAGCGGTCCCGAGACCGCTTTCCGACTAGGGTCACTTTAGGGCTGTCACAGAATATGTTTGGTGATTATACTAAATTGTAAATAGAATTGAATACCCTATTAATTAGTTGGGTTGAGTTTGATATAGTTAGGATTCCATAGGATTGGATTGAGTACGAGATTACGCGCTTATGCCCCAGGATGCATTTCGTGTGCCAGATATGAGCTTTGTGTACTAGGATGTGCTTCGTGCGCCAGTATTCACATACGTGCTAATTTACACTATTTCGGTTTATTCAGTGATGCACTTTGGTGCCAGTTTGGTGTGTTGGTTGGACGATATGAGTATTCATCCGAGTTTGAGTTGAGTTAATAAGGGCTACATATCAGAATTTAGTAAATTATTCAGATAAGGTAATATTTAATACTATTGAGCTAAACTTTTAGCCATGTGAATTGAAATAAAAAATATATGGAGTTATATTGTGATTCTAACTAAAAATGAACCTTGAGGGCCAAAATGAATACGAATGAGCCACCAGATTCTAGACTTGATTCAAAAAGTATGAAATTGGTATGAATTGATTGAGTGTCTAAATAAGTTGAAACTAGTTATAAATGATGAAATATTGGTAAGGTTGTGTTGGACTTGATATAAGTATGTCTACATATGTAAGTTGATTGTTAAAATTTGCTTGTTACCTTAAATCATGATTTTTTTTTATTAATACTTGCATAGAGTAATGTTTTTTTATTAAATTGTAATGTTAATTCTTGTATTTATATCTTGAATCCTAAATGTACCACTAAGCCCTATTACTCAGTGTGCAATTTTTTTTCTCCCTGTGCAAGTTCAGGTGATTCTCGAAGCGTAGAGATTAAAAGCTAGCATCCAGACTATCGTTTCCAACCCAAAAAAGTTTGTATAAAGTGACTCATTTTGGTTTTTCGGGCATGTACCTAGGAACCTTAGGCTAAAAGTCTCAAATGTTAAGTTACATATGATATGATTTTTTATTAATGATTTGAACTTGTGTTAAAATGAATTCTAGTTTGTGTGGGATATATATGAATTGGTTGTATGAAAATGTATATATGTGATCTTATGTCTTGATTTTGGAAGAAACAGATTGTCACATTGCGACGATGAACTTCTGACGTCACGACGAGAAACAAAGCGAGGTTCTTGTGGCGATGCCATTGCTTTGAAGTCATAATGAGCACCAAACAGATATTTGCACTGCGATGAGGAACCCTTGGCATTTTGATGTCAACCTAAATTTTTGTAATCCTTACAATTAAGTTCTTTTTCGACCTTGGGTTAGCAAAAGAGCTTTCATAAGCCCGTATAAGATTCAGAAATGATGATGTATCATGTTATACACATGTTTTAGTTATATTTGAATGCTTAACAGTTTGTAATTTGATCGTAGTTACTCTAAAAATGAATGTGGCACCATATAACTCAGACCCAGCGATCCAATTGGGTATTGGGTTGTTATGTCTCTCAAATACTTAGTACATAAACCTATTCAAGTCTCTCAAATATATAGGATTTTTGGAGACTTGCTAACATACTGAAGATTGACGACAATCCCTTCTAGACAACAACTAAAATAGCTAAATAGAATATTATAATAATGACCGAAGTAAGTTGGGTCGTTAGAAGATAAGTTTTCAAGTTTTGTCTCAATCTAACATCCTTAATTCAAGGAATTTGGTACACTCGATCTGATCTGATCCTTAGGATATGTTTCTCCAAGTGATTTCATCTTTATTGATGGGCTTGAATAATCTCACAATATAACACAACCTGAAGATTTGTTTCAATAAATTGACAACTTTCAAATATGGAAAGTTGCTTTCTCTAACGCAATAGTGATGGAAGTGGGCATTTCCATTGGCAAATTGCAACAATGTTAAATATTTTCCTCAACACCACTGTTACATGGTAAAAAAAAAATTTAATGATGAATTTCCATGTTAGTCACACTAAATTTTAAGTAAACTACTTTTTTTTTACAATGAAAGGGCCTGGAGACCACTTCCTTAAATCAAATTGCATAAGAAATTACAAGGTTATAGATATCACTAGAATAATCCATTTGAAAAGACAAATTACAACAATTAGACAGTGACCAATTACAAAGAGAATCAGGCACTTTATTACATTCGCGATCCACCCATTTGACTTCGACTTTAGAGAAAGAATCAAGCATCTTACAAGCCTCCTTAATACGGTAGCAAAAAAATAGTGATATCATCCTCGTGATTACAAAATTGATTAACGATACAAGCATAATCCGTTTCAGAGATAACCTTGTCAAGATTGAGTGACAGAGCAAGCCAAATACCTTCAAGAAAGGCATACAATTCAGCCCACTCGGAGTTAACAATCTTGTTAATGAAAACCGTTTTACCACTGAGAACAAGGCCATCCGAATCTTTAACGATAATTCCCAAGCCCATTCTATTCGCGTTCACGGATGCATCAACATTTACTTTAATAACACCCACCTTCCGTTTTTCCTATTTACAAGTTTTAGGAGCCCAAAGTAAGATTGGCCGAATAGAGAAATTATGAATGCGAAAATCACCATTACGTTTGTGGGCACTTTCCCAAATCACGCAAGCGTCGTCCTCCTTGCCCCTAAAAATGGCATTATTTCTGTAGTTCCAAATATTCGGAAGGGTAGTAATGAAGTCCTCGAAAGTTTTTTTGTCCAAGAGACACATAGAGTCTTCAATCCAATCAATGCAAAACTCATATTTATTAATCAACAATCTATTATCAAAACCACAAGCAATAAGGACATCCTAAGCTTTAGGGGTAATCTCTTAAAGCATGAATCACAGTTTCATCACCGTCTTTACACCTCGAGCAAACCAGATCAACATTATGTTTAATATTCGATATCTTAACGTTAGTGGGAAGCAATTCATAACTGATCCACCATGCAAAAAAAAAATCAGGAAAGGCTCTCATCTTCCAAATGAACTTCTAAAAGAACCAATGCAGGCCAAACCCAATGCCTTTAAGTAGCAACGAAGAATATGCCGATTTGGCCGTGTAAAGCCCATGGACATTATGGAACCAAACCATCCTATCATTCGTCCTATGAGGTAAAATTGGGATGTTACAAATTCAGCTAGCCATAAAATTGATGTACAGCTCACGCTCACGATCCATGTTCCAACCACCACAATGTGGTAACCAAAGAGCACAGACACAAACTCTGAAAGAGAATCGGTCAAGATATGTAAGGCATTTCCATCAAGACCCTTAAAGCCCAATTTGTGATTGTCAAGCCAAATTCTACAATCATCCCCCCATACCAGCCAAGCCCCTTATTAAGAGCTCTTGTAGCCTCCAAAATGCTTGACCAAGTAAAGGAAAGTTTATCAATCTTTTTGGGATGGAATAAATCACCTTTAAGAAAATATTTCAAGCTAATAGCACGGAAGAAAAAAGTGTCCCTATGCGGGATGAGCCTCCATACTTGCCAACCAAATAGGGCGAAGTTAAATAGCCGAAGGTCTCTAAATCCAATTCCACCCATACCTTTTGATAAAAAAAGATTATCCCAAAGGAGCATAGCCCAAACACGTCCCTTCTATTTGCTTGCCCACCACCAACAATGAATTTTAGAAGTCATCTCCTCCATCGTACCCCTAGGAGCAAGGAAAACAGACACAGCGTAAGTAAGTACTGATTGTAGAATAAATTTGATAAAAAATATCTTCACCACCATAAGAAAGCAAGAGTTTAGACCAACTGTTAATCTTATTGGAAAAACGATCCAGAATATGCTTAAAAGCTCCCTTTTTTTCTTTCCATTAAATAAAGAAAGCCCAAGATAATAATCCAAATTCACCACCACCTGCATCCCTAGCTTGTCACCAAAAAGTTGTTTTTGAACCCTTGGCATATTGGGACCAAACCAAACCATTGAATTAGAAAGGTTAATTTTTTGCTCGAAGACCCTTTTGAAATTGTCTAAGGATCAACCTCCTTATTTTTGTTTTTGACGAAGAGAAACACATCATCAATGTAACAGCTTGGTTTTATCTAAATCGGAACAGTGATTTTGGAACCACAAATCCGAGGTCGTAAAATTATTTTAATATTATTTTTGGTATTTATACCATGTGATTATGTATGTGTGAAAATTTCGTAAAATAATTTTAGCGTTTGAGTGCTTAATTTGATGAAAGGACTAAATCGCGTAAAATGCAAAAGTTACATTCTAATTGTTTAAGTGTTTAATTGCTATGGTTTATTAAATGTGAAGACCTTATGTTGTGAATAGAACATTGATAGTGGGAATGGACTTAAATGGGCATGTATTTGATGTTTATTAATGTTTTAAACCAAGGTCAAATTGGCAAATTAGTAATTAACTTATGTTTTAATAAAACAAAACATAAAGCCATCTTTATGTTCATATTTTATGGCTGAATGAAGCAAAGAAGAAAGCTAAAATAGGGTTTGAAATTTTGGCACTTGCATAGCTTGATTGAGGTATGTTTTGAGCTCGGTTTTTGATGATTTTTACGTTTTTTGTGATCATTGCTTAGTAATCTAGCTAGCCTGTATCTTAATTTTTGAATTTTTCATGATTTTGTGAAGTGTCATTGATGAATGTTTGAGCTTTTGAATGATTGATGATGACATATGAAATCTTGATGATAATTTTAAAGTTTTGTTAAGTGATTTTAGCTAAAAATGCATTTTGGGGATTTAATTGTGAAAAGTGTAAATTGGGTGGATAAAATGTGAAATAAATGAAAGTTTTGGGCTGCTAGGGCCCCCTATGAAATTCGGTTAGCATGTAATTGGATTGAATTGTGTGAATTTTGTATATTTTTTTAACTAAGGACTAAATTGAATAAATATGAAACTTTAGGGGCTAAAGTGTAAACATGCACAAATAGGTATTTTTGGATTAAATTGAATGAATAGTGATTAAATGAGTTAATTTTGAATTTATATAGATTTAGATCGGGGGAAGTCAAAAGTTATAGAGTAATCGATCCGATTTGTCAATTTCGAGTACGAGGTAAGTTCGTATGTGATAATTTCATTATAATTGTATGTTATATGCTTTGGTATTGCATAAAATGTGATTATGAGATTACGGATAATGTTTGAATTTTGAATACGACTATACGGATGTGTTCAACGATGAAATCGACAAGTGAAACTTCCCGGTTGAACTTTAGGAATAGTTAGGATGTTAATGACATGTCATTAGGTTAATGTATTGGCTTCGGGTCATGATATGGCACTTTGGGTGCGAATAATACCTTGATGTAGCTATGGGCCATGGCATAGGTATTTAGAGAGGAGTTACCTTGATTTGGCTATATGTAAGTTGATGGTTATAATTTGCTTGTCGCCTTAGATCATGAAATTTTTTGATTAATATGTGTATATAAGCATGTTTTCTATTGAATTGTAATGTTAATTCTTGTAATTATATATTGGATCCTAAATGTACCATTGAGCCCTATTACTAAGTGTAGAGTTTGTTTTCTCCGTCCGCAAGTTTAGGTGATTTTTTAAGCCTAGAGATTTGAAGCTAGCATCCAGACTATCATTTCTAGCCCAACAAATTTTGTATAAAGTGATTCATTTTGGTCTTTTGGGCATGCACCTAGGAACCTTAGGCTAAAAGTCTCAAATGTTAAGTTACATATGGTATTATCTTTTGTTAATGATTTGAACTTGTATTGAAATGAATTTTAGTTGGTGTGGGATATATATGAATTGGTTGTATGAAAATGTATATATGTGATTTTAGGTCCCTTTTAACTTGTAAACAAGTTGATTTTGGAATAAATAGATTGTCACGTTGTGATGATGAACTTCTGATGTCGCGACAAGAAACAAAGCAAGGTTCTTGTGGTGACACCATTGCTTTGAAGTCATGACAAGCACCAAACAGAGATTTGTGTCGTGACAAGGAACCCCTGCCATTGTGATGTCAACCCAAAATTTGGGAATCCTTACAATTAGGTTCTTTTTAGACATTGGGTTAACAAAAAAGCTTTCATAACCTTGTATAAGATTCAAAAATGATGATGTATCGTGTTATACACATGTTTTAGTTATATTTGAATGCTTAACAATTTGTAATTTGATCGTGATTGCTTTGACAATGAATGTGACACCTTATAACTCAGACCCGACGATCGAATCAAGTATCGGGGTGTTACATCTCTCAAATACTTAGTACATTTCAAGTCTCTCAAATATATAGGACTTTTCGAGATTTGCTAACATACCAAAGATTGACCACAATCCCTTCTTGACAACAACTAAAATAACTAAATAGAATATTATAATAATGACTAAAGTAAGTTGGGTTGTTGGAAGATAAGTTTTCAAGTTTTGTTTCAATCTAACATCCTTAATTTAAGAAATTTGGCACACTCGATCTGATCCAGTCCTTAGGATATGTTTCTCCTGGTGAATTGATATTCATTGAGGGACTTGAATAATCCTACAATATAACACAACCTAAAAGTTTGTTTCAATAAATTGACAACTTTCAAATATGGCAAGTTGCTTTCTTTGATGCAGTGGTGATGGAAGTGGGCATTTCCATTAGCAAATTGCAACGATATCAAATATTTTCCTCAACACCACCATTAAATGGTAACAAAATTTTAATGGTGAATTTCCACGTTAGTCACGCTAAAATTTGTGTAAACTACCTATTAATCACTCTAAATAGGGGTCATTCCTATTTTGGTGACTCCAAAATTGTTCACATAAATGCACTGTAAGTCTTCCATTACCATTTATTAGTGGAGTGACCAATTTGATAAATTTCTTTTTTGGGTGACTAAATTAACAAAATAAAAAATTTGGGGTGACCAAATTAGAGGTGAGCCGTATTTAGAGTGACTAATGATATAATTTACTCTAAAATTTTTAGCATACAATAACGACACATACAAATATAATAATTTAATTGATTTTAAGATTTGAGCCTAATTTTGCTTGGGTTGAGGCTAATATTCACGTAAACTTTCCCAACAATAATGGCCCTAAGATCCAAACTCAATCCAAATTCTTAGGGAAAATGTCTAGGGCTACTTTTTCCAACCATTTGTTGGTATAATTTAATTGATGTATATGATTTATAAGATTCACCCATGATTTATTAACCAATAAATATTAATAATTATAAATAATAATGAGTAAAAATTGGTTAATTATAAAATGTATAATTTTTTAATAAATAAAAAAATAGTAGAAAAACGGTTAAGTTAATTATGAATATACTATGATGAGTCATAATTCTCGTAATAAAGTGTACATATTTTTTTTAAAAATATTAAATTTTTTTCAAATATAACTTACAAAATGACCTAATATGATAGCTTATAAGAAAGTATTGACACTGAAAACACCACGTGATATGTTAAATGGGAGGTTATAACACCAATTTAAAATAATTGCTATCGAGAAAAGTAGCAACTATCGAAAGCAAATCTTGATACAAAATGCAAGATAGAAAAAACTTAACATGGAAACATAAGTCATTGCAAGTAGACTAGCAAACTAGAAACCATGCCATAACCATTAGATCAGGCACATTATTAATAAAAACACACATTATTTAGAACAAAACAATCACAACTTCTTATGGTTGAAGAAATTTTATTCCCATATATTTAAATGAACCTATGAAAATAAAATAAAATAAAATAAAATAAAGAACGCACAGATTTTACGTGGAAATCCTTTTGGGAAAAAACCTACGGGCAGAGGAGGAGAAAATTCACTGTGTCAAATTCAAATGTTTAGAGGAGAAACAGATTATGTCTATTTATAGGCTTGTAAAGCCACATTCTAGTAAGATTGAAACACCTTATTCTAATCAATATAAAATAGATGGAGTTTAATAAGTTTTAAAAAACCTTATTTTAAAATAAAATAAAAGAAGTGTAGTTCTATATGGATTTTACTTTTATTTTATTTTACCACTGGATTTTATTTAAATAAGGATTCAGGTCATTAATTCTAACAATCTCTACCTTAACACGAATTCTTAATGAACAAGTTCTTCATCGCGAACTCTCAACGAACAAGTTCTTCGCCTCTTCCATAGAACCCCTTAAGGGCTTAACTTCAACAACGAACACCAATCAAGTTTAAGCAATGCTCAAACTTGGTTATAGGAAGTGACTTAGTCATCATACCTGTAGGATTTTCATGAGTACTAATTTTTCTCACAACAATATCACCACGAGCAATAATATCACGTACAAAATGATACCGAACATTAATGTGTTTTGTTCTCTCATGAAACATTTGATCTTTTGTAAGGAAGATTGCACTCTAACTGTCACAAAATACTATATTGATTTGAGGGACTTCATTGAGTTCACTAAAGAGTCCCTTTCAACCAAATAGCTCTTTTACAAACCTCAGTAATCGCCATATACTCAGCTTTAGTGGTAGACAAAGCAACTGTAGTTTGCAAAGTTGTTTCCCAACTGATTGCACAACCTCTGATTATAAAGACATAACCTGTGAGAGATCTTCTTCTATCAAGGTCTCCAGCAAAACTAGCATCAACATACCCAATGACTCCATCTCTAGTTCTTCCAAACTGTAAGTAGACATCAGTAGTACCTCGTAAGTATCTTAAAATCCACTGAACTATTTTCCAGTGTTCTTTACCGAGATTCACCATGTATCTTCTAACTGTATTGACTGCATATGATAAATCTGGACGTGAACAAACCATAGCATACATGAGAGATCCCACTGCACTAGAGTATGGAACATGTGACATGTACTCAATCTCAACATTTGATTGTGGAGACAAAGCCGATGAAAGTCTGAAATGGGCTGCTAAAGAAGTACTAACAAGCTTAACACTTTGCATATTGAACCTGCAAAGAACTTTCTCAATGTACCCCTTCTGACTTAGGTACAATTTACTTGATTTTCTATCTCTAAGAATCTTTATACCAAGTATCTTCTTTGCTGGTCCCAAATCTTTCATCTCAAATTCTTCAGTTAGTTGGCCTTTGACCTTTCTTATCTCTCATTTATCTTTTGCTGCTATCAACATGTCATCAACATAAAGAAGTAGATATACAAAAGAATCATCACTGTTTTGCTTAAAGTAAACACAACTGTCAAAACTACTTCTTTTGAAATCATGAGAAGTCATAAAGGAATCAAACCTCTTGTACCACTGTCTTGGTGATTGTTTCAAACCGTAAAGGGACTTTTTCAGCAAGCAAACATAGTCCTCTTTTTTTGAGACTGTAAAACCCTCTGGTTGTTGCATGTAAATGTCTCCCTCAAGTTCTTCATGCAAAAATGTAGTTTTTACATCTAACTGCTCAAGCTCCAAATCATGCATGGCCACAATACCAAGAAAAGCTCGAATCGAACTATACTTCACAACTGGAGAGAACACATCTGTGAAGTCCACTCTTGGAATTTGACTGTAACCCTTTGCAACAAGCCTTGCTTTATATCTGGGTTCTTCAACTCTTGGAGTCCCTTCTTTCTTTTTAAACACCCATTTACAACGAACAACCTTTTTACATTTAGGAAGTTTCATAAGATCCCGTGTTTTGTTTTTGTGGAGTGATTTCATCTCCTCTTGCATAGCAAACATCCACTTTTCTGAGTCTTCACAGCTAACCGCATCAGAATAATTAGATGGCTCTTGATTCGCATCTATATCTTCAGCCACATTTAAAGCATAAGCAACTAAATCAGCTTCGGCATACTTCTTTGGAGGTTTAATTTCTCTTCTAGTTCTGTTTTTGGCGATAGAGTATTGTGGTGAAGAAGCAACTCTATTCTCAATTTTTGTTATGGCTTGAGGAGTAGACTCTGTATTAATCTGATACTCCACCTGCTTTTGATTTTCTTTATTGTAAGAGTCTTTAAGAGATAAGTTAGGTAGCATAGCAGTTTCATAAAAAATGACATCTCTGATAATCACAACTTTTCTATTTTCAGGACACCATAACTTATACCCTTTTACACCGACTTTATAACCAAGAAAAACACATTTAATTGATCTCAGTTCCAATTTTCCATTATCAACACGAGCATACATAGGACACCTAAAGATCTTTAAGTCAGAATAATTAGCAGGATTACCAAACCATTCCTCTTGTGGAGTCTGATTCTCAATGGCAACAGATGGAGATCGGTTGATCAAAAAACATGTAGTAGAGGTTGTTTCTGCCCAAAACAACTTCGGTAAGTTGGCATTTGACAACATACATCGAACCTTCTCCATGATCGTTCTGTTCATTCGTTCTGCAATGCCGTTTTGCTGTGGAGTGTGACGAATTGTCAAGTGTCTCATGATTCCTTCTGACTTCCACAGTCTATTAAACTCATCAGAATAAAACTCTAAGCCATTGTGTGTGCAGGGGTATTTTATTTTTTTTCCCGTCTGTTTTTCAATCATAATTTTTCAAGACTTAAATGCGAAAAACGCATCGATTTTCTGCTTCAAGAAGAACGCCCAAACTTTTCTGGAAAAATCATCAATAAAAGTTAGCATATAATTAGCTCCACCTCTCGAAGACACTCTAGATGGCCCCCACAGATTAGAGTAAATATACTCAACGTTCCCTTCGTGTTATGGATTCCTCTGGTAAATCAAACTCTCTTTTTCTTCCCAAAAATATAGTGCTCACAGAACTTCAGTTTGCAAATTCCTTGCCCATCAAGAAGTCCTCTTTTGCTCAATTTTGTCATGCCATTCTCACTCATATACCCTAGGCGCATATGCCAAAGTTTAGTAATATCATCATCTAGCAAGGAAGAGGAAGTGACAGCTGCATCACCAATAACAGTAGAACCGTGCAAAATATATAACTTGGTAGTCTTTCTCTGCCCTTTCATCACAACAAGGGAACCTTTGGAAATCTTTAAAACTCCACTTTTAGTTGTGTATCTGTACCCTTTTGAATCAAAAGTATTCAATGAAATTAAATTTCTCTTCAATTTTAGAACATGTCGTACGTCACTAAGTGTTTTAACAACTCCATCAAATATCTTAACTTTAATTGTTCCAACACCTGCGATTTTACATGAAGCGTTATTTCCCATCAAAACAACACCTTCAGACACTGTTTTGTAAGTTGTAAAACAATCCCAATTAGGACTCATGTGGAAGGTGCAACCTGAATCAAGTATCCACTCCTCGATTACTTTAGAATTGTTGGCAAAAGCGACTAGAATTTCCATATCGCTGTAGTCTTCTACAACATCAGCTTCACCGGAATTTTTTAGTTGTTTTCCCTTTTGATTCGAAGCCTCCCTTTTAATCTTGTTCTGCAGCTTATAGCACTCAAATTTAATCTGCCCTTTCTTCTTACAGAAGTTACAAGTTTTACCTCTGTTTGAAGACTTCGATCTACCCTTAGATTTACCTCGAAGATTCCGTTCCGATGTCCTTCCACGATCATCATCAACATTCTGATCTTATCTCACACGAAAAATGAGACCCTCTCCTTGAGAGTCTGGTTTAACCACAAGATGCTTCATTTTATCATATGAGTCAATGAATCATAAACCTTATCAATTGTAAGAGACTCGCGGCTATATAAAATCACGTCTCTAACGGTTGAATAAGACGGGGGCAACGAACAAAGTAGAATCAACCCTAGATCTTCCTTATCATACTGAACCTCAATGGCCTCCAAGTTTGAGAGAATTTCTTTAAACACTATTAAGTGTTCATGTATAGACCCACCTTCCTCCAAAGATGAGCATAAAGACGCTGCTTTATATGCAACTTGCTTGTTAGAGTTTTTGACATGCATATTTTTCCAGGCTCTTCCATAATGCAGCGTCGGTCTTCTCCTTCATCACATCCTGCAAAATTTCATTAGACAAATACAAATGTAATTGTGTTCACGCCTTTCGATCCTTACGCTTCTTCTCTTCATCTGTTAATGTCGAAGGCATCTTATCTATCCCTAGCAGGGCATCTTCCAGATCCATCTGCGCAAGAACTGCTTGCATCTTAATCTGCCACAACGCAAATTTGGTGTTACAATTCAACAGTAGAATTTCATACTTCAAAGATGTCATTACCGTGATCGAGATGAACTACTCGGAAGCTTGGATACCAATTTGTGAAAATAAAATAAAATAAAATAAAATAAAATAAAGAACACACAGATTTTACGTAGACACCTTTTTGGGAAAAAAATCACGGCCAGAGAAGAAGCAAATTCATTATGTCGAATTCAAATGATTACAAGAGGAATAGGTTATGTCTATTTATAGGCTTGTAAAGCCATATTCTAGTAAGATTGAAACACCTTATTCTAATCAATATAAAATAGATTGAGTTTAATAAGGTTTAAAAAACCTTATTCTAAAATAAAATAAAAGAAGTGTAGTTCTATATGGATTTTACTTATATTTTATTTTACCACTGTATTTTATTTAAATAAGGATTTGGATCATTTAATTCTAATAGAACTAATTGTTGTCCCACCAAAATTTGGATTGGAGATAGGTAACAATATTCTTGTCCAACTGGAAGGCTTTAGTGAGAACATCAGGATTAATGGGAGGGTTAGAGCCAAATACTGCATTTGCAATCATGATAACTCCTGGATTTTGGCTGCTGAGACCAGCAAATGCAACTGCTTTCGTATTCCCGATATTGAATTTGAAGTGGATGAGACTGACAGGGAAAACAAACACATCACCATGGTTTAGGACTTTGGTGATGAGGCAGTTATCTGTGTTGGATGTAACAAAATCGACATAAAGTGTGCCTTCCAATCCACAAGGATCTCTGTTGCACGAGGGTGCGTGTGAGGAGGGTTTAGGCCACCATATGGAGCATAGTCAATTCGAACTAGAGATATGCCGAGAGTGTTAAGTCCCGGTATTTGTGCCACGTTGACAGGAGTCACAGTTGATCCAACCGGATTTGAGGTGTTTCTAGGGATATTAAGCCCTGGATATTGGCAAGCTTTGGGTCCTTGCAGAACTTTCCATTTACAAACACTGCATGAAATAAAGTAAGGTTAGTCAATATCGTGAATCCATGAAAAAGTATGAATTCTAATGAAGAAAATGTTACTTCAGATCAAAAGCTCTAGCGTCTTGCATAATTATGGACTTAAAGATACTAGTCAACAAGAGAGTACTGAGAAAAATAGCGTACCACCAATCTTTGTGTCATTGATGGCTACACAGAAATCTTGCAGGGGGCTGGGATTAGAAGCTGATGCTAATAAGGGACTGAAGGCCAAGATGGCAAAAGCTGCAACGAAAAGTTGAAGTCGTTTGATCATAATTGATGTGCAAGCACGAAATGTATACTACCAATTGGGAGAGGGGTGGGAAATCCTGCATGGCAAATAGGTCTATATATAGGCATTGAAACAAAAGTACTCATCCTGATTTGCCTTTCATCAAGTACGTCAAGACTAGGCGTTTGCATTCACAATTAGTTATTGCTTATTAGGAGGTGAATCATTTTTCAACCAGTACACTTTCTAGTTATGTTCTTCTCGTACATCATTTCAATATATGTTGTGGAATTGGTATTAATTTACTCGTAGTTCTAAACATTTTCTTATCCGGGCTTTGACTTTTCCTTCTCAGACTAAAGTTGACTTCTTTCAAATATATATATTGCATCAAATATGAACTCAAAAATAATTCCATCTAGCCTTAGGCAAACAAATATATATATATAATTTTTTATTCAGATAATGGGGATAATTTAATTTAGATTTGGAGTTGCTGCAAGCAGCCGACAGTTTTGTATGTAAAACTAAACTCGGTCATTCTTTTAGTTAGCATGATCAAGGAAATGCTATGGAGACAAAAACTTAAGCTTGATTAAAGGCTTCTGATTTCATCTGTAATCAACATGTTATACGATCTCAGTTGACATAGTCTATTAATCTGGCATGTTCATTTGTTCTGACATCTATCACATCCACAACATTGTCAATTTCTTGCAAGTTCAATGAAGCATGCATGCAAGAGCGAAACTTTCCAAGTCTGTTGATCACTTTAATTACCCAAAAATGAGCTTTGAATTAATCACTAATCCAATTCGCTTCCAACTTTGTAATAAAATATTTTTTAAGCCTAATTAATGACTTGAATTTTTCCTAGTACAGAAAAGTAAACTTCAAGGCTTCAGTTACCTCACAGACTTCGAATCATATTAGTTTGAGCGATCACATCGCTTTGTTTAATACAAGTTTATTGCTAGTCAGCAACACCATGAACTAACAGGTACGATATGATGCAATAGCAAAGAGTTTGATATATTAAGAAAGTGGTAAATTTGGTGTAGGCTTATCCAATGTTGTCCAAAATCGAATATACAGACTTTACACAGTCAAAATCAAGTGATTAGGTATATGATATATTCCAATTCTGGATTAAATCAAAGTGATTAGGCATGTTTGGACGTCCTTTACAATTTTATCTAATTACCTTAGCATTTTATATCTATTCGTAATTCCCTTTCTAATATTTAAATTTAAATATGTCAAAGGTTCTTGTACTCTTTCAAAATTTAAAATTTAGTCCTATATTTTAAATTTCCTTGCTTTTTTATTTAAAAATTTTAGTCCCTTTTTTTAATTTTCCCGTTAAAGTTAACATTGTCAAAGGTAAAATAACTTTTTTAGACCTCAACATTTACAATTTTTTTGTCAATTTGGTTCTTACCCTTTAAAAGTACATAAACTTTTTTTAAAAAATTATTTTTTTTCATATTCTTTAATTTTTAAATTTCTAGCTAGAACGATGGCTTACCATTGGCTAAAGGCAGTTAAGGAAGGGGTTTTTGTTAATGAGTGGACTTGCAAGGATGACTCAATCATATGTGTCCAATGTTTTTGTTTGTTAAAGCAATTTCAATGTTCGGTGGGATCCCCATGTAAAAGGAGATTAGAAGTTTAATGTTGACTGTTGAAACCATTTTTAAATCGAGTTTTGGAAAATGGGAATCGACTTTGAGAAAAATGAAAACGGGAGTCGCCACCAATCTTTTTAGGTGTGATTGGATCACCTTTAAAACATTTTATTTTAAAATCATTAGTTTTGGTATACGAAATAAAAAGAACAGGTTCGGGAGTCGGTTACGTACGAGGAAGGATTATCACCACCTAATTAATTATCAAATGTCTTTAAGGTCGGAAATTTAAAAATTTTAAGATGCAATCCTCTTTAAAATATTTTGATTTTGAAAATTGGGGTTCACTTGTATCAAAATATTGACACTAGGTTAGCCTTTTTTGGAAATCCCTATCTTGAAACTACAAAACGCCACATCCAGTAAGTTAGGACACAATGCTTTGAAATTCCAAGACAGTTGCTCGTATTTTGAAAATCTTAAAAACTTAGAAGGGTACTTGACCATTCGAACTCAACGAGAAAAAATTGCAACCCAATAAGTTAGGGCACTACTTTTCTCGAAGCTTCCAAACACCAAGCATTGCCTTTTTATTTTTGAAACTTTGAAGTCTCGTTTTTAAAATCGATGCATGAAGGAACATATTAACATAACATACGAGATAACATGTTATAATAATAAGTAAATAAAAGCACAACAGCATAAATATCATACACTAATTAACATACAAGAAATAAAACATGACAAATTTTAAAAAAGAAAAATATACATAAAATGCGATATATATTTAAGAAGAATAGGTAAAAACCCATAAACATGTAATTCAACATATATTTAAACATATAAATGATGCATGATATATATAGAAAAAAAATATGCATTTGAAAATAAATTATAAAAGTCTAAGATATTACATAACATATAAAATACCTAACATAGCAATAATATAATAATTCTAAAGTAAAAGCAAATATTGTATAATAATAAAAACATAAGTTTTAAAAATATATGTATAATATAAAGAATTGATAAATAGAATGAGCCTATATAAAAAAATGTGATATTTAATAACAGATTTAAAATATAATATATAATAAAAAATATATTTATAAGAATAATAATTATATAAAAATATAAAATATATTGGTATATAAAATATCAAATGTGTAAAAGAATTTATATTTATAATAAAATAACTATAATATATATAAGTATAAGTTTAGAATAATATGAAGTAAGTAATTAATGATGAAATATACGTATTATATAAATTATAATATTATAATATCTTCAAAATGTGTAATAATAGAATATGAGTAAAGTAATTATTAACATATAAATAAAGATACGTATATAATACAAGTTAAAACCTTTAATGATAATAATATATAGATAAAAAATATATAAAGGTATAAAATATAAAAAAATTATAATTTATAATATGAAAGTGTATATATGTAAAAATATTATACAATAAATAATAATAATATGAAATAATATATTGTTAAAATGTATAAAATAATATAATAGTATAAAGATATATAAACATTATGTGATAAAAATATACTATAATAAATAATAAGTAATGATATATGTTAGAATATATATTAATATAATAATAGAAAGATATGAAGTAATATAATATAATAAAATATAAGTAAATAATTATAAGAATATAATAGTATATGTATAAAGTTAAAAATAAATAGATTATAAATAGATTAAAAGGGATAAAAGGGACTAAATTTAACATAAATAAAAGTTAGTGGCTAATTTAATAAGAAAATAACTGAGATCAGACCTAATTGAAACGGCCATTAAAACCCTAGGGACTCATCGGGAAATTTTCCCTTGTCCCTAAACGGCATCGTTTTAAATCCAGGACTTAAAACAGTTACTACAAGGACTAAATTAAAACTGAAACAAAATATCAGGGCTAAATCATAAGTAAAACAAAACAAAATTGTAAACATAAAAAAGGTAGGGGGACTAATTGGGTAATTAACCCAATTCTCAAAAACACGCGGATCCTCCCCGGGTAATCGGGTCAACGCGCGGATCTTGGGGCCTTAAAACGTCATCGTTTTAAGCTTATCAGACTAAGCTAAAACGGGACCGTTTTGAAAGGGCTATATAAGCCAAACTTTAAGCTTAAAAATCATTTTTACACCGGTTTTTAAAAAAAAGCCTAAAACGCTCTGCAGAGGGGAAGAGAGAGGTCCCCGGCTTTAGCCTCCGGCTACAGTGCAGTGCTTGCACACACGCCTCACGCACCGCCGTACGCGGTGTCTGAAGGTTCAAAACCTTCGTCCTTCCACAGGTAACCTCTTTTCTTTTAAACGTTACTGTTTTTTTTAAACAAGAACGATTCATAAATTCGTAAAAGAGAAAAGAAAATAAAGTATGGAAAATAATCAACTTCTGAAATATTATTGCAAATGTTTGGTGTACAATGCTTTTTGTGGTGTGTTTTTTTCTATTTCTCTGTGTATTAGCCTGTCCTTTTACAGATTTGAGAAAAGGCTTTATAGCCTTGATTTACTACCTATTTTGGAAAGAAATCGAAAGATTTCTTTCCAAACTCTATTCTAATCTATTTACTGCAATCTTGCTTTGATTTCGTTCCTTTTCTTGCAGGTGACCGCAAGAATCTCGGTGATTCAAGGGCTGCTGGCGTTGATGGAGGCCTGAAGTCTGGTGGTGAGGATTCGTGGTGACGGTGAGGCGCTGATTACGAAGGCAGAGCCTTGAATGGTGGCCTCGATTCGGGAGCTGGACAGATGCTCCCTGAACCTTCTAGAATTAGTGGCGGCTCGAGGAGAAGGAGAGCTAGGGTTTCTAACCCTATCTGAAAGTCATTTGGGCCCCTACTATTTGGGCCTTCGGGTTTGGGTCTGCTGTAGGTTAAGTTTGGGTTTGTAAGTTATTTAGGTTAAGGTTGTAACTGGTATAGGGTAATAGGTCTAAGGTATTTGGGCTTAACGGGCCTTGGCTGTAAATAGACTATGGACTGTTAAATAAATAAATATTTATTTATTTATTATTTTCTTTTGCTTTATTCAAGCCCGATCAAGTTTGGGCTACTACATTGACGATTACACTTTCGAGAAACTAGGGACTTCAGGTTGAAGGGGTGTGTTGCATTATAATTGTGGGGCTGATAGGATTTCAAGATTCTAAGATGCTAAAATTGTGACCGTTAAATGTGCCCTTAACTTAAATAAGATTGGAGAAGTGGCTTTCTCTATGGTGTTTTGAGTGGCTAATGAGATAGCTCACTCTTTGGCAAAAGCAACATGCTTTAGGGGTGTCATGTTTTCTAGTTTCTAGTAGTGATGGAGTGGTTCTTTCATTGTTCATGTAATCTATTATAATCTGGTTTATGTAATCCAATGTTGCTTTTTTAAGGTTTGTCGAACTGCATTGTTTGATTTGGGGAGTAGGATATGATAATTAAGAAATTACCTTTCAACGAAAAAATTGTATATTTAAAGGGAAAAAAAACATTACTTGCTTATGTTCCTATAGTCGAACTTCATGCAGGATTGACCTAACCTTGCATTCCAAATAGAAACTTCTTGCACCAATTAATCCTCATACTTGCTTATGTTCCTATAGTTGAATCAGCTAAGGAATGGTTGTCGCTAAAGTGCTCAACAATTTTTCCTCTTAAGTGGCATACGGGTACATAATAAATATAGCTTAAAACACAATAAAAGAACAAGTCAAATCATTAAGGAAACTATTTAAAAACATAAAAAATAAAAATAAAAAGTATATATAAGTTAAAAAATATATTTAAAAATAAAAGATAAAAAGATGTTTTAAAAACTATTTTAAAAAAATAAGAAATGCTAAAATTTAATGCTATTTAAACTGGACCAGATCGATTGGGTCAAGAACTAGTTAGGGTATCGATCCGATGAGAGGTAAAAAATTAGTTGACCTGCAAGTTAGTATGAACTGGTTAAATCGGGCTAAAAAATCAGCTGAACTGGAGGTTAATTCGTTTTTTATAATTTTTTTTATTTTTCAATAATTTATTTGCTTTGAATCTATTGGATTAGTTGTTCAGGAAATCAATTGCCTAGATCAATTAGAAATCAGTTCAAACCATGTTTTAGCTCAGTTCAAGCAGTCTATACCAATTTTAAGTCAACTGATTTTTACGTCTTGTCGGCCTAATACCCAATCGGTTCCCACTCCGATCAGTCGGTCCAGTCCAATTTAGATAACATTAAATTTTAAATTTTTTATATTTAACATCATTTGAAAGAGTTTTTTTTTTTGAATTTTTTATATTTAAAATGCATTGAATCTACAGTACTACCATAAAAAAATGAAAAATGAAAATAAATTATTAATCAAACAAAAAAAATAAGTAAGTAAAAGTAGCAATAACGAAAACAATAAATTTCATTACTTAACAAAGAAGCTTACAGCAACATAAGCAAATAATTTTTATATTTATTCTTTCCAAAAAAAAAAAATTATTATTGTAGAAAAGGAAAACAAGTCAAAAATTATTGCAAACAAATTGTGAATTTGAATCCAAATTGAATTATATTTGGGCGCCCTAATTGTTAGCCCACCAGAATTTTGACTGAAGATTTTTCACCACATTCTTGTCCAATTGGAAAGCCTTGACGAGATGAGAAGAAGAATGTTATAATTTCATGTACCATGCCATGATGAGGTTGTAGAATGTTTTATTTGAAGGTCAAGTTTAAGAAGAAGAGATAAAAACAAAACTTACCAGCATCCTTGGGGTCATTGATGGCTACGCAGAAATCTTGGAGAGGACTAGGATCAGATGCATAGGCAAATGGTGAAGCCAGAGCCAAGAGACAAAATATTAGGATGAAATGGGCAGTTTTCATTGTGATAAATGGAATTTTGATTGCTTTGGAGAGGATGAGGAACTCTGCTGCAGAACATGACTATTTATATATTACAGTCTTTGAGCTAGTCTATGTTTTTCCATTTCTGATGAATTGTTCTTCAACTACTACCCTTGTCTCTTCCCACTTCCAATGCTTACATCAGTATCATTGTCATGGAAGTAGTCAAATCTGTAATTAAATTATGTCTTTTGTATTACTTAATACAACTTGGTCCATTCGAACGTTGACTTTAGGAGATATCCAAGGTTGCTAAGGCTGCGGGCAGGCAACCCTGTTCATGCAAGATACAATGAAAATAATGTTAACAATAATCCAAGTTGGAAACATTTTGCCATTTGGGAGTGTTTACCAGCAGCTGGGCTTGGTTAAAGTGTGAAAGAGATTGCCATTGTGGGTTGAGGGAGATTAACTATTGAAACCTTTGACATGATCTTTTTCCCTCATTATCATCTCCTTTTGCAATTAGTGATCTCAATTTTATTTTATTTTTTAAAAAAATTAGAGAAACTGTTTTTCCAGGCCGGCTTATTAACCAGCTTCAACATCTATTAATTAATTCAAATAAAATTGCTTGATTAAGTAAGAAGTATTTGCAAGAAAAGCGCCTCGGAGTGATTCAATACTTGTGGTTTTATATCTCTCTGAAAATACACGTGCATGGACATCTTCATGAAAGCCCGGTTGCATTAAATGTAATCTGCATATAGTTTTCACCGTTCTATGGATATATAGGAGCACTGCAACTTTGAAATACTGCTAGAGGCTAATCAATTGTGTATATATATATATTATATATTTATATATATATGTACACATTCAAAGTCAGTAGAGTAGTTAAGACGACATTCGGTATGTTAAAACGACCAGTTCGACGAGGTTGAAGGTGTAGAGTAGTTGAAGAATGATTCCTTCAGATTTCTTTAAAATCCAGTAATCGCTTCAGACTTGGCAAACCTCTTTTTTTATTTTCCTTTTTAAAATGGAATTGTTAAAGAAATAAAATGACAATGGACCTGTTCAGTGACTACTATCTATAAATGGACATGCTTTGAAACCAGAATTATCACCCCTCATAAAGCAACAAATCCTAGAAGCTCAATTTGATCAGGTTCAGGACTGTTGCTTACAACAATGAAAGGTGTTCAATTCCTTGTAGCATTTGTCCTCTTGGCTTTGGCTTCCAAACTTGTCTCAGCTTCAGATCCCGGCCCTCTTCAGGATTTCTGTGTAGCAATTAATGATACTAAAGACGGTGGTGTGTTCTTATAATTCTTTGAAATTTCATCTTTGCGATTTATTCGTTTTAACTCTGAAAAGTGGAGAAATATAGCAAGTACAAGTATTGGACAAGTGTCCAAGTAGTAAACTCTTTTCTTTCCATTTATGCAGTTTTCGTTAATGGCAAGTTCTGCAAGGACCCCAAGCTTGCAACCGCAGAAGACTTCTTCCTGCCTGGCCTCAACATTCCTGGAAATACATCAAACCAAGTAGGATCAATGGTCACTCCAGCCAATGTTCAACAAATACCTGGAATTAACACTCTCGGCATATCTCTTGTTCGAATTGACTATGCACCTTACGGTGGCCTAAACCCTCCTCACACTCACCCTCGTGCCACCGAAATTCTAGTCGTTGTGGAGGGCACGCTATCCGTCGGCTTTGTCACATCGAACACGGATAACCGTCTCTTCACCAAAGTCCTTTACCCCGGAGATGTATTCGTTTTCCCCGAAGGTATGATTCACTTCCAGTTCAACATAGGGAGTACGAATGCGGTTGCCTTTGCTGCTCTCAGTAGCCAAAACCCAGGGGTGATCACCATTGCAAATGCAGTGTTTGGCTCTGACCCGGCCATCAATCCTGATGTTCTTGCCAAGGCCTTCCAGCTGGATCAAAATATCGTTAAACAACTTCAGTCCCGGTTCTGGTGGGACAACAACTAGGGGATACTTCTAAACCCCATGAACCTTACTTAGTAGCTAATTGTTTGGATGATGTTTAACTTATTTTTCACGTTGAATTTAGTTGAAAGAAAAATAAAAAAGATAAAAGAGGTTTCTCATGTACCTTAGCTTATTGTAACCTGTCGTAATATTATTTTTGTCATACCATATGGAGTCTTGCAATTACAATTTATTTTTAGTTTAAAGTTTGGATTTCAAACCTTCGTTTAGGGATATGAATGAATCACTACGATTGAATTCTTATATTAAATTGATAGAACGAGTTGATTTCTTATGTACTTAAAAAAGTTAGTTTATGATAAAATTTAAATTATTTAATTTTTTATTAAAATAAAATTTATATTGTTTTTATTGCCATTAAAATCAAAATTCTTATTAAATTGAAATTGCTTAATTAATTATATTTATTAATCTATTAAGTTTTTTTCGATATCTAAATAGAATTGAAGTTTTTTATGGTTCCAACTAGCCTATCTCTATTCTATTTATCATCAACAAAGATGTGCTTTCACAATCAAATGGCTAGACATTTTAACTTAGAATAAAGCGAAACACATGAATGAGTTGAATAATATAAAAATTGGTTTGTTATGTCTCTCTAAGTTATTCCTTTTATATATATATATAACCAGTTTCCTGCACATTCAAGATGTATAATATCATATTTAAGACACAGGGAATTGCCGAGAGGGATGAAGGAATGGTTAGACAAGGGTATGGAGGTTCAAATTATCCAGGCGTGAAGGCGGTTTATCTGTGTCCCAAGATCTTGTGCTTTGAAAAACATACATCTAGTGAATGATATGTTGAAAGTTATTGAGCAAAGCATTTCATATCACAACCTGCAAGTCCAGATTTCTTATCAGGTATTTCTGACAAAATTTTACTTTAATTTTCTTTCTTTGAAAGGCTAAGAACACTTTATACAATAAACAAGGGGCACAAAAACATATAAAAAAATGTTATTCAACTAAAAATATTTTTCCTTGACCACAAATGAACATTTTAATTGATTGCGAATGTAGAATATAGTTGTTTCCCTTGAGCTTGTGACCTATGATAGGAGTATAAAAACTTTCAAATCCATCCCGATTCCCTTTGGACATTGTTTCATGTTTGGGTGAGATATCGACCGGTAACTCCATTATTTTTTTCCTTCAGTCATGCAATTTCTAGTCATTGGGAAAAAATTGGATTAATGATAAATGTTTTGGAATTGATACCTTGAAGAATTTGAAGAATGAAAAACTATTTTATTCTAATTGAAACTATTTAGATGCTAAAGTGGGAAAAAAAATTAAAAAACTAATATACTATTTCACATAAAATCAGGGAAAAAATCAAAGGCTAATTTGACAAAAATAAGTTTCCAAGTAAATCAAATTCTTTGGTTTCAACATTTCAAACTAAAACAATGGCTTACTACTGGCTAAAGGCAGTTAAAGAGGGGGTGTCGTTAATGAGTGGACTTTTTAAGATGACTCAAACTTATGTGTCCAAGACTATTGTGTAGTTAAAAAAAATTTGATTTTCGGTGTGATCCCTATATAGAGGGAGCTTTGAAGTTTAATGTTGATGATTCCACTTTCAAAAAACTAGGGACTTCAGGTTATGGGGTTGTGTTGGGTTATGATTGCGGGGCTGATAGGAATTCAAGAATATGAATATACTAAAATTGTGACAGCTAAATGTGCACTTGACTTAAACTGAAAAAGTTTGAATCTCCAGTCTCTTCCCGAATGAATCCCTGAATTTTTCTCGCCAAAATAGAAAGAATGTCCTTTAGAATAGTCGGACTTATATATTGTGCATTTTGAGGGACATTTTCTAAGACAATTACCCCCACATATTCATTATAAGAAGCCAAGAGTTTTATTAGTTAAAGAAACTTACATCAGTTTCTTGAATATTGTGCTTTAGAACGTCCCTTAAAGGCACAACCATGAAATACAAGCCACTTAACAGCATCTATCGACACCTTGAGCTATAGTCGATTTCTTGCAACTTGTTCAAAATTTTGTTTATCAATAATCCTCTCAATATTGTTCAAGGAGTTATGAAGATCGAGATAACTTTTCATTGCATTCTTATGTAAATAATTTACATCCTTACCCACATGAGTAACAAAAGGACATTTAGATCCTTCATTGACCTTCTTTCATGATCGAAATCCTTGGCTTGTAAATGCATTTCAATGACGCCTAAATGGCTTGCTGAAGAGAGAATAAGGAAGGCAATATGTGACATTCTTAGTTGGTGAAAAATTGAGCCAATCCATGAATAACTTGTACTAAGATGGGAGAAATTAGCGTCCATTCTTGTCCATATACTGAGGAGATGTTGGATCCTCACTTAGAGGAATCAGTTGATATGGCCCAAGCTTAATGTAAGCTTGATGGAGTTCGTCCTGTTTATTTGGAGGGTAATCCCAAATAGAATTTTGAAGTCTCGGATCACCCTCTAAAGAAAAAGCATAAAACTCTTTTGTTTTGGCTCTCGAAACCTTACGAGGATGTTCAGGAACTTGAGAAGACCTAATATCTAGTTTATGAGTTTGTAAAGGCTCAATATATCATTCAAGATCTTGGGATTGAGAAGTCTAGATATCTCGTTTAGGAGCTTGTGAAGACTAGATATCGCGTTTAGGAGCTTGGGATTGAGAAGACATGATATCTTGTTCAGGAGCTTGAAAAGATCCGATCTTTGATTTTTTTCCCCTAATAATAGAAGGTTGAGGAACCAATTGATCATTATTGCTTTCTGACACCCTTTTCTTGAAAAAAGGTTCAATCTTTTTGTTGACCATAATTAAATCGAAAAACCTGAAGATTGTAATAATATATTAAACAACAACATATTAGGGAAAGGAAAACAAATAATAAGTTAAATAAATAAAAAAGTAATGTATGCAAAAATATTTACTAAAAGGTATTTTGCATAAGGAACCGAGAGAAAGATAATTTGTATTTTTTTTACTCTGTGTTCTTAGTCTAGGCATCAAACTTCTTTCTTTTTCTCTCAGCAGTGTCAGCACCTTACCAGAGGAAGATAATTCCTTAGCAAGACAAAAAAATCAAAATACAATTCAGCTTTGAAGTCCATGGAGTCTCTAAATTTAGTCTTTCAATACCCATCATACATTAATATTTGATTATTATTAAAGTTATATAATTAAAAATTAAAAAATACTTTATTAATATAAAGTATAATGTTTTGGCTTAAGGGGGCGAATTATATGAATACAATTTGGCCAAAGGGGCGAATTTTATATAATATGGATATCCAATCTAAAATACTTGATAATTTATATATAAAATTAAAAAAATCTAAAAATTCCAAAAGGGGACTACCACCTGGATCCATCATGCTATGAAATAAATTTTGACTCAATTATGGTAATTACTATTTCATTTATGTAGGTTCCTAGTAGCAATGTTTGCAGTAATTTGAGAAAAAATACTAGCATTTTATGTGATTTAGAAACATATGATTCCTTATTTTTCATGATAGCAATGTTTCTTGTGAGAGATTGTCACGGTAAATACAACTTCATTAATAACATTTACTTCTTTCTTGGGCATTTGACCCACGTTCGAAATCTGGAGTCATCATTGTTGGGAGGGCTTTATCTGAATATTACTTTAAGCCCGAACATGAATAGATTCAGACTGTAAAGCGAATGAGGACATTTGTGGTTATGTACCAAAAAAATGAATATTATATTCTAGAATATGACACACTTAGGATGTAGGTAAAAAAAAAGAATTATATATCAAATATATTTATAAAAAAGTTGATATAAATAACAAATAATTTCTTGGTTGAATTGGTGAAGCATAAAGGTTAAAAACCATAAAGGCTTGAGTCTAAATCCTATTATCTGTGTTTTTCTATATAAAAGATATAAAATGACAAAAAGACCATCAAAATACTTTAATTTACTTTGTAAAGTAAAGATATTTTGTTATTATACAACTGAGTTAGTGCCTAGTTGACTCGCGACACCAATTGAGTCAAATACTTATAGTTTAAATATGCCAAAGGTCTTATACCCTTTCAAAATTTAAAATTTAGTCCCTATACTTTAATTTTGAACATTGAGTCCATATACATTATTTTTAGATAAAAATCTTTAACCCTCCATCTAATTTTGTGGTGAAAGTTAATTGTATTAAAGGTAAAATAACTTCTTTAGCACTCAACAATTACAATTTTTTTGTCAATTTGGTACTCACCCTTTACAAGCACATAAAACTAAATTGAAAAAAATATTTTTTCCATATTTTGTGGGAAAAAAATTAAGAAACTAGTGTACTATTTCACATAAAACCACGGAGAAAATCAAAGGCTAATTGTACAAAAATAAGTTTCCAAGTAAATAGATTCCCTGTTTTCAACATTTCCAACTAAAACGATGGCTTACTACTGGCTATAGGCAATTAAATTGAAATTGAAATTGCTTAATTAATTATATTTATTAAATTAAACACTGACTAATACTTTCTATTAAGTTTTTTTCGATATTTAAATAGAATTGAAGTTTTTTATGGCTTTAACTAGCCTATCTCCGTTCTATTTATCATCAATGAAGATATGCTTTCACAATCAAATGGCTACACATTGTAACTTAGAATAAAGTGAAACATATGAATGAGTTGAATAATATAAAAATTGATTTGTTATGTCTCTCTAAGTTATTTCTTATATATATATATAACCAGTTTCCTGCACATTCAAGATGTATAATATCATATTCAAGACACAAGGAATTGCAGAAAGGGATGAAGGAATGGTTAGACAAGGTTATGGAGGTTCAAATTATCCTAGCGTGAAGGCTATTTATCTGTGTCCCAAGATCTTGTGCTTTGAAAAACATACATCTAGTGAATGATATGTTGAAAGTTATTGAGCAAAGCATTTCATATCACAACCTGCAAGTCCAGATTGCTTATCTGGTATTTCTGAGAAAATTTTACTTTAATTTTCTTCCTTTGAAAGGCTAAGAACATTTTATACAATAAACAAGGGGTACAGAAGCATATAAAAAAAATGTTATTCAGCTAAAAATATTTTACCTCGACCACAAATGAACATTTTAATTGATTGGGAATGTAGAATATAGTTGTTTACATTGAGCTTGTGACCTATGATAAGAGTATGAAAACTTTCAAATCCATCCTGATTCCTTTTGGACATTGTTTCATGTTTGGGTGAGATATCGACCGATAACTCCATTATTTTTTTTTCTTCAGTCATGCAATTTCTAGTTATTGGGAAAAAATTGGATTAATGATATATGTTTTGGAATTGATACCTTAAAGAATTTGAAAAATGAAAAACTATTTTATTCTAATTGAAACTATTTAGATGCTGAAGTGGGAAAAAAATTAAGAAACTAATATACTATTTCACATAAAATTAGGGAAAAAATTAAAGGCTAATTTCACAAAAATAAGTTTCCAAGTAAATTAGATTCTCTGGTTTCAACATTTCCAACTAAAATGATGGCTTACTACTGGCTAAAGGCAGTTAAAGAGGGGGGTGTCATTAATGAGTGGACTTTTTAAGATGACTCAAGCTTATGTGTCCAAGACTGTTGTGTGGTTAAAAACAAATTCGATGTTCGGTGCGATCCCTATATAGAGGGAGCTTTAAAGTCTAATGTTTTTTTTTGTCTCAATCAAGATATTACGAATTTCAACATTTGAAAGAAATGCTAACATTCAACAAGATACAAAATTTCCCCAACGAATACAACCCTAACCCAATATTAGACAACCAAACTCAAATAGGTAATAGCAAACAATAACCCACAAAAACCCCCAAAAAATCCTTTCTGTTGAACAATCCTCAAAACAAAACAAAAACCTACACAAAACACCCCTTAAAACCACATAACAGCTTACAAACACACTAGTAGAAACACAACTACATCACACCAAAAAGTCACCACCATGCCTTAAACATACCTGGCCTTTTCAAACTTGTAACTGCTAGCGCAAATGCCATCTTATTACTGTGCTTATCCACTTTCGAGAAGGAAACATTGCTAACTCTAGACAACCCGATTTCAATTTCTTTAAAGAAAGTATACAACAACCACGGTCTCGAACCTTTATTCTCAACCCAACTAAACACCTCAATGGATCCAACTTCAATGATTAAAGAACTTTTACCTTTCTAGCCCATCGCCAAAAACAAATCCAAAGCCATGCTAATTGTACCCACCTCAGCTGCGAATAAGTCTTTCACTGCAAATGGACCAGAAAATAATGCCCTTGCCACCCTATCCGAATCTCTTAACACCCCTCCACACCCGACTTTATTCTCAATCTCCATACTACAAACATTAACTTTTACCCAACCAACACTGAGAGGACACCAAAACCTGCCACTCAACCCAGATTTTCTAATATCACTCTAGCTTTTATATGGAAAAAAACCACCAAATTCTCTCATCCACTCTTAATTCATCATGCACTGATCTAATCCACATCAAAGCCCACAACTTTGAATGAAAAACCAAACTGGACGTTGTAGGCCACTTTTTATCGAACACCAACTCATTCTTTGCTAGCCACACCAACCAGCAAACCGCTCCATTCCACCTTCCACCATTCAAAATTTTTTCTCCAAAGTCCCTCAATGAATTTGCATTGGAAAAAAAGGTGCACCTCTTTCTCTGGTTCTTTACTGCACCAAGGGCATCCACTCTCCATTTGACTAATCTTCATACCTTTTCTAATCAGGAACTCCTTAGTAAGAAGTCGATCTATTGAAACCAACCATAGGAAGCTTCTCACTCTAGGAGGCACCTTTAACTTCCAAATATTATCATAAGCGAAACTAATATCAACCAAACCTTCTTTTATCAATAATTCCGTTAATTTCTTCACCGAAAACACCCCCTTGGTATCATGGATCCAAATTAATCTATCCTCCTCATCAGGTATCAACACCTTACTGCTAACAGCTTCCTTTAAATAGATGACCATATTCAACTCAATATCGAATAATGGTCGAATAAAGAAATCAACCCAATTATCCTCGTTAAACCCATTTGAAATCGAAAAGTCTTTTACCAGTTTTTTCTTATTCATGGTTAAAAGAAACAGCCTTGAAAATTCCACTCTCAGAGGCTTGTCACCATAGCAAATATCCTCCCAGAACAAATCCGTATTGTCGTTTCCCACCAGCCAACGAAAAGACTCATTCCCCATCCATTTAACCACTTTTGAGTCTTTCGCATTCTCTACAATACCCCTCCAAACCACCGACATATCTTTTAAATTGCCCGATCTAAATCGCCAATGTTATGCGGGGGAGCCATACTTCGCAACAATAATTTTTCTCAACAAAGCTTCTCTATCCATCACGAATCTCTAGCTCTATTTGGCCATGAGTAACTTATTTTTGACCCTGAAATCCACTGCAGCCGCGCCCTCTTTTTCCTTTGGCAAACAAATCTGTTTCCACTTTACCTTCGCTATTTTCCTCCTTCCACCTACACTACCCAACAAAACATTCCTTCTAATTTTGGAAATCTTATTGACCACTGCAATTCCCCTATCTTACATTTACATACTGTAGCCATTCCAAACAAGAACTCCTCTTCAGTACCAAATCCCATTATGTACGGTTTTCGAAAATTAATACTTAATCTAGAAAAATTTCAAAATAGCGAAGAATATACTCATTATTCCTTACCACATCCTCGTCTGCCCTTAAGAATAAAATGGTATCGTCTGCAAATTGAATATGTGAAACTGAATGATTCCACTTTCAGAAAACTAAGGACTTTAGGTTGTGGGGTTGTGTTGCATTATGATTGTGGGGCTGATAGGAATTCAAGAATATGAATATCCTAAAATTGTGACAGTTAAATATGTGCTTGACTTAAATTGGAAAAGTTTGAATCTCCAATATCTTCTCGAATAAATCCCTAAATTTTACTCGCCAAAATAGAAAGAATGTCCTTTAGAATAGTTGGATTGATATACTGTACATTTTGAGGGACATTTTCTAAGACAATTGCCCCTACATCTTCATTATAAGAAGCCAAGAGTTTTGTTAGTTCAAGAAAGTTACCTTGGTATCTTGAATCTTATGCTTCATCGCGTCCCTTAAAGGTACAAGCTTGAAATACAAGTGACTTAATAGCATCTGTTGACACATTGAGCTGTAGCCGATTTCTTGCAACTTGTTCAGAATTTTGTTTCTCAATAATCTTCTCAATATTTTGGAAGAAATTATGAAGGTTGAGATAACTTTTCATAGCATTCGTATGTAAAGAATTTGCATTTTTACTTATATGAGTAGCAAAAGGACATTTAGATCCTTCATTGACCTTCTTCAATGTTCAAAATCCTTGGCTTGTAAAAGTATTTCAATGATGCCCACATGGCTTGTTGAAGAAAAAATAAGAAAGTCAATACCAAAATAGCATTTTGAAAATTCAAATTTTGATGAAGGTATCAATATCGATGTTAAAAACGATACCAAAATCACATTCTATTTTGGAAAATTTGAGTTAAAAGCTCCAAACCAGTTAAAATTAGTTAAAAGCTCACTAAAACCCCCTACAATATATTGGATTCAACTCAACATTTAAGACCAATTCAAGATGTATTTAAACTACTTAAAATAACTCCAAATCAATCACAATTATTACTTTAACAAAACACATTTGCATACATACTTATAACCTCAATAATTCATTTCATATAGAACCAAAATACTTTAAATAAAAACCAAAATAGATAGAGTTTCAAGATTTAGCATTTTAGTCCCTATCACTTGCGAACACTGTAACACCCCAAATCTTAATGTTTCTGCTTTTGCGACTAATTGACACAAGTGTGTATCTACTTTAGTGGTTAAGTGTTCTGGGTGTGTGTGAGTAGTCCCAAGTTCGAGCCATGTCTTTGGAAAATTTTGGCTTTTTCCTGAATTAAGCCTTAATTGCTAGTACAACAGGCTTATATTAAGTTATTTGTAATTTCCTATCAGAATAGGCCTGCTGGTCTAGTGGTTAAGTGATGTGTTGGTAAGCTAGTGGTCTTGTGTTCGAATGCTAGCACGAGCAAAAACGATATATTTTTGCTCGGTGCTATGTTAGAGTTTCAGTCAAATAGAAATTTTGAGTAGTAGGAGAGAAGTTAGGGATATGTGATCAATTTTTCTATTTCCCCAAAAGTCTCCTTTCTTTTTGACATCAGAACCCTTTCCTTCCTTTTTCTCTGTCGAATTTTACTTCTTGCTCCCCTCTTTGTTCGGTTTTCCTTTTGGTTTCCAGTTTGATTAGCGATTGAAGGCACGTTTTGTAAGTATATGTTTGTCTCTTTTTATCGTTGCATGGCTAGTTTTTTTAAAAGGATTGTTTTGGCTCTTTTGGTTTAGGTGAATATCAAGAACCATTGGGTGCTCCACAAATGGTTTGAGTGTTAGGGATTTCTGGTCACTGCCGGTAAGTGTTTAGAGTACATTTTGATGTTCTAACAGTTATATTATGAAATATTTCTATTTAGTGTTCACTCGTGTTACTATAGTTGGACCTTGGTAATGTCAATCATAGGTTTTGGAATACGAGATTCCATTTTGGGGGCGAAAATAGACCATGTGTGTACCTAGATTCACAGAAAACGAGAATCGATGAAAGCTAAAAAATAAAACTGTCGACACCACATAAGCGTGTGGTCGCCTGTGTAGTACGCCGTGTGGCAGCACACCGGTGTGTGATCGACGAACTAGGCCGTGCACGCGTGACACGAGTGTATGACACAGCCGTGTAAGGACTGGCGAGGCCGTGTGCGAGACACAGACTCGACTAATTGGGCCGTGTAGGCCACACAAGCGTGTGGGCCCACACGGGGGAACTATACGCGCGTGTGAGATTCTGGGCCAGGCCGTGTGATACACACGGCCAAGGCCAATCTAGGGCGTGTGGGCACACACGAGTAAGCCACATGGGCTTGTGAGCCCAATTTTCTTAATTTTTGTAGACCAAAACGTTTTATAAGGTGATCCAATCACACCTAAAAAGGTTGGTGGTGACTCCCATTTTCGTTTTTCAAAAGTCGATCCCCATTTTTTAAACATCCCTTTAAAAAATGGTTTCGACAGCTTGGCGACTCCACAGGGAATTAAGAAAGTCAAACCAAGAAATTGAGTATTTTCTATCTTAATGTCGGATGTTTGGAAAATTTAAAATTGACCCTTTTACATGTGTTTGCTGCATATGTTTGTTACCTTATTGCTGTACATTGCATTTGCATGACCATTGTGGTCACACCCTTAAGTGGGAGTGAGAAGCTACGCTTTCGTAAGGTTTTCACCTTCGTATGAGCTAGTGGATTGCTTCCGGGATACTGTACCTATGTCTTCGTGAGATTTTCATCTCCATATGGCCATAGGGAAATGTGTCCCCCTGAACTGAACTTGGTCTACATGAGCCTATAATGGGTGAAGACCAAGGAATCTGCTGGTTCAAGTACCCTAGCTTTAGAGCTAAAACTCATATAGTGAACTTTAAAGAGTTTGGGAAAGATAGTGATAGCCTTTAGTAAGCTACCCATGTAAGTACTTGATTATCATTTTTTTATGATACTGACAAATTTTTATTTTGCTGTCATTGCATTTCATTTGGCATTTAAAGGTGTCAATTCACGGCTCGATTTCTAGATTAGAAGTTTTGTAATGAGGAATGAATACCTTGATAGAGTGGAGGACAATGCTTCTGTCTGTACCTGGTCAGAGAAAACCCAGTTAGAGAAAAGAGATAGTGTCACCGAGGGATATACGTCAGAGTTATGGGACTTCACCCTTATTGATTCAACGTAGAATGAGTTTCAGGAGCTGAGAAACATTTGGGCCCAGTGGGATGACGAGGCTAAGCAGCTTTTCTATCAGAATTATGGAGACCTTCCCTATTTGCTAGACGTTAAAGTAGATAGGCACTTGTTTCGAGCTATGGTACAGTTCTGGAACCCTGCTTATAGTTTCTTTACATTTGGTGATGTTGATCTTGCACCTACTTTGGAGGAGTATTGACTTTACTGCGTTGCCCGAGGATTCAGGGTCACAAGGCTTATGTTAGGCCTGCTAGTCTTCCAACTTTTGCAAAGAAGTTGGTAATGATTACTGGGATGAGTGAGCAGTGGGCTGTAGCTCGTATACAGCAAAATGGTGGTAGTAAGTGCATTCCATGGGCCGTTTTGAGGGATTTGATATTAACACATCCAGACGTAAAGAAAAGGGTTGACGTCCTAGCTTTGAGTATTTACAGCATAGTGATTTTCCCAAAAGCGTTGGGGCACATAGATGAGGTAGTTGTGGATTTGTTCGATCGTCTTGGTAAGCAGAATACACCGGTACCAGCAATCCTAGCTGAGACATCTAGATCTTTGAGTGCATGTCAGAGAGCCGGCGAAGGTAGATTCATTGGATGTGCACAGTTGCTATTGGTTTGGTTCCACAGTCATTTTTGGAAGCTTGATAAGGTTCCTTGTCGAGTATTCTTTGAGGGTTATTCTCCCTTAAAAGAAGCAATAGACATGCCGAGAAGAGATGACATTTTAGAGGAGAGGTGGATAAGACATTCTTCAGAATCTTCGAGAGGAAGATGTTATGTAGAAAGCTCATTGATTGGTTCCTAGTGAAGTCCTTTACCGCTGTGGCAGTTTTGATTGGGTCCCTTTGCCAGGAATTTGGGGAGTTGTTGGATATGCACCATTGCTTGTTCTAAGGCAATATAAAGCGAGGCAGTTCATACCGGTTACACAGGGTCTAGCTCGAAGTGATTTCTCTTATAAAGGAGATCACTATAAGAAGAAGATGCGAGAGATTTCTGAGGCTTGGAAGAAGCCTTTCTGTATGAAGATCTTGACTGAAGGCTCGACGTCAATCCTTGAGTATAAAGGGTGGTTTAGTAGGAGAGTCAATGATAATGTCCCAAGGCTAATTTTGGGAGTGGCTCAATCATTAGAGGAGAGCTTACGAGTGATTCCATCAGAGTTGGAGGTTATAAAGCAAGAGTTCGAAAGAAAGAACTCAGAGATTGAAAAGAGGATTGAGAAGCTCGAAGAGGAAAAAATGTGCTTAAGTCTCGACGTCGATGTTCAAAAGATGGAAGTCGAGAAGGTGAAAAAGGAAAATAGAAAGATCGAGGAAGATTGAGATGATTTAAAGACGCACTACAAAAAGGCCCAGGTAACGTTGAAAAGGGTCAGATTAGGGAGATCTCCAGAGCAGTGGCAGCAAGAGATTTAGGAAGAAAGAGCCAAAGTCGAGTATTGGGAGAAGAAGTTCCAAGAGATGCAGTGGCGTAACCAAGCCCTAGAGAAGGAAAATCAAGGATTAAAAACAAAGGTGGCTGAACTTGGACGATCTCTTCATCATCACCAAAGTCGTAACCTTGCAATCAAGTTAAAGGCAAGCTTGAATAAGATCGAGGAAATGAAACACAATATCGAAAGGTTGGAAGCAGCACTACAGGGCTGTGAGCTACGGATTGAGTAGCTCGAGGCAAGAGAAGAACAGTGGAAGGGAGAACTTCACCATCTTTAGGATCAATTTGGAAATAGGGATTATCTCATGGGAGAAGCCTTAGTTCAGATTCGGGAGGTAGCTGAACACTTGCAGGATTTGGCAGTACAAGCTAGAACGCTGAGTATAATGTATGAGTCATCATTAGACAGAGGACGAAAGTTAACATTGTTATTAGATAGGGTTAAGACTCTAGGCTTACAGGCGAAAGCGTATTTGTAATAACGTTTTCTAAAATGAAATTGAATCAGAATCGACACTTTTTGCATTCATTTGCATTTCATAGCATCTTATTGTATCATATGCATTCAAGTTTACAGAATGACCCTAATTAGTTAAAATTAATAGGAAGAAAGAGAGTAAGAGAAAGAAAATCTGGAAGTAACACATCACTATAGAACTCGTGTAAAAACTAAGAACATTGACCAAAGATTTGAACAGTTATAGAAAGACATGCAGGACCAATTGCAAGAGCAATTGGCAAAGATGCAAAACGACATGAGGGAGCAAATGTTGGAGGTACAAAGGAACATGATGGCTGAGATGGCCCAACTTCTGAGGGCCACTGATAAGGGAAAGGCTCTCATGGCAATTATTGGCGAGGAGGGTGAGGATCATCCTCCAGGTTTTACCCCACCCCACGTGCCTATACAAACTGAGACACTTCCTAGGAGGCCATCTGTCACTGTAAGGACCCAACAAGGGTCGGTCGATACTGGGATCCCCATTAATTTCCCAACTTGTTCAGAATTCAATTTGGGTGACAATCCTACAAATCCTGTCATTCCTGACTTAGACATGGCTGCAAAAGAGGATCTAAGAACTGAGGCTGCAAGACAGTTGGAAGATTGCGGCAAATGGTTGGAGGAAAAGTTCAAGGCTTTAGAGAATGCTGATGGGCATCACAGGGTTGATGCCAAAGATCTAAGCTTGGTCCTAGACTTGGTGCTTCCTCACAAATTCAAGATGCCAGAATTTGAGAAGTACAATGGGACTACTTGCCCAGAAGCCCACATTACGATGTTCTGTAGGAGGATGACTAGGTATGTGAATAATGATCAATTGTTGATTCACTGTTTCCAAGACAGTTTAATTGGAGCAGCAGCCAAGTGGTATAATCAACTGAGCCGGGCCAAAATAAGTTCATGGAGGGATCTTGCACAGCCCTTCATACAGCTGTACAATCATGTGGCTGACATGACTCCGGATAGGATCACACTGCAAAACATGGAGAAAAAGCCTAATGAAAATTTTAGGCAATATGCACAGAGATGGAGAGAGGTAGCAATGCAAGTTCAACCACTGTTGTTAGAGAAGGAGACTACCATGTTGTTCATCAGCACTCTAAAATCTCCATTCATCACTTACATGATTGGGACCACCACCAAAAGCTTTGCGGATATAGTCATCGCGGGAGAGATGATTGAGAATGCCATAAGGGGTGGCAAAATTGAGGGGGAAACAATTAAAAGATCGGCCCCAAAGAGAAAGGATAGTGAAGTGAATAACACAAGCACTTTCAACACGAGGGCAATCACAGTTGGTCAACCTAAAATAGCTGCGGTTGAGCAACAGAGTTCTCAAAGGCAGGAGTCAAGTACAAGGTAGAATTCTGAAAGGATGCAATTCACATCTATCCCCGTGACGTATCGTGAGCTTTATCAAAGCTTATATGATGCACATGTTATTTCTCCTTTTCACCTTAAGCCATTGCAGCCCCCATATCCTAAATGGTATGATGCAAACGCCAGATGCGAATACCATGCTGGAATACCGGGGCATTCGATTGAAAACTGTACTGGTTTTAAGAAGGCCGTAGAAAGGCTTATTAAGATGGGGGTAGTGAAGTTTGATAATACCCCGAATACTAAAAACCCATTACCAAATCATAGCGATCAAGGAGTGAAAGCCATTGGTGAAACCAGTGAGAGGAGAATAAAGAAAGGCGTGGATGAGGTGAGAACGCCGATGAAGATGATTTGGGAAGAAATGGTAAAAAGAGAGATGATAATCTCTAAAGAGAGGAATGAAGAAGCAAGGGACTATTGTGAGTTCTATGCCGAAGAGGGGCACAAGATTCAGGAATGCGACGAGTTTAAGGCCTTGATACAAAGCCTTATGGATAACAAGGAGCTAGGATTTTATGAAGCTGGGCCAAATGAGAGACATATATGCACATTAGAAGGTGCACTGAAGAATCAAAATCAGCCAAGGATCATTATTTCTTTACCAGGAAGTAATGAAGTTGAAATACTGACGGTACCAAAAGTCATCATTCATAAACTTGTTTCCTTTCCTTATAAGGATAACAAGAGAGTACCATGGAGTTATAACTGCCATGTGTCAATGCCGGAGAGGGAGGATATAGCAAGTGCTTCTAAGGAAGTTCAAGAAGAGGGTTCCCATACACGGAGCGGGAAGCGTATGATACAGTGGACGTTAGAGAGGAGCCCACAAAAACAAAGAATGTTAGTACAGAGAAGGAGAAAGAGGCCGAAGCACCTATCAAAGAGCCAGTAAAGGAGGAAGAGGCTAAGGAATTTCTAAAGTTCCTTAAACATAACGAGTATAGCGTGGTCGAGCAATTACGTAAGCAACCGACTCGCATATCAGTATTGGCTCTACTTCTGAGTTCTGAGGTGCATCGAGATGCATTGATGAAGGTGCTCAACGAAACATATGTCACCCATGACATATCTGTTAACAAGCTGGACCGGTTGGTGAATAACATAAGTACGGATAATTTCATCTATTTTAATGAAGATGAAATCCCACTGGGGGGTAGGGGGTCAACAAAGGCCCTGTACATCACCACTCGATGTAAGGGGTACACACTCCCAAGCGTGCTCGTCGATAATGGATCGGCTTTGAATGTTCTACCATTGTCTACTCTGAACAGATTACCCATTGACGATTCTCACATGAAGACATGTCAAAATGTGGTAAGAGCCTTTCGGTACAGAAAGAAAGGTGATGGGAAGGATTGACATCCCTTTGGAAATTGGGCCGAATATGTACGAAGTAGACTTCTTGGTGATGGATATCAAGCCCTCCTACAATTGCTTATTAGGGAGGCCATGGTACATTCAGCGGAAGCGGTGCCCTCATCGTTGCACCAAAAATTAAAGTTAGTGACGGATGGACGGTTAGTAACCATCAATGCGGAGGAGGATATTATAACCGCAGTCACTAGCAAGGCCCATTATGTCGAGAGGTACGAAGAGTCTATTGAGTGTTCCTTTCGCTCTTTAGAATTTGTGAATGCAACCTTCATTTCAGAAGGGAGTGAGCCACCGGCGCCAAAGATAGCAAGAGCCACGAGGATGGCTCTACAAATGATAGTGGGAAAGAGAGCCTTACCAGGAAGGGGGTTAGGAAAATACCTGCAAGGAGGGACTCAAATCCCAAAACTAAAAGAGAAGAGAGATCACTTTGGTCTAGGCTTCAAGCCAGACTATAAGCAAAGAAGGAAGGAAGTTGATAAGCGCCAAGAGGGAAGAAGGGCGCGCCTTAATAAAAGAGAAGTGGAGTAGGAGCAGATGACATTCCCTCCAATATCCCAAACCTTTATATCAGGAGGGTTACTTTTAGAAGAAGGTCATCAGATTAATGCTATACACGACAAAGGATCAGAGCAAGGAAACCTTGAGGGCATTCGTCCTTACGAACCGGGAAGCTCTCTGAACAATTGGACTATGGTGGAACTTCTTGTAGTCTTTAGGAATTTTTTAGAGTAATTCTCGAAACATTCTTGTTACTCTAGAGCCTAGGAGTAATAGGATTTCATTTGTGAAATGGGCTTACAATCATCTATTATTTTTTAATAAAGCATAACTTTTATCAATTTGAACGAGTATTGTTTCATTTTTATCAACCAATATTCTGTTAAGTTTTGGCAATTCTTATTCTTTAATTCATAGCACATAAATAATCATTCTTAAATTCATTCATTCTTTGTATATTCTTTATACTTCACAGATCTCTAGATATCAATGACATGAGCAATGATATTACAAATCCTGATTTCTCTCGTGAGCAAGACATGTGTTTAGAGGAATCATAGGATTTTGAAGATGTCCAGGATTGTGATGTGTCTCTAGATCTTTTGAGGATGGTGAAACAGGAGGAGGAACAAATCATGCCACATGAGAAAGAGGCAGTAGAAAATGTAGCCCTAGAGGAAGGGAAAGAGGTGAAAATTGGCACGCATATTGCTGATGATATAAGGCAAGGACTGATTGAGTTGTTACGTGAGTTCAAGGATATCTTTGCATGGTCCTATCAAGATATGCTAGGGTTAAATACTGATATTGTGGTGCATCGTCTTCCAATAAGACAGGATTGTAAACCAGTTCAATAGAAGTTGCAAAGAATGAGACCAGATATCGTATTAAAAATAAAGGATGAAGTGAAGAAACAGTTCGATGTAGGATTCTTACAAGAGGTGAAGTATTCTGAATGGGTAGCTAACATTGTACCAGTTCCTAAGAAGGATGGGAAGGTACGAATGTGTATTGATTATAGGGATCTGAACAAAGCTAGCCCAAAAGATAATTTCCTTCTGCCTCACATAAACACTTTGGTAGACAACACAACGGGATATTCGTTGTTCTCCTTCATGGATGGTTTTTCAGTGTACAATCAGATAAAGATGCATCCTGAAGACATGGTAATGCCCTTTGGGCTAAAGAATGTAGGGACAACATACCAAAGGGCTATGGTGACCTTATTTCACGATATGATGCACAAGGAAATTGAGGTGTATGTTGATGATATGATTGCCAAATCTCGAACAGAGGAGGAACATATTAAGGTTTTAAAGAAACTATTCTTGAGGTTAAGGAAGTTTCATTTAAAACTTAATCCAGCAAAATGCACTTTCGGAGCAAGGTCGGGGAAGTTACTAGGTTTTGTGGTCAGTGAAAAAGGAATAGAAGTTGATTCAGACAAAGTTAGAGCCATACAAGATTTGCCTTCACCGCGTACTCAGAAAGAAGTTTAGGGTTTTCTTGGGAGGTTGAATTATATTGCTCGGTTTATTTCACAATTAACTAAGAAATGTGACCCTATATTTCGCATCCTTAGAAAACACAACCAAGGTACTTGGGATGAGTAATGCCAGAGTGCTTTTGATAAGTTTAAGCAATACTTGTTAAATGCTCCTGTGTTATCTCCACCTAATCCAGGTAGACCATTAATTCTGTACTTATCAGTGTTTAGCAATTCTATGGGACGTGTGCTTGGCCAACATGACGATTCGGGAAGAAATGAGAAGGCGATATACTACCTTAGCAAGAAATTCACAGAGTGTGAGATGAGATATTTGCTAATTGAGAAATTGTGATGTGCTTTAATCTGGACGACTCGAAGGTTGAGGCAATATATGTTGTATCATACTACTTGGCTTATTTCAAAACTTGATCCTCTGAAGTATATGATGGAGTCAACAGCTTTGAATGGAAGAATGGCGAGGTGGCAAATTCTACTTTCAGAGTTTGACGTAGTTTATGTGAGCCAGAAGGCTATAAAAGGAAGTGCGATAGCGGAATTTCTGGCTAGTAGAGCTCTAGAAGACTATGAGCCGTTGAATTTTGATTTCTCAAATGAGGAGTTGATGTGTGTAGCAGCTACAGAGGATTATCCTTGGAAGTTGGGCTTTGATAGGGCATCCAATGCAGTAGGAAATGGAATTGGGGCAGTCTTGGTATCCCCAAATGGTGATTATTATCCATTCACGTGCAAGTTGGATTTTGATTGCATAAACAATATGGCCGAGTATGAAGCGTGCAGAATAAGAACCTTGGAAGTTTATGAAGACTCTGCGTTGGTAATTTACCAGCTTAAAGGTGAATGGGAGATAAGGGATCCTAAATTGATCAATTATCGAAAGGTAGTTTTGGGGTTACTTGAGGAGTTCGATGACATCACTTTCAATTATATCCCATGAGATGAAAACCAGATGGCAGATGCTCTAGCAATCTTGGCTTCAATGATTAAAGTGAATAAAGAGGAGGAGATGAGACCCATTCAGATGAGTATGTTCGAGGCTCCAGCTCACTGTTGTAACATTGAGGAAGAAGAAAAGGATGATAACCCTTGGTATTAGGATATATTGCGATATGTGAGAGATTGTAAATACCCAGAATAGGCAACTGAAAATGATAAGCGAACTTTTAGGAGATTAGCCTGCGACTACATTTTGGATGGGGACATCTTGTACAAAAGAAGAAAGGACCAAGTACTGTTGAGATGTGTTGACGTCGTGGACGCTAAGTTAATCTTGGAAGAAGTTCACGAGGGTGTTTGTGGGACGCACGCTAATGGTTTCACGATGGCTAGAAAAATCATGAGGTTTGGATATTATTGGTCTACTTTGGAAGGGAATTGTATCAACTACGCCAAAAAATGACATAAATGTCAGATTTATGGAGACAAGATTCATGTACCACATTCACCTCTACACGTTATGACTTCTCCATGGCCTTTTTCTATGTAGGGCATGGATGTCATTGGACCAATATTACCAAAAGCTTCAAATGGACATCGCTTTATTTTTGTGGTCATTGATTACTTCACGAAGTGGGTAGAGGCTGCTTCTTATACGAATGTTACTAAGTCGGCTGTAAGTCGTTTCTTGAAGAAAGAGATTATTTGTCGGTATGGGATGCCTGAAAGGATCATATCAGACAATGCACTGAACTTGAACAACAAAATGATAGTAGAAGTTTGCAGTCAGTTCAGGATTAAGCATCATAACTCTTCGCCGTATCGCCCAGAGATGAATAGGGCAGTGGAAGCTGCTAACAAAAAACATCAAGAAGATAGTGGGAAAATGACTGAAACCTACAGAGACTAGCATGAGAAGTGGAAATACCGTCTCTTCGAGTCTTGTCAAAGATAAAGTTGAATAAAGCTGAATGGATACAATCGCGATATGATCAGTTGAACTTGATTGAGGAAAATAGGCTAAAGGCCATTCGTCATGGTCACATGTATCAGAAGCGAATGATGCGAGCTTACAACAAGAAAGTGAGACCAAGAGAATTCCATGAGATGGATCTTGTGCTAAAAAAGATCCTCCCTATTCAGAAGAACTTTAGAGGAAAATGGATGCCAAATTGGGAAGGGCCGTATGTCGTGAAGAAGGCCTTCTTTAAGGGTGCATTGATCTTAACGGAAATGGATGGGAAGAGTTTGCCCAATCCAGTGAATTCAGACTCAGTCAAAAAGTACTTTGTCTAAAGGAGAGAAGAATTCAGGGTGAAAACCCGTAAAGGGCGCCTTGAGTTTTTGAAAAAAAATTGAGAGGCCAAGGTGAAAACCCGCAAAGGGCGCCTTGTGACCAAAGGGGTTTTGAGTTGAAAACTCGAAAGGGCAGCTCAAATTTTGAAGAGCACACGGTAATCTTGCTATATCTGATTCAACAAAGAGTGAGGCGCGTTGCATATCGGGGCATCAACAAAGTACTTTGGATCTTTTAAACACATGTTGAATTCAAGAAAGTCTTCATTGAGCTGACATATAAACGCTCAAGCGGCGATATCTAGGGCATCTAACTTTTGTCCTGTTTGCTATCTTTAGATTCTTTTTCTTCTCAAAGATAGGCTTTCAGATTAATTTCCTTTTTATTCTTGACAAATTTATTCAAATCTAATTATTCTCAAGATTAAATTCATCTTCTATTATTCTTAAAGTATGTTGCAGTAAAATAATGATAGATGAACTAAATAATTTTCACAAAATAAAGTTTTACTCATTACTCTGGAAATTTCTAGATAATACAAGAAACTAAAACAGAACAATTGTTCGAAGAATTCACGTAAGTGAGGTCTGTAAGAACTCGAGGAAATTCTTTCTTTAGTCCAAAATGATAATTGGACAAATCAAACGATTTGATCCTAAGAGAGGATAATTTTACAGACATTTTTGGTCGGTCATAGCATTTGAAGAATGGTACAAACCCACAGGCTGAGTAAGAATGATACTTCGAGAGAAATAAGGATAAAATTCGATGAAAGAATGGGCGGTGACGTCTGGAATAGGGGTCATATTCATAAACATTTTGCATTATAACAGGTTTAATTAGGAGCATTTGACTCACTTCGATCATAGCATCCTAATCATTAGGCATGAACTCATACACATTATACAGGTTATGTCCTTCAAGGAACAATGAAGATTGATGCGCCTTAACCCCCTAAGCAGTAGGGTAACAGGCTAAAGCATAGTAGATTTGACCTTCAGGTGTTTACGTTGAAGCGGATCCAAGATGATTTAACATCTCTGTATTGTCAGAGAACAAATCGAAGAAACAGATTTGGCATCTCCATATTCGACGGAGAGCAGATCGAAGACATAGCAGATCTAACCTTCAGATTTCTTCACATCGAAGTAGATCCAAGATGATTTGGCATCCTTGCGTTGACAAGGAGCAGATCAAAGACATAGCAGATTTGGCTTTCGCGTGTTTACGCTGAAGCAGATCTAATATTATTTGGCATCTCTGTACTGTCAGAGAACAAATAAAAGTAACAGATTTGGCATCTCCATATTCGACAGAAAGCAGATCGAAGACATAGCAGATCTGACCTTCATTTAAGCAGATCCAAGATGATTTGGCATCTCTGTATTAGACGGAGAGCAGATCGAAGACACAGTAGATCTGACCTTCATTGAAGCAGATCCAAGATAATTTGGCATCTCTATATTAGATGGGGAGTAGATTGAAGACAGAGCAGATCTGACCTTCATTGAAGTAGGTCCAAGATGATTTGGCATCTATGTACTAGACGGGGAGCAGATAGAAGACATAACAGATTGGACCTTTATTGAAGCAGATCCAAGATGATTTGGCATCTCTGTATTAGACGGGGAGCAGATCGAAGACATAGTACATCTGACCTTCACGTGTTTACGCTGAAGCAGATCTAAGATGATTTGGCATCTTTGTACTGTCAGGGAACAAATCAAAGAAACAGCTTTGGCATCTCCATATTCGACGGAGTGCAGATCGAAGACATAGCAAATCTGACCTTCATTGAAGCAGATCCAAGATGATTTGGCATCTCTGTATTAGACGGGGAGCAGATCGAAGACATAACAGATTGGACCTTCATTGAAGCAGATCCAAGATGATTTGGCATCTCTGTATTAGACAGGGAGCAGATCGATGACATAGCAGGTCTGACCTTCATGTGTTTACATCGAAGCAGATCCAAGATGACAGATTTGGCATCTCTGTGTTAGATGGGGAGCAAATCGGAGATAACAGATTTGGCATCTCTGTATTAGACGGGGAGCAGATTGAAGAAGCAGATTTGGCATCTCTGTATTAGACGGGGAGCAGATCAAAGATAACAGATTTGGCGTCTCTGTATTAGACGGGAGGCAGATCAAAGATAGTAGATATCGCCTTCCTGAGTTGCAGTGAAGCAGATTGAAGCCGTCAAGAGGCCATTTAAAGAAGATCAAGGATCAAGAACTCAAGACTCAGCGAGCTCGGGCAAAATTGGTCCTTTTATAGTCTTTGCTCTATTCCTGTTACACAGCAATGTGCAAAGAGGGGCAGCTGTAGACACTCAATTTTGCCCACGCCCAGAAATAAGTCCAAAAACAAAAATAATAAACCCAAAAAAAAAAACGATGTCCAAGTTCAGTCCAGAATTACAAATATAATTTGGCCTGATTGGAATGACCCATTACTTGAAAAGATTTAAGGTCCATTTACAAGCTTGACTCATATGGAAATATAATCTTCAATGATATGCAATCTTAGATATGATATGCAATCTTAGATATGATACAATCTTAGATATGATTGCAATCTTAGATATGATATGCAATCTTAGAAGATATGATTTTGTAATCTTAGAGCTTTAATTTGTAGATACCTTTTAATCTTAACTGTTGATGTAATTGATCTGTACCGTTGGATTTGAGGAGGTTCAACTATAAATAGAGGCCTCTCTCTTCATTGTAAACAGACTAGAGTTTTGGGAAACAATAAAAATTTTTGAGAGCTTTCACTCAAATTTCTCTCCCTCTTACGTTCTTATTTTCTACGGTTTGTTCTTATTTTATTCTTTGTTCATCTTCGTTTTTCAATCTTTTTTATTTCGATTTAATCCATGTTTCCCTGATTTTTTTATATATTTTAATTTTTTAATAATTTTAGTATCATATCAAACTCTTTCATTTTTTAATAATTTTTTGTTAGTATTACTCTTAGTAAATTATTTTTTAAATTTTACTCAAATCATTATTTTTAAAAAAATATATTTCATTTAATAGTCATAGTTTATCCAAAAGTTTTTCTAAAATGAGGCAATGTTTTTCGTATTTAGGAATTAGGGAAATAGTGCCCTAACATGCTGGGTTGCGATTTCCCCTTTGTCTAAATCCCTAAAGTATTCTTCTAAATAGATTTTGTAAATCACGAGATGATTTCAGTTACGAGAGTTTAAGAATATCGTGTCCTATCATGCTGGATGTGATGTTTGTATTCTTTCGGAGCTAAGGAATCTCAATTTTTCAACTTAAATAATTCCTGTTTAAAAAAAAAAGGGATCCTATTTTTAAATCCTTTCAAATTTTTGACATTAAGACAGAAAACTATTCAATTTGGTACCAATTTTGGGCATTGCGAGGGTGCTAATCCTTCCTCGTACGTAACCGACTCCCAAACCTATTTTCTCAATTTTCGTAGACCAAAACGTTTTATAAGGTGATCCAATCGCACCTAAAAAGGTTGGTGGCGACTCCCATTTTCGTTTTTCAAAAGTCGATCCCCATTTTTCAAACATCCCTTTAAAAAATGGTTTCGACAGTTTATATAGTGATGAGCCAAAATTCTATCATGACCCTACTAAAAATCCTCCTTACAAAGGCTAAGGATTTAAAATGACACTAAAATGCCCCTTAAAAACCACTCCAAATTTGGGCAGTTATGACTGTATTGTCGCAACCATGGAAATTCGTGGTTGTGACAATTCTTGTGGCTGCAACACTAGGGTCTCTGTCTTCAAGGATTCATTCCAAACAATGGAGTCTCTGTCTTCAAATTTGGGTAGTTATGACTACATTATCATGACCATGGCAATTCATCATCATGGAAATGGTTAATTGTCTAGCCAAAAGTTTTGTTTTAAGTTCCCAATCCATCTTACATAACCATAGAAACTTTATTAAGTATCGATAACTATGAAAACTATGAAATAACATGAAAGACACTAATAAATGACTGGAAAACACACATATATCTCTTAAACACCTAAAACATGAATTGACCCTAAAACAACTCGGTTTTACTCAAAAACACACTAAAATAAAGGCAAAAAGACCTTAATTACATATGTCAAATTATGCTATATCACTTATGAGAAAAATAAAATAAAATAAAATAAAATAAAAAATAAAGAACACACAAATTTTACGTGGAAACCCTTTTAGAAAAATACCACGGGCAGAGGAGAAGAAAATTCACTATGTCGAAAATTTGAATAAATAAAAGAGGAATAGACTATGTCTATTTATAGGCTTGTAAAGCTATATTCTAGTAGGATTGAAACACCTTATCCTAATAAATATAAAATAGATGGAGTTTAATAAGGTTTAAAAAACCTTATTCTAAAATAAAATAAAAGAAGTCTAGTTCTATATGGATTTTTCTTTTATTTTATTTTCCATCGTATTTTATTTAAATAAGAATTCGGGTCACTTAATTCTAACAATCTCCACCTTGACACAAATTCTCAATGAACAAGTTCTTCATCGCGAACAAGTTCTCCACCTCTTCCATAAAAACCCTTAAGGGTTTAACTTCAACAATGAACACCAACCAAGTCTAAGCAATGCTCAAACTTGGTTATAAGAAGTGACTTAGTCATCATATCTACAAGATTTTCATGAGTACTAATTTTGCTCACAACAATATCACCACGAGCAATAATATCACGAATAAAATGATACCGAACATCAATATGTTTTGTTCTCTCATGAAACATTTGATCTTTTGTAAGGAAGATGGCACTCTGACTGTCATAAAATACTGTACTAATTTGAAGGTCTTCATTGAGTTCACTAAATAGTCCCTTCAACCAAATAGTTTCTTTACAAGCCTTAGCAATCGCCATGTACTCAGCTTCAGTGGTTGGCAAAGCGACCGTAGTTTGTAAAGTGGCTTTCTAACTAATTGCACAACATCCGATTGTAAAGACGTAACCTGTGAGAGATCTTCTTCTATCAAGGTCTCCAGTAAAATTAGCATCAACATACCCTATGACTCCATCTTTAGTTCTTCCAAACTATAAGCAAACATTAGTAGTCCCTCGTAAGTATCTTAAAATCCACTGAACTTCTTTCCAATGTTCTTTGCCGGGATTTGCCATGTATCTGCTAACTGCACTAATTGCATATGATAAATCTGAACGTGAGCAAACCATAGCATACATGAGAGATCCCACTGCACTAGAGTATGGAACATGTGACATGTACTCAATCTCATCATCTGATTGTGGAGACAAAGCCGATGAAAGCCTGAAATGGGCTGCTAAAGGAGTACTAATAGGCTTCGCACTCTGCATATTGAACCTACAAAGAACTTTCTCAATGTACCCCTTCTAACTTAGGAACAATTTACTTGCTTTTCTATCTCTGAGAATCTCCATACCAAGTATCTTCTTTGCTGGTCCTGAATCTTTCATCTCAAATTCTTCACTTAGTTGGGCTTTGATCTTTCTTATCTCTCCTTTATCTTTTGCTGCTATCAACATGTCATCATAAAGAAGTAGATACACAAAAAAACCATCACTGTTTTTCTTAAAGTAAACACAACTGTCTAAACTACTTCTTTTGAAATCATGAGAAGTCATAAAGGAATCAAACCTCTTGTACCACTGTCTTGGTGACTATTTCAAACTGTAAAGGGACTTTTTCAAAAAGCAAACATAGTCCACTTTTTCTGAGACTATAAAACCCTCAGGTTGTTGCATGTAAATATCCTCCTCAAGTTCTCCATACAGAAATGCAGTTTTTACATCTAACTACTCAAGCTCCAAATCATGCATGGCCACAATAACAAGCAAAGCTCGAATCGAACTATGCTTAACAACTGGAGAGAACACATCTGTGAAGTCCACTTCTGGAATTTGACTATAACCCTTTCCAACAAGCCTTGCTTTATATCTGGGTTCTTTAACTCTTGGAGTCCCTTCTTTCTTTTTAAACACCCATTTACAACGAACAATCTTTTTACCTTTTGGAAGTTTCACAAGGTCCCATGTTCTGTTTTTGTGGAGTGATTCCATCTCTTCTTACATAGCAAACATCCACTTTTCTGAGTTTTCACAGCTAACTGCCTTAGAATAATTAGATGGCTCTTGATTTGCATCTATATCTTCAGCCACCTTTAAAGCATAAGCAACTAAATCAGCTTCGGCATACTTCTTTGGAGGTTTAATTTCTCTTCAAGTTCTATTTTTGGCGATAGACTATTGTGGTGAAGAAGCAACTCTATTCTTAATTTTTGTTATGGCTTGAGGAGTTGACTCTGTATTAATCTAATGCTCCACCTGCTTTTGGTTTTCTTTATTGGAGAGTCTTTAAGAGATAAGTTAGGTAGCATAACAGTTTCATCAAAAACAACATCTCTGCTAATCAAAACTTTTCTATTTTCAAGACACCATAACTTATACCCTTTTACACCAGCTTTATAACCAAGAAAAACGCATTTAATGGATCTCGGTTCCAATTTTCCATTATCAACATGAGCATACGCAGGACACCCAAAAATCTTTAAATCAAATAATGAGCAGGATTACCAGACCATACCTCTTGTGTAATCTTTTTCTCAATGGCAACAGATGGAGATCGGTTGATCAAAAAACATGCAGTAGAGGCTGCTTCTGCCCAAAATGACTTTGGTAAGTTGGCATTTGACAACATACATCAAACCTTCTCCATGGTCATTTTGTTCATTCGTTCTGCAACGCCGTTTTGCTGTGGAGTATGACGAACTGTTAAGTGTCTTATGATCCCTTCTGACTTGCACAATCTATTAAACTCATCAAAACAGAACTCTAAGCCATTTTCTATATGGAGGTATTTTATCTATTTTTTCGTCTATTTTTCAATCATAATTTTCCAAGACTTAAATGCAGAAAACACTTCGCTTTTCTACTTCAGGAAGAATGCCCAAAATTTTCTAGAAAAATCATCAATAAATGTTAACATATAATTAGCTCCACCTCTCGAAGGCACTCTGGATGGCCCCCACAGATCAGAATGAATATACTCCAACGTTCCCTTCGTGTTTTGGATTCCTTTAGTGAATCGAACTCTCTTTTCCTTCCCAAAAACACAGTGCTCACAGAAATTCAGTTCGCAAATTCCTTGCCCATCAAGAAGTCCTCTTTTACTCAATTCTGCCATGCCATTCTCACTTATGTGCCCTAGGCGCATATGCCAAAGTTTAGTAATATCATCATCTGAAAGGGAAGAGGAAGCAACAGCTACAGCACCAGTAACAGTAGAACCCTGCAAAACATATAACTTGGCAATTTTTCTCTGCCCTTTCACCACAACAAGGGACCCTTTGGAAATCTTTAAAACCCCACTTTCAGCTGTGTATCTGTGCCCTTTTGAATCAAGAGTACTCAACGAAATTAAATTTCTTTTCAATTCTGGAACATGCCGTACGTTACTAAGTGTTCTGACAACTCCATCAAACATCTTAACTTTAATTGTTCCAACACCTGCGATTTTACACGAAGCATTATTTCCCATCAAAACAACACCTTCAGACACTGTTTCATAAGATGTAAACCAATCTCGATTGGGACTCATGTGGAAGGTGCAGCCTGAATCAAGTATCCACTCCTCACTTACTTTAGAATCATTGACAGAAGCGACTAGAAGTTCACCATCGCTGTAGTCTTCTACAACATCAGCTTCACCAGAATTTTCTAGTTGTTTTCCCTTTTGATTCGCAGCCTCCCTTTTAATCTTATTTTGTAGCTTATAACACTCAGATTCAATGTGTCCTTTCTTCTTGCAAAAGTTACAAGTTTTACCTCTATTTGAAGACTTCGATCTACCCTTAGATTTACCACAAGGATTCCGTTCCTGTGTCCTACCACGATCATCATCAACATTCCGATCTTGTCTCCCACGAACAATGAGACCCTCTCCCTGAGAACTGGGTTTAACCACAAGATGTTTCATCTTATCATACGAGGTTAAAGAATCATAAACCTCATCAACTGTGAGAGACTCGCGACTATATAAAATCGTGTCTCTAAAGGTTGAATAAGACGGGGGCAATGAACAAAGTAGAATCAACCCTAGATCTTCCTTGTCATACTGAACCTCCATGGCCTCTAAGTTTGAGAGAATTTCTTTAAACACTGTTAAGTGTTCGTGTACAGACGCACCTTCCTTCAAATGATGAGCATAAAGACACTGCTTCATATGCAACTTGCATGTTAGAGTTTTCGACATACATATTTGTTCTAGCCTCTTCCATAATGCAGCGGCAGTCTTCTCTCTCATCACATCCTGCAAAATTTCGTTGGACAAATGCAGATGTAATTATGTTAACGCCTTTCGATCCTTACGCTTCTTCTCTTCATCTGTTAATGTCGAAGGCATCTTATTTATCCCTAGCAGGGCATCCTCCAGATCCATCTACACAAGAACTGCTTGCATCTTAATCTGCCATAATGCAAATCTGGTGTTGCGATCCAATAGCGAAATTTAATACTTCAAAGACGCCATTACTGTGATTGAAATGAACAACCCGAAAGCTCTGATACTAATTTGAGAAAAATAAAATAAAATAAAAAATAAAAAATAAAGAACACACAAATTTTACGTGGAAACCCTTTCGGGAAAAAACCACGGGCAGAGAAGAAGAAAATTCACTATGTCGAAAATTGGAATCAATACAAGAGGAATATACTATGTCTATTTATAGGCTTGTAAAGCCAGATTCTAGTAGGATTGAAACACCTTATCCTAATAAATATAAAATAGATGGAGTTTAATAAGGTTTAAAAAACCTTATTCTAAAATAAAATAAAAGAAGTCTAGTTCTATATGGATTTTACTTTTATTTTATTTTCTATCGTATTTTATTTAAATAAGAATTCGGGTCACTTAATTTTAACAACTTAGATATTAGAGCGTATATCTCCGAAAAGATAGAGACATAGATGTGACTATCTAGACTAATAGTACATCAAACATGACCCAAATAGAATTAATCCTAGATTCGTTTATGGATTTGTTCACTTGTGACATTCATAGTGTGATTTACCTCGATCTTGAGTAAGTGATAGACTATGTGTGTGTGACTCATATGCTTTGATGTATTGAGAGCCTAAGTTTAATTAGTAATAGAGCTGAAAGCTGGAATATTAGGTATGCAACTTCTGTATGACATAACTTTATTCACAATAGTAGAATTCATATCCCAATAAAGGGTAAATGTTATCTTCTTAGATCAAAAAGTAACATGACCATGGGTTATTTGTCTAAAGAAGAATGATTTAATCACTATGTGTTTGTAATTGACCTTTTATAAAGGAAGATGTGAGGGTTAGAATGAGATAAAATATGATCATATTGGGATAATGATTTTTATCCCAAAGAGGTTAAAGATATCCTATAGGGTTAACACACATATGACAAGGTCATTAGATGGGAACTTGATAAGTAACTTTGGTAATGGTATATAGTGGGGAAAGCTCATTCATATACTTTAGTGGAATGACTCCAAAACTAAATAATATTGTAATAAATAGATGAATAGTTAAAACTTAATTAAAAATATTTTGAGCCCTAATTATAAATTTCCAATGGTCCCTCTCTGTATATCGTTGATGGTCTATATTTGAGTTGATGATGTGAAAATATGAAAACAACGAATAAGAGAAATGGATCGCATGGATCACTATTTGTAGTAAATGCGTTTCTCACCATGAACAAGAGATGAATTAGAGAATAAATTAATATCTTTGAACTATTATTAATTGAATTGTAATTAAAAAAATTGAAGTTTGAAGTGAAAATTAAATTAATTAGTCATCACAGTTTCATAAGAAGAAGTTAATTAATTTTATTTACTCATTGATTCTAATATGATGAAGTTGTTATTTCTTCAACAAGATCAGAATGGGGTAAACTACCCTATTATTCACTGTAAATAGGGTTAGTTCTAGTCACCCCAAAAAGGAAATTGATCAAATTGGCCACACCACCTATTGACCTTGAACCAATTGTTAAAAGCAAGAAACAAAGTACAAGCAGAAGTGATAGTGGAAGTGGGAACTTCTAATCAAACTACAATAAAACATAGAAAAAATGGGGACATCAAATTTTTCTATGTTATTCGATTTCCCTACATCTACAGAGCCTAGCTCAGTAAGATGAATCCACTATCTTTGAACTTTATATAACCAGTGATCCTAGTTCTAATACATCCCAGTGAAGAATCATCACTTTATACTTCAAAGACTATATCTTTCACCACTAAATTCTCCTATGAGAATTTAGTTTGTAAAACCATTAACAAAAGCTGTTACTATCTCAAATGCACTCTTACAAAAAATGTTCCTCAATGAACTAATAAGTGCTCTTGTAACGACCTAGTTGCTAGTGGTGTCAAAAAGGCGATTTTGAGACCCCATTTCTGTAAGCCGAGTCCATAAATATTTAATAAATTTAGTTATTGAGTTATTGTATTGAAGAATTGAAATTTGGTTAAGTCATTTAACCAAAATTGTGAGTAATTAAGACTCGAGGACTCAATTGTAAAAGTTTAATTGCTATAGATTTTTAATTAGGATAAGGCTTGGATACTTAGATAGAAATTATCAAAAGGATTAAAATGACAAATAAACCAATTCTAAATGAATAATGTGGGATATGATCTTAAATGTCATTAACTTAAGTTAATTAAGGATTAAGGTTTAATTAATCATGATTAAGTAAATTAATTAAGATTAATTAAAATTAAACTAAGTATCTAAATGAAATTTAGTGGGAAAATATGACAAAAGTCATCATGTTCCCACAAAAGCCACCATCTACCTTAGAAGTCATTGATGAAAGCTTAAAAACCTAGTTTTAACATTCAACCATCTTTACAAGTAAGTCTCTTGCCATTTTTTTTTATTTTAATAGATTTTTTTTTAATCTTGAGAGCGTGATTTAGCTAACCTACAAATAAATTTTATCAATTGGTAAAGTTTTGATAACATCCATTATTGAGAATTGGATGATTTAAATGTTAAATTGATAGAAATTAAGCTTAGTTTAAGAAAATAACTAAATTGTAAAGCTTAATTGTTAGTTTCGTACATTAGGGACTGACTTGAAAAAAATTAAAAACTTTCATAAAAGTAGATTCTAATCCAATGCCCTAAATTGAAAGTTATGGTTATCTCAGTTTCAATAACTAATTTGAATAATTTACAATATCTGTGAAATTTGGTATTTTATTCTGATTTGGCTGAAATTTGATAATGCGATATGTTTTATGATTATTCATAGCTAACGACCACATTGAATCGTCAATAGGAGAAAGGAAAGGAAAAAATCGTTGATTAGTGACGTGCAAAATTTAGGTTTGTACATTTATGATTTAAAGCCATTTTAATTGATTGCATTTCATGTAAATTGTATGCAGGACTTTCAAGGTGAGTATTTAGTGATAAATTAAACAATTGAATTGAGCTTGAATTTGAGTTTCTAAAATAGAGGACTAAAATGAATAAATTGTAAAATAACATGAATTGCTTGAACTATGATATGTATTATCGGATTTGAGAGAAGAAATATGCTGAATGGTATGAATTGCCTATGTTATGTTAATAAAATGAGTTGTGACAATGAATATGTTTGGTGATTGTACTAAATTGTAAATAGAATTGAATACCCTATTAATTAGTTGGGTTGAGTTTGATATAGTTAGGATGCCATAGGATTGGATTGAGTACGAGATTACGCGCTTATACCCCAGGATGCATTTTGTGTGCCAGATATGAGCTTTGTGTACTAGGATGTGCTTCGTGCGCCAGTATTCACATACGTGTTAGTTTACACTATTTCGGTTTATTCGGTGATGCACTTTGGTGCCAGTTTGGTGTGTTGGTTGGACGATATGAGTATTCATCCGAGTTTGAGTTGAGTGAATAAGGGCTACATATCAGAATTTAGTAAATGATTCGGATAAGGTAATATTTAATACTATTGAGCTAAACTTTTAGCCATGTGAATTGAAATAAAAAAGATATGGAGTTATATTGTGATTCTAACTAAAAATGAGCCCTGAGGGCCGAAATGAATACGAATGAGTCACCAGATTCCAGACTTGATTCAAAAAGTATGAAATTGGTATGAATTGATTGAGTACTAATGGCTAAATAAGTTGAAACTAGTTATAAATGATGAAATATTGGTAAGGTTGTGTTGGACTTGATATAAGTATGTCTACATTTGTAAGTTGATTGTTAAAATTTACTTGTTACCTTAAATCATGATTGTTTTTATTAATATTTGCATAGAGTCATGTTTTATTATTAAATTGTAATGTTAATTCTTGTATTTCTATCTTGAATCCTAAATGTACCACTAAGCCCTATTACTCAGTGTGCAGTTTTTTTTCTCCCTGTGCAAGTTCAGGTGATTCTCGAAGCTTAGAGATTAAAAGCTAGCATCCAGACTATTGTTTCCAACCCAAAAAAGTTTGTATAAAGTGACTCATTTTGGCCTTTCGGGCATGTACCTAGGAACCTTAGGCTAAAAGTCTCAAATGTTAAGTTACATATGATATGATTTTTTATTAATGATTTGAACTTGTGTTGAAATGAATTCTAGCTGGTGTGGGATATATATGAATTGGTTGTATGAAAATGTATATATGTGATCTTATGTCTCTTTTAACTTGTAAACAAGTTGATTTTGGAAGAAACAGATTGTCACATTGCGACGATGAACTTCTAACGTCACGACAAGAAACAAAGTGAGGTTCTTGTGGCAATGCCATTGCTTTGAAGTCACAATGAGCACCAAACAAATATTTGCACTACGACGAGGAACCCTCGGCATTTTGATGTCAACCTAAATTTTTGTAATCCTTACAATTAAGTTCTTTTTCGACCTTGGGTTAGCAAAAGAGCTTTCATAAGCCCGTGTAAGATTCAGAAATGATGATATATCATGTTATACACATGTTTTAGTTATATTTGAATGCTTAACAGTTTGTAATTTAATCGTAGTTACTCTAAAAATGAATGTGGCACCATATAACTCAGACCCAGTGATCAAATTGGGTATCGGGTTGGTATGTCTCTCAAATACTTAGTACATAAACCTATTCAAGTCTCTCAAATATATAGGATTTTTGGAGACTTGCTAACATACTGAAGATTGACGACAATCCCTTCTAGACAACAACTAAAATAGCTAAATAGAATATTATAATAATGACTAAAGTAAGTTGGGTCGTTAGAAGATAAGTTTACGAGTTTTGTCTCAATCTAACATCCTTAATTCAAGGAATTTGGTACACTCGATCTGATCTGATCCTTAGGATATGTTTCTCCAAGTGAATTGAACTTTATTGATGGGCTTGAATAATCTCACAATATAACACAACCTAAAGATTTGTTTCAATAAATTGACAATTTTCAAATATGGCAAGTTGCTTTCTCAAACGCAATAGTGATGGAAGTGGGCATTTCCATTGGCAAATTGCAACAACGTTAAATATTTTCCTCAACACCACTGTTAAATGGTAAAAAAAATTTAATGATGAATTTCAGTCACACTAAATTTTAAGTAAACTACTTATTGTTTTTTTTTTACAATGAAAAGGCCCAGAGACCACTTCCTCAAATCAAATTGCATAAGAAATTACAAGGTTATAGATATCACTAGAATAATCCATTTGAAAAGACAAATTACAACAATTAGACAGTGACCAATTACAAAGAGAATCAGGCACTTTATTACATTCGCGATCCACCCATTTGACTTCGACTTTAGACAAAGAATCAAGCATCTTACGAGCCTCCTTAATATGGTAGCAAAAAATAGTGATATCATCCTCGTGCTTACAAAATTGATTAATGATACAAGCATAATCCATTTCAGAGATAACCTTGTCAAGATTGAGTGACTGAGGAAGCCAAATACCTTCAAGAAAGGCATACAATTCAGCCCACTCGGAGTTAAGAATCCTGTTAATGAAATCTGCTTTACCACTGAGAACAAGGCCATCCGAATCTCTAACGATAATTTCCAAGCCCATTCTATTCACGTTCACGGATGCATCAACATTTACTTTAATAACACCCACCTACCGTTTTTCCTATTTACAAGTTCTAGGAGCCCAAAGTAAGATCGGCCGAATAGAGAAATTATGTGTCAAAACCATTTTTTTAAAGGGATGTTTTAAAAACGGGGTTCGACTTTTTGAAAAATGAAAATGGGAGTTGCCACCAACCTTTTTAGGTGTGATTGGATCACCTTTATAAAACATTTTGGTCTACGAAATTCAAGAAAATAGGTTCGGGAGTCTGTTAAGCACAAGGAAGTATTAGCACCCTCATAACGCCCAAAATTGGTACCGAATTGATTATTTATTGTCCTAATGTCAAAAATTTGAAAAGATTTTAAAACTTGAACAATTTAAAGTTGAAACTTGAGATTCCTTTGTTCCGAAAGTATACAAACATTGCATTCAGCATGTTAGGACACGATGTTTTAAATCCTTGTAACTAAAATTATCTCATGATTTTGAAAATTTATTAAAAGGATATTTGGTTATTTAGTCAAACGAAAAATCGCAACCCAGCATGTTAGGGCACTATTTCTCGAATTTCTAAACACCAAACATTGCCTTATTTAAGAAAAACTTTTTCAATTAAATGAAATATATTTTTTTAAAACAATGAATAATATAGAATTTAATAAAAAAATAGTTTGATATAAAATACTAAAATTATTAAAAATTAGGGAAATAGGGATTAAATCAAAATAAAAAAGGTTGAAAACGAAAATGAGCAAAGAATAAATAAGAACAAACTGTAGAAAATAAGAACGCAAGAGGGAGAGAAATTTGAGTGAATGCTCTTAAGAATTCTTATTGCTTCCCAAAACTCAAGTGAAGTCAAGTTGTTTTACAATGAGGGGGGAGGCCTCTATTTATAGTTGAGCCTCCCCAAATCCAACGGTCAGATCAATTACATCAACGGTTAAGATTAAAGGATATCTACAAATTAAATCTCCAAGATTACAAAATCATATCTTCTAAGATTGTATATCATATCTAATATTGCAATCATATCTAAGATTGTATCATATCTAAGATTCCATATCACATCTAAGATTGCATATCATTGAAGATTATATTTCCATATAAGTCAAACTTGTAGATGGGCCTTAAATCTTTTCAAGTAATGGGCCATTTCGATCAGGCCAAATTATATTTGTAATTCTGGACTGAACTTGGACTTCGTTTTTTTTGGGGGTTTATTATTTTTGGACTTATTTCTGGGCCCGGGAAAAATTGAGTGTCTACAGCTGCCCCTCTTTGCTCATGCTGTGTAACAGGAATAGAGCAAAGACTATAAAAATACCAATTTTGCCCGGTCTTGCCGAGTCTTGAGTTCTTGATCTTCTTTAAATGGCCTCTTGACGGCTTCAATCTGCTTCTTGCAAACTCATGATTGTCATGTTGATATCTTCAATCTGCTCTCCATCGAACACGGAGACGCCAAATCTGCTTCTTCAATTTGTTCCCTAACAATACAGAGATGCCAAATCATCTTAGATTTGCTTCAGCATAAACACGCGAAAGCCAAATCAGCTATGTCTTCGATTTGCTCCTTGTAAGCACAAGGATACCAAACCATCTTGGATCTGCTTCATTCTAATCATCTGAAGGTTAGATCTGCTATATGTCTATCCTCCGTCGAATATGGAGACGCCAAACTTCGATTTGTTCTTTGACAATACAGAGATGCCAAATCATCTTAGACTTGCTTCAACGTAAACACGTGAAAGCCAAATCAGCTATGTCTTCGATTTGTTCCTTGTAAGCATAAGGATGCCAAACCATCTTGGATCTTGCTTCAGTATAAACATATGAAGTCTAGATCTGCTATGTGTCTGCCCTCCATCGAATATGGAGACACCAAACTTCGATTTGTTCTCTAACAATACAGAGATTCCAAATCATCTTAGACTTGCTTCAACGTTAACACGTGAAAGCCAAATCAGCTATGTCTTCCATTTGTTCCTTGTAAGCACAAGGATGCCAAACCATCTTGGATCTTGCTTCAGTATAAACATCTGAAGGCCAGATCTGCTATGTGTCTGCCCTCCATCGAATATGGAGATGCCAAACATCGAATTGTTCTCTGACAATACAGAGATGCCAAATCATCTTAGATTTGCTTCATCGTAAGCACATGAAAGCCAAATCAGCTATGTCTTCGATTTGTTCCTTGTAAGCACAAGGATGCCAAACCATCTTGGATCTTGCTTCAGTATAAACAACTGAAGGCCAAATCTGCTATGCTTTAACCTGTTACCCTACTTCTTAGGGGATTAAGGCGCATCTTCGATCTGATCCACTACTGCTTAGGGAGATAAGATCCGCAATTTTGACCTGTTACCCTACTGCTTAGAGGATTAGGGCGAGTCGTCATTGATCTGTTCCACTCCTGCTTAGGGAGATAAGATCTATAATTTTAGCCTGTTACCCTACTACTTAAGGGGTTAAGGCGAGTCTTCGATCCACTCCACTACTACTTAGGGAGATAAGATCTGCAAATTTAACCTGTTACCCTACTGGGGATTAAGGTGCTGAATTTTGTAATTTTCAATCAATCTTGCTACATTGTCCACTGGGGAATCCACTTGTAGAATTGATTTCCTGGAATTTATGCTTATGCCAAATAATTAAGATGACATGATTGAAATGAGTCAAATGCTCCTAATTAGACATATTATGATGCAAAATGTTTATGAAAATAACTCCTATTTCAAACATCATCACTCATTCATCTATCGAGCTTTCCACCTCATTCTTCTCGACATATCAATCATACTCTACTTGTATGCCTCGAATCTTCTCCATTAATTTGGTCTACTGTACCATTCCCTGAATGTTACAACCCACTGAAGATGTTTATAAAATGATCCTTTCTTAAGATCAATATTGCTTAAAACGTCCAACCACCTTTTGGACTGAAGAAGAAAATCTCTCGAGTATCTCCAACCCATACATATAGGAATTCCTTAAACAATTGTCTTGTTTCAGTTTCTTGTATTATCTAGAAATTTCCAGAGTAATATGCAAAACTTCGTTTGTGAAGATATTTTAGTTCATCTATCATTATTTCAATGCAACATGCTTTATGAATAATGGGAGACAAATAAATTGATCCTAAGGATAATTAGATTTGGACAAATTATTGGAAGGAATGCAAAAAGATTAACCTGGGAACAAATCTTTGCGAAGAAAAAGAATCCAAAGATAGTAAATAGGACAAAAATCAGATGCCCCAGATATCGCCGCTTGAGCGTATATACACCAGATCCATGAAGACTTTCTTGAGTTCAACATGTGTTTAAAAGATCCAAAGTAATTTGTTGATGCCTCGATATGTAACATACTTCACTTCTCGTCGAATCCGGTATAGCAAGGTCACTGCATGACTTTCCAAATTTGAGCTGCCCTTTCGGGTTTTCAACTCAAAATCCCTTTGGTCTCAAGGCGCCCTTTGCGGGTTTTCACCTTAGCCTCTCCATCTTTTTTCTTTTTTCTCTTTTTTCTTTTTATTTTTTTCTCTTTTTCTTTTATTTTTTCCTTTTTTTTGAAATAGAAGTCCCAAAGTGCCCTTTGCGGGTTTTCACCTTGGCTTCTCTTCTCCTCCAGACAAAGTACTCCTTGACCGAGTCTGAATTCACTGGATCAGATAAATTCTTCCTATCCATTTCTTGACAAAATCAGTGCACCTCTAGAGAAATCCCTCTTCGTAACATATGACCATTCCCAATTCGGCATCCTTTTGCATGGGAAGGATCTCTTTCAGCACAAGGTTTCCTTTATGAAATTCTTTTGGATGAACCTTCTTTGTCATAAGTCTGTGTCATCCATTCTTGGTACATTTTCTTAGGATGAATACTTTCAAGTTAAGTTTACTAGAGGTATTCAATTCTTGACTCCATCAAAGCTTGGAGGAAAAATCTTGATTCATAAACCCATGAGAAAAGGATTGCCCCAGCAGCAGTCCTGGCTGTTGTTTGTCAAACCCTACAAAAAGTTGGTTCAATGATTCTCAGCAGACAAGAATGAAGTTGCTGACTTTATCCTTCAACCTGAAAACCTGAGGTACAGAGATTACTCCCAGAGCATACATCCCACCATGACTCGATGATGTTTTTGAAGCATCCCTAATCTTCATAAATTGCCCCCAACTGTGAAGCTGCCAAATGAGCGTAGCAAACAGGAGCCACAACAAATATAGCTGTGGTGCTCTTTTGATACATATAGGATAGAGAATGAACAAACTCTTGCAGATCATCAGCCGAAAACTCAGCCTGGTCTAAGAGAACATGATAGTGGGTTTGCCTCGTGATTCCAATCATTCCAGCATGAGTACCAAGGTAAAAATCATTGTTCTTTGGATGGCATACTTTGTTGTCAATGACAGTACCATGTATCACATTGTCAGGAGATCCCTACTGAAAAAACTTGGTATGATGGTTTTTTGTACAACAATAACCACAATCTTTAGGGTTCCACTTCTTGTCAAGGAACTTGCAAGCCTCAATAACTTGATCAAAACTTGATTGAATTGAGACTCGCTAACCCCATCCCTGAAAATAATGATTTGATCAAGTTTCCTCTTCCCTGAACTTGTATAGAAGTCAAAGAGAGCTTCCTTCATGATACCGTCATCCACTTTGTCAGAAACTGGTTTTGAAGAAAGAATCTATCATTTTAAGCTTTAGAGACTGTGACGGCCTGATGCTCCATAGCTGGAAATCAATGGCCACTACCTGGAGCTAACCATCACAGCTATTGACGGCACATCAGACTGCTCAGGAAAGCCAAACAATGCACCCATTCCAAGGATGATGGTTGGAACCTTTGAAACAACTGGAATTGAAGGTGTTTGCCCCAGCGTATGAATTAAGAGTAGGCGGTAGTTTCTTATACCAATTTTTACCAGTCTCGGTCATCTTCTGTAATTTGTTTTTTTTTTTCTTTTCTTTTGGCAACCTTTGTTGTACTGTGGTATGGCGCATTATTTTTGAAAAGACTGCAAACTTTTAGCATTGTGCAATTATATATAATCTCTTTTTCTTTTTTTTTCCTTTTTTTTTGAGATGGATGACTTTTGACTTTGTAATATTGGCATATGAAGCTATCTCCCCTCCTAATGGAGCAGTTGACGTCCACAAAAATGAGTCATTGTTAGCTTGAAACTTTTGATGACCTCGGGCCCATAACATACATGCCCCATAAGTCTTGACTCCCTTAAATTTGGCATTCATTGTACAACTGATGCGATCCCTTTTCATGGTGGACCAACAGTGTCCCAAAACCTCATGTTTATCCTGGCAATTGCAAATCATCCTGCATGCGTCTTTGGACCACATTTTTGAATTCTCATAATAGTCTCAACAAGGTCTTGTTTTGTCTCCTCAGCTAATTCCAATTTCGTAATCTTTCCTTCCTCTAAGCCTATATTTCCTACAACCACTTCATGGGGTAAAAACAATTTTCAACAAATTCAGAAACAAGTCACAATTTCTGTCACCTTCAAAGTACTGAGATTCCTCTAAACACATATCGCACTCAAAAGGAACTCTGAATCTGTAGTATCGTTGCTCGTGTCATTGATATCTAGGGATCTATGATAGGCACACAAAAGAATCTACAAGGAATAAATGAATTCAAAAATGACTATTTACATGAAATGAAAATTTATAAAGAATGTCAAAGGTCAAAAGAATCAGAATGAAAGAATATTTACTCGGATGAATAATAAAAGTATGTTTTATTGAAAATAAAAATGTCTAAACATGAGCCCACTTCTCAAAAGGAATCTTATTACTCCTAGGCTTTAGAGCAACAAGAGTGTTCTGAATATTACTCCGTAAAATTCCTAAAGATTACAAGAAGTTCTTCTGCAGTCCAATTGTTTAAAGAAATTCCCAGTTCGTAAGGGCGAATGCCCTCAAGGTTTCTTTGTTCAGTCTCTTCCTCATGTATGACATTGATGGGATGATTTTCATTTCCAAACACCCCCTTCTCTGGGTAAGCTATCCCTCCTAACACAAAAGTCGAGGATATGTAAGGGAACGTAGTTAATTCCTATTCAACTTTTTTTTCATTCAGTCGTGACCCTCTTCTCTCTTCCTCTTTTTCTTTCTCTTTTTAATAACTTTAACTAATTAGGGTCTTATTATAGATTTAAATGCATTTGATGTGATGCAATGCAAATGTATGAATGCAAAAGAAAAAGGAGATGTTGATCTTGAATTCAATTCCATTAGAATAACTTTTCTAAAAAATAGATTTCTTTACATGAAAATAGATTACATATGCGATCTTGCATAGTCCAAGTAAACGCTGATCTTTTCTTCATGTTCGAATCCTGTAAATTCTCCAAAAGATGCCTTTGCCAGCTCCTTGCTGCTTAATCTGAGCCTCGATCTCTTGCTTGCTTATCTTCATGATATTCATCAAAAAGTGCCGGCTCTTGGATAATCTTCGTTGGCAATTAAATCAAGTCATGTATTCCTTCGTGGACTTCCGGCTTTCTCTCGTCATGCTCTTGGATAACCTTTGTTGGCTTGAATCTTTGGCAATTACATCATGTATTCCTCCGTGGACTACTAGCTTTCTCTCGTCGTGTTTACTTGGACTATATTCAGACGACCGTACTATAATCTACTTTATCAAGAAATTTGTTTCCTTATGACAAACTATTCTATTTAGGAATCGAATTTCAAATCAACACCTTCTTTTCTTTGATGTAATGTAATGCAAATGCATGAATGTAAAAAGGTATCGATCTCGATTCAGTTTCATTTTAGAAAAGGTTATTTAAGGAACAAAAATCTTTTCATAAAATGGATTACAAATACGCTTTCGCTCGTAGGCCCAGAGTCTTAACCCTATCTAATAACAAAGCTAACTCTCGACCTCTATCTGAACTGTAGCTCATATTGGTGCTCAACGTGCTTGCCCTTTCTACCAGTATCTGTAAATGATCAGCTATCTCTTGAATTTGAATTACAGCTTCACCTATGAAGTAAGCTCTACAGCCAAAGACACCTCCTCCAATGTCTGTGAAGTTGCTCTAATTACCTCGAAAGAAAGATTAGCGAACAAGTAGGCATTCCAGCTTCGCAGCATACTGCCTTAAAATGATATCAAACATCCTCAGTGCTTCTTGAGAGTCTTTAAATTTCTGCCTCCACAGAACATTTTGAATTGCTTGCATGGGTATCTTCGCAGCATAGCTAATCTCCACTTTAAAGATCTTTAAACAATATGATCTTCTTTAATTTCTTTCTTTCATGCTCATTTGGGTTGTCCCGATCATCAGGGCTTGCATTTCCATTATTTCTGATAAGTACAACATCCTAAAGTACCACAGTAAATTCCAGCTTGTTGTTTGGTAATGGTCCTATAGTAAGTGAGCCTTTCTACCATCATAAGCAAAATTTTTTCCATCCAATTCAATTTTGTAGGTCTTAAACCCTTACCATCCACGAGGTGACTATCTTCATCTATAATGGTAGAAGTGTCCATCAGTACTCCCCACGCTCACCTTGAATTGCTCATCTATCTTCATGTCAAGCAAATACTGCAATTCCCCATAACTATTGTAGAACAACTGCTTGGCTTCGTTACTCCATTAATCCCACATTTCCTTTAACTCTTGGAGGTTATTTTGCATCACACTAATGAGAGTGTAGTCCCATAATTCTGATGTGTATCCTTCGATGACACTATTTCCTTTTTCTATCTGGGTTTTCTCTGACCAAGCACAAACGAAAGAGTTGTCCTCCACTTTATTAAGATATTCGTTCCCCGTTACAAAACTTTCTAACTCAGAAATCGAACCTTGAATCGACACCTTTTAATGATAAATGACATGCAATGATAGCAAAATAAGAAAAACAAGTCAGTGTCACATATATAAAAAATATATAATAAATAAGAACTTATAAAGGTAGGCACTAAAGGTCATCATCATACTACCTGGGGCAAGCACTTAAAGTTCACTATATGTAGTTCGGTTCTAAAGAAAGGGTACTTGAACCAGCAGATTCCTTGATCCTCACCAATTATAGGCTCATATGGACCAAGTTCGGTTCAGGGGGACACATTTCCTTATGGCCATGTGGAGATGAAAATCTCACGAAGACATAGGTAAGGATGTATCCCGGAAGCAATCCACTAGCCCATGTGAAGGTGAAAACCTCACGAAAGCATAGCTTCTCGCTCCCACTTAAGGGTGTGACCACAACGGTCATGCAAATGCAATGTGTGCGTAAACAATAACAAACGTATGCAACTAACACATGTAAAAATGACATATTTTAAAAATTTTCCAAATTTCCGACATTAAGACAGAAAATAATCAATTTTCGGCTTGACTCTCTTATACGTCCCCAGCGGAACTAATTTTTAAAGGGATGTTTTAGAAACGGGGTTTGACTTTTTGAAAAATGAAAATGGGAGTCGCCACCAACCTTTTTAGGTGTGATTGGATCACCTTTATAAAACATTTTGGTCTACGAAATTCAAGAAAATAGGTTCGGGAGTCGGTTACGCACAAGGAAGGATTAGCACCCTCATAATGCCCAAAATTGGTACTGAATTGATTATTTATTGTACTAATGTCGAAAATTTGAAAAGATTTTAAAATTTGAAAAATTTAAAGTTGAAACTTGAGATTCCTTTGTTCCGAAAGTATACAAACATTACATCCAGCATGTTAGGACACGATGTTTTAAATCCTCGTAACTAAAATTATCTCATGATTTTGAAAATTTATTAAAAGGATATTTGGTTATTTAGTCAAACGAAAAATCGCAACTCAGTATGTTAGGGTACTATTTCCCAAATTTCTAAACACCAAACATTGCCTTATTTAAGAAAAACTTTTTCAATTAAATGAAATATATTTTTTTAAAACAATGAATAATATAGAATTTAATAAAAAAATAGTTTGATATAATACTAAAATTATTAAAAAAATAAAATATAAAAGAGAATTAAAAATCAGGGAAATAGGGATTAAATCAAAATAAAAAAAGGTTGAAAACGAAAATGAACAAAGAATAAATAAAAACAAACCGCAGAAAATAAAAATGCAAGAGGGAGAGAAATTTGAGTGAATGCTTTTAAGAATTCTTATTGCTTCCCAAAACTCAAGTGAAGTCAAGTTGTTTTACAATGAGGGGAGAGGCCTCTATTTATAGTTGAGCCTCCCCAAATCCAACGGTACAGATCAATTACATCAACGGTTAAGATTAAAGGATATCTACAAATTAAATCTCCAAGATTACAAAATCATATCTTCTAAGATTGTATATCATATCTAAGATTGCAATCATATCTAAGATTGTATCATATCTAAGATTGCAATCATATCTAAGATTGTATCATATCTAAGATTCCATATCACATCTAAGATTGTATATCATTGAAGATTATATTTCCATATGAGTCAAACTTGTAGATGGGCCTTAAATCTTTTCAAGTAATGGGCCATTCCGATCAGGCCAAATTATATTTGTAATTATGGACTGAACTTGGACTTCGTTTTTTTTGGGGGTTTATTGTTTTTGGACTTATTTCTGGGCCTGGGCAAAATTGAGTGTCTACATTATGAATGCAAAAATGACCATTAAGTTTGAGGGCACTTTCCCAAATCACGCAAGCGTCGTCCTCCTTGCCCCTAAAAATGGCATTATTTCTGTAGTTCCAAATATTCAGAAGGGTAGTAATGAAGTCCTTGAAAGTTTTTTTGTCCAAGAGACACATAGAGTCTTCAATCTAATCAATGCAAAACTCATATTTATTAATCAACAATCTATTATCAAAACCACTAGCAATAAGGACATCTTAAGCTTTAGGGTAATCTCTTAAAGCATGAATCACAATTTCATCACTGTCTTTACACCTCGAGCAAACCAGATCAACATTATGTTTAATAGTCGATATCTTAACGTTAGTGGAAAGCAATTCATAACTGATCCACCGTGCAAAAAAAAAAATCAGGAAGGGCTCTCATCTTCCAAATGAACTTCTAAAAGAACCAATGCAGGCCAAACCCAATGCCTTTAAGTAGCAACAAGAATATGCCGATTTGGCCGTGTAAAGTCCATGGACATTATGGAACCAAACCATCCTATCATTCGTCCTATGAGGTAAATTTGGGATGTTTACAAATTCAGCTAGCCATAAAATTGCTGTACAGCTCACGCTCACGATCCATGTTCCAACCACCATAATGTGGTAACCAAAGAGCACAGACACAAAATCTGGAAGAGAATCGGTCAAGATATGTAAGGCATTTCCATCAAGACCCTCAAAGCCCAATTTGTGATTGTCAAGCCAAATTCTACAACCATCCCCCACATACCAGCCAAGCCCCTTATTAAGAGCTCTTGTAGCCTCCAAAATGCTTGACCAAGTAAAGGAAAGTTTATCAATCTTATTGGGATGGAATAAATCACCTTCAGGAAAATATTTCAAGCTAAGAGCACGGAAGAAAAAAGTGTCCCTATGCAGGATGAGCCTCCATACTTGCCAACCAAATAGGGTGAAGTTAAATAGCTGAAGGTCTCTAAATCCAATTCCACCCATAACTTTTGATAAAAAAAGATTATCCCAAAGGACCATAGCCCAAAAACGTCCCTTCTCTTTGCTTTCCCACCACCAACGATGAATTTTGGAAGTCATCTCCTCCATCGTACCCCTAGGAGCAAGGAAAATAGACACAGCGTAAGTAAGTAATGATTGTAGAATAAATTTGATAAAAAATCTCTTCACCACCATAAGAAAGCAAGAGTTTAGACCAACTGTTAATCTTATTGGAAAAACGATCCAGAATATGCTTAAAAGCTCCCTTTTTTTTCCATTAAACAAAGAAAGTCCAAGATAATAATCCAAATTCACCACCACCTGCATCCCTAGCTTGTTACCAAAAAGTTATTTTTGAACCCTTGGCATATTGGGATCAAACCAAACCATTGAATTAGAAAGGTTAATTTTTTGCTCGAAGACCCTTTCGAAATTGTCTAAGGATCAACCTCCTTTTTTTGTTCTTGACGAAGAGAAACACATCATCAATGTAACAGCTTGGTTTTATCTAAATCGGAACAATCCGAGGTCGTAAAATTATTTTAATATTATTTTTGGTATTTATACCATGTGAATGTGTATGTGTGAAAATTTCGTAAAATAATTTTAGCGTTTGAGTGCTTAATTTAATGAAAGGACTAAATCGCGTAAAATGCAAAAGTTACGTTCTAATTGTTTAAGTGTTTAATTGCTATGGTTTATTAAATGTGAAGACCTTATGTTGTGAATAGAACATAGATAGTGGGAATGGACTTAAATGGGCATGTATTTGATGTTTATTAATGTTTTAAACCAAGGTCAAATTGGCAAATTAGTAATTAACTTATGTTTTAATAAAACAAAACATAAAGCCATCTTTATGTTCATATTTTATGGGCATTTATTTGAATGTTTATTAATGTTTGAATTTTGAATACGACTATACGAATGTGTTCAACGATGAAATCGACAAGTGAAACTTCCCGGTTGAACCTTAGGAATAGTTAGGATGCTAATGACATGTCATTAGGTTAATGTATTGGCTTCGGGCCATGATATGGAACTTTGGGTGCGAATAATACCTTGATTTAGCTACGGGCCATGGTATAGGTATTTAGAGAGGAGTTACCTTGATTTGGCTAGATGTAAGTTGATGGTTATAATTTGCTTGTCGCCTTAGATCATGAAATTTTTTTGATTAATATGTGTATATAAGTATGTTTTCTATTGAATTGTAATGTTAATTCTTGTAATTATATATTGGATCCTAAATGTACCATTGAGCCCTATTACTAAGTGTAGAGTTTGTTTTCTCCATCCGCAAGTTTAGGTGATTTTTGAAGCCTAGAGATTTGAAGCCAGCATCCAGACTATCATTTCCAACCCAACAAATTTTGTATAAAGTGACTCATTTTGGTCTTTTGGGCATGCACCTAGGAACCTTAGGCTAAAAGTCTCAAAAGTTAAGTTACATATGGTATTATCTTTTGTTAATGATTTGAACTTGTATTGAAATGAATTCTAGTTGGTGTGGGATATATATGAATTGGTTGTATGAAAATGTATATATGTGATTTTAGGTCCCTTTTAACTTGTAAACAAGTTGATTTTGGAAGAAATAGATTGTCACGTTGTAATGATGAACTTCTGACGTCACGACGAAAAACAAAGCAAGGTTCTTGTGGTGACACCGTTGCTTTGAAGTCATGACAAGCACCAAACAGAGATTTGTGTCGTGACAAGGAACCCCTGCCATTGTGATGTTAACCCAAAATTTGGGAATCCTTACAATTAAGTTCTTTTTAGACATTGGGTTAATAAAAAAGCTTTCATAAACTTGTTAAATTCGAAAATGATGATGTATCGTGTTATACACATGTTTTAGTTATATTTGAATGCTTAACAATTTGTAATTTGATCGTAATTGCTTTGACAATGAATGTGACACCTTATAACTCAGACCCGATGATCGAATCAAATATCGGGGTGTTACATCTCTCAAATACTTAGTACATTTCAAGTCTCTCAAATATATAGGACTTTTCGAGACTTGCTAGCATACCAAAGATTGACCAAAATCCCTTCTTGACAATAACTAAAATAACTAAATAGAATATTATAATAATGACTAAAGTAAGTTGGGTTGTTGGAAGATAAGTTTTCAAGTTTTGTTTCAATCTAACATCCTTAATTTAAGAAATTTGGCACACTCGATCCGGTCCGGTCCTTAGGATATGTTTCTCCAGGTGAATTGATATTCATTGAAGGACTTGAATAATCCTACAATATAACACAACCTAAAAATTTGTTTCAATAAATTGACAACTTTCAAGTATGGCAAGTTGCTTTCTTTGATGCAGTGGTGATGGAAGTGGGCATTTCCATTGGCAAATTGCAATGATATCAAATATTTGTCTCAACACCACCGTTAAATGGTAACAAAATTTTAATGGTGAATTTCCACGTTAGTCACGCTAAAATTTGTGTAAACTACCTATTAATCACTCTAAATAGGGGTCTTTCCTATTTTGGTGACTCCAAACTTGTTCACATAAATGCACTGTAAGTCTTCCATTACCATTTATTAGTGAAGTGACCAATTTGATAAATTTCTTTTTTGGGTGACTAAATTAACAAAATAAAAAAATTGGGGTGACCAAATTAGAGGCGAGCCGTATTTAGAGTGACTAACGATATAATTTACTCTAAAATTTTTGACATACAATAGCGACACATACAAATATAATAATTTAATTGATTTTAAGGTTTGAGCCTAATTTTGCTTGGGTTGAGGCTAATATTCACGTAAACTTTCCCAACAATAATGGCCCTAAGATTCAAACTCAATCCAAATTCTTAGGGAAAATGTCCAGGGCTATTTTTTCCAACCATTTGTTGGTATAATTTAATTGATGTATATGATATATAAGATTCACCCATGATTTATTAACCAATAAAGATTAATAATTATAAATAATAATGAGTAAAAATTGGTTAATTATAAAATGTATAATTTTTTAATAAATAAAAAAATTAGTAGAAAAATGGTTAAGTTAATTATGAATATACTATGATGAGTCATAATTCTCGTAATAAAGTATACATAATTTTTTTAAAAATATTAATTTTTTTTTTAAAATATAACTTACAAAATGACCTAATATGATAGCTTATAAGAAAGTACTGACATTGAAAACACCACGTGTTATGTTAAGTGGGAGGTTATAACACCAATTTAAAATAATCGCTATCGAGAAAATTAGCAACTACCGAAAGCAAATCTTGATACAAAATGCAAGATAGAAAAAACTTAACATGGAAACATAAGTCATTGCAAGTAGACTAGCAAACTAGAAACCATGCCATAACCATTAGATCAGGCACATTATTAATAAAAACACACATTATTTAGAACAAAACAATCACAACTTCTTATGATTGAAGAAATTTTATTCCCATATATTTAAGTGAACCTGTGAAAATAAAATAAAATAAAGAACACACAGATTTTACGTGGAAATCTTTTTCGGAAAAAACCCACAGGCAGAGGAGAAGAAAATTCCCTATGTCAAATTCAAATGATTATAGGAGGAACAGATTATGTCTATTTATAGGCTTGTAAAGCCACATTCTAGTAAGATTGAAACACCTTATTCCAATCAATATAAAATAGATGGAGTTTAATAAGTTTTAAAAAACCTTATTCTAAAATAAAATAAAAGAAGTGTAGTTCTATATGGATTTTACTTTTTTTTATTTTACCACTGGATTTTATTTAAATAAGGATTCGGGTCATTAATTCTAACAATCTCCACCTTGATACGAATTCTCAATGAACAAGTTCTTCATCGCGAACTCTCAATGAACAAGTTCCTCACCTCTTCCATAGAACCCTTTAAGGGCTTAACTTCAACAATGAACACCAATCAAGTCTAAGCAATGCTCAAACTTGGTTATAGGAAGTGACTTAGTCATCATATCTGTAGTATTTTCATGAGTACTAATTTTGCTCACAACAATATCACCACGAGCAATAATATCACGTACAAAATGATACCGAACATTAATGTGTTTTGTCCTCTCATGAAACATTTGATCTTTTGTAAGGAAGATTGCACTCTAACTGTCACAAAATACTGTATTGATTTGAAGGACTTCATTGAGTTCACTAAAGAGTCCCTTCAACTAAATAACTTCTTTACAAACCTCAGTAATCACCATATACTCAGCTTTAGTGGTAGACAAAGCAACTGTAGTTTGCAAAGTTGCTTCTCAACTGATTGCGCAACCTCTGATTATAAAGACATAACCTGTGAGAGGTCTTCTTCTATCAAGGTCTCCAACAAAACCAGCATCAACATACCCGATGACTCCATCTCTAGTTCTTCCAAACTGTAAGTAGACATCAGTAGTACCTCGTAAGTATCTTAAAATCCACTGAACTATTTTCCAGTGTTCTTTACCGGGATTTTCCATGTATCTTCTAACTCCATTGACTGCATATGATAAATCTGGACGTGAACAAACCATAGCATATATGAGAGATCCCACTACACTAGAGTATGAAACATGTGACATGTACTCAATCTCATCATTTGATTGTGGAGACAAAGCCAATGAAAGTCTGAAATGGGCTGCTAAAGAAGTACTAACAGGCTTAACACTTTGCATATTGAACCTGCAAAGAACTTTCTCAATGTACTCCTTCTGACTTAGGTACAATTTACTTGCTTTTCTATCTCTGAGAATCTTTATATCAAGTATCTTCTTTGCTGGTCCCAAATCTTTTATCTCAAATTCTTCAGTTAGTTGGGCTTTGACCTTTCCTATCTCTCATTTATCTTTTGGTTCTATCAACATGTCATCAACATAAAGAAGTAGATATACAAAAGAACCATCATTGTTTTACTTAAAGTAAACACAACTGTCAAAACTACTTCTTTTGAAATCATAAGAAGTCATAAAGGAATCAAACCTCTTGTACCACTGTCTTGGTGATTGTTTCAAACTGCAAAGGGACTTTTTCAGCAAGCAAACATAGTCCTCTTTTTTTGAGACTGTAAAACCCTCTGGTTGTTGCATGTAAATGTCTTCCTCAAGTTCTTCATGCAAAAATGCAGTTTTTACATCTAACTGCTCAAGCTCCAAATCATGCATGGCCACAATACCAAGCAAAGCTCGAATCGAACTATACTTCACAACTGGAGAGAACACATCTGTGAAGTCCACTCCTGGAATTTGACTGTAACCCTTTGCAACAAGCCTTGCTTTATATCTGGGTTCTTCAACTCCTGGGGTCCTTTCTTTCTTTTTAAACACCCATTTACAACGAACAACCTTTTTACATTTAGGAAGTTTCACAAGATCTCGTGTTTTGTTTTTGTGGAGTGATTTCATCTCTTCTTGCATAGCAAACATCCATTTTTCTGAGTCTTCACAGCTAACTGCCTCAGAATAATTAGATGGCTCTCGGTTTGTATCTATATCTTCAGCCACATTTAAACCATAAGCAACTAGATCAGCCTCGGGATACTTCTTTGAAGGTTTAATTTCTCTTCTAGTTCTATTTTTGGAAATAGAGTGTTGTGGTGAAGAAGCAACTCTATTCTCAATTTTTGTACTGGCTTGAGGAGTCGATTCTGTATTAATCTGATGCTCCACCTGCTTTTGATTTTCTTTAATGGAAGAGTCTTTAAGAGATAAGTTAGGTAGCATAGCAGTTTCATAAAAAACGACATCTCTGCTAATCACAACTTTTCTATTTTCAGGACACCATAACTTATACCCTTTTACACCGACTTTATAACCAAGTAAAACACATTTAATTTATCTCAGTTCCAATTTTCCATTATCAACATGAGCATACATAGGACACCTAAAGATCTTTAAGTCAGGATAATTAGTAGGATTACCAGACCATACCTCTTGTGGAGTCTTCTTCTCAATGGCAACGGATGGAGATCGGTTGATCAAAAAACATGTAGTAGAGGTTGTTTCTGCCCAAAACGACTTCGGTAAGTTGGTATTTGATAACATACGTCAAACCTTCTCCATGATCGTTCTGTTCATTCGTTCTGCAATGCCGTTTTGCTGTAGAGTATGACGAATTGTCAAGTGTCTCATGATTCCTTCTGACTTGCACAGTCTATTAAACTCATCAGAATAGAACTCTAAGCCATTGTGTGTGCAGAGGTATTTTATTTTTTTTCCCGTCTATTTTTCAAGACTTAAATACGAAAAACACATCGCTTTTCTGCTTCAAGAAGAACACTCAAACTTTTCTGGAAAAATCATCAATAAAAGTTAGCATATAATTAGCTCCACCTCTCGAAGACACTCTGGATGCCCCCTACAGATTAGAGTAAATATACTTCAACGTTCCCTTCGTGTTATGGATTCCTCTGGTAAATCAAACTCTCTTTTGCTTCCCAAAAATATAGTGCTCACAGAACTTCAGTTTGCAAATTCCTTGCCTATCAAGAAGTCTTCTTTTGCTCAATTTTGTCATGCCATTCTCACTCATATGCCTTAGGCGCATATGCCAAAGTTTAATAATATCATCATCTAACAAGGAGGAGGAAGCGACAGCTGCATCACCAGTAACAGTAGAACCGTGCAAAACATATAACTTGGTAGTCTTTCTCTGCCCTTTCATCACAACAAGGGATCCTTTGGAAATATTTAAAACTCCACTTTTAGTTGTGTATCTGTACCCTTTTGAATCAAGAGTATTCAACGAAATTAAATTTCTCTTCAATTTTAGAACATGTCGTATGTCACTAAGTGTTCTAACAACTCCATCAAATATCTTAACTTTAATTGTTCCAACACCTGCGATTTTACATGAAGCCTTATTTCCCATCTAAACAACACCTTCAAACACTGTTTCGTAAGTTGTAAACCAATCCCGATTGGGACTAATTTGGAAGGTGCAACCTGAATCAAGTATCCACTCCTCGATTACTTTATAATTGTTGGCAAAAGTGACTAGAATTTCCCCATCACTGTAGTCTTCTACAACATCAGCTTCACCAGAATTTTCTAGTTGTTTTCCTTTTTGATTCGCTGCCTCCCTTTTAATCTTGTTCTACAGCTTACAGCACTCAAATTTAATCTGCCCTTTCTTCTTACAAACATTACAAGTTTTACCTTTGTTTGAAGACTTCGATCTACCCTTAGATTTACCTCGAAGATTCCATTCCTATGTCCTTCCATGATCATCATCAGCATTCTGATCTTGTCTCACACGAAAAATGAGACCCTTTCCCTAAGAGTCGAGTTTAACCACAAGATGCTTCATTTTATCATATGAGGTCAAAGAATCATAAACCTTATCAATTGTAAGAGACTCGCGGCTATATAAAATCATGTCTCTGACAGTTGAATAAGACAGGGGCAACGAATAAAGTAGAATCAACCCTAGATCTTCCTTATCATACTGAACTTCAATGGCCTCCAAGTTTGAGAGAATTTCTTTAAACACTATTAAGTGTTCATGTACAGACCCACCTTCCTCCAAACGATGAGCATAAAGACTCTGCTTTATATGCAACTTGCTTGTTAGAGTTTTCGACATGCATATTTGTTTCAGCCTCTTCCATAATGCAGCGTCGGTCTTCTCCTTCATCACATCTAGCAAAATTTCATTAGACAAATACAGATGTAATTGTGTTAATGCCTTTCGATCCTTACGCTTCTTCTCTTCATCTGTTAATGTCGAAGGCATCTTATCTATCCCTAGCAGGGCATCTTCTAGATCCATCTGCGCAAGAACTGCTTGCATATTAATCTGCCACAACGCAAATTTGGTGTTGCAATCCAACAGTAGAATTTCATACTTCAAAGACGCCATTACCGTGATCGAGATGAACTACCCGGAAGCTTGGATACCAATTTGTGAAAATAAAATAAAATAAAGAACACACAGATTTTACGTGGAAACCTTTTCGGGAAAAAAATCACAGGTAGAGGAGAAGCAAATTCGCTATGTCGAATTCAAATGATTACAAGAGGAATAGGTTATGTCTATTTATAGGCTTGTAAATCCATATTCTAGTAAGATTAAAACACCTTATTCTAATCAATATAAAATAGATGGAGTTTAATAATGTTTAAAAAACCTTATTCTAAAATAAAATAAAAGAAGTGTAGTTCTATATGGATTTTACTTATATTTTATTTTACCCCTGTATTTTATTTAAATAAGGATTTGGATCATTTAATTCTAACAGAACTATTTGTTGTCTCACCAAAATTTGGATTGGAGATAGGTAACAATATTCTTGTCCAACTAGAAGGCTTTAGTGAGAACATCAGGATTAATGGGAGGGTTAGAGCCAAATACTGCATTTGCAATCGTGATAACTCCTGGATTTTGGCTGCTGAGACCAGCAAATGCAACTGCTTTGGTATTCCCGATATTGAATTGGAAGTGGATGAGACCGACAGGGAAAACAAACACATCACCAGGGTTTAGGACTTTGGTGATGAGGCGGTTATCTGTGTTGGATGTAACAAAACCGACATAAAGTGTGCCTTCCAAAACCACAAGGATCTTCGTTGCACGAGGGTGCATGTGAGGAGGGTTTAGGCCACCATATGGAGCATAGTCAATTTGAACTAGAGATATGCCGAGAGTGTTAAGTCCCGGTATTTGTGCCACATTGACAGGAGTCACAGTTGATCCAACCGGATTTGAGGTGTTTCTAGGGATATTAAGCCCTGAATAGAAGAAGTCTTCTGCATTGAAAAGCTTTGGGTCCTTGCAGAACTTTCCATTTACAAAACTGCATGAAATAAAGTAAGGTTAGTGAATATCGTGAATCCATGCAAAAGTATGAATTCTAATGAAGAAAATGTTACTTCAGATCAAAAGCTCTAGCGTCTTGCATAATTATGGACTTAAATATACTAGTCAACAAGAGAGTACTGAGAAAAATAGCGTACCACCATTCTTGGTGTCATTGATGGCTACACAGAAATCTTGCAAGGGGCTGGGATCAGAAGTTGAGGCTAATAAGGCACTGAAGGCCAAGATGGCAAAAGCTGCAACGAAAAGTTGAAGTCGTTTGATCATAATTGATGTGCAAGCACGAAATGTATGCTATCAATTGGGAGAGGGGTGGGAAATCCTGCATGGCAAACAGGTCGATATATAGGCATTGAAACAAAAGTACTCGTCCTGATTTGCCTTTCATCAAGTACGTCAAGACTAGGCGTTTGCATTCACAATTAGTTATTTCTTATTAGGAGGTGAATCATTCTTCAACCACTACACTTTCTAGTTCTGTTCTCCTCGTACATCATTTCAATATATTTCGTGGAATTGGTCTTAATTCACTCGCAGTTCTAAACATTTTCTTATCCAGGCTTTGACTTTTCCTTCTCAGAGTAAAGTTGATGGGGAAAAGAAGGTGCTGAAAATACATTATTATCTTATAATTTGCTAGTGAGAAGGAAGTTTTATTATAAAATACTTCTTTCAAATATATATATTGCATCAAATATGAACTCAAAAAAATTTCCATCTGGCCTTAGGCAAACAAATATATATATATTTAATTTTTTATTAGCTCTAGATACCAATTGTTGGTGTTGAGAGCAAAGAGAAACAAGTTTTGAACTAAAAGACTTGAGCAGGAAGGCTCAATGCTTGGTGAACAAACAAGCAGAATTCAAGAACGAAATTTAAAAACAATGAACAATGGAGAATATGGAAAGAAAATCTGATAATTTCATTCAAAAAGAAAACTTTGGCATGAAGCCATTACATAAACAAGACATAGGTTGATCATTACAAGTCAAATTTACCTAAACATCTATCTAACTCTACTAAAAATACATTGAAACTTGTTAAACTAACTTGTTCATATAAACAAAGCTGATTTTCAACTCAATCACTACCTAAACACATCAAATACATCAGCAACAATTGAAATCAAATAAATTACATAACAACTACTTAGAGTAGCAAAATGAACAAAATGAAACAGTTTCATCAGCTGCATCAGCTAGGCTCGAGCTGCATGGTCTGCTGCTTGCTGGTCTTAGTGTCACATGCTGGCCAACTTCAACAGACTTTTCCTTTCTCAGACTAAAGTTGATGGGGAAAAGGAGGTGCTGAAAGTACATTATTATCTTATAATTTGCTAGTGACAAGAAAGTTTTCTTGTAAAATTTTCAAATATATATATTGCATCAAATATAAACTCAAAAATAATTCCATCGGGCCTTTGGCAAACAAATATATATATATATGTAATTTTTTATTCAGATAGTGGGGATAATTTAATTTAGATTTGGAGTTGCTGCAAGCAGCCGGTAGTTTTGTATGTAAAACTAAACTCGGTCATTCTTTTAGTTAGCATGATCAAGGAAATGCTATGGAGACAAAAACTTAAGCTTGATTAAAGGCTTCTGATTTCGTCTGTAATCAACATGTTATACGATCTCAGTTGACATAGTCTATTCTGGCATGTTCATTTGTTCTGACATCTGTGCTTATCACATCCACAACATTGTCAATTTCTTGCAAGTTCAATGAAGCATGCATGCAAGAGCGAAACTTTCCAAGTCTGTTGATCACTTCAATTACCCAAAAATGAGCTTTGAATTAATCACTGATCCAATTCGTTGCCAACTTTGTAATAAAATATTTTTTAAGCCTAATTAATGACTTGAATTTTTCCTAGTACAGAAAAGTAAACTTCAAGACTTTAGTTACCTCACAGACTTCGAATCATATTAGTTTGAGTGATCACACCGCTTTGTTTAATACAAGTTTATTGCTAGTCAGCAACGCCGTGAACTAACAGGTACGATATGATGCAATAGCAAAGAGTTTGATATATTAAGAAAGTGGTAAATTTGGTGTAGGCTTATCCAATGTTGTCCAAAATCGAATATACAGACTTTACACAGTCAAAATCAAGTGATTAGGTATATGATATATTCCAATTCTGGATTAAATCAAAATGATTAGGCATGTTTGGACGTCCTTTACAATTTTATCTAATTACATTAGCATTTTATATCTATTCGTAATTCCCTTTCTAATATTTAAATTTAAATATGTCAAAGGTTCTTGTACTCTTTCAAAATTTAAAATTTAGTCTCTATTTTTTAAATTTCCGTGCTTTTTTATTTAAAAATTTTAGTCCATTTTTTTAATTTTCCTGTTAAAGTTAACATTACCAAAGGTAAAACAACTTTTTTAGACATCAACATTTATAATTTTTTTGTCAATTTGGTTCTTACCCTTTAAAAGTACATAATTTTTTAAAAAAAATAATTTTTTTTCATATTCTTTGATTTTTAAATTTCTAGCTAGAACGATGGCTTACCATTGGCTAAAGGCAGTTAAGGAAGGGGTTTTTGTTAATGAGTGGACTTGCAAGGATGACTCAATCATATGTGTTCAATGTTGTTGTTTGTTAAAGCAATTTCAATGTTCGGTGGGATCCCCATGTAAAAGGAGCTTAGAAGTTTAATGTTGACGATTCCACTTTCGAGAAACTAGGGACTTCAGGTTGAGGGGGTGTGTTGCATTATGATTGTGGGGCTGATAGGATTTCAAGATTCTAAAGATCCTAAAATTATGACTGTTAAATGTGCCATTAACTTAAACTGAAAAAGTAAGATAAAACTAGTCATTGAATAAGATTGGAGAAGTGGCTTTCTCTATGGTGTTTTGAGTGGCTAATGAGATAGCTCACTCTTTGGCAAAAGCAACATGCTTTAGGGCTATCATGTTTTCTAGTTTCTAGTAGTGATGGAGTGGTTTTTTTATTGTTCATGTAATCTATTATAATCTGGTTTATGTAATCCAATGTTACTTTTTTAAGGTGTGTCGAAATGCATTGTTTGATTTGCGGAGTAGGATATGATAATTAAGAAAATTACCTTTCAACGAAAAAATTATATATTTAAAGGAAAAAAAAACATTACTTGCTTATGTTCCTGTAGTCGAACTTCATGCAGGATTGGCCTAACCTTGCATTCCAAATAGAAACTTCTTGCACCAATTAATGCTCATACTTGCTTATGTTCCTATAGTTGAATCAGCTAAGGAATGGTTGTCGCTAAAGTGCTCAACAATTTTTCCTCTTAAGTGGCATACGGGTACATAATAAATATAGCTTAAAACACAAGAAAAGAACAAGTCAAATCATTAAGGAAACTATTTAAAAACATAAAAAGTAAAAATAAAAAGTATATATAAGTTAAAAATATATTTAAAAATAAAAGATAAAAAGATATTTTAAAAACTATTTTAAAAACATAAGAAATGCTAAAATTTAATGCTATTTAAACTGGACCAGATCGATTGGGTCAAGAACTAGTTAGGATATCGATTCGATGAGAGGTAAAAAATTAGTTGACCTGCAAGTTAGTATGAACTAGTTAAATCGGGCTAAAAAATCAGCTAAACTGGAGGTTAATTCGTTTTTTATAATTTTTTTATTTTTTAATAATTTATTTGCTTTGAATCGATTGGATTAGTTGTTCTGGAAATCAATTGCCTAGATCAATTAGAAATCAGTTCAAACCATTTTTTAGCTCAGTTCAAGCAGTCTATACTAATTTTAAGTCAACTGATTTTTTACATCTTGTCGGCCTAATACCCAACTGGTTCTCACTCCGATCAGTCGGTCCAGTCCAATTTAGATAACATTAAATTTTAAATTTTTTATATTTAACATCATTTGAAAGAGTTTTTTTTTTTGAATTTTTTATATTTAAAATGCATTGAATCTACAGTACTACCATAAAAAAATGACTAAATTATTAATCAAACAAAAAAAAAGTAAGTAAAAATAGCGATAACGAAAACAATAAAGTTCATTACTTAACAAAGAAGCTTACAGCAACATAAGCAAATAATTTTTATATTTATTCTTTCCAAAAAAAAATTATTATTGTAGAAAAGGAAACAAGTCAAAGATTATTGCAAACAAATTGTGAATTTGAATCCAAATTGAATTATATTTGGGCGCCCTAATTGTTAGCCTACCAGAATTTTGACTGAAGATTTTTCACCACATTCTTGTCCAATTGGAAAGCCTTGACGAGAACATCGGGATTGATGGGTGGATTTGATCCAAACACTGCATTGGCTACGGTAATCACACCAGGATTTTGGCTACTCAAAGCAGCGAAGGCAACGGCATTGGTTTTCCCCACATTGAATTGAAAGTGAATGAGACCAATTGGGAAAACAAATACATCTCCAGGGTATAAGACCTTGGTAATGAGACGATTATCGGTGTTGGATGTCACGAAGCCAACGTAGAGTGTGCCCTCCACAACGACTAGGATTTCGGTGGCACGAGGGTGAGTATGAGGGGGGTTTAGGCCACCATTTGGTGCGTAATCAATTCGAACCAATGAGATTCCAAGAGTGTTAAGCCCTGGTATTTGAGCAACATTAACTGGAGTAACAATCGATCCCACTGGATTTGATGTGTTTCTGGGGATGTTGAGCCCTGAATAGTAAAAGTCTTGCGCTTTAGCAAGCTTTGGGTCCTTGCAGAACTTCCCATTAACAAACACTGGAGACGAGAAGAAGAATGTTATAATTTCATGTACCATGCCATGAAGAGGTTGTAGAATGTTTTATTTGAAGGTCAAGTTTAAGAAGAAGAGATAAAAACAAAACTTACCAGCATCCTTGGGGTCATTGATGGCTACGCAGAAATCTTGGAGAGGACTAGGATCAGATGCATAGGCAAATGGGGAAGCCAGAGCCAAGAGACAAAATATTAGGATGAAATGGGCAGTTTTCATTGTGATAAATGGAATTTTGATTGCTTTGGAGAGGATGAGGAACTCTGCTGCAGAACATGACTATTTATACATTACAGTCTTTGAGCTAGTCTATGTTTTTCCATTTCTGATGAATTGTTCTTCAACTACTACCCTTGTCTCTTCCCACTTCCAATGCTTACATCAGTATCATTGTCATGGAAGTAGTCAAATCTGTAATTAAATTATGTCTTTTGTATTACTTAATACAACTTGGTCCATTCGAACGTTGACTTTAGGAGATATCCAAGGTTGCTAAGGCTGCGGGCAGGCAACCCTGTTCATGCAAGATACAATGAAAATAATGTTAACAATAATCCAAGTTGGAAACATTTTGCCATTTGGCAGTGTTTAAACATAAAGTGCCAGCAGCTGGGCTTGGTTAAAGTGTGAAAGAGACTGCCATTGTGGGTTGAGGGAGTTAACTATTGAAACCTTTGACATGATCTTTTTCCCTCATTATCATCTCCTTTTGCAATTAGTGATCTCAATTTTATTTTATTTTTTAAAAAAATTAGAGAAACTGTTTTTCCAGGCCGGCTTATTAACCAGCTTCAACATCTATTAATTAATTCAAATAAAATTGCTTGATTAAGTAAGAAGTATTTGCAAGAAAAGCGCCTCGGAGTGATTCAATACTTGTGGTTTTATATCTCTCTGAATATACACGTGCATGGACATCTTCATGAAAGCCCGGTTGCATTAAATGTAATCTGCATATAGTTTTCACCGTTCTATGGATATATAGGAGCACTGCAACTTTGAAATACTGCTAGAGGCTAATCAATTGTGTGTATATATATATTATATATTTATATATATATACACATTCAAAGTCAGTAGAGTAGTTAAGACGACATTGGGTATGTAAAAACGACCAGTTCGACGAGGTTGAAGGTGTAGAGTAGTTGAAGAATGATTCCTTCAGATTTCTTTAAAAACCAGTAATCACTTCAGACTTGGCAAACCTCTTTTTTTTTATTTTCCTTTTTAAAATGGAATTGTTAAACAAATAAAATGACAATGGAACTGTTCAGTGACTACTATCTATAAATGGACATGCTTTGAAACCAGATTTCTCACCGCTCATAAAGCAACTGTTGGTGTTAGACCCACTTTAACCGGATAAAGTAAGAACTACGATCTGGACTTTAACAATAGTGTATTATACCCGGATAAAGAATGAAGGAAAAATGCTTGAAGTTCAAGCTTTTAGCATCTACCAGGAATTGAGAACAGAATTTTGAAGACAAGAAAAAAGGAGCATGTGGAAGTAAAATCTGATGATTTCATTCAAAAGAAACTTTGGCTCAAGGCCATTACATATACCAGACATTTGCTGGTCAAAATAAACAAATTCATCACCTAAACACTACCTAACTCCACCTATTACATTGGAACTAGGTGATATTACTTGCACACTTGAACAAAGCTGGTAACCAGCTCTTTGACCATCAAGTTACATCAATTTGTCATCCAAGCATAATTCAAAATAAACTAAATTACAAAAATATTGTTAAAAAGTAACAAAATGAAACTGAGATGAAACAGTGGTATTAACATCTCCTGTTGCATGTATTTTACCCGGACAACTTATGTGCAAAAAATCTTGCGTGCATGAATTTGCACGAGCTGCATGTGTTGCATGGGAACTAACTTCAACACTCCTCCTTAGTTTCCATGCGTGCAACACCTAGCTGCTTTCTCAGTTTTATAAACCTTGACACACAAAGGGCCTTTGTGAAAATGTCAGCAACTTGTTCCTCTGAATTGCGATGAATCAGCTCCACCTCTCAACCTTGTTCCATCTCCTTTATCACATGTAACTTGATACTGAAGTGCTTCGTTCTACCATGAAAGACAGGATTATTTGCAATTGCAATAGTAGACTTGTTATCACAAAAGATCTCTGTTGCCTCCCTTTGATGTAGGTTAAGATCAGCTAGAATTTTTCTCAGCCAAATGGCTTGATTTACAGCATTGGCAGCTGCAACATATTCAACTTCTGCTGTTGATTGAGCCACCATTGATTGTTTCCTTGAGCTCCAACAAAACATAGTTGAGCCAAGGGTAAAAGCATATCCAGAGGTGCTTTTCATATTATCACTTGAACCAGCCCAGTCACTATCAGTATAGCCTTTCAACTTCAAACTTTCAGCTTTGTTGAATAACACACCATAGTCAAGAGTGCCTTTGATGTACCTTAGCACTCTCTTTGCTACTTGAAAATGCTGGAGATTACAGCAATGCATAAACCTTGATAACATACTCACAGCAAACAAGATATCTGGCCTAGTTGCTGTCAAATATAACAAGCAGCCAACTAGGCTCCTGTAGGTAGACTCATTGACTGGTTCATGATCTCCTTGGCTTGACAGCTTCATTCCAACAGCAATAGGAGTGCTCGTTGGCTTACAATGCTTTATTGAGAACTTGGACAAAACCTTCAAGGCAAATGTTCTCTGTCCCAAGAAGATTTTTCCTTCTGTTTGGCGCACCTCCATTCCCAAAAAGTATGTCATTAGCCTCAAGTCAGACATTTCAAACATGTCCTTCATTTTGGCTTTGAATTCAGCCAACATGTCTTGATCTCCTCTAGTCACCAAAAGGTCATCGGCATAGAGGGATACAATAAGCTGTATTTCAGCTTCATTCTTCTTGACATATAGTGTTGGCTCACTAACACTTCTGTTAAATCCCAAACTGACCAAGTAACTGTCAATTCAAGCATACCAGGCTCTAGGAGCCTGTTTCAGGCCATACAATGCCTTCTTAAGCCTGTACACCATTTGTTCTTTGCCAGACACAACGAAGCCTTGAGGCGGATCAATGTAGATCTCTTCTTCAAGGAAGCCATTCAGGAATGCAGACTTGACATCTAACTGATGAATGACCCATTGGTTTTATGCTACTAAAGCAACTAGCAATCTGATGGTGTCAAGTCTGGCTACTGGTGCAAAAGTCTCCAAGTAGTCCAGGCCATATCTTTGACTGAAGCCTTTGACAACAAGTCTGGCTTTCAGCTTGTTTAAACTACCATCAGCATTTTGTTTGGCTTGATTGACCCATTTAACACTAATGATCTTTCTATTAGTAGGCCTTTCAACTAGCTCCCTTGTTTGATTCTTTTGAATTATCTTGATTTCTTTAATCATGGCTTGTTTCCATCCTTCATCAGCTTCAGCTTCTTCAAAATTGCATGGCTCTAATAAGGCAACTTGTACTCTTTCATAAATTTTAGCCAAAGGTCTAGTGCCTCTGACTGGCATGTCATCAATGTCCATTTCAGGACTAACTTGATTAGGTTCAGCATGATCAGCCATCAGCTCTTCAGAAATAGCCTCTGGCTCATTCTTCTCCCAATTCCAGCATCCCTTTTCATCAAAGATCACATCTCTACTTACTTGAATTTTGTTTGTTAAAGGGTCCAAGATCCTGTAGCCCTTCTTGACCATACTATACCCGGTTAAAATTCCAGGAATAGCTCTTTTGGACAACTTATCCCTCTTTACAGGTGGTATTTGGCTGTAACATAGGCAACCAAAGACTTTCATATGAGCCAATGATGGCTTGAACTCGAACCAGGCCTCAAAAGGTGTCTTGTGAGCAAATGCTTTAGTTGGAAGCCTATTTTGAATGTAGACAGCAGTATTGACAGCTTCAGCCCACATGGTCTTGGGCAAATTCTTCTCAAACAATAAACATCTGGCCATATCCATCAAGCTCCTATTTTTCCTTTCACTTACACCATTTTGTTGAGGTGTATAAGTGTTGGTGAGATGGTGTTTAATACATGCTTCATTACAAAAGGTATTAAACCCGGATGAAGTATACTCTGTTCCATTATCAGACCTAAGGGTCTTGAGTTTACAGCCTGTTTCAGTTTCTGCTGCAGCTTTAAATTTCTGGAATATTGAGAGTACTTCATACTTATTCCGATGAAAGTATGCCCAACAATACCTGGAGTAATCATCAATAAATAAAATGAAGTATTTTCTTCCATTCAATGATTCAGTCTTCATGGGGCCATACACATCTGTGTGTACAAGCTGCAGCTTCTCAGAGGCTCTCCATGCTTGATTGGTAGGAAATGGAAATCTTGCTTGTTTTCCCAATTGATAGACTTCACATACCTCTTCTTCCTCAACAGAGTTGGTGAAGTTTTCAACCAAGTCTTCACTGATCATCTGAGTCATTTATCTGAAGTTGGCATGCCCAAGCCTTTGGTTCCAAAGCTTGGAATCTTCTGTAGAGGCAATACAGGCTGAGTGTAAGTCACTTGGCCAGCTAACTTCAAAGTATTTATCAGTCATAGAGACTGTCATGAACTTGGATCCACTTGGAACAATTATCTGGCATTCTTCACCTTTAACATAACAGAATAACCTTTCTCAAGCAATTGAGCAATGCTGACAAGGTTTCTGTCAATTTTAGGCACTAGCAGCACATTTGAAATGACTTTATTGCCTGTAGGAGTGCATATCAGCACATCTCCTTTTCCTTCAGCTTTTATGAACTGTCCATTACCAACTTTCAATTTGGTCTTACAGCTTCTATCCAAAGTCTTAAAGATGGTTGCATCAGGTGACATGTGGTTAGTACAGCCACTGTCCAACAACCAGCCTTTTGTACCTTTCTTTTGGCCAGCTGAGCATGAAACAGCAAAGACCTGCTCTTCATAGTCACTACTGTCTTCAGCCACTCGATCTACTTTATTCTTGTGTTGTGGTTGGTTTTGGCCAGGTCTGCCTTTTTCTTTGCAGACCCTTTCAACATGGCCCTTCTTCTTGCAGTGTTGACACACAGCATCTGGCCTAAACCAGCATCTGGCCTCTATATGACCAAGTTTTTTACAAAAACTGTAAAGTCGATCTTCTCCTCTTGCAGCATCAGGCTTAGGCCTATTTTTCCAGTTCTACTTGCCTTTGTAGGCTGAGGAACTTGAAGCAGACTTGGTTTTAGCTTGGAAAGCACCCTCTTGGTGCTCCTCCATCATGCTAACTCTCCTTTGCTCCTGAGCATAGAGGGCATTAATGAGCTCAGTTAAGGAGATGCTTGCTAGGTCTCTTGAATCCTCTAAAGAGGATATTTTTGCTTCATACCTTTCTGGTAAGGTAGAGAGCACTTTCTCTACAATCCTTGCCTTATCAAATTGCTCACCAAGGAGCCTTATGCTGTTAACTACAGCCATGATTCTGTCAGAATACTTTTTGATAGTTTCTTCTTCCTTCATCTTCAAATTCTCGAAATCCCTTCTTAGGTTCAAGAGTTGCTACTGCCTTGTCCTTTCTGTACCTTGGAACTCCTCATTGAGTTTGTCCCAGGCTTTTTTTGGTGTTTCAGAAGCCATGATTCTAGTAAAAATTACATTAGAAACACAGTTCTGAATGCATGACATGGCCTTGTGCTTTTTACTTTTTTCTTCAGAGTACTGTTTCATTTGAGCCAATGCTGGATTTGCTCTCAATGGTTCTGGTTCAACATCTGAGTTAACTACCTCCTATAGATCAAATGCCTGGAGGTAAGTTCTCATCTTGACTACCCAAATGTGATATCCTTCTCCATTGAAAATTGGAGGTGTAGCTGGTGAGAAGCTTGATGAAGCCATCAGTTTGTGATCCAACTATAACAGGTCCACTAAGATAAGGGCTCTGATACCAATTATTGGTGTTAGACACACTTTAACCGGATAAAGTAAGAACTACAATTTGGACTTTAACAGCAGTGTATTATACCCGGATAAAGAATAAAGGAAAAATGCTTGAAGTTCAAGCTTTTAGCATCTACCAGGAATTGAGAACAGAATTTTGAAGACAAGAAAAATGGAGCATGTGGAAGTAAAATATGATGATTTCATTCAAAAGAAACTTTGGCTCAAGGCCATTACATATACCAGACATTTGCTGGTCAAAATAAACAAATTCATCACCTAAACACTACCTAACTCCACCTATTACATTGGAACTAGGTGATATTGCTTGCACACTTGAACAAAGCTGGTAACCAGCTCTTTGACCATCAAGTTACATCAATTTGTCATCCAAGCATAATTCAAAATGAACTAAATTACAAAAATATTGTTAAAAATTAACAGAATGAAACTAAGATGAAACAGTGGTATTAACATCTCCTGTTACATGTATTTTACTCGGACAACTTATGTGCAAAAAATCTTGCGTGCATGAATTTGCACAAGCTGTATGTGTTGTATGGGAACTAACTTCAACAGCAACAAATCCTAGAAGCTCAATTTGATCAGGTTCAGGACTGTTGCTTACAACAATGAAAGGTGTTCAATTCCTTGTAGCATTTGTCCTCTTAGCTTTGGCTTCCAAATTTTTCTCAGCTTCAGATCCCGGCCCTCTTCAGGATTTCTATGTAGCAATTAATGATACTAAAGATGGTGGTGTGTTCTTATAATTCTTTGAAATTTCATCTTTGCGATATATTCGTTTTAACTCTGAAAAGTGGAGAAATATAACAAGTACAAGTATTGGACAAGTGTCCAAGTAGTAAACTCTTTTCTTTCCATTTATGCAGTTTTCGTTAATGGCACGTTCTGCAAAGACCCCAAGCTTGCAACCGCAGAAGACTTCTTCTTGCCTGGCCTCAATGTTCCTGGAAATACATCAAACCAAGTAGGATCAATGGTCACTCCAGCCAATGTTCAACAAATACCTGGACTTAATACTCTCGGCATATCTCTTTTTCGAATTGACTATGCACCTTACGGTGGCCTAAACCCTCCTCACACTTACCCTCGTGCCACCGAAATTCTAGTCGTTGTGGAGGGCACACTATCCGTCAGCTTTGTCACATCTAACACGGATAACCGTCTCTTCAACAAAGTCCTTTACCCCGGAGATGTATTCATTTTCCCCAAAGGTATGATTCATTTCCAGTTCAACATAGGGAGTACGAATGCGGTTGCCTTTGCTACTCTGAGTAGCCAAAACCCAGGGGTGATCACCATTGCAAATGCAGTGTTTGGCTCTGACCCAGCCATCAATCTTGATGTTTTTGCCAAGGCCTTCGAGCTGGATCAAAATATCGTTAAACAACTTCAGTCCCGGTTCTGGTGGGACAACAACTAGGGGATACTTCTAAAACCCATGAACCTTACTTAGTAGCTAATTGTTTGGATGATGTTTAACTTATTTTTCATGTTGAATTTAGTTGAAAGAAAAATAAAAAAGATAAAAGAGGTTTCTCGTGTACCTTAGCTTATTATAACCTGTCGTAATATTATTTTCGTCATACCATATGGAGTCTTGCAATTACAATTTATTTTTAGTTTGAAGTTTGGATTTCAGACCTTCGTTTAAGGATATGAATGAATCACCACGATTGAATTCTTCTATTAAATTGAAAGAACGAGTTGATTTCTTATGACTTAAAAAAGTTAGTTTATGATAAAATTTAAATTATTTAATTTTTTTATTAAAGTAAAATTTATATTGTTTTTATTGCCATTAAAATAAAAATTCTTATTAAATTGAAATTGCTTAATTAATTATATTTATTAATCTATTAAGTTTTTTTCGATATCTAAATAGAATTGAAGTTTTTTATGGTTCCAACTAGCCTATCTCTGTTCTATTTATCATCAACAAAGATGTGCTTTCACAATCAAATGGCTAGACATTTTAACTTAGAATAAAGCGAAACACATGAATGAGTTGAATAATATAAAAATTGGTTTGTTATGTCTCTCTAAGTTATTTCTTTTATATATATATAACAAGTTTCCTGCACATTCAAGATGTATAATATCATATTCAAGACACAAGGAATTGCCGAAAGGGATGAAGGAATGGTTAGACAAGGTTATGGAGGTTCAAATTATCCAGGCGTGAAGGCGGTTTATCTGTGTCCCAAGATCTTGTGCTTTGAAAAGCATACATCTAGTGAATGATATGTTGAAAGTTATTGACTAAAGCATTTCATATCACAACCTGCTAGTCCAGATTGCTTTTCTGGTATTTTTGACAAAAGTTTACTTTAATTTTCTTTCTTTGAAAGGCTAAGAACATTTTATACAATAAACAAGGGGCACAAAAGCATATAAAAAAATGTTGTTCAGCTAAAAATATTTTTCCTCAACCACAAATGAACATTTTAATTGATTGGGATGTAGAATATAGTTGTTTCCATTGAGCTTGTGACCTATGATAGGAGTATGAAAACTTTCAAATCCATCCCGATTCCCTTTGGACATTGTTTCATGTTCGGGTGAGATATCGACCGATAACTCCATTGTTTTTTTTCTTTAGTCATGCAATTTCTAGTCATTGGGGAGAAATTGGATTAATGATATATGTTTTGGAATTGATACCTTGAAGAATTTGAAGAATGAAAAACTATTTTATTCTAATTGAAACTATTTAGATGCTAAAGTGGGAAAAAAATTAAGAAACTAATATACTATTTCACATAAAATCAGGGAAAAAATCAAAGGCTAATTTCACAAAAATAAGTTTCCAAGTAAATCAGATTCTTTGGTTTCAACATTTCAAACTAAAATGATGGCTTACTACTGGCTAAAGGCAGTTAAAGAGGGGGTGTCGTTAATGAGTGGACTTTTTAAGATGACTCAAAATTATGTGTCCAAGACTATTGTGTGGTTAAAAACAAATTCGATTTTCGGTGCGATCCCTAGATAAAGGGAGCTTTGAAGTTTAATGTTAATGATTCCACTTTTAGAAAAACTAGGGACTTTAGGTTATGGGGTTGTGTTGCGTTATGATTGCGGGGCTAATAGGAATTCAAGAATTTGAATATACTAAAATTTTGGCCGCTAAATGTGCACTTGGCTTAAACTGAAAAAGTTTGAATCTATAGTCTCTTCCAGAATGAATCCCTGAATTTTTCTTGCCAAAATAGAAAGAATGTCCTTTAGAATAGTCGGACTTATATATTGTGCATTTTGAGGGACATTTTCTAAGACAATTACCCCCACATATTCATTATAAGAAGCCAAGAGTTTTATTAGTTAAAGAAAGTTACATCAGTTTCTTGAATATTGTGCTTTAGAGCATCCTTTAAAGGCACAACCATGAAATACAAGCCACTTAACAGCATCTATCGACACCTTGAGCTATAGCCGATTTCTTGTAACTTGTTCAAAATTTCGTTTATCAATAATCCTTTCAATATTGTTCAAGAAGTTATGAAGATTGAGATAACTTTTCATTGCATTCTTATGTAAATAATTTGCATCCTTACCCACATGAGTAACAAAAGGACATTTAGATCCTTCATTGACCTTCTTTCATGATCGAAATCCTTGGCTTGTAAATGTATTTCAATGACGCCTAAATGGCTTGCTGAAAAGAAAATAAGGAAGGAAATATGTGGCATTCTTAGTTGGTGAAAAATTGAGCCAATCCAGGAATAACTTGTACTAAGATGGGAGAAATTAGCGTCCATTCTTGTCCATATACTGAGGAGATGTTGGATCCTCACTTAAAGGAATCAGTTGATATGGCCTAAGCTTAATGTAAGGTTGATGGAGTTCGTCCTGTTGATTTGGAGGGTAATCCCAAATAGAATTTTGAAGTCTCGGATCACGCTCTAAAGAAAAAGCATAAAACTCATTTGTTTTGGCTCTTGACACCTTACGAGGATGTTTAGGAACTTCAGAAGACCTAATATCTAGTTTAGGAGTTTGGAAAGACTCAATATATCATTTAAGATCTTGGGATTGAGAAGTCTAGATATCTCGTTTAGGAGGTTGTGAAGACTAGATATCGCGTTTAGGAGCTTGGGATTGAGAAGACATGATATCTTGTTTAGAAGCTTGAAAAGATTCGATCTTCGATTTTTCTCCACTAATAATAGAAGGTTGAGGAACCAATTGATCATTATTGCTTTCTAACACCATTTTCTTGAAAAAAGGTTCAATCTTTTTGTTGGCCATAATTAAATTGAAAAACCTGAAGATTGTAATAATATATTAAACAACAACATATTACGGAAAGGAAAACAAATAATAAGTCAAATAAATAAAAAAATAATTTATGCAAAAATATTTACCGAAAGGTCTTTTGCATAAGGAGCCGAGAGAAAGATAATTTGTATTTCTTTTACTCTATGTTCTTAGTCTAGGCATCAGACTTCTTTCTTTTTCTCTCAGCAGTGTCAGCACCTTACCAGAGGAAGATAATTCCTTAGCAAGACAAACAAATCAAAATACAATTCAGCTTTGAAGTCCATATGGAGTCTCTAAATTTAGTCTTTCAAGACCCATCATACATTAATATTTGATTATTATTAAAGTTATATAATTAAAAATTAAAAAATACTTTATTAATATAAAGTATAATGTTTTGGCTTAAGAGGGCGAATTTTATATAATATGGATATCCAATCTAAAATACATGATAATTTATATATAAAATTAAAAAAAATCTAAAAATTCCAAAAGGGGACTGCCCCCTAGATCCATCTATGCTATGAAATAAATTTTGACTCAATTATGGTAATTACTATTTCGTTTATGTAGGTTCCTATTAGCCATGTTCGCAGTACTTTGAGAAAAAATACTAGCATTTTATGTGATTTAGAAACATATGATTCCTTAATTTTCATTATAGCTGTCGAAACCATTTTTTAAAGGGATGTTTGAAAAATGGGGATCGACTTTTGAAAAACAAAAACAGGAGTCGCCACCAACCTTTTTAGGTGTGATTGGATCACCTTATAAAATGTTTTAGTCTACGAAAATTAAGAAAATAGGTTCGGGAGTCGGTTACGTCCGAGGAAGGATTAGCATCCTCGCAATGCCCAAAATTGGTACCAAATTGAATAGTTTTCTATCTTAATGTCAAAAATTTGAAAGGATTTAAAAATAGGATCCCTTTTTTAAAACCAGAATTATTTAAGTTGAAAAATCGAGATTCCTTAGCTCCGAAAGAATACAAACATCACATCCAGCATGATAGGACACGATATTCTTAAACTCTCGTAACTGAAATCATCTCGTGATTTACAAAATCTATTTAGAAGGATACTTTAGGCATTTACACAAATGGGAAATCGCAACCAGCATGTTAGGGCACTATTTTCCAAATTCCTAAATACGAAAAACATTGCCTCATTTTAGAAAAACTTTTGGATAAAATATGACAATTAAATGAAATATATTTTTTAAAATAATGATTTGAGTAAAATTAAAAAAATAATTTACTAAGAGTAATACTAAAAAAATTATTAAAAAATGAAAGAGTTTGATATGATACTAAAATTATTAAAAAATTAAAATATATAAAAAATCCGGGAAACATGGATTAAATCAAAATAAAAAGGGTTGAAAAATGAAGATGAACAAAGAATAAAATAAGAACAAACCGTAGAAAATAAGAACGTAAGAGGGAGAGAAATTTGAGTGAAAGCTCTAAAAAATTTTTATTGTTTCCCAAAACTCCAGTGTGTTTACAATGAAGGGAGAGGCCTCTATTTATAGTTGAACCTCCTCAAATCCAACGGTGCAGATCAATTGCATCAACAGTTAAGATTAAAAGGTATCTACAAATTAAATCTCTAAGATTACAAAATCATATCTTCTAATATTGCATATCATATCTAAGATTGCAATCATATCTAAGATTGTATCATATCTAAGATTGTATATCATATCTAAGATTGCATATCATTGAAGATTATATTTCCATATGAGTCAAGCTTGTAGATGGACCTTAAATCTTTTCAAGTAATGGGCCATTCCGATCGGGCCAAATTATATTTGTAATTCTGGACTGAACTTGGACTTCATTTTTTTGGGGCTTTATTATTTTTGTTTTTGGACTTATTTCTGGGCCCGGGCAAAATTGAGTGTCTACAGCTGCCCCTTTTTGCTCATTGCTGTGTAACAGGAATAGAGCAAAGACTATAAAAGGACCAATTTTGCCCGGGCTCGCCGAGTCTTGAGTTCTTGATCCTTGATCTTCTTTAAATGGCCTCTTGACGGCTTCAATCTGCTTCACTGCAACTCAGGAAGGCGATATCTACTATCTTTGATCTGCTCCCCGTCTAATACAGAAACGCCAAATCTGTTATCTTTGATTTACTCCCCGTCTAATAAAGAGACGCTAAATCTGCTTCTTCAATCTGCTCCCCGTCTAATACAGAGATGCCAAATCTGTTATCTCCAATTTGCTCCCCGTCTAATACAGAGATGCCAAATCTGTCATATTGGATCTGCTTCGATGTAAACACATGAAGGTCAGATCTACTATGTCTTCGATCTACTCCTCGTCTAATACAGAGATGCCAAATCATCTTGGATCTGTTTCAATGAAGGTCCAATCTGTTATGTCTTTAATCTGCTCCCCGTCTAATACAGAGATGCCAAATCATCTTGGATCTACTTCAATGAAGGTCAGATCTGTTGTGTCTTCGATCTGCTCCCCGTCTAATACAGAGATGCCAAATCATCTTGGATCTGCTTCAATGAAGGTCCAATCTGTTATGTCTTTGATCTGCTCCCTGTCTAATACAGAGATGCCAAATCATCTTGGATCTGCTTCAATGAAGGTCAGATCTGCTGTGTCTTTGATCTACTCCCTTTCTAATACAGAGATGCCAAATCATCTTAGATCTGCTTCAATGAAGGTCAGATCTGCTATGTCTTCGATCAGCTCTCTGCCGAATATGGAGATGCCAAATCATCTTGGATCTACTTCAATGAAGGTCAGATCTTCTATGTCTTCGATCTGCTCTCCGTCGAATATGGAGATGCCAAATTATCTTGGATCTACTTCAATGAAGGTCCAATCTACTGTGTCTTCGATCTGCTCCCCGTCTAATACAGAGATGCCAAATCATATTAGATCTGCTTCAATGAAGGTCAGATCTACTATTTCTTCAATCTGCTCTCCGTCGAATATGGAGATGCCAAATCTGTTTCTTCGATTTGTTCTCTGACAGTACAGAGATGCCAAATCATCTTAGATCTGCTTCAGCGTAAACACTGTAATAGCCCAAATTTTGCCCGGGCTTGCAAGAATTAAATTAATTAATATAAAATAAATAAAAGTCTATTTACAATAAATAGGCTTTAAAGCCTGACAAAACCCAAATGCCTAAAACCCAGCTAAACTACCCAAAACCTGGTACCCATTACACCTAGGTCCAAAACGTACAAGGCCCAATTGGCCCAACCTATTTTCAGTAGCAGAGAAACCCTAGCTAAGGTTCGCGCCGCAGTAAGCCTAAGGGTCATGCCTCTTCAACCTCTGTTGTTTCAACTACCCTCCATCAGCACCGTGGTTCCAATCCCCATGTCACACCGCAATCAGTGCATAGATCATGCCCCACCACCGATGATTGCGCTGTTAACCTGCAAGAAAAGGAAAGAAGCAAGCAATCAAGCCAATCAGAATCGGGGACTAATTTTTTGTAATTTATTTGTAAACAGTATAAATGAACGTAAAATAGAATGTAATAGTGGGTTTTTTTTTTCTTTTTAGACAGATATTCAATAAAAAAGGGACATTTTTTATACAGAAAAGAGAGAGAACTACAGTTACTCGAGAAACACAAATGTGATCTTTTTATATATGTTGTAAACAGTAAAGAAGGAAAAGGGGTATACCGATTTGGTTTGCGTCGAAAAGAGGAAATGATTCCAGTTTCCGACCACCGTACATGGCAACATGGATGGAGGCGTGTGGGCGCGTGCAAATCCCTGAACGGAGGCTCGATAGCACTCCGAGAAACCACCCCAAGCCCTCCTTCAGAGGGTTTTCTCTTTTTTTTTTTAAAACAGATTGTAGAAATGATTTCAAGGCTTAAAAATTGGCTTATATAGCCATATGTAAACGGTGTCATTTTGGCCTAAACAGTAACCTTCAAAATGGCATCATTTTTCGGCCAAGATCCGCGTGTTGACCCGAATACCTGGGGAAGATCCGCGTATTTTGTAAATTGGGATAATTTCCCAATTGGTCTTTCTGCATTTTTATCCTTTAAAATTAGGTTTATTTTATCTTTTAATTTCGCTCAAACGTTTTGTTTTTATTTTAATTTGGTCCTTGAGCTCTTTTAATTTGACCCTTTTTTATTTTTTAAATTTCTGAATTTTCATCTGTATTTTTATTTCTATTCTAATTTAATTCTTTCTAAATTTTATTTTATTTTTAAACTTTATTTCTTTTTAGATTATTATTATATATTTCAATATTTTGTATATATATATTTATCTTAAACCTTTTTTTTTATATATTAAATTATTTTAATAATATTGTTTCATTCATTATTTTTCGTATATATTATTTATTTTATTCTAAATCTTTTATAAATATAAAACTTGTTTTATTTTTCTATATTATTACTTTTCATATATTATTTTATATATTATAAGTATTATTTTAAAAATTGTATACTATTATCATATATTATTTTAAATTATGTATTATTTTACATTTGTATATACATATTGTATGATATTTCAAAATATTTTTATATAAAGTTTTGTTTCATTACTTTTATATATATATTTTATTATATTTCATAAATTACTTTTTCTTTATCTATTTACAAAGCATTAATTATCTTTTAAATCATTTCTTTATATCTATATTATTTTAATATCCATTTTTTTAAAAAAATATCATATTTATTTGTTATTTAAACATTTTACTTCTTAACTTACTTTGTATATTTTTTAAATAATTATTCACTTTATTTTATATTTTAATACGTATTAAATCTTTTATATATTGTTATATTTTATTAAATGCTAGTTTCATAATGTTATTAAGTGTTGTTTGTTATTATATATGTTACTACATTATTTTTTTTTAATATTATCACATTAGTTTTGTATATGTATTTATATGTCTAATTGTATAGCATGCATCGTTTTTTAAATTAACTATTACTTTGTATGTTTGTATGTTTTGCTTATTCATCTTCAATATATGCTATGTATATCTTTGTACGTATGTTGTTAAGATTTGCTATATTTATTATTTTTTTAATATGTATGTATCTAACGTATGATCTTTATGATATTGCTATCATATTGTTTAAATGCATGTTTTATTTACCTGCTACGAAAATATGTTATTATGCATGATTTACAATGTAATATGATTCCTCATGCATCAATTTAAAAACGAGATTCCAAGTTTTCAAAAATAAAAAAGGGCAATGTTTGGTATTCAGAAGCTTCGAGAAAAGTAGTGCCCTAACTTACTGGGTTGCAACTTTTCTCATTGATTTCGATAGTCTAGCACCCTTCTAATTATTTTTGAAATTTTCAAAACACAAACAACTATTTTGGGAATTTCAAAACATGGTGTCCTAACTTATTGGATATGATGTTTTGTAGTTTCGAAATAGAAATTTTTAAAAGACAAGCTTAGCTTCAAAAGTTTTAAAATACTGCTTCCTAACTTACTGGATGTGATATTTTGACTTGTTTGAAATAAGCGAACCTAAATTTTTCAAATCAAAATATTCTAAAGAGGTTTGCATCTTAAAACTTTCAAATTTCTGACATTAAAGACACTTGATAATCAATTAGGTACCAATTTTTGGGCGTTACGAGGGTGCTAACCCTTCCTCATACGTAACCGACTCCCAAATATGTTTTCTCGACTTTCGTAGACCAAAATTAATGTTTTAAAAACAAAACATTTTATAAGGTGATCCAATCACACCTATTTTTGTAAATTGGGATAATTTCCCAATTGATCCTTCTGCATTTTTATCCTTTAAAATTAGGTTTATTTTATCTTTTAATTTCGCTCAAACGTTTTGTTTTTATTTTAATTTGGTCCTTGAGCTCTTTAAAAAAAGAAAGCACATAAACGATGTCTTTCTACAAGGGGATATTTTCCGTTTTAATCCCCCTCCTTGTGCGCACATTTTAATTTGACCCTTTTTTATTTTTTAAATTTCTGAATTTTCATCTGTATTTTTATTTCTATTCTAATTTAATTCTTTCTAAATTTTATTTTATTTTTAAACTTTATTTCTTTTTAGATTATTATTATATATTTCAATATTTTGTATATATATTTTTATCTTAAACCTTTTTTTATATATTAAATTATTTTAATAATATTGTTTCATTCATTATTTTTCGTATATATTATTTATTTTATTCTAAATCTTTTCTAAATATAAAATTTTTTTATTTTTCTATATTATTACTTTTCATAATTAATTTATATATTATAAGTATTATTTTAAAAATTGTATACTATTATCATATATTATTTTAAATTATGTATTATTTTACATTTGTATATACATATTGTATGATATTTCAAAATATTTTTATATAAAGTTTTGTTTCATTACTTTTATATATATATATTTTATTATATTTCATAAATTACTTTTTCTTTATCTATTTACAAAGCATTAATTATCTTTTAAATCATTTCTTTATATCTATATTATTTTAATATCCATTTTTTTTAAAAAATATCATATTTATTTGTTATTTAAACATTTTACTTCTTAACTTTGTATATTTTTTAAATAATTACTCACTTTATTTTATATTTTAATACGTATTAAATCTTTTATATATTGTTATATTTTATTAAATGCTAGTTTCATAATGTTATTAAGTGTTGTTTGTTTATTATATATGTTACTACATTATTATTTTTTTATTTTTATTTTTTTAATATTATCACATTAGTTTTGTATATGTATTTATATGTCTAATTGTATAGCATGCATCGTTTTTTAAATTAACTATTACTTTGTATGTTTGTATGTTTTGCTTATTCATCTTCAATATATGCTATATATATCTTTGTACGTATGTTGTTAAGATTTGCTATATTTATTATTTTTTTAATATGTATGTATCTAACGTATGATCTTTATGATATTGCTATCATATTGTTTAAATGCATGTTTTGTTTACTTGCTACGAAAATATGTTATCATGCATGATTTACAATGTAATATGATTCCTCATGCATCAGTTTAAAAACGAGATTCCAAGTTTTCAAAAATAAAAAAAGGGCAATGTTTGGTATTTGGAAGCTTCGAGAAAAGTAGTGCCCTAACTTACTGGGTTGCAACTTTTCTCATTGATTTCGATAGTCTAGCACCCTTCTAAGTATTTTTGAAAATTTCAAAATACAAACAACTATTTTGGGAATTTCAAAACATGGTGTCCTAACTTACTGGATATGATGTTTTGTAGTTTCGAAATAGAAATTTTCAAAAGACAAGCTTAGCTTCAAAAGTTTTAAAATACTGCTTCCTAACTTACTAGATGTGATATTTTGACTCGTTTGAAATAAGTGAACCTAAATTTTTCAAATCAAAATATTCTAAAGAGGTTTTCATCTTAAAACTTTCAAATTTCTGACATTAAAGGCACTTGATAATCAATTAGGTACCAATTTTTGGGCGTTACGAGTGTGCTAACCCTTCCTCGTACGTACCTGACTCCCGAATCCGTTTTCTTAACTTTCGTAGACCAAAATTAATGTTTTAAAAACAAAACATTTTATAAGGTGATCCAATCACACCTAAAAAGATTGGTGGCGACTCCAGTTTTCATTTTTCTTAAAGTCGCTTCCCATTTTCCAAAACACGATTAAAAAAATGGTTTCGACAAACACGTGAAAGCCAAATCTGCTATGTCTTCGATCTACTCCTTGTAAACGTAAGGATGCCAAATCATCTTGGATCTACTTCAATGTGAAAACATCCGAAGGTTAGATCTGTTATGTCTTCGATCTGCTCTCCGTCGAATATGGAGATGCCAAATTTGTTTCTTCGATTTGTTCTCTGACAGTACAGAGATGCCAAATAATCTTAGATCTGCTTCAGCGTAAACACGTGAAAGCCAAATCTGCTATGTCTTCGATCTGTTCCTTGTAAACGCAAGGATGCCCAATCATCTTGAATCTACTTCTATGTGAAAACATCCGAAGGTTAGATCTGCTATGTCTTCGATCTGCTCTCCGTCAAATATGGAGATGCCAAATCTGTTTCTTCGATTTGTTCTTTGACAATACAGATATGTTAAATCATCTTGGATCCGCTTCAGTGTAAACACCTGAAGGTCAAATCTGCTATGCTTTAGCCTGTTACCCTACTGCTTAGGGGGTTAAGGCGCATCAATCTTCATTGTCCGTTGAAGGACATAACTTGTATAATGTGTATGAGTTCATGCCTAATGATTAGGATGCTATGATCGAAGTGAGTCAAATGCTCCTAATTAAACCTGTTATAATGCAAAATGTTTATGAATATGACCCCTATTCCAGATGTCACCACTCATTCTTTCGTCGAAGTTTATCCTTATTTCTCTCGAAGTATCATTCCTACTCAGCCTGTGGGTTTGTACCATTCTTCAAATGCTATGACCCACCAAAAATTTCTGTAAGATGATCCTCTCTTAGGATTTAATCGTTTGATTTGTCCAATCATCATTTTGGACTAAAGAAAGCATTTCCTCAAGTTCTTTCAAAGCTCACTTACGTGAATTCTTCGAACAACTGTTCTGTTTTAGTTTCTTGTATTATCTAGAAATTTCTAGAGTAATGAGCAAAACTTTATTTATGAAAATTATTTAGTTCATCTATCATTATTTTAATGCAACATACTTTAAGAATAATGGAAGATGAATTTAATCTTGAGAATAATTAGATTTGAATAAATTTGTCAAAAATACAAAGGAAATTAATTTGAAAGCCTATCTTTGAGAAGAAAAAGAATCTAAACATAGCAAACAGGACAAAAGTTAGATGCCCTAGATATCGCCGCTTGAGCGTTTATATGCCAGCTCCATGAAGACTTTCTTGAATTCAACATGAGTTTAAAAGATCCAAAGTACTTTGTTGATGTAACGCCCCCGTACCCGAGACCATCGCTGGAGTCAAGCACGAAGTGTTACTAAACTTAATTCATCAATTAAACAACTTAAACAACTTATTACCAACCATGCATGACAACCAAGCATATGCACATCACCAATATCAAACATAACATAAATAGCTAGATTTAAAAGTTAGAATCATTAGCTTACTAAAGACCAATATATTTGGCCAAATAATAATAACACATGTTATAAAATTAGGTCCCTACATATGCCACTCACTTGATAAATCTAGCATATGTGTTTATACGGTCTCCAACCCTAAGCTAACCTGAAAACACTAAAAGAAATGGAAAGGAGGGGGGGTAAGATTTATGCTTAGTAAGCTCACATGAAATAATAATAAGCAATTTACTAACATGCTTCCCACAATAAAACTAACTCATTTGTACATTTACACATGTTCTGGTTAAGCTATTTTCTTGAGTAATAGTCATTAAATCATTTATATTTAGACTTACGGAACTCCAAATGAAGATCCGTAAATTTAACCAAAAACTAGACTCATATATCTTTTCACCATAAAATTTTCAGAATTTTTAGTCCAGCCAATTATCACAGTTTATTATTCAAAATCTCCCCTGTTTTGCTGTTTAACAGCTTCGACCTTTCTCCACTAAAATTTATTTATCACATAGTACAAAACTCGGATGATGTTCTTGTTTGTTTTTATTAAAAATAGACTCATCCAATATTCTAGGCATATAAATTATACCCTAAAATTAGTTTTCTATAATTTTTAACAATTTTTCCAAGTCAGAACAGGGGATCTCGAATTCATTCAGACACTGTCTCACAAGAATTCAAATATCACATCATATGGAATTCTTTTGCTTCCCCTGTTTCTTTTATGTGAAAATAGACTCAATAAAATTTAATTACATATTTTATTTGAAATATAATTCAACTTACACAATTTTTGGTAAATTTTCAAATTCATGCACTGTTGCTGTCCAACACTGTTTTACTACTAAAGTTCACTTTTGCACAATTTCACTTAATCCCTTCCATTTTACCGAGGTTCGCTCAAATATCGAGCATATTGCTCATAAATTCAAATAAACATATACTTGCACTTGTTCATCACATAATCACTTTCACATTTATTTTCACTTAATCGATTTCCCGTTGAACTCAACAGAATAATAACAGATACACAATTGCCCGCACATTTTCTCATTTCCACACTTGTAGTGGAAGCTATCTGGTACGCATAGTAGCTTGCACTTAGTACTACACATGCGACCAATTATCTGGTACACGTAGTAGCCTGCACTTAGTACTACACACGTGACCTAACCATCTGATACACGTAGTAGCCTGCACTTAGTACTACACACGTGATCGAAGTTATCAGGTACGTATAGTAGCCTGCACTTAGTACTACACATGCGACCAATTATCTGGTACACGTAGTAGCCTGCACTTAGTACTACACACGTGACCTCACAATAGCTCATTGGTATCTTTTCTATTCCGAAGGTTCAACCGGGAAATTCCTCACTTTTCAACATTTTACTAAATTGTCCACAATCAATTTAAATTCATAATTTACATCAAATAATCATTTGATAGGCAGCCACATTTCATATGATATCAAAATATATTAACATAAAAAGAATCGATAGATTATTTATATACGAACTTACTTGAAGTGTCGATCTCACTATCCATAGTACTAATTGTCCATTCATAGTATAATAAGACACAACTCAAATAGAAAATCAGCTTTTAAGAATTTACATAACTTAAATCACATATTTCATATATCACTTGTCATGTATCATCATTTTCTTGCACTTCATGTAACATTCTTTCATGTCATATTTCCACATCATAAACACCATTCCATCCACTTTTCCAATATATTAAATCATACAATATATGCAATAATAGTAATAAATATAATTCAAACATAACATTGCATTATTATTATCATATGAACTTACCTCGATACAAAATATTAGAAATCGGACCTATTCCTTGTAAACTTTGTTTTTCTCTCGATCACGACTTGAATCTCGTTCCTCTTGATCTATAATACCAAATTAATTTATTTAATATATACATTCATCAAAACAGCCTTTAATACGAACTTTTGAAAAATTACCATTTTTCCCCTAAACTTTTGCATAATTACACTTTTGCCCCTAGGCTCGGGAATTAAACTTCATCCCTTATTCTTATGTTTTATGACATTGTGATCATTTTCCCCTTCTATGACAACATCAAATTCTCACTCTAACATGCACTTATGACTATTAGGTATTTTTACCGATTAAGACCTTTTACTCGTTTTCACTTAAAACCGAGTAGCACAAGTTGTCTAACATAATTTAAAACCTTATATTCTATCATAAAACACCAAAATACACAAATTTCACCTATGGGTATTTTTCCAAATACGAACCCTAGGTTGAATTATTGCTAGCATAAGCTTAATCAAGTTACCGGGATTCCAAAAACGTAAAGAACTTGAAAAACGGGGCTAGAACGAACTTACTATTGAGCTTGTAAAGCTTGAAAACCCTAGCCATGGCTTCCCCCATGCTAATTCCAGCCTCCATATGGAGAAGATGACCATTTTGTGTTATTTTTCCCATTTTATTTCATTTAATATACAAATGGCCAAAATGCCCTTACTACTAAACTTTCAAAAAAATTCCATCCATGTCCAATTTTTGTCCACAAACTTCAAAATGGTCTAATTACCATTTAAGGACCTTTGATTTAAAAACTCATAATAATTAAACACTTCTAACATGTAAAACTCAACTTTTGCACTTTTTACAATTTAGTCCTTTTGAGCAAATTGAGTGCCCAAACGTCGAAATTTTTGAACGAAATTTTCACGAAATCATTCCGTGAAATCATAGACCATAAAAATATAATAAAAATAAAATTTTCCTTGTCGAATTTGTGGTCCTGAAACCACTATTCTGACTAAGCCCAAAATCAGGATGTTACATTTCTCCCCCTGTAGGGATTTTCGTCCCCGAAAATCTTACCAAAAAAGTGGTTTTGGTTTTTCAATTGGATTCCTCAATCCTATAATCGATGTTAAAGAACTTTCACTCAGGCTAAACTTTTACTACCTCTCTCTTTAAATTTTACAAACAAAAGTCGTAAGTGGTATTCACTTTACAATACTTCTTCTGAAACTTAATCTATACTAAAAAGCTTATGTACTCAAAAGCCCGATCCATACCATTATGTTACATACACATTCGCACCAGAATCTTTTTGGATTCAAATAGCAAAACTAGTCAATTCATCTCGGCCTCATATTCTTTATAATTTTACACAGTCCAATTTTTTGTCAATTCAACCCTCAGTTACTTTTTATTTCAAGCCTCTTCTGGCTTTCCAAAGAAATCATGATATGAAACTCGGATCTCAATCTGATTAGTGGAGATTAAAATTCCATGATATCTAACCTTCATAAAGACATGAAATCCTATAAATCTGGTGAGTAGACATTTGGGTATACCAGCATAATTTGCATATCTCATAACGTTTAACAAAACTACATATTACTTTCCTCTTTCAAGGACAGGAACGACTCAGACAAGAAAATCCATATTAACCTTTTCTATTTCCATTCTAATTCCGAGACGGTAAAAATAATTCTGATGATTCTTGCTATACATATTTAAACTTTCAACCTTTCAAGAATTTGTACTCAAAGATAAACAATGATCGTTTCAGCATTTTTTTTATACCCAGATTATCTTCATATTATCAATATCAGATCTTCTTATTCTCAAGTATGCACATCTCATTAAGTTCTAAACATATACTCCATACAGATTGAACAATCTAGTCGACCTTATTCATCCATAATTAATATTTCAAGAAATTCTCTCTTCTAGTCAACAGAACGATTCAACATACATCATTCCAAATTCACTCCTCATGCTAATCGAAGACCATAACCAATGCATTAGCATAAGTAATACTGATACCTCAACTGAATACATTAACTCTGATTAACTTACTTGAAAAAGGAAATTCACCATACACATTGGGACTTGAAAATTCACCACATTATCAGGATCAATTCAGAGGTATAGTCATATTTGTTCTTTATATACATCAATCACAAGCTGAAGTTCATGCTCTAAATGCAAGCCATGATCAACAAGTTACAAGATAAAATATCCAGAAAAACCAAGATAGAGAAATCTGAAACAAAGAAGCCAAGAATAAAGAAATCCAAGATAAAGAAATCCATGATACGAGAATCCAATTTACAGCACTGCATCAGAAGACTGAGAACCAGACTCATAAAAATATGAAAGTCCCCAATAGTTTTTTTTTCAAAGAAAAGAAATCCAGAATAACATCATTCCAAACCACTGACAACAAATACAACCAGAACTATATGCTTCTCGTATATATATAAAATCAATCAGAGCAATGATCGGTAGATATAGAATCATGGCACCATACACAATTTCTCGTTGATTCCCAACAGGCGGAATATAACAAAATACCAGAGAAAAACAGAACCATGTAAATTATAATTCAATTAGACTAACAACACATTCATCTAACGTTAAGATCAGGGAACATTTCCTTATTTCAAAAATTTTTCCTTTAACTATTTCTACCATCCCAAATTCCATAATATTCCCTTCACTAAGAAAACCAATTCATGGGGGAATTTCAATCAATACATTTCTCGACATCATACCAGGATAGATCGTTTTACCAAAATTAACTTTTTCGCTAACTGTAATGTTGCGAAAATTAAACAATCTTTCGGTCAATCCGATATCTTTCTAGCTCATGTCTGTACTTATCAACCCATTCTCAATCTCTAATCATACTTATAACCATTCCATCATTGAACTCTTTGGTTTCTCACCTAGAAACTCATTCAACATAAATCTCAGGAATTTCCCTTATAAAACACCACTTTGGTAAGGGGGAGGGGTTGTAGGGCCTCTGACTCAACTCTCATATACAAATGTAACACAGTTTTCATCATAGCAATCATATTTCAATCATGTCATTCATTTCGAGGAACTAACAATCAAATTGATTTTATACTCACTTTTTAGTTATCTCATTTAAACAAGTGTACTTATATATGTATTTCAATGTTTCCTAGATAATATTACTTATTCATTCATTAAATCAGACAAGTCAAGCACATAATATCATATAAGGGCCAAACAAACATGGATAAGTATATCACAGTCTAAACTTTTATCTTACACATCATTATATACATATCATTCAATTATATATATAAATCCAAGCAATTTAATACATTTACTCAAGTTATACGAGCTTACCAATCATAATCATCCCAACCAATATACATGAATATTCATCTTATCAATATTTTTTATAAGTTACTCAAACACATGCATTTGTTCAAATAATCGATCATGTACATCATGGAATTATCTATTAATCATGGATAAACTCATTTCACCATGTACACATTTCATGAATCCTCATTCGTACCTTTCCAAGTTTCAGTTCGTCATGACTATACATTACTCGAATATTTTAGCATCACATTCAACATGGTCGGTGTAGCTCGGTTGGAGAGTACCTTTGTCTAAACAAAGTGGCTCTCATACGCGTCGGGAGACATCACACTATCACGGATCAGTGACATGTATAGTTGGACTTTTACACATGCTAGATTAGTTCGAGAACTGACTAAACCATAGCTTTGGTACCACTAAATGTAACGCCCTCGTACCCGAGACCATCGTCGGAGTCAAGCACGAAGTGTTACTAAACTTAATTCATCAATTAAACAACTTAAACAACTTATTACCGACCATGCATGACAACCAAGCATATGCACATCACCAATATCAAACATAACATAAATAGCTAGATTTATAAGTCAGAATCATTAGCTCACTAAAGACCAATATATTTGGCCAAATAATAATTACACATGTTATAAAATTAGGTCCCTATACATGCCACTCACTTGATAAATCTAGCATATGTGTTTATACTGTCAAGGTGTTGGCTTGATAGTGTGATGCTGCCTCCGACGGTCTCCAACCCTGAGCTAACCTGACAACACTAAAAGAAATGGAAAGGAGGGGGGTAAGCTTTATACTTAGTAAGCTCACATGAAATAATAATAAGCAATTTACTGACATGCTTCCCACAATAAAACTAACTCATTTGTACATTTACACATGTTCTGGTTAAGCTATTTTCTTGAGTAATAGTCACTAAATCATTTATATTTAGAGTTACAGAACTCCAAATGAAGATCCATAAATTTTCCCAAACACTAGACTCATATATCTTTCCACCATAAAATTTCAGAATTTTTAGTCCAGCCAATATGTACAGTTTATTATTCAAAATCTCCCCTGTTTTGATGTTTAACAGCTTTGACCTTTCTTCACTAAAATTTATTTATCTCATAGTAAAAAACTCGGATGATGTTTTCGTTTGTTTTTTTTTTATTAAAATTAGACTCATCCAAGATTCTAGGCATATAAATTATACCCCAAAATTATTTTTCTATAATTTTTAACAATTCTTCCAAGTCAGAATAGGGGATCTCGAATTCATTCAGACACTGTCTCACAAGAATTCAAATATCACATAATATGGAATTCTTTTCCTTCCCCTGTTTCTTTTATGTGAAAATAGACTCAATAAAATTTAATTACATATTTTATTTGAAATTTAATTCAACTTACACAATTTTTGGTAAATTTTCAAATTCATGCACTGTTGCTGTCCAAACTGTTTTACTACTAAAGTTCACTTTTGCACAATTTCACTTAATCCCTTCCATTTTACCAAGGTTCACTCAAATATCGAGCATATTGCTCATAAATTCAAATAAACATATACTTGCACTTGTTCATCACATAATCACTTTCACATTTATTTTCACTTAATCGATTTCCCGTTGAACTTATAGGAATAATAACAGATACACAATTGGCCGCACATTTTCTCATTTCCACAGTGTAGCCGAAGCTATCTGGTATGCATAGTAGCCTGCACTTAGTACTACACATGCGACCAATTATCCGGTACACGTAGTAGCCTGCACTTAGTACTACACACGTGACCTAACCATCTGATACACGTAGTAGCCTGCACTTAGTACTACACACGTGATCGAAGTTATCAGGTACGCATAGTAGCCTCCACTTAGTACTACACATGCGACCAATTATCTGGTACACGTAGTAGCCTGCACTTAGTACTACACAAGTGACCTCACAATAGCTCATTGGTATCATTTTTATTCCGAAGGTTCAACCGGGAAATTCCTCACTTTTCAACATTTTACTAAATTGTCCGTAATCAATTTAAATTCATAAAATACATCAAATAATCATTTGATAGGCAACCACATTTCATATGATATCAAAATATATTAACATAAAAAGAATCGATAAATTATTTATATACGAACTTACTCGAAGTGTCGATCTCACTATCCATAGTACCAATTGTCCATTCATAGTATAATAATACACAACTCAAATAGAAAATCAGTTTTTAAAAATTTACATAACATAAATCACATATTTCATATATCACTTGTCATGTATCATCATTTTCTTGCACTTCATGTAACATTCTTTCATGTCATATTTCCACATCATAAACACCATTCCATCAACTTTTCCAATATATTAAATCATACAATATATGCAATAATAGTAAGAAATATAATTCAAACATAAAATTGCATTATTATTATCATACAAACTTACCTCGATACAAAATATTAGCAATCGGGGCCTATTCGTTGTAAACTTTGTTTTTCCCTCAATCACGACTTGAATCTCATTTCTCTTGATCTATAATACCAAATTAATTTATTTAATACATACATTCATCAAAACAGCCTTTAATATGAACTTTTGCAAAATTACCATTTTGCCCCTAAACTTTTGCATAATTACACTTTTGCCCCTAGGCTCGGGAATTAAAATTTATCCCTTATTCTTATGTTTTATGACATGCTGATCATTTTTACCTTCTATGACAACATCAAATTCTCACTCTAACATGCACTTATGACTATTAGGTATTTTTACCGATAAGCCCTTTTACTCGTTTTCACTTAAAACCGAGTAGCACAAGTTGTCTAACATAATTTAAAACCTCATATTCTATCATAAAACACCAAAATACACAAATTTCACCTATGGGTATTTTTCCAAATACGAACCCTAGGTTGAATTATTGCTAGCATAAGCTTAATCAAGTTATCGGGATTCCAAAAAAAGTAAAGAACTTGAAAAACGGGGCTAGAACGGACTTACTATTGAGCTTAGAAAGCTTGAAAACCCTATCCATGGCTTCCCCCATGCTAATTTCAACCTCCATATGGAGAAGATGACCATTTTGTGTTACGTTTCCCATTTTATTTCATTTAATATGCAAATGACCAAAATGCCCTTACTACTAAACTTTCAAAACAATTCCATCCATGTCTAATTTTTGTCCACAAACTTCAAAATGGTCTAATTACCATTTAAGGACCTTTGATTTAAAAACTCATAACAATTAAACACTTCTAACATGTAAAACTCAACTTTTTCACTTTTTACAATTTAGTTATTTTGACCAAATTGAGTGCCCAAATGTCGAAATTTTTGAACGAAATTTTCACGAAATCATTAAAGAAATTTTCACGAAATCATTCTTTGAAATCGTAGACCATAAAAAATAAAATTTTCTTTGTCGAATTTGTGGTCCTGAAACTACTGTTCCAACTGAGCCCAAAATCAGGATGTTACAGTTGATGCCCCAATATGCAACGCGCTTCACTCTTCGTTGAATCAGATATAGCAAGACTACTGTGTGCTCTTCAAAATGTGAGTTGCCCTTTAGGGTTTTCAACTCAAAACCTCTTTGGTCATAAGGCGCCCTTTGCGGGTTTTCACCCTGAATTCTTCTTTTCTTTAGACAAAGTACTTTTTGATTGAGTCTGAATTCACTGGATTGGGCAAAATCTTCCCATCCATTTCTATTAAGATCAATGCACCCCCAGAGAAGGCCTTCTTCACGACATACGGCCCTTCCCAATTTGGCATCCATTTTCCTCTAAAGTCCTTCTGAATAGGGAGGATCTTTTTCAACACAAGATCCCCCTCATGGAATTCTCTTGGTCGCACTTTCTTGTTGTAAGCTCGCATCATTCGCTTCTGATACATCTGACCATGACGAATGGCCATTAGCCTCTTTTCCTCAATCAAGTTCAACTGATCATATCGCGACTGTATCCATTCAGCTTCATTCAACTTTATCTCTGACAAGACTCGAAGAGACGGTATTTCCACTTCAATGGGTAACACTGCTTCCATCCCATAAACCAACGAGAGAAGAGTTGGCCGAGTAGAAGTTTTGATAGACGTTCGGTAAGCTAAGAGTGCAAATGGTAACTTCTCATTCCAGTCTCTGTAGGTTTCAGTCATTTTCCCCACTATCTTCTTGATGTTTTTGTTAGCAGCTTCCACTGCCCCATTCATCTTTGGGCAATACGGCGAAGAGTTATGATGCTTAATCCTAAACTGACTGCAAACTTCTGCTATCGTTTTGTTGTTCAAGTTCAGTGCATTGTCTGGTATGATCCTTTCAGGCATCCCATACTGACAAATAACCTCTTTATTCAAGAATTGACTTACAGCCGACTTAGTAACATTCGCATAAGAAGCAGCCTCTACCCACTTCGTGAAGTAATCAATGACCACAAAAATAAAGCGATGCCCATTTGAAGCTTTTGGTGATATTGGCCCAATGACATTCATGCCTCACATAGAAAAAGGCCATGGAGAAGTCATAACGTGTAGAGGTGAAGGTGGTACATGAATCTTGTCTCCATAAATCTGACATTTATGGCATTTTTTGGCGTAGTTGATACAATCCCCTTCCAAAGTAGACCAATAATATCCAAACCTCATGATTTGTCTAGCCATCGTGAAACCATTAGCGTGCGTCCCACAAACACCCTCGTGAACTTCTTCCAAGATTAACTTAGCTTCCACAGCGTCAACACATCTCAACAGTACTTGGTCCTTTCTTCTTTTGTACAAGATGTCCCTATCCAAAATGTAGTCGCAGGCTAATCTCGTTAAAGTTCACTTATCATTTTCAATTGCCTGTTCTGGGTATTTACGATCTCTCACATATCGCAATATATCCTGATACCAAGGGTTATCATCCTTTTCTTCTTCCTCAATGTTACAACAGTGAGCTGGAACCTCAAAGATACTCATCTAAATGGGTCTCATCTCCTCCTCTTTATTCACTTTAATCATTGAAGCCAAGGTTGCTAGAGCATCTGCCATCTAGTTTTCGTCTCGTGGGATATAATTGAAAGTGATGTCATCAAACTCCTCAAGTAACCCTAAAACTACCTTTCGATAATTGATCAATTTAGGATCCCTTGTCTCCCATTCACCTTTAAGCTGGGAAATTAACAACGCGGAGTCTCCAGAAACTTCCAAGGTTCTTATTTTTTGCTCTATAGCCGCTCGGAGTCCCATGATGCACGCTTTATACTTGGCCATATTGTTTGTGCAATCAAAATCCAACTTGTACGTGAATGGATAATAATCACCATTTGGGGACACCAAGACTGCCCCAATTCCATTTCCCACTGCATTGGATGCCCCATCAAAGCTCAACTTCCAAGGATTATCCTCTGTTGCTGCTACACACATCAGCTCCTCATTTGGGAAATCAAAATTCAACGGCTCATAGTCTTCTAGAGCTCTACTAGCTAGAAATTCCGCTATCGCACTTCCTTTTATAGCCTTCTGGCTCACATAAACTATGTCAAACTCTGAAAGCAGAATTTGCCACCTCGCCATTCTTCCATTAAAGCTATTGACTCCATCATATACTTCAGAGGATCAAGTTTTGAAATAAGCCAAGTAGTATGATACAACATATATTGCCTTAACCTTCGAGTCGTCCAGATTAAAGCACAACACAATTTCTCAATTGGCGAATATCTCATCTCACACTCTGTGAATTTCTTGCTGAGGTAGTATATCGCCTTCTCCTTTCTTCCTGACTCGTCATGTTGGCCAAGCACACATCCCATAAATTTGCTAAACACTGATAAGTACAGAATTAATGGTCTACCTAGATTAGGTGGAGATAACACAGGAGCATTTAACAAGTATTGCTTAACCTTATTGAAAGCACTCTGGTATTCCTCATCCCAAGTACCTTGGCTGTGTTTTCTAAGGAGGTGAAATATAGGGTCACATTTCTCAGTTAATTGTGAAATAAATGAGCAACATAATTCAACCTCCCAAGAAAACCCCGAACTTCTTTCTGAGTACGCGGTGAAGGCAAATTTTGTATGGCTCTAACTTTGTCTGAATCAACTTCAATTCCTTTTTCACTGACCACAAAACCTAATAACTTCCCCGACCTGGCTTTAAAAGTGCATTTTTCTGGATTAAGTTTTAACTGAAACTTCCTTAATCTCAAGAATAGTTTCTTTAAAACCTCAATATGTTCCTCCTCTGTTCAAGATTTGGCAATCATATCATCAACATACACCTCAACTTCCTTGTGCATCATATCGTAAAATAAGGTCACCATAGCCCTTTGGTATGCTGCCCCTGCATTCTTTAACCCAAAGGGCATTAACTTGTAATAGAAAGTCTCCCACAAGGTTATGAAGGTGGTTTTGTCCATATCTTGGGGATGTATCTTTATCTGATTGTACCCTGAAAAACCATCCATGAAGGAGAACAACGAATATCCCGCTGTGTTGTCTATCAAAGTGTCTATGTGAGGTAGAGGGAAATTATCTTTTAGGCTAGCTTTGTTCAGATCCCTGTAATCAACACACATTTGTACCTTCCCATCCTTCTTAGGAACTGGTACAATGTTAGCTACCTATTCAGAATACTTCATCTCTTGTAAGAATCCTGCATCGAACTGTTTCTTAACTTCATCCTTTATTTTTAATACGATATCTGGTCTCATTCTTCGCAACTTCTATTGAACTGGTTTACAATCCTATCTTATTGGAAGACGATGCACCACAATATCAGTATTTAACCCTGGCATATCTTGATAGGACCATGCGAAGATATCCTTGATCTCACGTAAGAACTCAATCAGTCCTTGTCTTATATCATTAGCAATATGCGTGCCAATTTTCACCTCTTTTTCTTCCTCTAGGGCTACATTCTCTACTGCCTCTTTCTCATATGGCATGGTTTGTTTCTCCTTCTATTTCACCATCCTCAAAAGATCTAGAGACACATCACAATCTGGACATCTTCAAAATCCTATGATTCCTCTAAACACATGTCTTGCTCACGAGAGAAATCAGGATTTGTAATATCAATGTTCATGTCATTGATATCTAGGGATCTGTGAAGTATAAAGAATATACAAAGAATGAATGAATTTAAGAATGATTATTTATGTGCTATGAATGAAAGAATAAGAATTGCCAAAATTTAACGGAATATTGGTTGATAAAAATGAAACAATACTCGTTCAAATTGATAAAAGTTATGCTTTATTAAAAAATAATAGATGATTGTAAGCCCATCTCACAAATGAAATCATATTACTCCTAGGCTCTAGAGTAACAAGAATGTTTTGAGAATTACTTTGCAAAATTCCTAAAGACTACAGGAAGTTCCTCCACAGTCCAATTGTTCAGAGAGCTTCTCGGTTCGTAAGGGCGAATGCCCTCAAGGTTTCCTTGCTCCAATCCTTTGTCGTGTATAGCATTAATATGATGACCTTCTGCTAAAAGTAACCCTTCTGATATAAAGGTTTGGGATATTGAAGGGAATGCCATCGGCTCCCACTCCACTTCTATTCTATTAAGGCGCGCCCTTCTTCCCTCTTGGCACTTCTCAACTTCCTTCCTCTTTTGCTTATAGTCTGGCTTGAAGCCCAGACTAAAGCGATCTCTCTTCTCTTTTAGTTCTAGGATTTGAGTCCCTCCTTGCAGGTATTTTCCTAACCTCCTTCCTGGAAAGGCTCCCTTTCCCACTATCATTTGTAGAGCCATCCTCGTGGCTCTTGCTATCTTTGGCACCGGTGGCTCACTCCCTTTTGAAATGAAGGTTGCATTCACAAATTCTAAAGGTGGCTCACTTCCTATCTTCATTCGTCTCGACATAAGGGGCCTTGCTAGTGACTGCGGCTATAATATCCTCTTCCGCATTGATGGTTACTAACTGTCCCTCTATCACTAACTTTAATTTTTAGTGCAACGATGAGGGCACCGCTCCCGCTGAATGTATCCATGGCCTCCCTAATAAGAAATTGTAGGAGGGCTTGATATCCATCACCAAGAAGTCTACTTCGTATATATTCGGCCCAATTTCCAAGGGGATGTTAATCCTTCCCATCACCTTCCTTTCTGTACCGTCAAAGGCTCTTCCCACATTTTGACCTGTCTTCATGTGAGAATCGGCAATGGGTAATCTGTTCATAGTAGACAATGGTAGAACATTCAAAGCCGATCCATTATTGATGAGCATGCTTGGGAGTGTGTACCCCTTACATCGAGTGGTGATGTGCAGGGCCTTTGTTGACCCCCTGCCCCCTGGTGGGATTCATCGTCATTAAAATAGATGAAATTATCCGCACTTATGTTATTCACCAACCGGTCCAGCTTGTTAACAGATATGCCATGGGTGACATATGTTTCGTTGAGTACCTTCATCAATGCATCCCGATGCACCTCAGAACTCAGAAGTAGAGCCAATACTGATATGCTAGTCGGCTGCTTACGCAATTGCTCGACCATGCTATACTCGCTATGTTTAAGGAACTTTAGAAATTCCTTAGCCTCTTCCTCCTTTACTGACTTCTTGATAAGTGCTTTAGCCTCTTTCTCCCTCTCTGTACTAACATTCTTTATTTTTGTGGGCTCCTCTCTGACGCCCACTGTATCATACCGCCTCCCGTTTCGTGGATGGGAACCCTCACCTTGAACTTCTTTAGAAGCACTTGCTATATCCTCCCTCTCCGGCATTGACACATGGCAGTTATAACTCCATGGTACTCTCTTGTTATCCTTATAAGGAAAGGAAACAGGTTTATGAATGATGACTTTCGGTACCGTCGGTATTTCAACTTCATTACTTCCTGGTAAAGAAATAATGATCCTTGGCCGGTTTTGATTCTTCGTTGCACCTTCTAATGTACATATATCTCTCTCATTTGGCCCAGCTTCATAAAATCCTAGCTCCTTGTTGTCCATAAGGCTTTGTATCAAGTCCTTAAACTCATCGCATTCCTGAATCTTGTGCCCCTCTTCGGCATGGAACTCATAATAGTCCCTTGCTCCTTCATTCCTCTCTTTAGAGATTATCATCTCTCTTTTTTACCATTTCTTCCCAAATCATCTTCATCGGCATTCTCACCTTAGCCACGCCTTCTTTTATTCTCCTCTCACTGGTTTCACCAATGGCGTTCACTCATTGATTGCTATGATTTGGTAATGGGTTTTCAGTATTCGGGGTATTATCGAACTTCACTACCCCCATCTTAATAAGCCTTTTTACGGCCTTCTTAAAACTAGTACAGTTTTCAATCGAATGCCCCGGTATTTCAGCATGGTATTCACATTTGGTATTTGCGTCATACCATTTAGGATATGGGGGTTGCAATGGCTTAAGGTGAAAACAAGGAATAACATGTGCATCGTATAAGCTTTCATAGAGCTCACGATACGTCACGGGGATAGGTGTGAATTGCATCCTTTCAGAATTCTGCCTTGTACCTGACTCCTGCCTTTGAGAACTCTGTTGCCCAACCGCAGCTATTTTAGGTTGACCAATTGTGATTGCCCTCATGTTGAAAGTGCTTGCGTTATTCACTTCACTATCCTTTCTCTTTAGGGCCAATCTTTTAGTTGTTTCCCCCTCAATTTTGTCACCCCTTATGGCATTCTCAATCATCTCTCCCGCCATGACTATATCTGTAAAGCTTTTGGTGGTGTTCCCAATCATGTGAGTAACGAATGGAGCTTTTAGAGTGTTGATGAACAACATGGCAATCTCTTTCTCCAACAACGATGGTTGAACTTGCATTGCTACCTCTCTCCATCTTTGTGCACATTTCCTAAAATTCTCATAGGCTTTTTCTCCATATTTTACAGCATGATCCTATCTGGAGTCATGTCAGTCACATGATTGTACCGCTGTATGAAGGCCTGTGCAAGATCCCTCCATGAACTTATTCTGGCCCAGCTTAGTTGATTATACCACTTGGCTGCGACTCCAATTAAACTGTCTTGGAAACAGTGAATCAACAATTGATCATTATTCACATACCCAGTCATCCTCCTACAGAACATCGTAATGTGGGCTTCTAGGCAAGTAGTCCGATTATACTTCCCAAATTCTGGCATCTTGAATTTGTGAGGAAGTACCAAGTCTGGGACCAAGCTTAGATCTTTGGAATCAACCCTATTATGTCCATCAGCATTCTCTAAAGCCTTGAACTTTTCCTCTAACCATTTCCAGCGATCTTCCAACCGTCTTGCAGCCTCGGTTCTTAGATCCTCTTTTTCAGCCATGTCTAAGTCAAGAATGACGGGATTTGCAGGATTGTCACCCAAATTGAATCCTGAACCAGTTGGGAAATTCATGGGGATCCCAGTATCAACTGACCCTTGTTGGGGCCTTATAGTGACAGATGGCCTCCTAGGAAGTGCCTCGGTTTGTGTAGGCACGTGGGGTAGGGTGAAACCTAGAGGATGATCCTCACCCTCCTCGCCAGTAATTGCCATGGGAGCCTTTCCCTTATCAGTGGCCCTCAGAAGTTGGGCCATCTCAGCCATCATGTTCCTTTGTGCCTCCAACATTTGCTCCCTCATTTCGTTTTGCATCTTTGCCAATTGCTCTTGCAATTGGTCCTGCATGTCTTTCTGTAACTGTTCAAATCTTTGGTCCATGTTCTTAGTTTTTGCATGAGTTTCGTAGTGATGTGTTGCTTCCAGATTTTCTTTCTCTTACTCTCTTTCTCCCTATTAATTTTAACTAATTAAGGTCTTTCTATAAACTTGAATGCATATGATACAATGAGATGCTATGAAATGCAAATGCATGAATGCAAAAAGATGTCGATTCTGATTCAATTTCATTTTAGAAAACGTTATTTAAAGAAAAAAAAAACTTTTCATAAAACGGATTACAAATACGCTTTCGCCCGTAGGCCTAAATTCTTAACCCTATCTAATAACAATGTTAACTCTCGTCCTCTGTCTGACGATGACTCATACATTATACTCAGCGTTCTAGCTTGTACTGCCAAATCCTGCAAGTGTTCAGTAACCTCTCGAATCTGAACTAAGGCTTCTCCCATGAGATAATCCCTATTTCCAACTTGATCCTGAAGATGGTGAAGTTCTCCCTTCTACTGTTCTTCTCTTGCCTCGAGCTGCTCAATCTGTAGCTCACAGCCCTGTAGTGCTGCTTCCAACCTTCCAATATTGTGCTTCATTTCCTCGATCTTATTCAAGCTTACCTTTAACTCGATTGCAAGGTTACGACTTCGGTGATGATGAAGAGATCGTCCAAGTTCAGCCACCTTAGTTTTTAATCATTGATTTTCTTCTCTAGGGCCTGATTACGCGACTGCATCTCTTGGAACTTCTTCTCCCAATACTCGGCTTTAGCTCTTTCTTCCTGAATCTCTTGCTGCCACTGCTCTGGAGATCTCCCTAATCTAACCCTTTTCAACGTTACCTGGGCCTTTTTGTAGTGTGTCTTTAAATCATCTCGATCTTCCTCGATCTTTCTCTTTTCCTTTTTCACCTTCTCGACTTCCATCTTTTGAACATCGACGTCGAGACTTAAGCACATTTTTTCCTCTTCGAGCTTCTCAATCCTCTTTTCAATCTCTGAATTCTTTCTCTCGAACTCTTGCTTCATAACCTCCAACTCTGATGGAATCACTCGTAAGCTCTCCTCCAATGATCGAGTCACTCCTAAAATTGTCCTAGGGACATTATCGTTGACTCTCCTACTAAACCACCCTTTATACTCAAGGATTGACGTCGAGCCATCGGTCAAGATCTTCATACAGAAAGGCTTCTTCCAAGCCTCAGAAATCTCTCGCATCTTCTTCTTATGGTGATCTCCTTTATAAGAGAAATCACTTTGAGCTAGACCTTGTGTAACCGGTATGAATTGTCTCGCTCTATATTGCCTTAGAACAAGTAATGGTGCATATCCAACAACTCCCCAAATTCTTGGCAAAGGGACCCAATCAAAACTGCCACAGCGGTAAAGGACTTCACTAGGAACCAACCAAGGAGCCTTCCATATAACATCTTCCTTTTAAAGATTCTAAAGAATGTCTATCCACCTCTTCTCTGAAATGTCATCTCTCCTCGGCATGTCTACTGCTTCTTTTAAGGGAGAATAACCCTCAAAGAATACTCGACAAGGAACCTTATCAAGCTTCCAAAAATGACTATGGAACCAAACCAACAGCAACTGTGCACATCCAATAAATCTACCTTCGCCGGCTCTCCGACATGCACTCAAAGATCTAAATTTCACAGCTAGGATTGCTGGTACCGGTGTATTCTGCTTACCAACGCGATCAAACAAATCCGCAACTGCCTTATCTATGTGCCCCAATGCCTTTGGGAAAATCACCTTGCCGTAAATACTCAAAGCCAGGATGTCGACCCTTTTCTTTACGTCTGGATGTGTCGATATCAAATCCCTCAAATGGCCCATGGAACGCACTTACTATCAGCCTTTTTCTGTATACGAGCCACAGCCCACTGCTCACTCATCCCAATAATCATCGCCAACTTCTTTGCAAAAGTTGGAAGACTAGCAGGCCTAACATAAGCCTTGTGACCCTGAATCCTCGGGCAGCGCAGTAAAGTCGTATACTCCTCTAAAGTAGGTGCAAGATCAACATCACCAAATGTAAAGCAACTATAAGCAGGGTTCCAGAACTGTACGATAGCTCAAAACAAGGGCCTATCTACTTTGACGTCTAGCAAATAGGAAGGTCTCCATAATTCTAATAGAAAAGCTGCTTAGCCTCGTCATCCCATTGGGCCCAAATGTTTCTCAGCTCCTGAAACTCATTCTACGTTGAATTAATACGGGTGAAGTCCCATAGCTCTGACGTATATCCCTCGGTGACACTATCTCCTTTCTTTAACTGGGTTTTCTCTGACAGGTACAGACAAAAGCATTGTCCTCCACTCTATCAAGGTATTCATCCCTCATTAAAAAACTTTCTAATCTAGAAATCGAGCCGTGAATCGACACCTTTAAATGCCAAATGACATACAATGACAGCAAAATAAAAATAGGTCAGTATCATAAAAAAATGATAAACAAATACTTACAAGGGTAGCTTACTAAAGGCTATCACTATCTTTCCTAAACTCTTTAAAGTTCACTATATGAGTTTTAGCTCTAAAGCCAGGGTACCTGAACCAGCAGATTCCTTGGTCTTCACCCATTATAGGCTCATATAGACCAAGTTTAGTTTAGGGGGACACATTTCCCTATGGCCATACGGAGATGAAAATCTCACGAAGACATAGGTACAGTATCCCAGAAGCAATCCACTAGCTCATATGAAGGTGAAAACCTTACGAAAGTGTAGCTTCTCACTCCCACTTAAGGGTGTGACCACAACGGTCATGCAAATGCAATGTACAGCCATAAGGTAACAAATATATGCAACAAACACATGTAAAAATGATCCAATTTTAAAATTTCCAAACTTTCGACATTAAGACAGAAAATACTCAATTTCTTGGCTTAACTCTCTTAAGTCCCCAGCGGAGTCACCAAGCTGTCGAAACCATTTTTTAATGGGATGTTTGAAAAAAGAGGATCAACTTTTGAAAAACGAAAACGAGAGTTGCCACCAACCTTTTTTAGTTGTGATTGGATCACCTTATAAAACGTTTTGGTCTACGAAAATTAAGAAAACAGGTTCGGGAGTCGGTTACGTACGATGAAGGATTATCACCCTCGTAACGCCCAAAATTTGTACCAAATTGAATAGTTTTCTGTCTTAATTTCAAAAAATTGAAAGGATTTAAAAATAGGATCCCTTTTTTAAAACTGAAATTATTTAAGTTAAAAAATCGAGATTCCTTAGCTCTGAAAGAATACAAACATCACATCCAGCATGATAGGACACGATATTCTTAAACTCTCGTAACTGAAATCATCTCGTGATTTACAAAATCTATTTAGAAGGATACTTTATGCATTTAGACAAACGGGAAATCGCAACCCAGCATGTTAGGGCACTATTTCCCAAATTCCTAAATACAAAAAACATTGCCTCATTTTAGAAAAACTTTTGGATAAAATATGACAATTAAATGAAATATATATTTTTAAAATAATGATTTGAGTAAAATTTAAAAAATAATTTACTAAGAGTAATACTAAAAAAAGTTATTAAAAATGAAAGAGTTTGATATGATACTAAAATTATTAAAAAATTAAAATATATAAAAAAATTCCAGGAAACATGGATTAAGTCAAAATAAAAAGGGTTGAAAAACGAAGATGAAAAAAGAATAAAAATAAGAACAAACCGTAGAAAATAAGAACGTAAGAGGGAGAGAAATTTGAGTGAAAGCTCTCAAAATTTTTTATTGTTTCCCAAAACACCAGTGTGTTTACAATGAAGGGAGAGGCCTCTATTTATAGTTGAACCTCCTCAAATCCAACGGTACAGATCAATTACATCAACAGTTAAGATTAAAAGGTATCTACAAATTAAATCTCTAAGATTACAAAATCATATCTTCTAAGATTGCATATCATATCTAAGATTGCAAGCATATCTAAGATTGTATCATATCTAAGATTGCATATCATATCTAAGATTGCATATCATTGAAGATTATATTTCCATATGAGTCAAGCTTGTAGATGGACCTTAAATCTTTTCAAGTAATGGGCCATTCCGATCGGGCCAAATTATATTTGTAATTCTAGACTGAACTTGGACTTCGTTTTTTTTTTGGGTTTATTATTTTTGTTTTTGGACTTATTTCTGGGCTCGGGAAAAATTGAGTGTCTACAATAGCAATGTTTCTTGTGAGAGATTGTCACAGTAAATACAACTTCATTAATAACATATACTTTTTTCCTAGGCGTTTGACCCACGTTCGAAATCTGGAGTCATCATTGTTGGGAGGGCTTTATCTGAATACTACCTTAAGCCCGAAAATGAATAGATTTAGACCGTAAAGCGAATGAGGACATTTGTGGTTATGTACCCAAAAAATGAATAATATATTCTAGAATATGACACACTTAGGATGTAGGTAAAAAAAAAGAATTATATAACAAATATATTTATAAAAAAGTTGATATAAATAACAAATAATATTTTGGTTGAATTGGTGAAGCATAAAGGTTAAAAACCATAAAGGCTTGAGTCTAAATCCTATTATCTGTGTTTTCCTATATAAAAGATATAAAATGACAAAAAGATCATCAAAATACTTGAATTTACTTTGTAAAGTAAAGATATTTTGTTATTATACAACTGAGTTAGTGCCCAATTGACTCGAGACACCAATTGAGTCAAATACTTATAGTTTAAATATGCCAAAGGTCTTATACCCTTTCAAAATTTAAAATTTAGTCCCTATACTTTAATTTTGAACATTGAGTCCATATACATTTTTTTTAGATAAAAGTCTTTAACCCTCCATCTAATTTTGTGGTGAAAGTTAATTGTGTTAAAGGTAAAATAACTTCTTTAGCACTCAACAATTACAATTTTTTGCCAATTTGGTACTTGCCCTTTAAAAGCACATAAAGCAAAATTGAAAAAAATATTTTCTCCATATTTTGTGGGAAAAAAATTAAGAAACTAGTGTACTATTTCACATAAAACCACGAAAAAAATCAAAGGCTGATTGTACAAAAATAAGTTTCCAGGTAAATTAGATTCTCTATTTTCAACATTTCCAACTAAAACGATGGCTTACTACTGGCTAAAGGCAGTTAAATTGAAATTGAAATTGCTTAATTAATTATATTTATTAAATTAAACATTGACTAATACTTTCTATTAAGTTTTTTTCGATATTTAAATAGAATTGAAGTTTTTTTATGGTTCCAACTAGCCTATCTCTGTTCTACTTATCATCAACAAAGATGTGCTTTCACAATCAAATTGCTAGACATTTTAACTTAGAATAAAGCGAAACACATGAATGAGTTGAATAATATAAAAATTGGTTTGTTATGTCTCTCTAAGCTATTTCTTTTATATATATATAACCAGTTTCCTGCACATTCAAGATGTATAATATCATATTCAAGACATAAGGAATTGTCGAGAGGGATGAAGGAATGGTTAGACAAGGGTATGGAGGTTCAAATTATCCAGGCGTGAAGGTGGTTTATTTGTGTCCCAGGATCTTGTGCTTTGAAAAACATACATCTAGTGAATGATATGTTGAAAGTTATTGAGCAAAGCATTTCATATCACAACCTGCAAGTCCAGATTGCTTATCTGGTATTTCTGAAAAAATTTTACTTTAATTTTCTTTCTTTGAAAGGCTAAGAACATTTTATACAATAAACAAGGGGCACAAAAGCATATAAAAAAATGTTATTCAGCAAAAAATATTTTTCCTCTACCAAAAATGAACATTTTAATTGATTGGGAATGTACAATATAGTTGTTTCCATTGAGCTTGTGACCTATGATAAGAGTATGAAAACTTTCAAATCCATCTTAATTCCTTTTGGACATTGTTTCATGTTTGGGTGAGTGATCGCGTGATTCGTAACAAGTAATAAATATTTATAATGAAGATCAAACCTAGACTAACTATTATCACGACGAAAAGGCAAGCGCACCTATCAAGCAATAGTATGGTAATGGGAAGACCGGGATATCATACCCAAGGGAACCAAAAGTACTAGTAATGGCTGTCTTTTTATTATCTAGCCTAAAAAATAATGAGGTTTTGTTTTAATTAACTAATTAAACTAAGAATGCACAGAGAAAAGAATTGGGGAATTGCTTTTGGGAAAATCGATTGACTTGAGACAATACCTAAGGAAAAACCTAGACTTTACTTGTTATTCTGGCTCCAAATCAAACGATTTATTCATTCAACTTGTTCCGTAGAAATCCCTAAGTTATGTTATTATCCCTATTCAAGACTAATAACGTCTAATCCCTGAATTGAATAACCGAGACTTTTCTCTAATTAACACTCTGGTGTTGCATTAACTCGATCTATGGATCCCCTTATTAGGTTTCACCCTAATACTGAAAAATCTTGTCACCCTATTTCTAGGCGCGTAATCAACTTCGCTTAATTATGACAAATGTACTCTTAAACAGGGTCTATTCCTCCTCTGAATAAGAGCGTGTCTTGAATCAGTATCCTGGGATATCAAAACAACAATTAAGAACACATAATTAAGAACAAGTTAAATATTTATCATACGATTCAGAAAATAATAACAAGATTCGTCTTAGGTTTCATTCACCTTAGGTATTTAGGGGTTTAGTTCATAACTAAATAAGAAAACATGTTCGAAGAATAAAGAATACAAAACATAAAGAAAACCCAAAACTCCTGAAGGGAAATTGAGGAGAGATCTTTAGTCTTGATGATGAATCCGGCTTCCGAGATGGATCAATCGACTTCCTTGGGGTAATTCCTTATCCTCTTCTCCCTCTCCTCTTTTCCTCCTTCTCTAGTGTGTATTTATAGCCTTTGGAATGCCTAGAAACCCTCCAAAGTGGCCTTTTCCGAATTGGACTTAACTTGGGCTCGGCAGGGACACGCCCGTGTGGCACAGCTGTGTGACGTGATTGCCAGGCCGTGTTTGATTCGATAAATTGAACACGGCTGTGTGGGTCAATGGCCAGGCCGTGTGAATTGTGAAAGTCTTGGTCGACACCTAGGAAAGACACGGGCCTGTGAGCTACCCATGTGGCAAGGCTAAGGCCGTGTCATCTTCTCGATTTGGTCCGTTTTGTCCCTTTTTGGCTCGTGTTTGGCTCCTTTCGCTCTCCTATGCTCTCCTAAGTGTAAAACATGGATTAAAGCATTAGGAGCATCGAAATCACCAATTCTAGTGAGAAATCATCCATAAAATGCATTTAACATGGGGTAAAAATATGTATAATTTATGGTTTATCAGTGAGATATTGACCGATAACTCCATCATTTTTTTTCTTCAGTCACGCAATTTTTAGTCATTGGGAAAAAAATTTGATTAATGATATATGTTTTGGAATTGATACCTTGAAGAATTTGAAGAATGAAAAACTATTTTATTCTAATTGAAACTATTTAGATGCTAAAGTCGGAAAAAAATTAAGAAACTAATATACTATTTCACATAAAATTAGGGAAAAAATTAAAGGCTGATTTCACAAAAATAAGTTTCCAAGTAAATCAGATTATCTGGTTTCAACATTTCCAACTAAAATGATGGCTTACTACTGGCTAAAGGCAGTTAAAGAGGGGGTGTCATTAATGAGTGGACTTTTTAGGATGACTCAAGCTTATATGTCCAAGACTGTTGTGTGGTTCAAAATAAATTCGATGTTCGGTGCAGTCCCTAGATAGAGGGAGTTTTGAAGTCTAATGTTTTTTTTTGCTCAATCAAGATATTACAAATTTCAGCATTTGCAAGAAATACTAACATTCAACAAGATACAAAATTTCCCCTAACTAATATGACCCTAACCCAAGATCATAAAGCCAAACTCAAACAGATAACAGCGAACAATAACCCACAAAAACCCAAAAAAACCCTGTCTATTAAACAATTCTCAAAACAAAACAAAAACATACACAAAGCACCCCATAAAACCACATAACAGCTTATTACCGTGCCTTAAACATACCCGGTCTTTTCAAACCTTCAACCGCCAGCGCAAATGCTATCTTATTACCGTGCTTATCCTCTTTTGAGAAGGAAACATTGCCAAGTCTAGACAACCTGATTTCAATTTCCTTAAAGAAAGTATACAGCAACCACGGTCTCGAACCTTCATTCTCAACCCAACTAAACACCTCAATGGATCCAACCTCAATGATTAAAGAGCTTGTACCCCCATCATTAAAAACACATCCAAAGCCATGCTAATCTCACCCACCTCAGCTGCGAAGGAGTCTTTCACTGCAAATAGACCAGAAAATAATGCCCTTGCCATCCCATCCGAATCTCTTAACACCCCTCCACACTCGACTTCATCCTCAGTCTCCATTGCACAAACATTAAATTTTACCCAACCAACACTCAAAGGATACCAAAACCTACCACTCAACCCAGATTTTCTAATATACTCCTGCTTCTATATGGACAAAATCACCAAATTCTCTCATCCACTCTTAATTTATCATGCACCGATATAATCCATATCAAAGCCTATAACTTTGAATGAAAAACCAAACTGGACGTTGTAGGCCACTTTCTATCAAACACCAACTCGTTCCTTGCTAGCCACACCGACCAGCAAACCACTCCATTTCATTTTCCACCATTCAAAAATTTTTCTCTAAATTCCCTCAATGAATTTGCAATGGAAAAGAAGGCACACCACTTTCTCCAGTTCTCTATTGCACGAAGGGCATCCACTGCCCATTTGACTAATCTTTACACATCTTCTAATCTGGAACTCCTTAGTAGGAAGTCAATCTATTGAAACCAACCATAGGAAACTTCTCACTCTAGGAGGCACCTTTAACTTCCAAATCTTATCATAAGCAAAACTAATGTCAGCCACAACTTCTATTATCAATAATTCCATTAATTTCTTCATGAAAAATACCCCATTTTACTCATGAATCCAAATTAATCTATCCTCCTCCTCAGGTATCAACACTTACTGCTAACAGCTTCCTTTAAATGGACGACCATATTCAACTTCTTATCCAATAACGGTCGAATAAAGAAATCAGCCCAATTATCCTCGTTAAGCCTATTTGAAATCGAAAAGTCTTTTACCAGCCCTTTCTTATTCATGGCTAAACGAAACGGCCCTGGGAATTCCACTTTCAAAAGCCTATCACCACACCAAATATCCTTCCAGAACAAAATTGTATTACCGTTCCCCACCAGCCAATGAAAAGACTCATTCCGTATCCATTTAGCCAGTTTTTAGTCTTTCACATTTTCCACAATACCCCTCCAAACCACCGACATATCTTTTAAATTGCTCGTTCTAAATCAACAATGTTGCGTAGGGGAACAATATTTTGCAACAATAAATTTTCTCCATAAAGTTTTTCTATCCATCGCGAATCTTCAGCTTAATACCACACCCACGTCCCCTTTTTGCTTTGGTAAACAAATCTGTTTCCACTTTACCTTTGCCATTTTCCTCCGTCCACCTATACTACCCAACATAAAATTCCTTTTAATTTCGTCAATTTATTGACAACTGTAACAGGTGCTTGAAATATTGACATAAAGTAGATAGGCAGAGAGGATAACATAACATTAATAAGCACAATTCTGGCCGCCCAAGAGAGAGAACTACATTTCCAGTCCGATAGTTTCCTCTCTACTCTTTCCTTAATTCCATTCCTAGAAGAAATCTTCCTTAGATCATCTCCTAAAGGTATACCCAAATAATTGAACAGAAATTCCCCTATCTTACATTTACATACTGCAGCCATTCTAAACAAGAACTCCTCTTCAGTACCAAATTCAACTATGCATGACTTTTGAAAATTAATACTTAATCCAGAAAAAATTTCAAAATAGCGAAGAATGTACTTAGTATTCCTTACCACATCCTCGTCCGCCTTTAAGAATAAAATGGCATCGTCCGCAAATTGAAGGTGTGAAACTGAATTATTCCACTTTCAGAAAACTAGGGACTTCAGGTTGTGGGGTTGTGTTGCATTATGATTGTGGGGCTGATAGGAATTCAAGAATATGAATATGCTAAAATTGTGACTGTTAAATATGTGTTTGACTTAATCCGAAAAAGTTTGAATCTCCAATATCTTCTCAAATGAATCCCTAAATTTTACTCGCCAAAATAGAAATAATATCCTTTAAAAGAGTCGGACTAACATACTGTGCATTTTGAGGGACATTTTCTAAGACAATTGCCCCCACATCTTCATTATAAGAGGCCAAGAGTTTTATTAGTTCAAGAAAGTTACCTTGATATCTTGAATCTTGTGCTTCATCGCGTCCCTTAAAGGCACAAGCTTGAAATACAAGTGACTTAACAGCATCTATTGACACCTTGAGCTGTAGCCGATTTCCTATAACTTGTTCAGAATTTTATTTCTCAATAATCCTCTCAATATTTTTCAAGCAATTACAAAGATCGAGATAACTTTTTATAATATTCTTATGCAAAGAATTTGCATCCTTACTCACATGAGTAACAAAAGGACATTTAGATCCTTCATTGACCTTCTTCCATGATCAAAATCCTTGGCTTGTAAAAGTATTTCAATGATGCCCAAATGGCTTGTTGAAGAGAAAACAGGGAAGGAAATACCAAAACAGCATTCTAGAAATTCAAATTTTGATGAAGGTATCGATTGCGTATCTGGTATTACTGACAAAATTTTACTTTAATTTTTTTCTTTGAATGGTGAATAACATTTTACTCAATAAATAAGGGGTACAGAAGCATAACAAAAAATATTATTCAGCTAAAAATATTTTTCCTCAACCACAGATGAACATTTTAACTGATTGGGATTGCAAAATATCGTTGTTTCCATTGAGCTTGTGACCTATGATTGGAGTATGAAAACTTTCAAATCCATCCTGATTCCTTTTGGACATTGTTTTATGTTTGGGTGAGATATAAACCGATAACTCCATTGTTTTTTTCTTCGGTCATGCCATTTCTAGTCATTGGAAAAAAAATTGGATTAATGATATATGTTTTGTAATTGAAACCTTGAAGAATTTGAAGAATTGACAACTATTTTAATCTAATTGAAACTATTTAGATGTTGGAGTCGGAAACAAAATTAAGAAACTAATGTACCATTTCACATAAAACTAAGGAAAAAAAATCAAAGGCTAATTTTACAAAAATAAGTTTCCAAGTAAATCAGATTATCTGGTTTCAACATTTCCAACTAAAACGATGGCTTACTACTGGCAAAAGGCAATTAAAGAGGGGGTGTCATTAATGAGTGGACTTTTTAGGGTGACTCAAGCTTATGTGTCTAAGGCTGTTGTGTGGTTAAAAAGAAATTCGATCTTCGATGCGATCCTTATATAGAGGGAGCTTTGAAGTTTAATGTTGATGATTCTACTTTTAGAAAACTAGGGACTTCAGGTTGTGGGGTTGTGTTGCATTATGATTGTGGGGCTGATAGGAATTCAAGAATATGAATATACTAAAATTGGGACCATTAAATGTGTGCTTGACTTAAACTGGAAAAGTTTGAATCTTCAATCTCTTCCCGAAAGAATACTTAAATTTTACTCGCCAACATAGAAAGAATGTCCTTTAGAACAGTCGGATTGACATGCTGTGCATTTTGAGGGACATTTTCTAAGACAACTTCTCTCACATCTTCATTATAAGAAGCCAAGAGCTTTATTTGTTCAAGAATGTTACCTCGATTTCTTGAATCTTGTGCTCCATTGCGTCCCCTAAAGGCACAACCTTGAAATATGATAAACCTCAAAAGGAACATATTTTTAATCCCATGCTTGGCATATTTTCTGATGATTTATCATAAGATTTAGTGAATTTGATGCTCCAAATCCTTTAATTTCATGTTTTATATCCAAATGAGCATAGGAAAGTGAAAAGTGCGATAAAAAGGCCAAAAACGGACAAAGTAGGTTTATTTCAGTACTGCACATGGCCCAGAAACTTCTACACGAGTAATCCACACGCCCGTGTTAGACACAAGATCAGACCACATGCCCGTGTGTAATGGCCATGTCGTCTTAAAACCATATCAGAATTGCACACAGCTTGAGCACCACCACACGACTTTGCCACACGGTCGTGCCCCTGTTGAGGCCTAATTCAATTCTACTCGAAAAAGGCTAATTTTGGACATTCCAAAGTCTATTTAAACACAAGAGAAGAGGATCAGAGGGGACACAGAGAGTAGAAGGCAGAAAATACTCAAAGATAGCCAACAGAATCAGCTCAAAAGTAGGATCTACTTCAAGCTTGAAGATCTCCATTCGATTTCCTTAGAAGGTCTTTAGGTTTCTTTATGTTTTGCTATTTTCCCAATTTTGAGATGTTTTTCCTAATTGTTATGAACTAAACTCCCTAAATACCTGAGGGAGATGAAACCTAAGACAGATCTTATTACTATTTGAATCATATGATAAATATTTGTTCTTATTCTTAATTATGAGTTGTAATCCTTATTTAATACTCCAGGATATTAATACAGGTTTTGATGTGCTTATTCAGTGGAGAAAAATTCCCTGCTGAAGAGTAGATCTTCCATAATTAAGCAGAGTTGCATTCAATCCTAGAGATAGGACGACATAAATCTTGTGGATTAGAGTCAAATCTAATAAGGGAGTCCATAGATCGAGTTAATGCGACAATAGGGGTTTTAATTAGGAAGAGATTTTGATTAATCAACCTAGAGTATGTTTTTTTAGTCTCGAGATAGATATTAACATAAGCTAGGGATTCCTATGGATTAAATCAAGTGAATAAACCGTCTAATTCAGAAGTAATAAATGAAGTATAGGTGGATTCTTCCTTGGGTATTGTCTTTTCCATCAGTTTCCAAAAGTATTTTCCAACTTTAATCTTTGTCGTGTTCTTAGTTAATTAGATAGTTATCTTAGTTTAAAAACATCCCTTTAATTCTTAGGCTAGATAATAAAAAGATAGTAATTACTAGTACTTTTAGTCCTTGTGGATACGATATTTTTGATCTCACCAAAACTATACTACTGTTCGATAGGTGCGGTTGCTTAGTCAAATTTTTAGTTAGTTTAGCAACCATCAAGTTTTTGGCGCCATTGCCGGGGACTAAGATATTATGAACACTTAATTTTTATTACTTTAGCCATTTTTATTTTTATTTCAATTTAATTTTGTTTTTATTACTAATTTTCCTTTTATTTGCTTTTGGTAGGTTTTTATAGTTTATGACTAGAAGAAACCCGTCAGGACCTCTACTTTTTGATAATGAAATTGAAAGCACAGCTCGTAGAAATCTTAGAGAGATAAGGTGAAGTCTACGGTATATAGACGAAAAGCACGAGAATGATATCAATAACACCGAGGAGATGGCCGAAAATAAAAATAATCCGCTGCCTCCTGTGGTTGCTGTAAATCCAGTGAATCAGAGCCCTGCTCCTCATACTATGTACGAATATGCTAAGCCCAATTTAACAGGAGCTAAATTGAGTATAGTTAGACCTACTATTGCTGCAAATAATTTTGAACTGAAACCTAACATGATTCAAATGATACAATAGTCTGTTCAATTTGATGGTTTGTAGGATGAGGATCCAAACACTCATTTAGCAATTTTTTTGGAATTTTGCGACACCTTTAAGATCAATGGTGTTTCTGATGAGTCCGTTCACCTTCGGTTATTTCCCTTTTCATTACGGAATAATGCTAAACAATGGTTGAACTCGTTACCACGAGGGTCAATCACTACTTGGGAACAAATGACCGAAAAATTTCTGCTTAAATATTTTTCGCCGGCTAAAATGGCAAAGTTAAGGAATGATACTTCTTCTTTTGTACAGATGGATTTAGAAACACGTTATGATGCATTGGTGAGATATAAGGATTTATTGAAAAGGTGCCCTCACAATGGGTTACCTCTTTGGCTACAGGTTCAAATTTTCCACAATGGTTTGAATCCCTCAACTAGATAAATGATCAACACAGTTGCTGGTGGAACCATCAATAATAAGACACCTGAAGAGGCTTATGAGTTCATAGAAGAGATGTCACTGAACAATTATTAGTGGCAAGTCATAAGGACAAAGCCGAAAAAAGCAGCTGACGTTTTTAACGTCGACTCGGTTACTATGCTTTCAAATCAGGTAGAACTTTTGAATAGAAAGATTGATGGTTTATTTGGTTCTATGCAGGTACATCTAGGAATGTAGTGCGATGCAAGTAGAGGTGGAATGAACAATTCAGAATACCTACCCTACGGCCCCAATATGGAAAACGAGCAAATAAATTATATGGGTAATAATCCTCGACCTCACAATAATCCTTACAGTAACACTTACAACGCAGGGTGGAAGAACCACCCAAATTTCTCATGGGAAGGCCAAGGGAATCAAAGACCACCACCCCCTCCAGACTTCTAACAACAACCTTACCAGCAAGAGAAAAGGCCGAACCTTGAAGAGATAATGATGAAGTTTATTTCAGTAGCGAAAACTTGTTTTCAACACACTGAAACAACACTTAAAAATCAACAAGCATCGATTCAAGGACTCGAGAATCAAATGGGACAGCTGGCTAAGATGATTTCAAAAAGACCACCAGAGAGTCTGCCTAGTAACACCAAACCCAATCCAAAAGAGCATGTGAAAGCAGTTACACTAAGGAGTGGGAAATTGTTAGCTCAATCTGAAAAGAAGTTGCCACAAGAAGCTGATAAGAAAGAGGATGAAGAGGTAAAACCTGAACTAAGTGAAAAACTGGTGTTGAGGGAATATAAACCACCAATCTCGTATCGAGCAAAGTTAAAGAAAGACCACATGGATGCACAATTAGGTAAATTTCTTGAACTTTTTAAAATAGTTGCATATTAACTTACATTTTGTTGAAGCTATCTCGCAGATGCCTACATATGCAAAATTTTTGAAGGAGCTTCTAACAAATAAAAGAAAGTTTGAAGAGTTGTCTATAGTAGAACTCAATGAGGAGTGCTCAGCCATACTCCAAAATAAACTACCAACCAAATTGAAAGATCCAGGAAGTTTTACTATTCCCTGCTTAAATGTTCGTTTAAATGTTGAAAAGGCACTAGCTGATTTAGGTGCTAGCATCAATTTAATGCCTTACAAAATGTTCAAGCAACTTGGCCTTGGGGAACCAAAACCTACTAGGATGAGTATTCAACTAGCTGATAGATCTGTTAAATATTCTAGGGGAATTATTGAAGATGTACTCGTAAAATTCGATAAATTCATATTCCCTATTGATTTTGTTGTGCTTGACATGGATGAGGATGTTGAAGTGCCTTTAATTTTAGGTCACCCATTTTTAGCCACTGCTACGGCTATTATTGATGTAGGTGATGGTAAACTTGTGCTTAGGGTAGGTGACGAAGAGATTATTTTTAAAATTTATAATGTCATGAAATTTTCTAGAGAACAAGATAACTCGTGTTGTTTTATTGATTATATTGATCATGCTACTCAAGATTCTTTACAGGAAATCATTCATAAGGACACGTTGGAACTGTGCCTTGCCCAAGGAGAGGAGGTAAATGACGATGATACTGTATTAGGTAAGGTAAAAGCTGAATTAAATTCTAATCAGTCTTCACTGAGACAGAAGAGCTATGAGGGTATTGAGGTAAACAAGGAATTAAAATTAAAACCCTCTGTTGAAGAACCTCCTAAATTGGAATTAAAGCAATTACCAAATCACCTAGAATATGCATTTCTTGGAAATAACTCCACATTACTAGTGATTATTGCTTTAGATTTACTATCAACTAAAAAGGACGAGTTACTTCAAGTGTTGAAGGAGCATAAAAGAGATATAGCTTGAAAGATTTCTGACATAGAGGGGATCAGTCCTTCTTTCTACACACATAAAATTTTGATAGAAGATGAATATAAACCTTGCATGCAGACTCAAAGACGACTGAATCCTAACATGAAAGAAATCGTAAAAGCCGAGGGAATTAAACTTCTAGATGTAGGAATTACTTATCCTATTTTTGATAGTTCTTGGGTGAGTCCTGTACAAGTTGTCCCTAAGAAATGAGGCATGATTGTTGTGGCTAATGAGAAGAATGAATTGATCCCAACAGGAATAGTCACGGGATGGAAAGTTTGTATTGACTATAGGAAATTGAACGGTGTCACAAGAAAAGATCACTTTCCCTTACCATTCATTGATCAGATGTTGGAAAGATTATCTAGGCATATGTATTATTGCTTCCTAGATGGACTCTCTGGTTACTTCCAAATCCCAATAGCTCCTGAGGACCAAGAGAAAACTACATTTACAAGTCTATTTGGTATGTTTTCTTATCGACGAATGCATTTTGGATTATGTAATACCCCTGCTACTTTTTAGTGATGCATGTTGACCATTTTTGACGAACTCGTAGAAGATATTATGGAGGTATTTATGGATGACTTCTCGGTATTTGGTAATTCCTTCTATCTTTGCCTTAAAAATTTAAAACGAGTTCTAATAAGATGTGAGGAAACACACCTTGTACTAAATTGGGAAAAATGTCACTTCATGGTTTGTGAAGGGATTATGTTAGGTCACAAAATTTCTAGCAAGGGGATCAAGGTTGACAAAGAAAAAGTTGAAACTATTGAGAAATTGCCTCCCCAAAGTTCAGTTAAGGCTATTCAAAGTTTTTTAGGTCATGCTGGATTTTATAGAAGATTTATCAAGGATTTTTCTAAAATAGCTAAGCCTTTAAGGAATTTACTAGAAAAGGATGTGCCTTTCAATTTCAATCAGGAATGTTTAGAAGCATTTAATGCTCTTAAGGATAAATTAATTAATGCTCCAATTATAGTTGCACCTGATGGAATTTACCCTTTGAACTTATGTGTGATGCGAGTGATTTTGCAGTAGATGCGATTCTTGGATAGTGAAAAGGCAAGCATTTCCAACTGATCTATTATGCTAGCAAGACATTGACAGCCGCACAAGAAAATTACACGACGACTGAGAAAGAATTGTTGGCTATGGTTTTTGCATTCAATAAATTTAGACCATATTTAATATTATCTAAAGTTGTCGTTTACACTGACCATTCAGCTTTTCGATACCTCCTTACTAAAATAGATACAAAGCCTCGACTAATAAGATCGATATTATTATTGCAAGAATTCGATTTAGAAATTCAAGATAAGAAAGGAGCAGAAAATCTTGCAGTAGATCATCTATCCAGATTAGAGAACCCACATCTTAAGGAGCTTGATGAACATGAGATAAATGACTCATTCCCTAAAGAACAACTCTTTGCTATATCTGACTCTGAGGAACCCTAGTTTGCAGACATTGTGAATTTTTTAGCTACTAATGTTACACCAAAAGGGTTGACACATCAGCAAAAGAAGCGGTTCTTTATTGATGTTAAAAACTACTTTTGGGAAGATCCTTTTTTTTTGTATATGTACAGATCAAGTCATCAGAAGATGCATTAAAAAGTCAAAAGCAATTAAAATCTTGGAACATTCCCACTCAATACTGACTGGACGACATTACAGTGGGACTAAGACAGCACATAAGGCACTCGAATCAGGTTTTTATTGGCCCACACTATTCAAAGACGCCAACAAGTATGTTACTTCTTGTGATAAATGTCAACGAACAAGTAATATCTCCAAACATGATGGAATGCCTCAAATGTATATACTTTCATATGAAATATTTGATGTACGAGGTATTGATTTTATGGGTCCATTCCCTAGCTCATTTGGGAATAAATACATCTTAGTAGCCGTTGATTATATGTCTAAATAGGTGGAAGCCCAAGCTTTACCTACTAATGATGCTAAAGTGGTGGTGAGGTTCCTTAAGAAACTTTTCTCTCGATTTGGAACACCTAGAGCTATTATTAGTGATAGGGGTACTCATTTTTGTAATGCTCAATTTGATAAAACCCTTAAGAAATATGGAGTTTACCACAGAACAGCCACCCCTTACCATCTTCAGACTAGTGGTCAAGTCGAAGTAACAAACCGAGAGCTTAAACATATACTAGAAAAGACTGTAGTGTCAAATAGGAAGGATTGGGAAATGAAAGTAGATGATGCTTTATGGGCTTATAGAACTGCTTTTAAGACCCCCATAGGAATATCTCCTAACAGACTTGTTTATGGGAAAAGTTTTCATTTATCGTTTGAACCAGAACACAAAGAATTCTGGGTTATAAAGTTTCTAAACTTTGATCTCAAGCTTGCAAGTGAGAAAAGGTTGATGCAGTTGAATGAGCTAAATAAATGGCGAGCTATCAATATGAGAATTCACGATTATACGAGGAAGCAACGAAGCGCCGCCATGATTCTCGCTTAAAGCAACACAAGCAATTTGAAGCTGGAAACCTTGTCTTGTTATATAATTCAAGGCTCAAATTATTTCCTAGGAAGCTAAAATCACGATGGTTAGGGCCTTTCGTGGTCCAAACCGTTTTTCCATATGGCACAGTAGAGGTAAGTCATCCAACTCAAGGTACTTTCAAGGTAAACAGACATCGTCTTAAACCTTATAACGGAGAGGAGCTACGGCTCCGCAAACCTGCCTAAATATACCATAAGGCAAAGTCGAGCTTAGACTTTAAATAAGCGCTCTTCGGGAGGCAACCCGAGCACTAACCCCACTAAATAAGTTTATTTTTCTTTCATTCATTTTTCATAGTTTAAATGTAGGTATTTTTGACACCCACGGCCGGGCACACGAGCATGTCCTAGCCCGTGTGCTCACCACGAGTTGGAGACAAGGGCATGCTTTTAGTCGTGTAAACTATTACATAGTATTGACATTCGACAATAGCAAACACAACCTGGACACACGGGCGTGTCCATGGCCGTGTTAAAACAGGACAAACATCTTCCTAAGACAGGATGACACACGGGTATGGGAAACGGGCGTATCGCAAACCGTGGTGAAACTGCACTTCAATTTCCTAAAAATTGGCAGAGGCACGGAATGCTATAAATCACCATGGCAGTGCGATGCGGCCGTGTAACCCACACGGTTATGAAACACGGGCGTGCCTGGGGCTGTGTGGGAACCTAAGCACACCTTTTGAAAATTTTAAGTCAGAATGGAAAACGGGCATATTCCACGGCCGTGCTCAAAAGCCGTGGGCAATCCTAACTATAGAACACGAGCGTGGTGGAAGATACACTGGCGTGGGAGAAGCAAATGAGAGAGCACACGATCGTACGAAGTGACCATGCGTGCCATATGGCCTGGACACACGGGCGTGTCCATAGGCCGTGGACGATACTGAATTAAAATTTCACGAAAAACAAGGGATAGGAGTGAGACACATGGGCGTGGGCCACAACCGTGTGGTCCAAAAAGTGGCCTGCACGAATGTGGCCCCCTTTTATTTGAAACCCTAACCCTAATATCCCCAAATTCCTATTTAAACCCCTCTATTAATCCATCCCCCCCTTCACTATGCCTCCTTCCTACTCCGGCCACTATTTTTTGACGAGCCGCCGAACACTGACACCTTCACTCCTCTTTCCCCCTTCTTTCTTTCTTCCTTTCTTTTTCTCCCTCTTTGCTTCTCCATTGCTCACACAACCACCTCTCTTCCCTTGCTCACACAACCACCCATCCCTTTAACTAGACTTCCACCGTTCAGCAGCCATAAACCGTCGCCACCACCACTGACCACCACTATCAGTTTCCTCTTTTGCACCTCTAATTCCTTTACATTATTTTAATTCTTTTATTATTACTATTATTATTATTATTATTACTCTTATTTCTTTATTACTGTTCTATCTTATTTCTATTAGATTGATATATTGTTATTATTACTATTGCATTACTGATATTGTTGGTTCTTACTCAGTTATAGTTTTCCTTGATAAGTTTATGCTTAAGTTAGTTTTGGACATTCGCAATAGTCTGCATATATTTTAGGGTCATTTGTTTTGTTGATTTAATTCATATTTTGCTTGCTCATTTATTTATATATATATGTATTTAGTAAGCAATTATTTAGTTTTCTACTAGTATTAAGATTCTACTTATTTCGTCTGCCTGATTAAGCTGCACTTGGATGCTTGTTTCTTATTCGTTTGACTATTATGTTGATTCGTCCAATTGAATTATGTGATTACTTTCACAGGACACTATGACAAACACAAATGGCAAGAAAACTACCATCACCACTTCGAAAAAGTGGAAGGGCTCAGGAGCGATGTCTTCAAGTGCAACCATTGAGATACGCCACCCATTCCTCCAATTTCCACGTGCCTGGCCCCTTGGCATGGGTCGGTGCATGGGTCGGTGCATCGACTCGGCTGTATTGGAACAAGTCCATCTAGCTGACTCAGTTCAGGCCCTCCTCGCTACCTTTTATTGGGACCGCTTCTTCGACATTATTGAGCCGGCGTACTTGGAGTTCACTTTGGAAATTTGTTCAACATTTCAGTTACAGACGATTATGACAGAGTTTGACGGCCCAAGCACAGTCCAATTCCATCTTGGTGGTCTAGTGTGTCAAATGAGTGTCCCAGAATTCGAAGTTACCTTAGGACTTTATACGGACGAATTTATGAAGGCAGACAATTTCCCCCACCTCCACCGTCACATTTATTACACACCTTCCTCTTGTTGGGCAGCCTTCATTCCTCTTACGGGCATCTATGACCCTAGCCGCTCCAAGGCATCGGCTCTATCTCCAGTATTACGATATCTCCACGCCCTTTTAGCTCACACCTTAACAGGGCGACAAGAGAACACCAGCGTCATTAACATTCACGACGCATACTTCTTATGGAGCACGAGGCAAGGGCATGTTTTCGATCTCGGATACTTCATCGCCCTTGCCTTTCGCCATCAGACCGAATGACACCGAAAATGAGTCATCAGCATCGGCCCTTACATGACTCATCTAGCTCGACACTTTGGGCTCCTAAACATATCGGTGCAGTCCTCATCGCTAACACTCATCGGCCAGATGTCCCTACAAGGCATCTCAAGTATGCTCCACATGAGGATGATAGAGTGTTGTCGTGGGTTCGATCCTCCTCAATACCGAATAGCACGAGCCACCGATGAGGATGACCCCGAGGATATTCCTGATGATATCCCTTCATTTTATGAGGACCCACCTTTTCAGCCACAACCGAGTCACAGACCAGTTTATGCGGCTGCTTCATTGACAGATATTTCTGACCACCTAACTAGATTCGAGCAATCTGGCACTCAGTGATTCGACAGTATAGAGGCGACTCTGCAACAGATTTGCCAGCATTTCCACATTTCGCCTCCAGCACCACCACCTTACCATCCAGATGCTGATGAGGACTTTTGAGTCCATTTATTTTACTTTGTTTTTCTTTTCCTTTTGTTTTTATTTTTATTTTAATTTCATGTTCTAAAAGACTTATATTCGTATATTTTGAATTCCCTGTTTATATGGCTGTTTCTTTATGAGTAACTATAACAACCCCTTTGATATAACTCCCTAAAACATTACTGGTGATATCGCAGTTTCAAAAGGCTCAGTCGATTGGTGTTACTCAGGAATATACAAACACTCCTTCGGGGAAAGATAATCCACGACTGCCATTTTCTGCTCGACCACGACCATAGCCACCACGATAACCTCTTCGCTTGGCGCTATGATTGTGGAACCCAACCTCTACCACCACCTTCACCTCTGCCTAGTCCTACATGCACATCAGTTCTAATGTCTATAAATCTACTTTCGCTATTCCATGGACTACATCCAAATTTAGGGCAGTTTCGCGTCTCCTTCTCTTTTATGATATTATGCTTATATTATTATTTATCTTTGTACATTAAGGACAATGTACATCTTAAGTGTGGGGAGGTTATGATATTATGATTATTAGAAAATCCCTAAATTACATCTTGTTCTCAAATAATTTTCTCATATTACTATTAGAATAAATTTTGATTGATTTATGATTCTTATTGATATGTTTTGGATTTAAACATAGGTAATTATGCATTGATTATTTAAACTTGAGGACAATAGAGAATCAAGGATGATAAGTTGCAATTTTGAGAATTAAAATTTCTAGGTTATTTCCCTGAATCGAGGTAATATCTTAAAGTTTTGAATTTGTAGGATTGACATCAAAACCCCATAATTTTGGTGAGATTTTGAGCCGTTTAGGGCATATATCTTTCTTGCTGACTTTTATTGATGATTATGAGTGAGTCAATGCTGATTTGTTATTCTAGAACTTGCATCGATTATACATGTTGAGACCACACCTTTGATTTGATATACTGAGATGATAAAGGAACTTAGGTTTAACCCACTTACCCCATAAAAAACCTACCCACATAATTGCCCCTTAGTGAACCCCTTTGAGCTTTAATCATTATTTCTTGATTTTCCCCTTAATGATAACCCACAACTTAACCCTTTTTGACTCGTTAAGAATTTTTCCCTTTTTATTGACTCCTTTTTTATCGAGATTGTATTTGATTAATTACCTAACTATGTTCGTCTATTTCAGTTGCTAAATTATTCCTTATTATATACTTTCCATTATTGTTCTTATTCTTAAAAAAAAAGTATATTCATATTCACATAATTACATATTGTTATAAAGAGCTTGGATAAGTTAAAGTTATTATTTTAAGAAAAAGCTTGCTTCATTAGTTTTGGGTAATTTTAATTCGGCACTTGTTTGAAATTTAGTAATTAGCTTTATTTTTCCAAGTTTGGTAATTTATTAAATTAATCTAGATTCTAACCCTATTTTTTAGCATTTATCCACACCTTTAACCCAAGCCCCATTACAACCCTATTAAAGAACTCTTAATTTGTGTATCATCTCATTTATAGTGGTGGAGATTTGATTTTCATGCAAGCCTATGGTAATAATTTTTCATGTTTGACTATTGAGTGCTTAATTATTGAACCTTAAACACTGTAAGTGATTTGAGTGAATCTTTAGTGAGAATGTAAACCCTTGTTGATTTGAAATTAAAGGTAATTACTTAGATAAAGGGGAATACCTATGATTTTATGATTAAAATGCTCAACTTGGATTGTTTGAAACTTTAATGTTCTTTTAGTTGAATTCTCAATGTATAATTACCTGTAGGATTATTTTGAAACCATTTTTATAAGAATTATAAGTTGAGAAGAATGCATTTTAATTGTGAGTTGAGGATTTTTCTTGAGGATAAGCAAATGCTTAAGTGTGGGGATATTTGATGAACCTCAAAAGTAACATATTTTTAATCCCATGCTTGGCATATTTTCGGATGATTTATCATAATATTTAGTGAACTTGATGCTCCTAATCCTTTAATTTCATGTTTTTATATCCAGATGAGCATAGAAAAGCGAAAAGTGCGAGAAAAAGGCCAAAAATGGATAAAGTAGGTTTATTTCAGTGCTGCACACGGCCCAGACACTTCCACACGGGTAATCCACATGCCCGTGTTAGACACACGGTCAGACCACATGCCCATGTGTAATAGCCGTGTCGACTTAAAACCATATCAAAATTGCACACGGCTTCAACACCACCACACGGGCGTGCCACACGGTCGTGCCCCTGCCGAGACCTATTTCAATTCTACTCGAAAAAGGCTAATTTTGGGCTATTTTGGGTAGTCCAAAGACTAGTTAAACACAAGAGAAGAGGATCAAAGAGGACACGGAGAGTAGAAGGCAGAAAATACTCAAAGACAACCAACGAAATCAGCTCAGAAGCAGGATCTACTTCAAGCTTGAAGATCTCCATTCGATTTCGTTAGAAGTTCTTTGGGTTTCTTTATGTTTAGCTGTTTTCTAAATTTTCAGATGTTTTTCCTAATTGTTATGAACTAAACTCCCTAAATACCTACGGGAGATGAAACGTAAGACAGATCTTATTACTATTTGAATCATATGATAAATACTTGTTCTTATTCTTAATTATGAGATTTAATCTTTTTTTTAATACTCCAGAATATTAATACATGTTTTGATATGCTTATTCAGTGGAGCAAAAGTCTCTGTTCAAGAGTAAATCTTCCATAATTAAGCGGATTTGCATGCAATCCTAGAGATAGGACAACATAAATCTGTTAGACTAGAATCAAATCTAATAAGGGAGTCCATAGATTGAGTTAATGCGACAATAGAGGTTTTAATTAGGAAGAGATTTTGATTAATCAACCTAGAGTCAGTTGTTTTTAGTCTCAAGAGAGATATTAACATAAGCTAGGGATTCCTACAGATTAAGTCAAGTGAATAAATCGTCTAATTCAGAAGTAATAAGTGAAGTCTAGGTGGATTCTTCCTTGGGTATTGTCTTCTCCATCGGTTTTCCAAAAGTATTTCCCAACTTTAATCTCTGTTGTGTTCTTAGTTAATTTGATAGTTATCTTAGTTTAAAAACATCCCTTTAATTCTTAGGCTAGGTAATAAAAAGATAGTAATTACTAGTACTTTTAGTTCTCATGGATACGATATTTCTGGTCTTACCATAACTATACTACTGTTCAATAGGTGCGCTTGCCTTAGTCGAATTTTTAGTTAGTTTAGCAACCATCAAAATACAAGCCACTTAACAACACCTATTGACACTTTGAGTTGTAGCCAATTTCTAACAACTTGTTCAGAATTATGTTTATCAATAGTCCTCTCAATATTTTGCAAGGAATTATGAAGATCAAGATAATTTGTCATAGCATTCCTATGTAAAGAATTTGCGTGGTTACCCACATGAGTAACAAAAGGAAATTTAGATCCTTAATTGATCTTCTTCCATGATTGAAATCCTTGGCTTGTAAAAAGTATTTCAATGATGCCCAAAAAGCTTGTTGAAGAGAAAACAATAAAGGCAATACCAAAATAACATTCGAAAAATTCAAATTTTGATGAAGGTATCAATACCTTAGGCCTAGGTATCAATATTTAGCCTTCAATATCAATACAGATGTTAAAAATTATACTAAAATCACATTCTATTTTGAAAAAATTAAGTTTTAAAGCCTAGGGATCAATACCTAAACCCTTGGTATCGATACATTGTGTAAATTTTAGGTAAATTTTGGTAAAAATCAGTTAAAAGTTCACTAAAATCCCCTGCAATATATTTGATTCAACTCATCATTTAAGACCAATTCAAGATGTATTTAAACTACTTAAAACAATTCTAAATCAATCACAATTATCACATTAACAAACCTCATTTGCAGACATACTTATAACCTCAATCATTCATTTCATATAGAACCAAAATCCTTCAAATAAAAACCAAAATAGTTTGAGTTTCAAGAGTTTTCATTTTAGTCCCTAACACTTGGCCACACATTTGGTCTACTTATGTGCATGCTATTTTAACTCAAAATATAGTACCTACTCTTGTAGCTCTTGAGGATGTGATGAGATGAGAGATCTACTAGCCTGGCTCTAGCTTTTCAAGTATAACTGTACCTACGCCTTAAAATAAACGCGTTAAGCTGTTGAAGGCTTAGTAAGCACTATAAGAATAAATAGGTAAATGAATTATAACATAATTTTTAAAAAATATTCAATTAATACATGCTTAAACAAATACTAAATTCATACAACTGTGCATTTCTTTAACAAAATTTAACTTACCTTTGAAAGTAACTAAACTTACCTCAACATTTTGATGATTCACTTTTGTTCACATTTCATATCTTTAACCCATAGTAGATTTTTTTCCTATAAATCAAAAACTTGTTGGTCTTTATCTAACGAAGAACTCTTTCTTAGACCGGTTACCAGAGTAAAAATAATGTAATGAAGGGAAGGGAAAAATGTAACGCCCCAAAATTTTAAGAACTTGTTTGTGGAAATCTGCAGTAGTTAATTTCTGTATCTATGGTTCTGTGTAGTGTGATTAAGTTTAAGGTCTGGAGTTTGAGTTGCATCATTAAAAGTTTTGTTGTTTTAGAATCAACTCGCAAGCACGTATGACTCGCTTAAATTTAATTCTTTGTATAAAGGTGACAAGAATGAGCCTGTTGGTTCACTGGTTAAGCATCTGCTTGTATTCTGTCTGGTTCTGAGTTTGAATCCCATAGCATACGTAAGCAAAATATTTTTGCTAAATGCTGGAGGTCTGGATGGAAATTAATTGATAATCAACTAATGTTAGTTCTTTCTTTTTCTTTTTATTCTTTCTCCACTTTTTCTTTTTTTCGACCTTTCCATTTTCCCTTTATTTGTCGTAAGGAATATGGGCTAGTTAAAGTTACGATGTTAGCATTATCTGTTGGAAGGTTATCGAGTAAGTTTTTATTTTGATTCATTAAATTTTTGGTTTTCTTTTTTTGCTTTGCATAGTATACTTTGAGATGGTTGTTTGAGTGTGTTGCGTGAATCTCTGATAGCCACTCATTTGGTTCCCTGTTAGGCGGGGATATTGAGAGTAGTGAACCTCAGCAAGTCAATTCAAGTAATCGTCATTGATTTTTTTGTAAGTTTTGGTTTCGTTGAAAGTTGATGTCGAAATTTTCGACGTAGGTACTTTGAGTATAATTGTGCATTGTTGTTGATAAACTTGATTGATTGAGTTATTGAATGATCGTTTTAGGCTTTGGAACTTCTTTTCATTATCATTACTTTGAAATCGTCACAGGTACGTATCGAAAACCTTAGATTTCACAAGTTTTGTCACCGAAAATGGTGGCTGTCAATGCCACACGGCCAGGCACATGAGTATGTGACTAGGCAGTATGCTCCACACGGGTGTGTGGTAGGCCGTGTAACTCACTTTTTATCGAATTAAGACCACACGAATAGCCACACGAGCATGTGTCTAGGCCATGTGTGGCCATTTTAGTGTAGGGTTCATACGACCAAAGACACAGACGTGTGCCCAGGCCATGTAACTCACTGTTTGGGGTATAAAACCACACAGCCAGGGACACAGTCGTATGCCCAGGTCGTGTAACTCACTTTTTAGGGTATAAAACCACATGGCCAGGGACACGGGCATGTGCCTAGGCCGTGTAACTCACTGTTTATACTTAAAAACCACACGACCAAGGCACACAGGCGTGTGCCCAGGCTGTGTGGCAGGATGTTGGATGGAAAAACTATTTTTGAGGCTGAGAAGGATGCTAAGCTTTGATATTGGTTTCCTCGATATATGAATGACTGAATTTTCTTATATGGGACTGACCAATGAATCACATACTTGAATATGCACTATAACATCACTCTGTTATTGAACTGTTTTATTAATTATGTACTGTATCAGAATTGCTAAACTTGTGTTAAGGATTATTGTATTCTACATTAACATGTGGTGGGAGATTGTGAAGAAGAAGGGGAGTCTGTACTGAAACTATGGCTATGCCACAATAAGCATCACTTTGATTCTAGCGTTTGTCGTATATTGAAATAGCAGCTAAGTTACGTTTCTGTGGAAGTGTCATTGAGCACTTTAAAAGTGTGCAGGGATGAATGGGCATTATATGTCCATAGTGGTGTGTTGGGATGGTCGAAGTTGGTGTGTAGAGGATGGAAATAGGAACATTGCATCTAAATCTGATCTGAACTATGTCTGAACTAGAATAATACATATATACATATGTAACATCTCTGTTCTGAACCTAGATGAAACATGCTTATAAGATGAACTGAATCTCTTAACTGGAAATTCTCTATGAGTCATAGTTGTTGAATTACATTGCTTTTTACGCACTGAGTTCATAACTCACCCTGCTATTTTTTGGGTTTCAGGCGATAATCAATCTTGATCGGGTCAATGTCGCGGAAGCTCGGTTAGACACTTATTGATAATTTGTTAGCATTATTATTAGGAATATTTATTTTAGGATGCTATGAATTTATGAAGATTATGTCTTTAAATTACTATTGTGATGGATAATATGTGACGACTGGTTTGATTTGATTGCATTATGGTAGTGTGGCTTTTAAAACGATTGATGTAACTCTCCAACTTGGTCTAGACGTCTAGGTGTGGTTTAGGGTGTTACAAATAACCCTCACAATAATAGCTTTGCTTATAAAGCTCACAACTCTCACAATAACTTACACATGGCTGACATGCAAAGTTGACTCACCACCTTAATGTGACCAACATAGTAATTTATAGGCAAATTCTACCATGATTATTCATTGCACTTTAGTTAATTTATAACTAGATCTTAACAAAAACTCAAATAAAATACAGAAAACACGTATGCTCAAACAGAAAATTATCAAGTCTACAACTCAACAATCCGCCATTAGCGTTCCCAAAAGATATGGGGAAATTTTGCACTCGCACACCCCTGATAGTTCTACAAGAAAATAGACAAATGCAAATCCATATAGAATAAAAGGTAAAGAAAAACCTACATTTAATGTTGATTGACATCTTCGACTTCCATTTGCTTTTCAACCACCTTCACTCCTTCTGTATCACCTTTCTTTCCAATCTGAGAAAAGATACATTCAACCATGTTTTTGACCAATTTTTATTGGGGCACTCGAGAGCTACCTAACTCTTGAAATGGCTCCCCCGATCCAGTATTGTCCTATTAAGCTTTCTTCCATTTTTGAAGCATCGATTTTTCCTCTAGGGATCTGCCCTTTGTAAGTCGAATCATTGCTACCCAACACCTCTGCTCGGTCATCATCCGCTGACTCAATTGAATTTGGGTGATTGTTTTCCTTAAAAACAATTTTCGAGTGCTTTGCTAGGTCAAGTAAACCTTCTTTTAATGTCACCAGTACCTCCAATAGAGCCTCAAAAGTCGGATTAAAGTGAGTAATTGTTAGTAGCTATTACCTTCAAAAGGTCAATCTCTAGTTGCACTACTAAACTCACCTGGATCTTTTTCGAAACTACAGAAACCCTTCAAAATTATATAAACCCTTTGCAATTTCTCTGCCTTTTTCTTCTCCCCTCAAATTATACATAAATGTACGTATTAGAGATAGTGAATTAATTTTTTTATTTTAGTTTCAATTTATTTTAATTAAAATAAAATATATTATTATTAACATTAATATTCTTATTAAAATAAAACTCTTTAATGATTATTTTTATTAAATTAAATATGGACTAGTTTATTCATTATTTCTGTAATTAAATTGATAGAATGAATTGGTTTCTTATGACTTAAAAAAGTTAGTTTATGATAAAATTTAAATTATTATTTTTTATTAAAATAAAATTTATATTATTTTTATTACTATTAAAATCAAAATTCTTATTAAACTGAAATTGCTTAATTAATTATATTTATTAAATTAAACATTGACAATACTTTCTATTAATTTTTTTCTAAATTTAAATAGAATTGAAGTCTTTTATGGTTCCAACTAGCCTATCTCCATTCTATTTATCATCAACAAAGAAGTGCTTTCACAATGAAATGGCTAGACATTTTAACTTAGAATAAAGTGAAACACATGAATGAGTTGAATAATATAAAAATTGATTTGTTATATCTCTCTAAGTTATTTCTTTTATATACATATATAACCACTTTCCTACACATTCAAGACACAAGGAATTACCGAGAGTGATGAAGGAATGGTTAGACAAGGGTATGGAGGTTCAAATTATTCAAGCGTGAAGGTGATTTATTTGTGTCCTAAGATCTTGTGCTTTAAAAAACATACATCTAGTGAATGATATGTTGAAAGTTATTGGGCAAACCATTTCGAATCTCAACCCACAAGTCCATATTGTGTAACACCCTGACTTTCTTATTACTGTTTCCGTAAATATTTAACACAAATGTGTATTTGCTTTAGTGGTTAAGTGTTCTGAGTGTGTATGAGAGGTCTTGGGTTCAAGCTTATCTTTGCTAAATTTTGTTATTTTTGATCCAAGCCTTATCCTTGTTCAACGGGCTTATATAATTTTTTTTGTAAATCCATATTAGAATGAGCTTCCTGGTTTGTGTGGTAAGGGTGTTGGTGTGTTAGGAGTCTTGTGTTTGAATCCCTGCGCGAGAATGGGTACATTTTTGCTCGATTAGCTGATAGAGTTTCAGTGGAGCCAAACTTCTGAGGTGGTTGTGTGTCGTGTGTTAGTGGGATAGGTATGGGGGATTTGGGGATATTATCTATTTTTTTATTTTATTTTTTGTTTTTCCAAAAAATTCTTGGGTTTTGACATTTTTCTTTCTTTCTTTTACCAAATAGAAATTTCCCTTTGATTTTCCTTCTTTTTTCTTTTTCTGCCTTTGACGAAATAGTAGAAAACCCACCCTTTGTAACACCCCTATCCCGTAACCGTCGCCGGAATAGGTAAGGGGCATTACCGGACTTGTAACTCATGTCAGAACAGTAAAATTTTGAACTTTTTCTTGAAATAAAGATCATTCATTTAAATAAGTACTAAGCACAGCCAGGGATAAAATTTAAACTTCTTTAAGTAAACATTCAAAAGATGCCATTTTCGCATGGCTTATATACATTAACCAAAAATATTCTTCCGCCACTAGTCTATTCTATACATGCCATAAGATAATCCAAAACGTAGCAGTACCAAACAATGGATAGTGATAGTGTGACTAGTTGCTGATGATCCCCGAGCCTGTAGCTTCCAAATGAGATCTATAAAACAGAGGAAACAGAGTAAACGGAGTAAGCATTACAATGCTTAGTAAGTTTTAAGCAGTGTCAACAGATAACAATCAAATTATAACATAGTTGTTCGTATTTTTATTTCACTCTTCCTTCGGGCATACCATCCCTTTTACCGAATATGCACATCTCATCATATACAATAGGCAGATAAACTTTCACATAAAAGTGAGCTCATGTGACATAGATATATCATATGATTTCACATAACCTCTCACACTGATCCGATGTCACATAATCATAGGAATAGTCTCATAGATTGCTCTCGTATGCATCACATAACTACCTTATGATTTAGTTCAAATCAAGCTCACATATAAACTTGGAGTACATTTCTGTTTAACCTTTCGCATTGAATATATTTATAAGCAATTCTTATTACGAAGTCTTACCCGGACATAATCTCCACACGAAGTTATCGGGTCTTACCCGGACAAAATCCCCACACGTAGTCATCGGGTCTTTAGAGCTCGGATATAGTACGAGCACGAAGCTTACGGACATTAATCAGTGATAATATTCTCGCATAAAGCCTGCGGGGTTTTAACCCGAATATAGTACTAACACAAATGCCCTTCGGGACTTATCACATTTATACACTTTCACATCCATCACGTTGGCCACTCGGCCCTGTCACATATATACACTTTCACATTCATCACATCGGCCATTAGGCCTTATCACATATATACACTTTCACATTCATCACATCGGCCATTAGGCCTTATCACATATATACACTTTCACATTCATCACATCGGCCATTAGGCCTTATCTCATATATGCATGTTCACATCCATCACATAGAATCCTAAATCAAAATATAGATTTTCATGTATTCACATCACAATTATCCAAATATACTTCACATACCACATATACTTTCACGTATACACACTGTCTTGGCTGAATCTACATCTATCATTTTCCAATATCACAATTTAGAATTCACGTATGGGTTTAATCAATAGCTTATGAGCAACTAAAACAAGTTTATCAAGGTTTACAACACAATCTCAAATTCAGCACAAGCTGTTTTTCCTGAGCAATAGTCACTAAATTATTTATAACTGGAGCTACAAAACTCCAAATCACTTTTCGTTAATTTTTCCTGAATATATACTCGTGTATCTTCCATCCATAAAATTTCCAGAATTTTAGGTTTGGCCAATCAATACCAGAATTTTCTTAAAATTTCCCCTGTTTCACTGTTTGACTAATCTGCCCACTCTTCACTACGAATCAAATTTCTCATTTTACAGAATTCAAAATGTGTTGTATTTGATTTCATTTGAAACTATACTCATTAAGGAGTCTAAGCATATAAATTTTATCTTATAACCATTTTTTTACAATTTATAATGATTTTCTAAAAACAGAACAGAGGATTACAGTGTCATTCTGCGCTGTCTCACACAACTTTAAGTATCTCATTATCGGAAATTCCTTTGCTTACACGGTTTCTTTTATAAGAAACTAGACTCATTAAGATTTAATTTCATGTCTCATTCAGCCTCTAATTCAAATCCATAAATTTATGGTGATTTTCTAAAGTCACATTACTGCTGCTGTCCTAAGCAGACTATTTCAAATTACCCTTAAATTCCCAAGCTCAAACACTTAAGAACTTACCATTTGAGCTTAGAACATATCATGGCCACATCATATCTTATTAAATCAACTCATCATGTCCTATTATAATCGAATTTACTCAACGTTTAATCACTTAAAACTTACCTCGGATGTTGTTGAACGATTTCGGCGGCTATTCAATCACTTTTTCCTTTCCTTTATCCAACTTTGGTCCTCTAAGCTCTTGAGCTAATTCAAACAAATTTAACTTATTAAAGTCTCATTATGCTAGCTTATGGCCGAATATGACAATGAATTTGATAGGTCATATGGCCACCTTTAGCTCAAATACAAAATGGTCATACGCATTTTTAATCACATTAAGCAATTTAGTACAATTAATCAAACATTTCCTCATGTGCACCTTTAGGACCAAATACACACATCATTAACCTAATATCAATTAACTAAGCACTTAACAAATTCTCCTTGAGCCGATTGTCTAAGTCAAGCTAAAGCCATCAATAGGCTACCTATGGCCGAACATACACATAACTTATGTACTTATTCATGTGGCCGAACATACATGTCTGTGTTGGGGCCGATTGCATCACAACACCATACCATTTCAATTTTTGGTCATGGTTAAACAAAGAGCTTAATGTCTCACTCAAAAATGCTAAAAAGAAGATTCAAGAATCATCAATCCACCATCACATGCACCATTACAAAGCTTCACTTTTAGCATGCAAATGATATCAACACCAATCCGCCTTGGCCGAATATCATCTCCATGACATAGTAAAGATTTGAACCATGGGCTATTTAGAACTCAAGCTAACTACTAAAACATGCATGCATCTCATGGAACATCATCAAACATACCTTAGTCTATTAAACCACCATAGCCGATTTCCTCAAAGCTCTTTTTCCTTCTTTTTCTTTCTCCTATTCGGCCAAGAACAACATGAGAGCTTTTCTCTTTTTTTTTTTTGGTCATGCATGAGAATGATGAACACATTTTTTTTCTCTTTGTTTTCTTCCTTCAATTTCTTATTAGTTTATTGCCCATGCTTCTTATTTTATTCTTCCATTAACACAACATGTTTCATGACATGTTTTGCCCATGCTTCTTATTTTATTTTTCCATTAACACAACATGTTTCATGACATGTTTTGCCCATCATCCCTTGTCATGGCCGGCCACTAGTACTTAAATGGGGGGAAATTGACATGCAAGTCCACCCCTTTGATTACATGCACTATTAGGCCACTTGCATTTGCCTAGCACATTTCTAAATTTTCTCACATAAGTCCTATCAACTAAATTCACATGCAATTAACTAAATCGAAGCTTAAAACTTTCACACATTTATATTCACATATTTTAGGCAATAATTATCACATTCAAATAATTTGGTGACTCGGTCTAGCGGTCCCGAGACCGCTTTCCGACTAGGGTCACTTTAGGGGTGTCACACCCTTCTTCACTTTCTAATTCTGTCATTAAACCCTGCTTGTGGACTTTGAATCTTGGTTTTTGTGGAATCGGTAAGTGGGGTTGTTTGTGTTCGTTTAGTTTCTGATTTCTGAAGGTTGATGTTTTGTAATTTGTTGCATAGGAGACGGTAGTGAAGCAATAGTTCCATGATGTACTCTTATATTTGACACTTTTTGCTTGTTAATTCCTTTGTCTTATGAATTTTTCACTACTTAATTGGTTGTATTTGATTTATTTCTTGTGTAGTGAACCCAATACTGGAAATGGCAACAAAAAGACATAATCTGCAGTTTTTCTCTTTTTATTCTGTCACGGTTGGAGTCGTGGGCACGACGCTTATTCTGTCACGGCTGGAGTCGTGGGCACGACGCTGGGCACGACGCAGATCTGACGTGGCAAATCAGAAGTCAACACGGGGAATATTCTGGAAACAACTTATCTTGATCTATTGACGTGATTTGGGGGATTTTGGATTTCATTTTCATAATTTTATAGATATTATCTTATCTTTTTTTATTAGTTTTCCTTGTTGATTTGGGAATTTGAAGCCTATAAATACCCACCTTTGGGTAAGGCTAAGTATCTCTTGTCTTTTGTTCTTATTGCTACTTTGTTTTCATTTTTAATAAAATTTTCTTCTTTGTTTTATTTCTACTTTACTTTATTTTATTTTATGTTTTTACATTATCAAAACATGTTAAGCATGGTAATCAATATCATGCTTGGCTAATTTTTCTCAAGCCAAGAGCTAGTACGAATCAATTCCTCACGTGGGAATTGAATATTGCTTAAATCCCTTCGGGATACATTTTCGTCTTTCTGCTTAGATAGTTTGGCAATCGGCCTTACTAAAATTTTTAAACGTTTTTCAAATAAAAAAGGATCCATTGGTCTGGAATCGTTTAATTTTACAGTTGGGAGGAAGGATCGGCCTGTGGCATTTCGACTTCCTATGAACACTCTTAGCGGCGGTCCGCTAAGGAAAGACGAGATCAGAAATGATTCTTGATGAGACAACTTCTGAGTTGGGTTTTTCCTGTTTTAAAACTAAGTATTTTAACGGTGATAGACGTGGTTGATTTACTTAAGAATCGACTTTCGAAGATAGACTTGGGAAGATTGGTTACATGAGAGAAAAGCAAGTTACGTTGGGTTGGGCCTCGTAGACTGTAACCGACATGAATCCCGGAGCAAAAATCTATTTTCGATGATCGTGGGAATTGACGAAACTAGCTCGAGGCGATTCTTATACTCGTGTTTATTCAACTTAATCTTTCATCTTCTTTATTTTATTGCTTTTATTTTAATACATCTTTCTTTGCACTTTTACTTGTTTATTTTATTTTCTTGTTACTTCTCAAATCACCCTTTTTTTTATTTTCCATTTCAGCTCCTAGGTCGAGAACAAGAAATTTAATCAAAAATTCCATTAAACTCCCTGTGGATCGACCCTCTTCCACTATTCTACCTTTTTATTTATTTTATTTTTAAAGAGGTTTATTTTATTTTGATAGGCAAAACGGCGCTTGACAAAATTAACGCCATTGTCGGGGAGTTTTATTTTAAGCAATTATTGATTATTTTGTTTGATTTTTATGACCAGGAGAAACCCGGGGACTCTAGTTCAATATAACCCGGAAATTGAAGCAAGTGCTCGTATAAACCACGGTCAAACACTTCGACGAAAGAAGCAGCAAGAGCAAAGAGAACGACAATCCAATCTGGAATCTACTTCTACGACACCACCGTGTAAACCGGAACAAACTCTCAACGAAAGACCATCTCCCAACACCACTAATCCAATAAAAATCCCACGTTTGAACTGGAGCAAATGGAGAACCAAACCATTAGAGAGCTTGCCGCCGCCCCCGCCGTACAACAACCGCTCTGCATTACCTTTCCTCAAGGCACTACCCCTTTTCAACTCAAAACAGGGTTAATTCATCTCCTCCCTACATTCAACGGTCTTCCTAGCGAAAGCCCACATAAACATCTCACCGAATTCCACATGGTGTGTAGTAGCATGAAGCCGCAAGGAGTCTCGGAAGACCAAATCAAACTAAGGGCATTTCCTTTTTCTTTAGCCGGAATGGCTAAGGAATGGTTATTTTACCTTCCGCCTAACTCAATAACCACATGGTCTGAACTATCTCGTGTTTTCCTTGATAGGTATTTTCCAGCGGCAAAGGCGAGCGAGCTTAGGCAAAGCATTTTGGGAATCTAGCAAAGGAGCGATGAATCTCTCTACGACTACTGGGAAAGGTTCAAAAAGTTATGCGCAAGTTACCCGCAGCGTGGCCTATCCGAGCAGACCCTTCTTCAGTATCTCTATGAAGGGATGCTTCTGATGGACAAAATGATGGTGGATGCTGCAAGTGGTGGCGCACTCGTCAATATGACGCCAGAAAATGCTAGAACTCTAATCTCTACTATGGCCGCAAACTCGCAACAGTTCGGCTCTTCAAGTGAACCTAGCCGACGGGTTCACGAAGTAAGTACCATTTTTTGGAAAATAAAATAAACAAATAGACTGATATTGTCAATTCTCTTGTCATAGGTAAGATAGGAGCCGCGAAGGTTTGTGGAATCTGCACGATGCCGAACCACCCAACCGATTCATGTCCAATGCTACAAGATGAGACGAGCGCCCAAGTCAATGCCATAAATAATTTCCCAGGACCTCCTCAAAGGCCATACAATCCCTACGGTAACACTTTCAATCCCGGTTGGAGAGATCATCCAAATATGAGCTATGGAAACAAAAACCAAAATTACCAACCGAGACCACCTCCCTTTCCAAATCAATCACTACAAAAAACCTCTCTTTAGACCATTGTTGAAAAGTTGGCCATTTCACAAGAGAAATTCCAAACCCAAACACAATCTCATCTCCAAGAAATTGACAAACAAATAAGCCAACTAGCCCAAACTGTTGGTCGCCTAGAGTCTCAAGGATGATTGCCCTCTCAAACTGAAACAAATCCAAGAGAAAATGTGAGCGCGATTACTTTACGAAGTGGTACCGTAATTTCACCAGAGCCGACAAAGGAGCCCGAGAAAATCGAGAAAGACAAAGAAGACACTTCTTTGAAGAGTTAAGAAGAAAAATCCTCGCCTACCTCAGGTAAAGTCATTCCTAGTCTTTCTTTTTCTACTTACGAGACTCCTCATTCCTTTCTAGGAAAGCTTGCAAGGGGTGACAAAAAGGAAGAGGAGAAGGAAATTTTGGATATATTCAAAAAAGTGGAAATCAATATTCGACTTCTTGATGTCATTCGGAAGGTGCCAAAATATGCGAAGTTTTTGAAAGACTTATGCACAAATCGAAGGAGGTTATCCGGCAATGAAAAAGTTAACCTCAACGAGAATATTTCGGCCATTTTTCAAAGACGCCTACCACCGAAATACAAGGACCAAGGGATGTTTGCAATCCCGTGCAAAATAGGAAAATTCGGAATAAAAAGGGCAATGTGTGATCTAGGCGCATCTATTAATGTCATGCCGCTAAGCGTCTACAACAAAATTTCAACAGAACCATTAAAAGAGACGCGAGTGACGGTTCAATTAGCTGATCGGTCAGTTATCTACCCGAAGGGGTACTAGAAAACGTGTTGGTAAAGGTAAACGATCTCATTTTCCCTGCTGATTTTTACATTATTGACATGGAAAATGACCGCAGCAACAACGTATCAGAAATCTTACTTGGACGCCCTTTCTTGTCAACAGCGCATACAAAGATTGATGTCCGTAACGGCATCTTAACCATGGAATTTGACGAGGAAGTGGTTAAATTCGATGTGTACAAAGCTATGAAGTATCCTAATTCCATCACAAGTTTAAATTTTATTGATATTATAGATCCGTTAGCTGATGATTTTATCAAAACTGATTTGTTTTTTTATTTTTATAGGAAATTGGAGGATCTCGATGATGAAAGCGAAATCATTTCAACTCTTTCCTCCATTTCTGATTCTCGATTAATTCCATCTAAACCCCTTCCCTCAATTTTGCAGGTGCCACAACTAGAATTGAAGCAACTTTCATTGCATCTCAAATACGAATTTTTAGGCGATAACCGAACCTTGCCAATTATCATTTCAAGTGAATTATCACGACAGGAAGAGGAAGAATTGATTGCTGTTTTGCGCACCTATAAAAAGGAAATTGGATGGACATTAGCTGATATCCAAGGCTTAAGTCCATCCACTTGCATGCATAAAATTAAAACAGAGGAGAACGGAAAACCAACGAGAGAAGGCCAGAACGTTTAAACCCACCAATGATGGAGGTTGTGAAGGAGGAGCTTCAAAAGTTGCTAGATGCTGACATTATCTACCCCATTTCTGATAGCAAGTGGGTAAGTCCAGTCCATGTTGTGCCAAAGAAGACTGGAATTACAGTGGTCGAAAATGCCGAAGGAGAAATGATTCCGAAGAGAGTACAAAATGGTTGGAGAATGTGTATCGATTATAGGAAACTCAACTCACAAACCAGAAAAGACCATTTTCCTTTACCATTTATCGATCAAATAATCGAAAGACTTGCTGGAAAAACACATTACTGTTGTCTTGATGGATTTTTTGGATTTTTTCAGGTTCCGGTGGTGCTTGAAGACCAAGAAAAAACAACATTCACTTGCCCTTTTGGAACTTTCGCCTATAGAAGAATGCCTTTCGGTCTTTGCAACGCTCCGGCCACATTTCAACGATGCATGTTAAGCATTTTCTCCGATCACATCGAGCAAGGAATAGAGGTATTTATGGATGATTTTACTATTTACGATAATTCATTCTCTCAATGCCCTTCCAATCTTTCTTATGTTCTTAATTGATGCATTGAATTTAAATTGGTTTTAAACTACGAGAAATGCCATTTCATGGTAAGTAAAGGATTAGTACTCGGTCATGTGGTTTCGGCCCAAGGAATTGCCGTTGATAAGGGAAAGATTGATGTAATTCGCTCACTTCCATACCCCACTTCGGTGAGGGAAATTCGTAGTTTTCTTGGCCATGCAGGTTTCTACCGACGATTCATAAAGGACTTCTTTAAGTTGGCACAACCTCTTTGCCGATTACTACAAAAGGACGTGAATTTTACTTTTGATCAATCTTGCAAAGATTCATTCGATGAGCTTAAGGGAAGGCTTATATCCGCACGAATTGTACAACCACCAAATTGGACTTTACCATTTGAGATTGTATGTGACGCATCTGACCTTAGCGTGGGAGCCATTCTCGGCCAAAGAAGTAAAGAAGGACCACACATGATAGCCTATGCCTCTAGGACTCTCGACTCGGCTCAACACAACTACTCGACAACGGAAAAAGAGCTGTTTGCTATCATTTTTGCATTAGAAAAATTTCGTTCTTATTTATTAGGAACAAAAATTTTTGTTTTTTCCGATCATGCAGCGCTGAAATACTTGATGAACAAAAAAGAAGCAAAGCCGAGGTTGATACGATGGATTCTCTTACTGCAGGAGTTCAATCTTGAAATCAAGGATAAAAAGGGAAGCGAAAACTTAGTAGCTGACCACCTAAGCCGTTTACCTACTTCACCAGTCGAACCTCCCCTACGAGAACAATTTCCAGACGAAACATTGATGGAAGCACACACATCATTCCCATGGTTCGCTGATTTGGCGAATTTTCTAGCTACGGGTAAATTTCCGAACAATCTATCTCAATCTGAGATCAAACGCATAAAAAGAGAGTCTCGATACTACATTTGGGATGATCCATATTTATGGAAAAATTACTCGGATCAAATAGTACGACGATGCGTAAGTAACAGCGAGGTAAAATCTATACTTGAGTTTTGTCATTCCTATGCTTGCAGTGGACATTTTGGCCCTAAAGGAACTGCACACAAAATTCTTGAGTGCGGATTTTATTGGCCAACCTTGTTTAAGGACACTTACAACTTTTGCAAAGCATGTGACAGGTGCCAAAGAGTCGGAAATCTAAGTCGAAGGAGTGAGATGCCATTAAATCCTATACACATCTGTGAAATTTTTGATGTGTGGGGGCTCGATTATATGGGGCCATTTACCTCATCATTTGGAAATTTATACATTATTTTGGCCGTTGATTACGTTGTGAAATGGGTAGAGACGAAAGGCACCTGAGAAAATGATGCGAAAACCACAACTAATTTTTTACGTGATTTTATTTTCTCAAGATTTGGAACTCCGAGAGCGATCATTTGCGACAGAGGAACACATTTCGTTAACCGAGTCATCGAAGCTTTTATGAAGAAATATGGCGTGACTTAGTGGATAGCAACAGCTTATCATCCATAAACCAACGGACAAGCAGAGGTTTCAAATCGAGAAATCAAGTCAATCCTAGAGAAGGTTGTTAAACCAAACTGAAAAGATTGGAGCTTAATGTTAGTTGATGCGTTGTGGGCATATCGCACGGCCTACAAAGGACCTATCGAGATGTCACCTTACCGACTTGTTTTTGGTAAACCTTGCCACTTGCCTATAGAACTCGAGCATAAGGCATTTTGGGTGGTGAAGGAATGTAATATGGAGATGAACGCTGTTGGTGAAGCACGGAAACTTCATATCCAAGAGCTTGAGGAGATTCGCCGCAACACTTACGATAGCGCACAATATTATAAAGAGCGAACAAAAGCATTTCATGACAAGCGCATTTCATTTAAATCATTTTTCGTTGGGAAAAAAGTTCTCCTATTTAACTCAAAATTAAAAATTTTTGCAGGAAAACTTAAGTCCAAGTGGAGCGGACCATTTATCGTGATCAATGTTTTTCCTCATGGAGCCGTGGAAATTGAGGATAGCTCAGGTGCACGGTTTAAAGTTAATGGACAACGGCTAAAACCTTTCTTCGAGAGCACACCAATCGAACTAATTGAAGAAATCGGGTTGGAAGAACCAAAAATCTGACAGGAAAATGTCGAGCTTAACGACGTTAAACAAAGCGCTAAATGGAAGGCAACCCATTTGTTTACTTTTCATCAATTTTAAACTTTTTTTATTTGTCGTTTGTTCAGACCCCTCCAGGCCCTAGAAGAGAACATCACGGAAATACTCTCCTTCCTTTACCTCAGCCATGGCTGCCGTCGTCATTGATCACGGGGAGTATCCTTTACCTTTCTTTGTTCTTAAATGTACTTTACATTTATTTTTCCGTATTGGGACAATACGATTAAGTGAGGGGGAGGCTAAAGGATGACATTAATTTCGCCTTGCTTGTCATATTTGTTTGATGATATGTTTGTTTGAATTGATTAGAAGAACAACTCATTTGTCGTTGCTTGCCGCTAAGCATGTTATGATTATTTTAGTTCATAAAGATACTTGAATTCTAGCATGCTTGATAATCGAATAATATGAGTAAGTCCAATTTGACAACCCTTACAATTTGTCTTCTTGTTGTTAGTTGAATTTCTCACCTAGCTTAATTAATTAGCCCATTTTGTGAGAACTTGAGCCTTTAGCATGTATGATTATATTTTCATGCTCTTTTTTCTTGCCTGAGAGTGTCAATTTGGACTTTGGAATCTAGAACTTGTGGCTTGTATGCATTTTGAGATTACATTGGAATTTGATGCATTAATATGATTTAGGCATTAGGATTCACCCTTTCTTTTCCCTTAATGAACCAAGTTGAAGCCTAATCCCGTTTTCTTTGTTTTCACCAAGATTTTAAACCCGAGCCTTTTCATTTATTCCTCTCTTCCACCCTTGACAAGACAAAGAGCATAAGTTTAAGGTTGTGAGATAATGTTCAAAAAAAAAAGAAAAAAAAAGCACAAAAAAGAAAAAATAATTCGAAAAAAAAAAGAAAAAAAAGAAAAGTTAAAAAAAAAAGTTTGATGATTTGTTCATTATAGCTACCTTTGTTTAGTTTGCTTATTCTTGTTGCCTATGTTTTCTAAGGTTGTGGACATGATATAGTTACTTGTTGGGAAACTCTTGTCTTAACTTTCTTTAACCTCATTTTAGCCTTATTCCCTACCTTTACCTAAGCCCCATTACACCATTTATTAAAAGTCCTAATGATTTTTGCATCTCATTTCTTTAAAGTAGTGGAGAATTGATCTTGCCACAAGCCTATGGAGACCCTTATTCAAATTTTGACTTTGAGTGAATTTGATTTCTACACCCGAAACACTTTGAGTGATTTGAATGCATCTTGGTAAGAATTAAGCTTAGGTTAGAATTTGATTGATAATTGATAGACAATGGTAAGGTTGAATAATTGTTCTTGCTTGCACCTATTCGTTTTTTTTATTCATGTTTTACTCACGTTATTTTTTGTGCACTTGAACTCTCATAACTTTGTTTAAGACTTGCAACGATTTAGGAGAAAGATGATGAAGCTTTTGATTAATTTATTTCAAACATACTTGAGGGCAAGTATGAGACAAGTGAGGGGGAATTTGATGTACTCTTATATTTGACACTTTTTGCTTGTTAATTCCTTTGTCTTATGAATTTTTCACTACTTAATTGGTTGTATTTGATTTATTTCTTGTGTAGTGAACCCAATACTGGAAATGGCAACAAAAAGACATAATCTGTAGTTTTTTTCTTTTTATTCTGTCACGGTTGGAGTCGTGGGCACGACGCTTATTCTGTCGCGGCTGGAGTCGTGGGCACGATGCTGGGCACGACACAGATCTGACGTGGCAAATCAGAAGTCAACACGGGGAATATTCTGGAAACAACTTATCTTGATCTATTGACGTGATTTGGGGGATTTTGGATTTCATTTTCATAATTTTATAGATATTATCTTATCTTTTTTTGATTAGTTTTCCTTGTTGATTTGGGAATTTGAAGCATATAAATACCCACCTTTGGGTAAGGCTAAGTATCTCTTGTCTTTTGTTCTTATTGCTACTTTGTTTTCATTTTTAATAAAATTTTCTTCTTTGTTTTATTTATACTTTACTTTATTTTATTTTATGTTTTTACATTATCAAAACATGTTAAGCATGATAATCAATATCATGCTTGGCTAATTTTTCTCAAGCCAAGAGCTAGTACGAATCAATTCCTCACGTGAGAATTGAATATTGCTTAAATCCCTTCGGGATACATTTTTGTCTTTCTACTTAGATAGTTTGGCAATCGGCCTTACTAAAATTTTTAAACGTTTTTCAAATCAAAAAGGATCCGTTGGTCTGGAATCATTTAATTTTACAGTTGGGAGGAAGGATCGGCTTGTGGCATTTCGACTTCCTATGAACACTCTTAGCGGTGGTCCTCTAAGGAAAGACGAGATCGAAAATGATTCTTGATAAGACAACTTCCGAGTTGGGTTTTTCCTGTTTTAAAACTAAGTATTTTAATGGCGATAGATGTGGTTGATTTACTTAAGAATCGACTTTTGAAGATAGACTTGGGAGGATTGGTTACATGAGAGAAAAGCAAGTTACGATGGGTTGGGCCTCGTAGACTGTAACCGATATGAATCCCGGAGCAAAAATCTATTTTCGATGATCGTGGGAATTGACGAATCTAGCTCGAGGCGATTCTTATACTCGTGTTTATTCAACTTAATCTTTCATCTTCTTTATTTTATTGCTTTTATTTTAATACATCTTTCTTTGCACTTTTACTTGTTTATTTTATTTTCTTGTTACTTCTCAAATCACCCTTTTTATTATTTTCCATTTCAGCTCCTAGGTCGAGAACAAGAAATTTAATCAAAAATTCCATTAAACTCCCTGTGGATCAACCCTCTTCCACTATTCTACCTATTTATTTATTTATTTTATTTTTGAAGAGGTTTATTTTATTTTGATAGGCAAAACAACGCTTGTCATTCCACTCCAATGGTCTGGTTTGTGCGAGTAAACTGGTGTGATTGCGATAAGTGAGTGTGTTTCGCTCGATTTGGGTTTGAGGAATTTGTGATTTAATTGCTAATTTCGATGTTAGGTACTCTATTTTTTAGGTTTCAAAAGGCTCAGGGTCGTTTTATCATCAAAACTGTACCAGATGTGTACTCGGAACACTAAAAATCAAGCTTTAGTGAAAGCCAAAAAACTTCACTGTTGACACTACACGGGCGTGTGGCCACCTATGTAGATGGTCGTGTGTGAGACACAACCGTGTGGTTGCTCGTGTGGATGGTCGTGTGCGAGGCACTGCCATGTGAATGACGAAGGCTTGGCCATGCGTAGGACACGGCCGTGTGGTGGCTTGAGTGTGGCCATGTGGGCCACACGGGCTAGGCCATGTGGGCCATATGGGCTAGGCCAAGTTGGGCGTTTGGGCCACACAGTCATGTAGGCCCACAAGGGTAGGCTACACGGGCATATGGGCCCCTAATTTTGGAATTTTCCCAAAAGTTGCACGGGTTACTCCGATCGACTGTGGGCCTATTGTAGGGTCAATAAGGGCTATTAAACTCCTATTTGTATGCTAAAATGTTCTGATAGTTTGATCTGAGAAGGATATTGAATGTATGCCTAACTGTACTGCTACACGTATAACTGTTAACTATATATAAGCCTGTTGAGCATGTCTAATCTGTTATATTTGTATCTAATTTTCCTGTATCTGTTATTGGGGTGGGATTTGTATATGAGGAGGAAGTATTTTGTTCAGCGTTAATCGCCTATATTCTGACAGCTTGGCTGCATATTTTCTGATATGTGTCTTAATGGCACAATGTGGTGTGTAGGGATGGGTAGGCGTTTTAAACCCCACATTGTGTGATGGGATGGTTGGAGATGGTGTGTAGAGGATGGGGATAGGATTGATGCAAATCTGCTTCAATAATCTAAGACTGGATCTGATTCTAAATCTGACACTGTATCTGTTTCTGATTATATATATAATTCTGTATGTTGGAATGCTTAATTTTGATGGGTTACACGTTGAGCTTTCGTAAACTCACATCTGTTGTCTATTTTGTCAAGTAATCCACAAGCTTAGGCAGATCAGTGCGATAGAGACTCAGTGGTAAGCACACGTTCGTAAAATTGCTTAAATTTAATTAATTTGGTTTACATTGGAGAGTTGTAATTTTGAGACTCTCTGGACTTTGTAGTTTTATAACTGTGGGTTTTGGTTTTATCTATTTGATAAATTGCATGCTTTAGCAAAATGTTTTTCTTAAAAATTGAAAATTTATACGCAAACAAAGGTTTTTCTAAAACACGGTAGTGTTTTTAAAATATAACTGTTTAAAGGCTTCGCTGTAATAAGCTTTGGCAAATGAACTAAATAAATGGTTTTTTCGAATAAAAATGTAAATGTTCTGACAAGACAACTCCATTTTCAAAACCCCTACTTTGTGACACTTTCGAATTCAGCCATAACATCTAGGTTAGATTTGGGGTGTTACATATTGCTTATCTGGTATTTCTAACAAAATTTCACTTTAATTTTTTTCTTTTAAAGGCTAATAACATTTGATTCAATAAATAAGGGGCACAGAAGCATATAAAAAATGTTATTCAACTGAAAATATTTTTCCTCGACCACAAATGAACATTTTAACTGATTGGGAATGAGGAATATATTTGTTTTCATTGAGCTTGTAACCTATGATAGGAGTATGAAAACTTTCAAATCCATCATGATTCTCTTTGGACGTTGTTTCAGTTTGGGTGAGATATCGACCGATAACTCCAATATCTTTTATCTCCAGTCATGCAATTTCTAGTTATTGGAAAAATAATTGGATTAATGATATATGTTTTGGAATTGATACCTTGAAGAATTTCAAGAATGAAAAACTATTTTATTCTAATTGAAACTATTTAGATGCTAAAGTGGGAAACAAAATTAAGAAACTAATATACTATTTCACATAAAATCAAGAAAAAAGTCAAAGGCTGATTTCACAAAAAGTAAGTTTCTAAGTAAATCAGATTCTCTGGTTTCAACATTTCCAACTAAAACGATGGCTTACTATTGGCTAAAGGCAGTTAAGGAGGGGGTTTCGTTAATGAGTGGAATTTTTAAGGTGACTCAAGCGTATGTGTCCAAGACTATTTTTTGGTTAAAAACAAATTCGATGTTCAGTGCGATCCCTATATAGAGGGAGCTTTGAAGTTTAATGTTGATGATTCCACTTTAGAAAACTAGGGACTTCAGGTTTTGGGGTTGTGTTGCATTATGATTGTGGGGCTGATACGAATTCAAGAATATGAATATACTAAAATTGTGACCACTAAATGTGCACTTAACTCAAACTGAAAATGTTTGAATCTCCAATCTCTTCCCGATTGAATCCCTAAATTTTTCTCTCCAAAATAGAAATAATGTTGGACTTACATACTATGCATTTTTGAGGGACATTTTCTAAGACAATTACCCTCATATCTTTATTATAAGAAGCCAAGAGTTTTATTAGTTCAAGAAAGTTACATTTGTTTCTTGAATCTTGTGCTTCAGAGCGTCCCCTAAAGGTACAACCTTGAAATACAGGCCACTTAAAAGCATCTATCGACACCTTGAGCTGTAGCCTATTTCTTGCAATTTGTTCAAAATTTTGTTTATCAATAATCCTCTCAATATTTTTTAAGGAGTTATGAAGATCGAGATAATTTTTCATTGCATTCTTGTGTAAAGAATTTGCATCCTTACCCATATGAGTAACAAAAGGACATTTAGATCCTTCATTTACCTTCTTCCATGATCGAAATCCTTGGCTTGTAAAAGTATTTCATTGACGTCTAAATGGATTGCTGAAAAGAAAACAAGGAAGGCAATATGTGACATTCTTACTTGGTGAAAACTCGAGCCAATCTGGGAATAACTTGTATTAAGATGGGAGAAATCATCATCCATTCTTGTCAATATAATGAGGAGATGTTGGAGCCTCACTTAGAAGAATCAGTTGATATGACCCAAGATTAATGTAAACTTGATGGAGTTCGTCCTGTTGATTTGGAGGGTAATCCCAAATAGAATTTTGAAGTCCCGGATCATGCTCTAAAGAAGAAGAATAAAACTCCTTTATTTTGGCTCTCGACACCTTACGAGGACATTCAGAAACTTGAGAAGACCTGATATCTCATTCAGGAGTTTGGAAAGACTTAATATATCATTCAGGATCTTGGGATTGAGAAGACTAGATATCTCGTTTAGGAGCTTGTGAAGACTCGATATCGCGTTCAGAAGCTTAGGATTTAAAAGACATGATATCTTGTTCAGGAGCTTGAGAAGATCTGATCTTTGATTTTTCTCCACTGATAATAGAAGGTTTACGAACCAATTGATCATTATTGCTTTCTGACACCCTTTTCTTAAAAAAAGGTTCGATCTTTTTATTGACCATAATTGAATCGAAAAACCTGAAGATTGAAATAATATATTAAACAACAACGTATTAGGGAAACGAAAACAAATAATTTGAAAAAAACATAATTTATGCAAAAATATTTACCGAGAAGTCTTTTGCGTAAGGAGCCGGGAGAAAGATAATTTGTATTTTTTTTTACTGTGTTCTCAATCTAGGCATCAAACTTCTTTCTTTTTCTCTCGGCATTGTCGGCACCTTACCAGAGGAAGATAATTCCTTAACAAGACAAACAAATCAAAATACAAGAAAATCACTAACCTAATATGTATGGGCCAAATCAATTAATTCTAGAATTCAACTTTGAAGTCCATATGGAGCCTCTAAATTTAGTCTTTCAAGACTCATCATACATTAATATTTGGTTATTATTAAAGTTATATAATTAAAAATTGAAACATACTTTATTAATATAAAGTATAACGTTTTGGCTTAAGGGGGCGAATTTTATACAATGTGGATATCCAATCTAAAATACATGATAATTTGTATATAAAATTAAAAAAATCTAAAAATTCCAAAGGGGGACCGCCCCCTGGATCCATCCATGCTATGAAATAAATTTTGACTCAATTATGGCATTTTCTATTTTGTTTATAAAGGTTCCTATTAGCCATGTTCATAGTAATTTGAGTAAAAATACTAGAATTTTATGTGATTTAGAAACATATGATTCCTTATTTTTCATGATAGCAATGTTTCTTGTGAGAGATTGTCACAGTAAATAGAACTTCATTAATAAATATACTCTTCTTTCCTAGGCATTTGAAGCATGTTCAAAATCTGGAGTCGTCATTGTTGGGAGGGCTTTATCTAAATACTACCTTCAGCCCGAGCAGGAACATATTCAGATCGTAAAGCGAATGAGGACATTTCTGGTTATGTACCAAAAAAATAAATAATATATTCTAGAATATGACACACTTAGGATGTAGATGAAAAAAAGAATTATATAACCAATATATTTATAAAAAAATTGATATAAATAAAAAAATATTGTCGAATTGGTGAAGTATAAAGGTTAAAAACCATAAAGGCTTGAGTCTAAATCCTATTATATGTGTATTTTCTATATAAAAGATATAAAATGACAAATAGGCCATTAAAATACTTCAATTTACTTTGTACAGTAAAGATATTTTGTTGTTATACAGCTGAGTTAGTGCCCAGTTGACTCGCGACACCAATTGAGTCAAATACTTATAGTTTAAATATGCCAAAGGTCTTATACCCGTTCAAAATTTAAAATTTAGTCCCTATACTTTAATTTTGAACATTGAGTCATTATACATTTTTTTTAGATAAAAATCTTTATCCCTCCATCTAATTTTGTGGTGAAAGTTAATTATGTTAAAGGTAAAATAACTTTTTTAGCCCTCAACAATTACAATTTTTTTGTCAATTTGTTCCTCACCATTTAAAAGTACATAAAACAAAATTGAAAATTTATTTTTCCATATTTTAAATAAAAACATAAAAATAAAAAAATAAAAAAAACTATGAAAAACAATAAAAATTCATTAAAATGAAAAAATATATAAAAAATTCTAAAATATAAAAAATTCTAAAATTCATTATTATCTAAATCAAACCGGTTGGACAGGGGATCGGTTGGGGTATCAATCCAGTGAGAGTTAAAAACCCAATTGACCTAAGAACTGGTATGGACTTGTTGAACTGTGCTAAAAAACTTGGTTAATGGATAATTAAACTATTTTGAATTAGTTTGACTAATTGGTTCTTAGAATGACCAATCCGATCAGTTCAAAGTAAAAAAAATAAAAAAATTATAAAAATCGGTTCAACTTGTTTTTTTAGATCGATTCAACTAATCCATATTGGTTCGTAGGTCATCCAATTTTTAAAAAAATTCAAACTATTTTTTCCCTCAACATTTATAATTTTTTCAAATTGGTCCTTATCATTTTCAAAAGTATGTAATTTTTAAAAAATATATTTTTTACTCTTTTCATATTTAAAAATATAAACAAATTATAATTTTAAAAAATGAAAATATGAAAAAAACCCCTTTAAAATTCAAAATTTTTAAATATAAAAATTCAATGTCATCTAAATTGGGCCAGATTGGTTGGATCAAGAATCGGCTGGGATATTGGTATGATGAGAGGTAAAAAACTAGTTGACCCATGAATCAATTCAAAACTTGTTGAACTGAGCTAAAAAACCAATTGAACTAACTTTTATAACATTTATAATATTTTATTTTATTTGAACTAGTAGGATTGGTTGTTCTGGGAGCCACTTGGTCAGACCAATTCGAAATATGTTCAACTGTTGGTTAAATTAATTCATACCGTTTCGCGAGTCAACCTATTTTTTTACTTCTCATCGGATTGAGTCCCATTCCTAGCCTAATTGGTCCAATTTAGATAACAATGAATTTTCCAATTTTTTTATATTTTTAAAATCTTTTTTTTATTTTTTTGAATTCTAAATAGTTTTTATTTTTTCATAATTCTTTAATTTTAAAAAAAATTATAAATTTTTATGTTTTTATTTAAAACATGAAAAACATAAATTTTTAAAAAGTTTCAAAATTGTTTTAATGTGCTTTTAAAGGTGAATGACCAAATTGACAAAAAAATGTAAATGCTTAGGGAAAAAGTTATTTTACCTTTAACATTGTTAACTTTGACGGAAAATTAGAAGGATGGATCATTTTTTTTAAAAAAAAAAAGTTAAAGGACTCAATGTCTTAAAATTAAAGTATAGGAAGTAAATTTTGAATTTTGAATGAATATAGTAACCTATACTTACTATATAGTATACATCGTATATATATATATTAAAAATAGTAGCATTTAAAGAGATTTTTTTTTAAAGTGATTTAGCATTTTTAGGTTAAAATACATTCCAAGTCCTTGTACTTTTATGCATTTTGAATTCAGCCCTACTTTTATTTCAAGAAATTTAGTCCCTCTACTTTTTGGATTTAGAAATGAATGTCTAATTGTTAACACTGATAAAATTATCTTATTAAACTGATATTCATTACAACATAGTTTTTTTTTTTGTTACGTGGCTACTAAGTGGACATCTTCTTATTTCAAAACATCACACCAACAATTTAAAAGAATAGTTTTAATGGTGATAAGAATTGAACTTAAATTTTAGCATTTGAAAAGTAAAGGGACTACATTTCAAAGTTAGAAAGAGTACAAAGACATGGAACATATTTTAACTTTTTTTAAGTATGTGATAAATTAAAAGACAGGAATACCTCTATCTAGATCTTCCAGTAGATAGAATAGCCTCTCATTCTCATCTATCTAGAGGCATCAATTCTAGTGTAGAAAGCACTTTGATACAAATTAATAAACAATTAATCAAAAGCATGAACATCTACTTAGATTAGCAATTAATATCACAACCAACCATCAAGCAAATTCAACACATCATTAAGCTTAATTTCCAAACAAGCATTTTAACAAGCAACTGATAGGTAATAATAAGAATAAGAGTTTAGAATGCTCATTCATAGATGTAGATCAATTTATGTGCAAAAGCTCGAATATTCTCCTTTTACAAAGCCTTTAGCAAGAAGGAAGAAAATCTCTATATGGAAATGCGATGGGATAATGGTTTATATAGTAATTAAAAAATAATTCCTATCCTAACAGAGAAAAATAGAAAATGTACAAACTAAGAAAAATATGTCAAAATGATTTAACTAATGAAAATAGTATAAAAAAGTCTATATATAGAAATACGATAGGATAATGGTTTATATAGTAATGAACCAAAATACTATCATGCCCCTACTAAAAATCCTCTTTACAAAGGCTAAGGATTTAAATCACACCAAAATGCCCCTTAAAAATCACTTCAAATTTGGGCAGTTACGACTGGAAATTTGCGCTTGACTTAAACTGGAAAAGTTTGAATCTTCTATCTCTTTGACAAACAATAAATATAACAAGTTTTAATCCCATGCTTAGTGTATTTTTGGATGATTTATTATATAATTTGGTGAATTAGATGCTCCTAATCTTTTAATTTCATGTTTTATACTTAGGAGAGCATAGGGGAACAAAAAGAGTAGAAAACGGGCCAAAAACGGAAGAAACGGGCTGATTTAAAGACCCACATGGCCAAGAATAATTCCACATGGGCTGAACACATGCCCGTGTGATCCACACGGGCTAGCCACACGCCCATGTGGCAGCCTGTCTCGATATCGCTCTTTGTTTCCCGAACACGAAGAAAAAGCCAATTTTTAGGGTTTCTGGACATTCTAAAGTCTATAAATACATACTAGAAGAGGACCTAATGGGACACACAGAGTAGAAAGCAAAAATTACTCGAAGAACGCCAACGGATTCAACTCGGAAGCAGGATCTCCTTCAAGACTGAAGATCTCCCTTAATTTCTCTCGAAGTTTTTGGGTTTCATTATGTTTTGTTGTTTTCCTATTTTTGAGATGTTTTTCCCCAAAATTATGAACTAAATTCCCTAGATACCTAGAGAAGATGAAACCTATGACGGATCTTATTATTTAATTTTCTGAATTATATGATAAATACTTGTTCTTGTTCTTAATTATGTGTTATTAATTCTTGCCTTAATATTTTCAGGATATTAATTCAAGTTTGATGTGATTATTCAGTGGAGAAAAAGTCCCTATTTAAGAGTAGATCTAGCATAACTAAGCGAGTTGATTGCAATCCTAGAAATAGGATGACATAAATCTGTCAGATTAGAGTCAAATCTAATAAGGGAATCTATATATCGAGTTAATGCGACAATAGGGGTTTAATTAGAAAGAGATTTCAATTAATCAACCTAGAGTAAGTTGTTCTTAGTCTCAAAAGAGATATTAACATAATTTAGGGATTTCTACGGATAAAGATAAGTGAATAAATCATTTAATTCAGAGTTAGAATAATAAGTGAAGTCTAGGTAGGTTCTTCATTGGGTATTGTCTTTATCATTGGTTTATTCAATTATTTCCTTCACTCTCTGTCGCGTTCATTAGTTAATTAGTTTAGTTAATTTTAGAGTAAAATAAATCCCTTTAATTATAGGCTAAATAATAGAAAGTTAGTTATTACTAGTACTTTTAGTCTTGGTGGATACGATATTCCCGACTCACTGTAACTATACTACCATTCGATGGGTGAGCTTGCCTTAGTCGTGATTATAGTCTAATTTAGTGAGTCATAAAATGATCATCAAGTTTTTGGCACCGTTGCCGGGGACAGAGACATTAGGAACGCTTGATTTTTTTTTAATTTAGCTATTTTTATTTTTGTTGCATTTTATTTTTATTTTAATTTTTGTTTACTAACTTTTCTTTTGTTTGCTCCTGGCAAGTTCCTTTAGTTTATGACTAGAAGAAACCCGTTAGGACCTCTACTTTTTGACAGTGAAATTGAAAGCACAGCTCGAAGAAATCGTAAGGCAGAGTTTACAGTATATAGAGGAAGAGCACGAGGACGATGCCGATATTACCGAGGAGATGACGAAAAATCAGAATAATTCGCTACCTCCTGTGGTTGCCATGAATCCTGTAAATCAAAATCCTGCTCCTCATACTATGTATGATTATGCTAAGCCCACTCTCATTGGGGTTGAATCGAGTATTGTTAGACCTGCCATTGCTGCAAATAATTTTGAACTGAAACCTAACACTATACAAATGATTCAACAGTTTTTTCTGTTTGATGGTTTGCAGGATGAAGACCCAAATACTCATTTGGCCAATTTCTTAGAGTTCTATGATACTTTCAAGATAAATGGGTTTCTGACGACACCATTCACCTGCTACTATTCCCCTTCTCGTTAAAAATAAGGCTAAGAAGTGGTTGAACTCCTGACCACGAGGGTCCATCACTACATGGGATCAAATGACTGAGAAGTTTTTATTAAAATATTTCCCACTAGCTAACACAGCTAAGTTGAGGAATGATATCTTATCTTTCATGCAAATGGATTTAGAAACTTTATATGATGCATGGGAGAGGGATAAGGACCTATTGAGAAGGTGCCATGACCATGGGTTACCTTTATGGCTACAGGTTTAGACTTTCCACAATGGTTTGAACTCCTCAACTAGATAAATGATCAATGCAACTGCCGATGGTATTATAAATAATAAACACCTGAGGAGGCTTATGAGTTCATAGAGGAGATGTCACTGAATAATTATCAGTGGCAAGTTATGAGGACAAAGCCAACAAAAGCAGTCGTTGTTTTTAATGTTGATGCGGTTACCATGTTGTTAAATCAGTAAAACTTTTAAATAGCAAGATTGATGGTTTATGTGGTTCTACGCAGGTACATCCGATGATACCGTGTAACACGAGTGGAGGTGGAATGAGAAATTCAAAAAATTTACCTTACGGTCCTATCATGGAAAATGAGCAAATGAATTATATGGGTAATAATCCAATACCTCAAAACAATTCTTACAGTAATACCTACAATGTAGGTTGGAGGAACCACCCAAATTCCTCATGGGGAGGTCAAGGAAATCAAAGACCACCACCCCCTCCGAGGTTTTAATAGCAACCTTATCGGCAAGAAAAGAAACCGAACCTTGAAGAGATGTTTGAAAAATTATTTCGGTGTCAAAAACTCATTTTCGAGACACTGAGACGGCTTTGAACAATCAGCAAGCATCAATTCAAGAGCTCGAAAATCAAATTGGGCAGCTTGCTAAACTAGTTTCAAAAAGGCAACAAGGTAGTTTGCCTGGTAACACTGAACCCAACCCAAGAGAGCATGTAAAAGAGGTTACATTGAGGAATGGAAAAGTGTTAATTGAACCTGAAAAGAAGTTGCCACAAGAATCTGATAAGGAAAAGGACGAGGAGGTAAAACCCGAAGAAAGTATAACACCGGTGCTTAAAGAATATAAGCCACCGATCCTATATCCAGAAAAGTTGAAGAAAGACCGTATGGATGCACAATTTGGTAAATTTCTTGAACTTTTTAAACAACTACACATCAACTTACCTTTTGTTGAAGCTATTTCACAGATGCCTACATACGCTAATTTTCTGAAAGAGCTTCAAACAAATTAAAGGAAGTTCGAAGAGCTATCTACCATGGAACTCAACGAGGAATGTTCAGCTATTCTTCAAAACAAGCCAAGTTGAAAGACCCAGGAAGTTTCACTATTCCCTATTTAATTGGTAGTTTGAATATTAAGAAAGTATTAGCTAATTTAGGTTCCAGTATTAATTTTATGCCTTATAAAATGTTCAAGTAGCTTGGTCTTGAGGAACCAAAACCCACTAGGATGAGTATTCAATTAGCTGATGATCTGTTATGTATCCTAGAGGTATTATTGAAGATGTCCTTGTGAAAGTAGATAAATTCATATTCCCTGTTGATTTTGTTGTGCTTGACATGGATGAGGATGTTGAGGTACCTTTAATTTTAGGTCGCCCATTTTTACCTACTACTAGAGCTATCATTGATGTGGGTGATGGTAAACTTGTGCTTAGGGTAGGTGAAAAAGAGATTATTTTTAAAATTTATGATGCCATGCGATTCTCTAGAGAACAAGATGATTCATGTTACTTTATTGACTCTATTGATCATTCTATTCAATATTCCCTTCAGGAAATCATTCATAAAGACACGTTGGAATTGTGTCTTATCCAAGGAGAGGAAGCTAATGATGATACCACTGAGATAGGGAAGATAAAAATTGATTTAAACTCTAACGATTCTTCCCCAAGACAAAAGAAGTACGAGGGTATTGAAATAAACGACAAACTAAAATAAAAATCCTCTATTGAAAAACCTCCCAAATTGGAACTGAAGCAATTACCAGATCACTTAGAGTATGCGTTCCTCGGAGACAATTCAACACTACCAGTGATTATTGCTTCCAACTTGTAACCTAATGAGAAAAATGAGTTATTACAAGTACTGAGGGAGCATAAAAGAGCCATAGCTTGGAAGATTTCTGACATTAAAGGGATCAGCCCTTTGTTCTGCACCCACAAAATTTTAATGGAAGATAAATATAAACCGTGTGTGTAAGCTCAAAGATGACCGAATCCCAACATGAAAAAAGTTGTTAAAGCCGAGGTAATTAAACTTCTAGATACTGGTATTATTTATCATATTTCTGATAGTACTTCGGTAAGTCCTGTGTAGGTTGTTCCAAAGAAGGGAGGCATGACTATTGTAGCCAATGAGAAGAATGAATTAATTCCAACAATAATAGTCACAGGTTGGAGAGTTTGCATTGGCTATAGGAAATTGAAAATTACCACGAGAAAGGATCACTTTCCCTTACCATTCATTGATCAAATGTTGGAAAGATTATCTGGGCATATGTTTTATTGTTTCCTAGATGGACTCTCTGGCTACTTTCAAATTTCGGTAGCTCCTGAGGATCAAGAGAAGAAAACATTTACATGTCCATACAGTACATTTGCTTATCGTAGAATGCCTTTTGGATTATGTAATGCTCCTGCCATGTTTCAGCGCTGCATGTTAGCCATCTTTGATGAACTTTTAGAATACATTATGGAGGTATTTATGGATGAATTCTCGGTATTTGGTAATTCTTTCCATCTTTTCCTTAAAATGTAAAAAAAAAATTCTAATGAGATGTAAAGAGACGAACCTTGTGCTTAATTGGGAAAAGTGTCACTTCATGGTTCGAGAAGGAATTGTATTAGGGCACAAAATTTCTAGTAAAGGGATTGAGGTTGATAAAGCAAAATTTGAGACAATAGAAAAATTACCTCCTCCTAATTCAGTTAAGGCTATTAGAAGTTTTTTAGGACATTCTGGGATTTATAGAAGATTTATTAAAGATTTTTCTAAAATAGCTAAGCCTATAACAAAACTACTAGAAAAAGACGTGCCTTTTAATTTTGATCAGGATTGTTTAAAAGCATTTGATATGCTCAAAGATAAATTAATAAATGCTCCAATTATAATTGCAGCTGATTGGAATTCACCTTTTGAACTAATGTGTGATGCAAGAGATTTTGGAGTACGTGCAGTTCTTGGACAGCGAAGAGACAAGCATTTTCAACCGATTTATTATGCTAGCAAGACTTTAACACCCACACAAGAAAACTACACTACCACTGAAAGGAACTGCTAGCTGTGATTTTTGCATTCGATAAATTTAGATCATATCTCTTATTATCTAAAGTTATTGTTTACACTGACCATTCAGCTTTTCGTTATCTCATAACTAAGTCTAATGCAAAACCTCGACTCATAAGATGGATTCTACTTGTACAGGAATTTGATTTGGAAATTCAAGATAAGAAAGGGGCAAAAAACCTTGCAGCAGACCACCTTTCTAGGCTTGAAAACCCACATATCAAAGAGCTCGATGAGAGTGAGATAAATGACTTGTTTCTTGAGGAACAACTCTTGGTTATATTGGACTCTGAGGTACCTTGGTTTGCAGATATCGCAAATTACTTATCTGCTAACATCCTACCAAAAGGATTGACACATCATCAAAAGAAGCAATTCTTTGCCGATGTGAACAATTATTTTTGGAAGGATCCTTTTCTTTTTCATATATGTGCAGATCAAGTAATTAGAAAATGTGTTACAAAGTCAGAGGCAAGCAAAATCCTAGAACACTACCATTCCGGACCAGCGGAAGGACATTACAGTGGGACTAAGACAGCACATAAAACACTCGAATCAGGTTTTTATTAACCCATACTGTTTAAAAACACTAACAGGTATGTCACTTCTTGTGATAGATGCCAGAGAACAGGTAATATCACTAAACACGATGAAATGCCTCAAACATAAATGCTATCATGTGAGATATTTGATGTATAGGGCATTGATTTTGTGGGTCCGTTCCCTAGCTCCTTTGGGAATAAATACATCTTAGTAGCGGTTGATTACATGTCAAAATGGGTAGAAGCTCAAGCTTTACCTACTAATGATGCTAGAGTGGTAGTGAGATTTCTTAAGAAGCTTTTCTCTCGATTCGAACACCTAGAATGCTCATTAGTGATAGGGGTACTCATTTTTTGTAATTAATTCGACAAATCCTTAAAAAATATAGAGTACGCCACAGAACCGTTACCCCTTATCAACCTCAAACTAGTGGACAAGTTGAAGTGGCAAACCGAGAGCTCAAACGTATCTTAGAGAAAACCGTAGAATCGAATAGGAAATAGTGGGCGGTAAAAGTAGACGTCGCTTTATAGGCCTATCGAACTGCTTTTAAAACTCCCATAGGAACATTTCCTTACAAAATTATTTTATGGTCATTTACCATTTGAGTTAGAGCACAAAGCATTTTGGTCTATAAAATTCCTAAATTACGATCTCAAACTTGTAGGTGAGAAGAGATTGATGTAGTTGAACGAGTTAGATGAATGGAGAACGAATGCTTATGAGAACTCAAGACTATATAAAGAAGCAATAAAACGACGCCATGATGCTCGTTTGAAGCAGCCCAAGCAATTTGCAGCTGAAGATCTTGTTTTGTTATATAATTCAAATCTCAAATTGTTCCCTGGAAAGTTGAAATCAAGATGGTCAGGTCCATTTGTAGTCCAAATCGTCATTCCCTACGGCACAATAGAGGTAACTCACCCAACATACGACATATTCAAGTTAAACAGTCATCGAATTAAACTTTATAATGGTGAGGACTTTAGAGATGATAGAGAAGAGCTTCAGCTCCGTGAACCTTCGTAATAGAGAATACAAGGTAAGTCTAGCTTAAGACATTAAATAAGCGCTTTTCAGGAGGCAACCCTAGTATTAACACTGCTAATTTCCTAATTTTAACAACATTAAAATGCAGGTTTTTGACCCACACGGACGTGTCCAAGGCTATGTGACTTAACATGGGCACAATAATAAGTTACACGGCCATGCAATGTGGCCATGTAACCCATACGTCCTAGACACACAGGCGTGTCCTTGACCGTGTGGATTTTGAGACTTAGTTTTTAAATTTTGATAAATTCAACAATGAATTACATGGCCTGGCGACACGACACACGGGCATGTCCTTGGCTGTGTTGACCTTGAAGCTAAATTTTCCCAAATATCGACAGAGAGACGGCCTAAAAGAGTTCATACGGTAGTGTGACACGGTCGTGTGGACCACATGGCCTGCACATATGGATGTGTCCTTGGCTGTGTGAAAACTGAAGCTAAATTTTTAATTTTAAACCAAGTCAGAGAGCTACATGGGCAAGGCACACGACCGTGTGTTCAGACACACAGGTGTGTGGGAGACCACACGGGCGTGGGAGAAGTGAACAACATTACACATGGCCATGCAACACGGCCATGTGGACCACACGTCCTGGACACACTAGCGTGTCCTAGGCTGTGTGAAAACTAGAGCTTAATTTTTCAAATTTTAAAAAAATTCATTGAGCTACACGGGCGAGGTACATGGCCATGTGTTCAGATACATAGGCATGTGGGAGACCACACGGGCGTGGGAGAAGCGAACAACATTGTACACGGCCATGCGATACGGCCATGTGAACTACACGGCCTGGACACATGGGCGTGTCCAAGGCCATGTGAAGATTGGGCTTAGAAATTTATTTGTAGACGGGCTATACAGAGGCCATACGGCCATGTGACACGGTCGCGTAATGGTTCGTGTCACGGCCGTGTGGCCTAACACGGACCACTACACGACCGTGTCACCCATAAAACCCCCAATCCCCAATTTTCTTGTTACTTTTCATTTCTTCCCTAACTCCCTCATCCCTAGCCGCCGCAACACCCCCACCCCACCATCTGGCCACCAGCCTCTCCAACACCCCCTTCTCCCTCTTTCCCAACCAACCACCCCAGCCTCACCCTTCTCCTCCGCAACGCAGATTTCCCCCTTCCGCACCTTCTCCCCTTCTCCCTCCTTCTTACTAGCCACCACTGACCCCCTCACCAAACCGCACCACACAACCACGCCCCATCTCCCCTCACGCACTCGAACCACAATGACCTAACCCACAACTGAACCACCGCACCTCCGTTTCCATCATCGGCCACTGTCGATTTTCATTTTTCTCCTATTTTCTTTCATTTGTTTATTATTATTCTTTTTATTATTATTTTATAATTATTATATTACTTTATTTCTTATTCTCATTGATTTTCTTGCTTATATTCATTGCTAATCATTACTGCCTTCTTGATTTATCTACTATTGTTTATTTATTTATTCACTTCTCCTGATGTATTTTGGGATAGTTCTTGAATTGATTAGGTTCATATTTGATGCTAGTTTAGTTTCATTCAACAGAATTTGAAATACAGTTTGTTGGTTCTTTTGTTGATAGTTTTGCTTATTCATTTTATAATTGATTCTTATTAGTTTAATTATTCATGCTACATTTTTGTTTGGTTTTAGTATCCTGATGATTAGTTTACTCATGTTCGCAGTTCTTTTTCTTAGTCCATTTGAGACATTTCACTTTAATTGTTATCTTCAGGATGCTTCAGTTTTCATTCATATTTGTTTTAGAAGCAATTTCTTATTTAGGACTACTTCGATTTTTGCCTTCTGATTTGGTGATTATTTTATTTATTAATTTAAATCTCTTACTTATATATACATTATGACGAACACTCGAGGCAAGTCCAAAGTCGCCGTCTCCACTTCAAAAAAGCCAAAAGGCCCTAGTTGGACCTCCTCCTCGAGCACATTTGCCGAGGCTCGCCATTTTTATCTTCGATTTTAGGCCGGCCCCCAGGAGGATCTGTACCAGTTACTTCGACAACGACCACTTGGCTTAGAGCGATGCGTTGATTGGGCCACTTTAGAACAGGTCCATTTGGTTGACGAGGTGCGTACGATTATTGCCACAGCCCCATGGGATAGGTTCTTCACCATTATCAAGTCCACTTACACAAAGCTCACCTTAGAGTTTGGTGCCACATTTTCGGTCCAGTAGGTCATGTCAGTCCATGACGAGCCAGGCACCATCACTTTCCGCCTCAATGGTTTGGTGCAACCTATGAGCCTCCCAGAGTTTGGTGTTGCTTTGAGACTCTACGCAGAGGAATTCATGAGCATCGAGGACTTTTTTTAGCTTCATAGGCATATTCATGACTCATACTTACGCTGTTGGACCAATCTCACAGGCGACCTGACAAACTATGATGTGAGTCGCTCGAAGGCGACATCTCTCCTACCAGCCCTACGGTACCTTCAAGCTCTTTTAGCTCATACGTTGACAGGTCGAAGAGAGAGAATAGGAGTAGTTAGTTCTTATGACACATATGTCCTATGGAGCATGGCCCACGATCATATTATTGACTTGACGGGCTTCATCGCGCTATCTTTCCACCATCAGACTGAATGCCATAAGAAGGGCCCCATCTATCTCGACCCTTATAGTGACTCGTCTCACTTGACACTTCAGTTTACTCGACACACCGAAGCAGTCCTCGACACTTGCACTTGTTGGCCAGATGTCCCCTCAGCGTATCTCGAGCATGATCTACATGAGGATGATCGAGCGACGACGTAGAGTGAACACCTCTTAGTACAAACTATTTCAATCTGACATTCAGCATGACCCAGAGGACTTCATTGATGATGTTCCTCCCTACCATGAGGATCCACATCCACCACCACCTTTGAGTCACCACCCTACCCATTCTCCTGCTACCCTTGCAAACCTCTCGGAGCGATTTACTCGATTCGAGCAGCAGTGCTTTTAGAGGTTCGACAACATCGATGCCACGCTACAGCAGATATGTCAGCAACTCCATATTTCATCGTCAGCACAAACGACTCACGATGCTGACTTCTCTGATGATGAGGACCATTGAGTCCATTTATCTTTATGTTTATTTTTATGTTTATTTTTATTTTTATTTTTATTTTTATTTTTATTTTTCCCTTTATATTTTGAACTCTATTTTAATTATTATGGTTGTTTCTAATCGAGTAACCCTTTTTAATCTTGTTCAGTATTGTGTTTATCTTTTTATCAGTTGCTCAGAATTTTACACTACATCTACATTTATCTACAATCCCGCTTTTCACTATTTTGTGAATTTCATCCAACAGTCAGGGCAGTTTCAATTCTCTCCCTCTCTTATGATATTCTGTTTATTTTATGATTATATTTGTTTGTACATTGAGGAAAATGTCCATCTTAAGTGTGGGGAGGTTATTAATATGATTGTTTGAAAACCCCTGAATTCTCTCTTATGTTTTTAAGCAATTTTCTCATATCATTATTAGAATGAACTTTTCCTCGATTTATGATTCTTATTGATATATTTTAGATTAAATTCATAGGTATTTGTGCATTGATGGTTTAAACTTTAAGACACTAGAGAATCAAGCATGATAAGTCTATTTTCAAAAATAAAAATTTTTAGGTTGTTTCCCTAAATTGAAGTATTACCTTGAAGTTTGAAATTTGCAAAATTGACATCAAAAGCCATAATTTTTGTGAGATTTTAAGCCTTTAGAGCATACATTCTTTTTCTTGCACACTTTTTTATTGGTTATGAGTGTGTCAATATTGAATTTTTATTCTAAAACTTGCTTTGATTATACATGTTGAGACCACACCTTTGATTTGATATACTAAGATGATAAAGGCACCTAGGTTTTAACCCACTTATCCCATAAAAAGTCTACCTTCATAATTAACCTTTAGTGAACCCCTTTAAGCCTAACGAACTGTTTCTTGATTTACCCATTAATATTAATCCATAACTCATTTTTAATTTATTGAGAATTGTTCCTATTTTATTGACTTCCTTTTTGTCGAGATTTGATTTGGTTAGTTGCCTAACTATGTTCTTTTATTCCAATTATTAATTTTTCTCTTACTATCTATTTTGTTCTTATTCATTCAAAAGAAAAGTCAAAAAAATATATATTATTATACATTTATATTGATTATTTCTAATTCTTTGGTTTGAGCTTTAGTAGTAAATTTCATATTCTGAGAAGAAGCTCATTTTATTCTTGAATTATTTTGATTGATGTAAATATTCAGTAATAGTTTAGTTTTTCTAGTCAGATAATTTATCAATTCAATCTCGATTCTAACCTTCTTGAAGAACCTTTAACCACACTTTTAACCCAAGCCCTATTACAACCCTTTAAAAGACCTTTTGATTTGTGTATCATCTCATTATAGTGGTGGAGATTTGATTTTCATGCAAGCTTATGGTAATAATTTTTCATGTTTGACTCTTGAGTGCTTAATTTTTTTGAACCTTAAACACTTTGAGTGATTGGAGTAAACCTTTAGTGTGGATGTCAAATCTTGTCAGTTTTGAATTAAGAGTAATTACTTAAATAAGGGGAAATGCCTATGTTTTCATACTTTAACAAAATGTTAGACTTTGATTGTTTGTGCATTTAGTGCTCTTTTAGTTGAATTATCAATGTGTGATTATTTGTGAATTATGATAAAACATTATTAATGAGAATTATGAGTTGAGAAAGTTTAGTCTTAATTGTGAGTTGAGGATTTTGCTTGAGGACAAGCAAATGGTTAAGTGTGGGGATATTTGATAAACCATAGATATAACATGTTTTAATCTGTGCTTAGTGTATTTTTGGATGATTTATTATATAATTTGGTGAATTAGATGCTCCTAATTCTTTAATTTCATGTTTTATACTTAGGAGAGCATAGGGAAAAAAAAGGAGTAGAAAACGGGCCAAAAACGGAAGAAACGGGCTAATATAAAGACCCACACAGCCAAGACTAATTCCACACGGGCTGAGCACATGCCCGTGTGATCCACACGGGCTGGCAACACGCTCATGTGGTAGCCCGTGCTGATATCGCTCCCTATTTCCCAAACACGCAGAAAAACCAATTTTTAGTGTTTTTGAGCATTCTAAAGTCTATAAATACATACTAGAAGAGGACCTAAGGGGAACATACGGAGTAGTAAGAAAAAATTACTCGGAGAACACTAACAGGTTCAACTTGGAAGCAGGATCTCCTTCAAGACTAAAGATCTCCCTTCAATTTCTCTCGAAGTTTTTGGGTTTCTTTATGTTTTTTTTTTGTTTTCCTATTTTTGAGATGTTTTTCCCCAAAATTATGAACTAAATTCCCTAGATACCTAGGAAAGATGAAACCTATAACGGATCTTCTTATTTAATTTTCTGAATTACATGATAAATACTTGTTCCTGTTCTTAATTATGTGTTATTAATTCTTGCCTTAATATTTTCAGGATATTAATTCAAGTTTGATGTGATTATTCAATGGAGCAAAAGTCCCTATTTAAGAGTATATCTAGCATAACTAAGTGGAGTTGATTGCAATCCTAGAAATAGGACGACATAAATCTGTCATAATTAGAGTCAAATCTAATAAGGGAATCCATAGATCGAGTTAATGCGACAATAAGGGTTTTAGAGAGATATTTCAATTAATCAACCTAGAATCAATTATTCTTAGTCTAGAAAAAAGATATTATCATATTTTAGGGATTTCTATGGGTCAAGATAAGTGAATAAATCATTTAATTCAGAGTCAGAATAATAAGTGAAGTTTAGGTGGGTTTTTTCTTGGGTATTGTCTTTATCATTGGTTTATTCGATTATGTCCTTCACTCTCTGTCGCGTTCATTATTTAATTAGTTTAGTTAATTTTAGATTAAAACAAATCCCTTTAATTATAGGCTAAATAATAGAAAGTTAGTTATTACTAGTACTTTAAGTCTTTGTGGATACGATTTTCCCAACTCACCGTAACTATACTACCATTCGATAGGTGCGCTTGCCTTAGTCTTGATTGTAGTCTAGTTTAGTGAATCATAAAATGATCATCACTCTTCCCAAATGAACCCCTAAATCTTACTCACCAAAGTAAAAAGAATGTCCTTTTGAACAGTCAGACTAACATACTGTGTTTTTTGTGGGACATTTTCTAAGACAATTGCCCCCACATCTTCTTTAAGAAGCCAAGAGTTTTATTAATTCAAGAAAGTTACCTCGATTTCTTGAATCTTGTGCTTCATGGCATCCTCTAAAGGCACAAACTTGAAATACAAGCTACTTAACAACATCTATTGACACCTTGAGCTATAGTTGATTTCTTGCAACTTGTTCAGAATTTTGTTTTTCAATAATCCTTTCAATATTTTGCAAGGAACTGTGAAGATCAAGATAATTTTCATCGCATTCTTATGTAAAGAATTTGCATCCTTACCCATATGGATAATAAAAGGACATTTAGATCTACAGTGACCTTATTCCATGATCGAAATTGTTGGCTTGTAAAAAGTATTCAACGACGCCCAAATGGCTTGTTGAAGAGAAAACAAGGAAAGCCATACCAAAATAGCATTATGGAACTTTGGAAATTTAAATTTTTGATGAAAGTATTGATGCCATAAGCTTAGGTATCAATACGTAGCCTTCAATATCAATACCGATGTTAAAAATGATACCAAAATCACATGGTAAGTTGGAAATTATGAGTTTTACAGCCTAGGTATCGATACCTATACCCTTGGTATTGATACCTTGGGTAAATTTTGGTAAAAATCAGTAGAAATTTCACTAAAACCCCGATCAATATATTGGATTCAACTAACATTTAAGTCCAATTCAAGATGCATTTAAGCTATTTAAAACAACTCCAAATCAATCACAATTATCACATTAACAAACCACATTTGTAAACATACTTATAACCTCAATAAGTCATTTAATATAAAACCAAAATACTTCAAATAAAAACCAAAATAGATTGAGTTTCAAGAGTTTGCATTTAATAGCCCAGATTGCATTTGACTGATAACTATTGTTAACTGTATATATGTTTTCTGTAGGGATTACACACTGAGTTTACGTAAACTCACCCTTTTCAATTTTTTCTGTACAGGTAATCCCCAACTTAGACGGTTCGGTGTAGCGGGAGACTCAGCGGTGGCCACAAGTTTATTGAATGGTTCTTATGTCTTTAATGGTTTTAATTCCTATTTGTTTTTCTGGGTATTCTTGATGTAATTTTGGACTTTTTGGATTGTTTACCATTTTTTTGGGATTTTAACTATTTGTGACGAATGATGATCGTTTTATGAACTACTAACTAGACTACGATCATGACTAAGGCAAGCGCACCTATCAAATGATAGTATTAGTTACGGTGAGTCTAGAGTATCGTATCCACAAGGATTAAAAGTACTAGTATTAACTATCTTTCTATTATTTAGCCTAAAATAAAAGGGATTTGTTTTAATATAAATTTAACTAAACTAATTAACTAATGAACGTGACAGAGAGTGAACAAAGTAATCGAATAACCAATAATAAAGACAATACCCGAGGAAGAATCCAGCTAGACTCCACTCATTATTTCGATTCTGAATCTTACGATTTATTCACTTGTCTTGATCTGTAGAAATCCCTAAATTATGTTAATATCTCTTTTGAGCCTAAAAAAAACTGACTCTAGGTTGATTAATTGAAATTTCTTTCTAATTAAAACCCCTATTGTCGCATTAACTCGATCTATGGATTCCTTTATTAGATTTGACTCTAATCCGGTAGATTTATGTTGCCCTATTTCTAGGGTTGCATGCAACTCCGCTTAATTATGTCAGATCTACTCTTAAACAGGGACTTTTTCTCCACTGAATAAGTACATCAACTTGAATTAATCTCCTGAGAACATTAAGACAAGAATTAAAAAAAACATAATTAAGAACAAGAACAAATATTATCATTAAATTCAGGATATTAAATAACAAGATCCATCTTAGGTTTCATCCTCCCTTGGTATTTAGGGAGTTTAGTTCATAATTTAGTAGGAAAACATCTCAAAAACAAAACATAAAGAAACCCAAAAACTTCGAGAGAAGTTGAAGGGAGAGCTTCAGTCATGAAGGAGATCCTGCTTCCGAGCTGAATTTATTGGCATTCTTCGAGTAATTCCTGTGTTCTACTCTATGTCCCCCCTTAGATCCTCTCATCGTGTGTTTAAATAGACTTTGGAATGCCCCAAAATAGCCCAAAATTAGCCTTTTTCGAGTAGAATTAAAATAGGTCTCGATAGGGACACGACCGTGTGGCACCCCGTGTGATGATGTTCAGGTCGTGTGCAATTCTAATATGGTTTTAAGTCGACACGGTTGTGACACACGGGAGTTTGGTCTACCTGTGTGTCTCACACGGGCATGTGGATTACCCGTGTCGACTTGTCTAGGCCGTGTGTAGTACTGAAATAAACCTCTTTTGTCCATTTTTGGCCTTTTTCTTGCACTTTTCGCTTTCCTATGCTCATCTAGATATGAAACATGAAATTAAAGGATTAGGAGAATCAAATTCACTAAATCTTATGACAAACTATCCAAAAATATGTCAAGCATGGGGTAAAAATATGTATATATTATGGTTTATCAACGAACTGTTGAACTGCATCGAAACTCGGTTTTATTAAGCGTGACGTTTTTCCTAAAAGCAAACGATTTTCTGTAAACATCATGGTTTTGAAAGCTTCCGCTGCAAAATAGGTTTTGAATGAACTAAATTAATGAGAAAATGATTTTGAATTTGATAAGTGATAAATAGAAGATAATAAACGAGAACGGTTTTGACTTGGTAATTCGATTTCAAAATTCAATTCTATGTGACGTCGCCAGATTAGGCCATAACGTCTAGGCCGAGTTTAGGGAGTTACATAAAAGTTCACTAAAACCCCCAACAATATATTGGATTCAACTCAACATTTAAGAACAATTCAAGATGCATTTAAACTACTTAAAATAACTCCAAATCAATCACAAATATCACATTAACAAACCACATTTGTAGACATACTTATAACCTTAATATTTCATTTCATATAGAACCAAAATCCTTCGAATAAAAACCAAAATAGATAGAGTTTAAAGAGTTTGGATTTTAGTTTCTAACACTTGTGAACACATTTGGTCTGCCAATGTTCATGTCATTTTAACTTAAAATATAGTACCTACTCATGTAGCTCTTGAGGATGTGATGAGATGGAAGATCTCTTAGCCTGACTTTAGCTCTTCAAGTCTAACTGTACCTACACCTTAAGGTAAATGCGTTAAGCTGATGAAGGCTTAGTAAGCACTATAAGAATAAATAGGTAAATGAATCGTAACATAGTATTCAAAATTATTCAATTAATACATGCTTATACACATACTATATTCATACAACTACACATTGCTTTAACAAAATTTAACTTACCTTTGAAAGTTACTAAACTTACCTCGACTCTTTGATGATTCACTTTTGTTCACATTTCATATCTTTAGCCCATAATAGACTTTTTCTTATAAATTGAAAACTTGTTGGTCTTTTTCTAAGAAAGAACTCTTTCTTAGACTGGTTACTAGAGTAAAAATAATGTAATGGAAGAGAAGGGAAGAACCCCCACAATAATAGATTTACTTATAAAGCTTACAGCTCTTACAATAACTTACACATGGTTGGCGTGCAAAACTCACTCACCACATTAATGTGACCAACATTGTAATTTCTAGGAAAATACTACCATAATTATTCGTTGCCTTTAGTTAATTTATAACTAGATCTTAACAAAAACCCAAATAAGATTGTACCAAAAACACATATGCTCAAACAAAAACCTATCAAGTCTACAACTCAACAATCCAAAATTGGCGTTCCCAGAAAATATGGGGAAATTTTGCACTCACACACCCTTGACAGTTCCATGAGAAAACAGAAAAATGCAAATCTATATAGAATAAAAGGTAAAGAAAAACCTACGTTTAATGTCAAATGACATCTTTGACTTCTAGTTGTTTTTCAACCACCTTCAGTCCTCCTATATAACCTTTCTTTCCAATCTGAAAAAAGATAAGTTCAACCATGTTGTTTACCAATTTTGATAGGGACACTCGAAAGCTGCCTGACATCTTCAAATGGCTCCCCTGATCTTGTATTGTCTTTTTAAGCTTTCTTCCATTTCTGCCGATGCCAACTTTTCCTTCAAAAATCTGCCCTTTAGAAATCAAATCATAGTTTTCCAACACGTCCGTTCAGTCATCGTCCACTAAGGGCCAGTTCTTCATTGCTTTTGAAAAGTGCTTTTGAAAAGTGATGTGGAAAAGTGCTTTTGAGAAGTACTTTTGAGAAGTGCTTTGGAAAAATTTAAGTGTTTGATATTCTGTCAAAAAGTGCTTTTGAAAAGTAAAATGTCCATTTTAGACATGATATTATAAAGTAACAAATATGTATTTAAATAATGTTCAAATTAGTTAATATTATGATATTTTAGTAAAAATATAAAAAAATAATTTATTATAACTTATTGTTAATATTTTTAATATATAATATTAATTTTAAATATTTCTAAGTAATTAATATTAATTATTTATTAAATTTAATTAGAATATATAAGCTATATTTAAATATTTAAATATAATAATTAAATATTTGTAATTAGATATTGACACAATTGTATTATTTAAAAAAATATTTTTTATTTTTAATTAATGCTTTTAACACATTTGTAAAACTCATATTAAATAACCAAGAAAGAGAACACAAAATAATAGCATCAAACACATTTTAAGTCAAAAAGTAAGGTTAAAAAGGTAAAATAACAGCTAAAAGTGCTTTTTGGCTAAAAAAGCTAAAATTTACTGCTTTTTCATCTCTAAAAAAGCTCATTCCAAAAGTTAAAAAAGTTGCCCCAATGATATGTGTTCTTCATTGCTTTTAAGAGAAAAGCACTTTTTTTAGAAAAAGTTCATCCCAAAAGCAATGGAGAACACACTCTAACTCAATCAGATTCGGGTGATCATTTTCCTTAAAAATAATTGTCGAGTGCTTTGTTGGGTCAAGTACACCTTCTTTCAATGTCACCGCAACCTCCAATGGATCTTGAAAAGTTTGACTAAAGAGAGTAATTGTCACATAGCTATTATCTTCAAAAGGCTGATCTCTAGTTGCACTACTAAACTCACTTGGGTCTTTTCTGGAAACTACAGAAATGAAAATAGTGGATGCATCTTAGGTAGTCTCCAATTAGGCATTTCCAAATCGAACCGATGCACCTTGGCCCTCCACAACACAATTGAGCCTAGAAGCCTTCGATTACTTGTCCAACTTAACCAAGTTTACAAACCCCAACTCATTCTCTTGGGCTGGCTTCTGTCCTTTGGCCTTTGAGCTTATCCCAATCTCCCGCATAGTTAAGCCCCCGCAGTCAGGCAACATTCCATCTTTGGACCCCATTATCTTATTCCTATTCCCTTTGCCCACTAAAGTGGTCTACCCAAACCTCGTTCGAACGAGACAAAAAACTACTTATAACCACTAACCCTATCCCCGTCTGTGACCCCCTTCCCTTTGATGCCTACCTTCGTAGAATCCTCACTCCTCGCTCCATTTCCTTTCTCCTTTGCATTAAAGGTGACCGACATATTAAATCAGGAATCAACAATCATATCCCCTAATTTGTAGTTACGTTTCTCTGGGAATCCCTAAAGGTAACCTTGGCTTCCTCTCAGCTAGCATCCATGGTCTGTATACGCATATTTCCTTCACTCTATCATCAGCGACCATCACCACATCAACTGTCAGAGATTCTCAACTATGACAGCCCAAAATTGACCCTAGTCGGGAAGTGGTTTCGGGACCGCTAAACCGAGTCGTAAAAATAATTAACCGTCATAATTGATGCTCATTATATGTACATGTGCATGTGTGAAAATTTCGTGTTTGAATTTTGTTAATTGTAAGTGAATTTCATCAAATAGGACTTATGTGAGAAAATTTTAAAATGTGATAGGTCAATGCGTAAGGACCTATTAGTGCATGTGGAAAAAGGGGGGACTTGCATGTCAAATTCCCCCCCTAATGAGTAGTGGCCGGCCATGACAAGCATGGTAGACCAAGTGTGATGGGCAAGACATGTCATAGACATGTTGTGTTAGTGCATCATGAGTGGAAACATGTCACAAACATGTTATGTTAGTGAGGTATGTTAGGAAAAATAAAATAAGGAGCATGGGCATAAAATAATGAAAGGGAATATGATGGAAACAAAAAAAAATGTGTGTGGTTGTCTTCCCCCCCCCATTGCCGTGAGTTAAAGAAAAGAAAGGAGAAAATTTTGTTCATCCTTTTTCATCTTCATTTGGCCGAAAATTCTAAGGAAGGAGGAAGGAGTTCTTGCTTCATGTTTGATTTGGAAGAGGATTAGGAGGAGGTTTGGCCATACTTATATCTAGATTAAGGTATGTTTGAGGTTGTGCCATGAGATTCATGCATGTTTTTAGTTGCTAGCTTGAGTTCTAATTAGCCCATGGTTCAAATCCTTGCTATGTCATGGGGATGATATTCGGCCTAGGTGGATTTTGTGTTAATGCCATTGCATGCTAAATATGAAGCTTGTTAATGATGCATGTGATGGTGGATTGATGATTCTTGAATCTCCTTTTTAGCATTTTTGAGTGAGCACATATGTGCATTGGTTGCTAGATGGGGAAGAATCGGCTAGCAAGTTGTGTGCTAAGGCCGAATATAACTTTTGTATGTTAATGAGCAATGCATGTGTTAAATTGATGGAAAGGGAGAGGATGCTTTACTAGTGTATATATGTGTGTATTAGCCAAGTTTTGAACTTGAAACAAGATGATATTTATAATCAATACAAGTAACCATACTTGTAGGAAGTATTAAGCATATAATCGGCCCCAACATAGACATGCATATTCGGCCATAGGAAGAAGATTTGGTGTTGCATGTATTCGGTTGGAGGCAAGCATATTGATGCTTTTGTCTTGGCTTAGAAAATTCGGCCAAGGGGGAAAATTAGCTAAAATGTTGAGTTTGATTTATGATTCCGTACATATGTGACTTTAATGTCTAATGTATAAATATGGGCTAAGTGCCTTGTGTTCCTCTTTTCGATGCTCAAATGATTAAATCAATTTATTTGTTTAATTAAGCTCAAGAGCAAAGGGGAACTAAATCCGATAAAGGGAAGGAAAAAGTGGTCGAATAGCCATCGAAATCGTTCGACAACATCCGAGGTAAGTTCTTGAGTAAGAGAGCTTAAATTAAGATTTGATTAGATCATGTTTTAAGCAAATCAAAATCATGCTCTTTGTGTGTGGCTATTGAGCTGAAATTGCAAGAATGATAAGTGTCTTGTGTTTGAGTTTTGCTAACGAAAATGAAATACGAATGTGCCATGATTTATGGTTAAATGTGCATGGTTATTTGAATGATGTCCGGGCTAAGTCCCGAAGGCTTTGTGCTAAGTGACCATATCTGGACTAAGATCCAAAGGTATTTGTGCGAGATACTAATTCCGGGCTAAGCCCGAAGGCATTGGTGTGAGTTACTAAATCCGGGTTAAGTCCAGAAGGCATTTGTGTGAGTTACTAAATCCGGGTTAAGTCCCGAAGGCATTTGTGCGAGTTACTATAACCGGGCTATGTCCCGAAGGCATTTGAACGAGGAGCTATATCCGGTTAAATTCCGAAGGTACGTGATTTGGGAATGAATGATCTTGCTGTAAAAATTTCAGTTAATACTCTAGAAACATCCCAACATTGAGGTATGTTTCGTATGTGCTTGAATTTAGTTGAGCCCTTACAAATAAGTATTCGCTCAGTTGATAAACGAGCTACCGGCCTTTGGCTAAGTTGATCTTTTGTGTATGTACATAAGGGTTGGTAATGTGAAGCAAGTATGATATCGAAAATTTGTGCATATGAAATTATCCGTTTAGCTATATGAATGCTATACTTTTGTTGTGCTGGAATTCCTTGCTCAAAACTTACTAAGCATAAATTGCTTACTCCGTTTCATTGCTCCTCTGTTTTATAGATTTGGTTCTCCAGCTATCGGACTCGGGATCTTGAAGTCAAAGTCACCCACACTATCAAAGCCCCCGTTTTGGTACAATTTTGGTTGAACTTCGAAATGGCATGTATAGGACTACCCGTTTGTTGTGGGTCATGGACCCTTTGGACTTGTATAATTTTGGTTAGCCATGCGAAAATGGCTTATATATGTTTGAGTGTAATGTTATAATCATTTGGTATGGATATGGTTATTGAGAGGTGTGGATAGGCTTGACAAGGATTGGCCATGGGAATGGTTAATCACTATCATAAATTGTGCTACTTATGCAAAAAGGGCTAGTTGAATCATGGAAACTATGAAATAGGTAAAGTCTACCTTAAAGGCAGATGCTGACAGCAGCAGTGATGTAGATTTGGAAATTCACTAAAAATAGTAGGAATGGAATTAAATAGTGAATAAATTATGTAAACGAACCTTGATGAATCTATTTTCATAGGAAATTAACGAAACAATCATACGGACAGTATGTTAAGAGATATTCAGCTTCTCGTGAGATAGGGGCAGAACGGTTTCTGGATTTTCTGTTCCGACTTTGGAAATTCATTATAAATTAACCAGAGATAATTAGAAGTCATGCAATATATGTATAGATTGCTCTCTGAGTCTAGTTTCTATAGAAACAAACGGCATCAGTATTGAAACTCTGTGCAGGGAGATATCCAAGTCGTATTGCGCAAATGTCAGTGTAGTCGATCCCTGTAACATGGGAGACTTTGACTAATAAACTGTACTAATTGGCCCGACCAAAAATTCTAGAAAAAAATATGTAGATGGGAATATGAGTCTAGTTTCAGGGAAAAATCACGAAACTGATTTTCGAGTTGTGAAACTCAAGATATGATTTTTAAAGCGACTAGTACGCAGATTGGCAGTGTCTGGGAAATATTTTTTTATAAGGGGTTTAAAGTTTGTTAACACCTCGTGTTCGACTCCGGTGTCGGTCTCGGGTTCGGGGTGTTACATTTGATTGGTATCAGAGCTACGGTTTAGTCGATTCTAGGACTGCCGTAATGCGTTGGGTCTAGCTATACATGCCATTTTATGTGATTACTTGATAGTGTGGTGATTTCTGACAATTGTAAATGTGTTTATTTATAGTAATGGATCCCGATCCCGACCGAGAGGTAGCTGATGATCTTGAGAGTGTAGCGCCTGCTCCCGCACAAGGGACAACGCTGGCGGACTCTCAACCTAATGCTAGTAACCCGAATGATGAAGCTAGACAAGCTTTCTATAGCGTGATGAATGATTGGTTCAACCAATACATTCGAACTAATACGGCTGTTCCACAACCTCCCTTCCCGACTAATACAACCCCCGCACCTACAATACCTCCGGTAACTGACCAAATAAGGTCAAATAAGCCCCCAGTTGACAGAATCCAAAAACATGGGGCTACTGAATTTAAAGCTACGGATAGCGACGATGCTGAGCAAGCTGAATTTTGGTTGGACAACACTATCTGGGTACTCGATGAGCTATCTTGTACACCCGATGAATGCCTAAAGTGTACTATCTCCTTGCTACGTGATTCTGCCTACTATTGGTGGAGTACTCTGACTTCTGTTGTGCCCCGAGAGCAAGTAACTTGGGAGTTTTTCCAAACTGAGTTTCGGAAAAAGTATATCAGTCAGAGATTTGTTGATCAAAAATGGAAGGAATTTCTTGAGCTTAAGCAAGGTTCCATGTCGGTTACTGATTACGAGCGAAAATTTGTTAGACTTAGCAAATGCGCTCGGGAATGTGTTTCGTCCGAGGCTATCATGTGTAAACGCTTCGAGGATGGGCTGAATGAAGATATAAAAATGTTCGTTGGCGTTCTTGAAATACGAGAGTTCGTAGTACTTGTCGAGCGAGCTTGCAAAGCCGAAGAGCTTAAAAAGAAAAACAAAAAGTTGATGTGGGAAATGGAGAGTTTCGTAAAAGATCTTCGGGAAAGTCTCTTCAACAGGCATCGAAGAAATTTCGAGATGATGTGGGCTGGTCGAGAGGCACTTCGGGCCTTTTTAGACGAGATCGTGATCGACCCCCTGTGGGTACACGAGGCACTTTGGTCACCAGTGTTGGGAATGAACGTCGAGACAGAACGAAATGTCGATATTGCGGTAAATGGCATTCGGGTAGTTGTAGATTCCCTGACCGCTCCTGTTACAAGTGCGGATCAGTTGACCACTTCATTAAAGATTGCCCGAGGTTGTCTGAACAGAATGTAAATCAGAGTGGGAAACCGGGTGCTACCACTGCTCGAGGTAGACCATCTGGAAATACGGGCAATGCTAGTGGTGGTCAGAGGGATCTAGAGATGCG